>NC_142027.1:131195426-131823481 GCF_982192425.1 Myodes glareolus
GCCTCTTCCTGAATGTGGGCATTAACGTTTGGAAGCCCTACCCAAGCCCAGCTTCAGATGGGAGCTAATTCTTTCCAGTCCTTCACTCTGAGCCCCATGCAGGCTGGGCTGCACTCATTAAACTCACTTTGGGGTCCTTTTTCACCCTCTAAAATGCTTAGTGACAGAGTGAGTCTGGCAGTCTGCTCCCTACACTGAAGACCAATTCACAGCCGGCATCTTCTTTGTCCCCAGGGCTGTCCTGGCTTTAATTAGGATAATTTTATTTTCCCTAACAGAGAGAGGGTAGTGAGCTCAGGGGCCAGGTCCCAGAACCTCAGGGTTCCCTGGCCATCAGATGGATCGACCAGCAGGAGAGGAGCAAGTCCTGTACGCCTGGCCTCTCCACCTCTCTGCACACTCAGTCTGTCTGAATGTTAAAACTGGCGGGAGCCCAGCGGGAGCCTCGTTTGAAGAGGACAGACAAATGCAGGCTCACAAACTGTGGCTCCAGCACCCCTTGAACTCACAGACAAGCAGACTGAAGTTCAAATGCAATGATCCAAAGGACTTCCATGGAGAGGCCGGGACACGTGCCCCATGCCAGGAGCCCAGGACCGCAGTGGTTAGAGATGTGCTTGCTTCATTGTGGAGGTGAGGTTCAGCGCCAGGGAGGAGGCTCAGCTAGCAAATTGCTTGCTGCCCAAAAATGAGAAGCCAAGCTCTACACACACACACACACACACACACACACACAGACACACACACGTTAAAGCCAAGCACATGCTTGCAACCCCAGCTCACTGGCCAGCTGATCTTGGCCGGGTCCAGTCAGAGACCCTGTCTCAAAACCAAGACATAAGGTCAATCTCTAGACCTGACATGCACACTCCTATATGAGCACAGAGCATGTAAGTATACCACACACAAAGAACAAAGACAGCTGTGTTCATCTTATTAAAGACCGTTTAATATTTAGCGTTGGTTGTTTTACCTCTCCAGCTGCCTTTGGCCCAGGGCATCCAGATACCATGCTGGCTCATGATCAGTTGGGGAAATGCTTATGGAAGCTCTCAGAAAATGCCTTCAAAATCAGGTTTGTATTTCCTGCTCACAGCTCCAAACCCAGGTGACCAGCGACAGCTGGGCCGGTGTGTGTGTGTGTGTGTGTGTGTGTGTGTGTGTGTGTGTGTGTGTTTGATAAGCAGTGACAGCAAGGTGGTTGGGTCAGGGGGTTGCGTTTACCTGGGATCTGGAACCGAGTTGGTTAATGGCACCATCTAAGGGAAGTGCCAGCCCATCCTCACTGGCTTCCTCCTAGGGTGATGATTATGGGCCTCACTTCCAGAATGCTGCAGAGGTAAGTGGATGTGACCCTGGATTCTGAAAAGTCCATGGTGGCTTGCATGAAGAAGGTGTCAGCCGTCAGGCGATTAATCAGAATTGGATTGGTCTGCAAAATCTGAGCTTTCCTACAGGGCAGCGTGATGTAAACAGGGCCTTTTGTCCACGCAAGTACTGAGTCCCACTGTCCATCCACAGGACAAAACTTAACATCAGCTGCTTGGGATACACACTACCGTGCAACCACACATTCATTCTAGAACCACCTGACCTGTTCAACTCTTGTATCATCCAATTACCTGCTGTGTGACTTCAGGTAAGTGTCTTCCCCTCTCTGAGCTTTAGTTTCATTATCTGTAAGATAAAGACAAGGTATTGCACAGGATTCTTGTAAAATTTAGTGAAGTTTATAGAGATAGTGATGTGGAGGGGAGTATGGGTGTATTTGGGTGTGTATACATGCATATGTGCTTGCATGCGTGTGTGCATCTGTGTGTGTTTGTGTGTGCACACGTGCATGTGTGTATGGTGCCCCTTGCTGTGTGTGTTACACAGTCAGTAGTCACTTTGTTACTTTTATAAATGAAAGTTAATACTTTCTCCTTCAGCTTAAATCTGCCAAATGCCACACCCTTCATGGGACCACAGATCAGTGCTCTCTCTCCAGAGGGGAGCCCAGGCCTGCTCTGTCACACTGAACCTCACTGCTTGCACGTCTGTGAACTGCAGACAAGTTCCGCACTTAGCAGAGGCTTGCTCTTTCCACTGCTGAATGATATTCCATAGTGTGGCCACCTCTACCCAGTTTCTTGCTTATAGACATTTGGATTACTTCCCCTATAAGTCTTTCGTCTGTGTATTTTCATTTCTCTTGGGCAAATACTTCATAGACTTGCTGGGCAGATAGCAAGAATATCTGTGCTTTTTTAGAAGCCAGCAAACAGATTCCTCAAACGTCTGTGCCACTGTGCTTGGGTTTCCAAGTCTCCTTTTTCTGCTAAATAAAGATAATTCGCAGAGGCCCCTGAGCACCACGAGGAGGAAATAGTACTGTGAGAAGTGACTCGCCCTGGCTGTTGTCCTCCTTGCTCAGTCCCTGATCGGCTCCAGGTGTCTGACGGAAGGCAAATCCCAGCCTCTAGTAAAACAGCATGATATTGCACACAGTTGTACGCACCCTGTCTTCTTTGGGGAGCTTCTGGGCTGCCTGTCACACCTAAGCTGCAGTGGCCGCTGCATAAAGAGCACACGGACTTCCGTTTGCATCGTTGTTCAGTGTCCTCTTCACTACAGATTTTGAACTTGTGGAGGGTTGGATCTGAGGACTCGGAACCTGTGAAGAAGGAAGCCCATCTCACTTCCTCTCCCAGGAGATTTGGGCCAGAGACGGATGCAGCTGGTGAGGCGGAGGGCTCGGTCCCAAGGGCACCTACATGGTACTGTCACAGTGTCAGGAGCCCGGGGACTGTCCACTCGGAGCTGACTCTCCTCACAGACTCCAGGGCCTACTCCTCCCTGCTCTGAGAGGCCCTTCAAGTAACCATGACTCTTCTCACCCTAAGACCAAAGAGGGTTGAAGACCCAGGACCCCAGGAAGCTCCCCTGCCTCCACTTTGCGGTTCCAGGCTGGCTCATCTTCCTCCCTGACCAGGCAGACTTGGCAGGGACGAATGTTCTAAGTGGATTCTGCTTCTGCTGCCGCTGATGCTGAGATCTTCAGAATGCTGTAATGAAGATTCGGTCCACAGCCCAGATGGAAGCCGCCGGTTCCTGGGGACTGGACTGCGGCTGTGTGCGGCAAGGCTCATCTTTGGACTTGTGTGTGAGTTCTCAGTCCTGGAGCCTGTGAACTACATGGAGCCTACAGGGGATTTGCAGGCTGGCAGACCTTCCCCTCCCCCTCCCTTCACAAAACACCCTGGTTCCACCACCTGCTCCATCTCAGTGACCTTTGCCATGTCAGACTTCCCCGAGGCTCAGTTTTTCTCATCTTCAAAGCAGGGTGATAGTCGTATTTGTGGCAGGATGAATAAGTCCACAGTTGTCCCCCTCATGATTCCTAGACTCCTATTTCCCACCCTGACCTTGAATTGGACCATAGGCCCGAGCAGTCAAGACACTTTCCAGCCCTCCCCCAACGCTGAAGACGGGTGTGTGATGGCATCTGGCCAGAGGAGGGTGAGGCGTGTCCCCAGCAATGCCCGGAAAGATTCCATCACACCTGCTCTGGTTTCCAGAGTAGCCATCCAGGCGGAAGAGGCGGGGCCTCAGGGGCGGTCCTTAGGTCACGGCTCAGCAGGGTTTCTGTTTGGATGTACCTGTCTTCTCTCACAGGCTCCCACAGTGATGTGGCACCATCCACTCCATGCCACTCACAAGGCCAAACCCCTGTGCTCACCTTTGCCTGACCTCAGTCTTTGAACTCATAGAACTGTGAGCTAATTAAACTTCTTTGTAATATAAGCTAAGCTGCTCTGAGTATTTTGTTACAGCACTGAAAACCTGACAGTCCCTAAAAGGTAAGGGCGACTCTCTGCGTCCCTTCCTCCCTCCTGCTGCCTGGAACGGAGCTTCAGCACGGGAACTCCGGCTGCTCTATGTGACTGTGAGGAGAAAGCCACCTGCTCTGGATGGTGGCGATTCCTGGTCCCCAAAGCTCCTGACACATTGTCCTTGTTCCTTGTGCTCACTGCTACCTGCTGTTGGGAGGGTGGGGTTTATTCCAGGAGCGACTGGAGTGATTTGCCCAGCTCATCTCTCCCTTAGGCATCAACATTATGTTAGAGCAAGAGCGAAGGAGTTGCTGAGCTGGGGCTGTCTGTCTGCCTCTGCCTGCTCTCCAAGATGGCAGGACAGAAGGAAATTATGAAAGGGCTGACAGCCATGAGGTATCCCCCGGAGGCTTTGGGTCTGTCCGCTAAGAAGCTGGCCCCAAATCCTCCTTTTATAGACTGTGGGGACTGATTCCCCCTTCCCTTCATCTCTGTTCCCTGGTTTGGAGCCACAGCCTGGATGCTTCGGGTTCCGCCTTGTCACCGGCACTGAGTGCACACTAATGAACTGGCCAGATGGCCTTTCTGCCTCCCTTTATTCAGGAATTGGGGGGCAGCTGGAGGACAAGGATCCCGCTGGCCAGTTCTGGTTCCTTCAGAAGAAGAGAATTGCTTTCTGAGCCCCGAGGTGTCACAGTGCAAGTAATGACAACAGTCTCACCACAGACTGGCTCTGCCTGGTCCTTCAGGCAGCTCTCATCGGATCCTGGTGTACAAACAGTCTGCACAGGTCATATCTTGCTCAAGGCTACAGGCTCCTCAGGCTCTGGGGACCCCTCCTCACATCCATGTGCATCCTCTCCTTTCCCTCTGGAGCCCTGCACTAGAATGGGTGTTAAGGGCTGCGCCATCATTGCCCCAGGAGGCAAGCTCCTCTGCGGCTGGCTCAGAACCCCTGACTTCTTATTCTTCAACCAACACTTTTCTCCTGAACAGAAAGCCCCACTGTTCTCTCTGAGTCTGAAAGAATTCCATGTTGTTCTAGAAGAGCAGGTGACACATGGAGACTCAGAAAACAAGCCTCCACCTCGCCACCTGCGGCTCATCCTGAGCGTGCAAAGAGTCATCCCTAGAGCTAGCCAAGCTGAGGATGCTGCAGACACGGTGGGTTTCAATGGCATCCGGTGAGCTCCCTACTCACACCTGTCTAGATCCTCTCATTCTGCTTTCTGTGTGCAAAATCACATTACCATCCCTTCCCAGGAGCTGAACCACAGTGTCTGATGTGTGGGGAAGCAAGGAGTTTAGGCTTGGTGTAGCCAGTCAGGACTCAGCTCCTCCAGGGGTCAGCCCCAGGCAAGCCCTCTCACCTCTCCATGACACACACTGTTCTTGGCCTGCCCAACAGTGATGTGGTCCTTGAGGGAAGGAGAGAGAAGGATGCTGCAGCTCTGGATGGTGCCTGGCTGCAGAAATGCCTGCTACACATCCTGATCCTTCCTCCAGAGCCCTCCATTCTCAAACTTAACCAAACCTGGCCTGGAGTGTGCTGAGATTTTGGATCTGGGGTGCTGAATCTTGGGGTACACTTGCTTCTTGCCTGCGACTACAGATTGCAATCTGCAAGCACCCTTACATGTTGTTCATTCGTCCCCTCATTCAGGCATCCCTGTTGATACTCCAACTGACTCCCCGCTCCCAGGCAACTGGGCTCTACAGAGCTGTATTCCATTTGCTCTTAGGAAACGTCTTGTGTGGTGGGTTTTCACTCCCAAGCCGGGCTGGGGGCTTCACTTGATCTGAAAACTGCCTGTTCATTGCCACATGGTCTCCCTACCTTGTCTCCCCTGAATTTTAAGCATCTTACTATTTGGGGACAGACACTCTGAGGGCCTCAGTGTGCTGCAGTAGAGACAGCATGGCAGAGTGCATCCTCATACATGTGCCATAGACAGGGAGACCTCCTGGAGTGGATAAGCACAGGACACATCACCGTGGCCTCCACTGTGGCTGTCCCAGTCTGCCTTCCCATCCATACCCCAAAGTCATGCAAAAATCACATCTTCTGATTCACCAAGACTGAGTGACCCTGTCCTGTTTCAGTGTGCACACCCCAAACCCTCTGTTCATGGTCCTTTCTGGAAAGCCAGAGACTCAACAGTTAGGTGAACTGATGCCCCCACCACAGAAGTACTATGCTCACTCAGAGCTTCATTGTCCTTATGATACATTGTGGATAGAGGGGCTTAGATCAACCAAAACAAACAACACCATCGGAAATCATCTAAGTGCTGGGGTTCGAATCCCAGATCTGATCTGCAGTTCTCTGTAATCAGAAATGAACCCCTACTTTCTCGTCTCCATAACGAGTCCTAGGACCAAGGTCGTGCATGTCACAGGAAATTAAGGAGACCATGACTGGACCCATCAGCACCTCACTGTCAATACAAGCCAGTTTTCTTACTAATGTGACTGTGAATATCGATGGTGGTTACCACAGCAACAGCCCGACCCTAACAACTGCCGGTGTCCTTACATCACAGAGTCCACAATGCTGGTGGTGGCATGGTTGGTTGATTGACTGGCTGATGTTGGACTGGTTGCTTTTGTTTTTATCTCTGCTCTTTGGTGTCCCACACTTAGGAGAGATTAACGTATCAGGGTTCATAAAAAGGGATCAGAGTCCCTGTATCCCCTTTAAGGGCATGGCCTTGATGACCTCACTGCCTTCTACCAGACCCTGTCTCCTGATGAGGCCACACCTCAGAGTAACAACATCATCTGGGTACCAAACCTCTCAACACAGCAGCCTTTGGAGACCATTTAAGTTCTAAGCCATTGCAGGAAGACACAACCATCGCATCCTCCTTCTAATCTGAACAGTCACACTGCTAGCTGTCTGACCCTGCACTAGGAATGGGTCAGGCTCTTATTGTCTGGAGTCGGTCGTGCACTGCTCTGCGAACCAATCATGGTGATGATGCTGATTGGCAATGTCCACACTGCATGCCCCACCCTCAATCTCAGCCAAGGGAATGGAAAAAGCCCTCCCTGGTTGAGTTGGGTAGAGACTAATGGATCCCCAGACACCCTGGGCAAAACTGCCAAGCTCCCCCTTCTCTTGCTGTGAGGAACAGGGAGGGCCCCATCTCGAGATTTCAAAGAGCTGTCATTGTTCCTTGCCTTTATTTTTTATTTTAATTTTGCCTTTCCACATTTCCTAAATTTCTAGAATAAACATGAATTTCTGGCAATATTTTTAAATTATTAAAAGGCGACCCAAGGGTACTGAGGATAGGATTTGGACACAGATGCGGCCTGGCTTTAATCCAGGCTGCTAATGGCTTTGTGTGTCATCCCTTCCAGGTACGGTTTGCACTTTAACCACAGTCAAAATGCTGCGACTCTGAGGAGCGTGCAATGATGGGATTGGGGCCACTGAGCAATCTCTCGAGGTCCCGGCCTGCGGTTTGCCTCCTCGGGCACTTGCCCCATGAGCTTCTCTCTGGGTTAAAACAACAGCTTCTAAAAGTGCACCCGAAGGCCAGGCTCTCACCTGGGAGATGTGGGGGGGGGGGGGGAGCAATGCCCATTTGTCTCCTTCAGAATGCAGCGAGGTTCATGAGACCTTGCAGATGTAAGCCCAGTCATTAAAAGACCACAGCTTTCCCACAGGGTCTCTGTCTTAGCCACCTTTCCATTTCTGTGGAGAGACAGCACAACCACCCCGCAGCACCGTCCACAGAGGAGCAGACCTCTCAGGACACAGCAGGACGTTTATCTACAGCACTCATGCTTTGTGCGCATGCGCACTGGTCCAGGAGGGAGGCTTCATGCCCACATTAAACCTTTGTAGTGTACATGTTCTGGCCAATTTCCCTTCTAGGAGTTTATTCTGAGTTAAGTTAATCAAATATTACACACACACAATACTCAGCCCAAGGTCACTTATAAAGGTGAAAACTCGAAAATAACCCAAATGTGTAACCAAGGAGACGATGACGCAAACTACACAACAGCCCGCAGAGAATTGTGCGGCTATTCAAATGAGCAGAAAATGCCTTTGTAGTCAGGAAGATGCTGGGGGCGGGGGGGGGGGGGTCTGATTTGAAAAGTGGAGCACCAGCCTGATGGGAAGCTTCTTGGTTTATTCTGGTCCCACCCTTCTGCCTTCAGGGTGTTTCTTCTGGCTCAGGCTCCCAGAATTGCTCGGGACTCCAACCCCCCCCCCCCGGAAATCTGTGTTCTGTGCTCTGAACTCTCTCCTGTTGCTGGTAGTAAAGTGAGTCCTGCCTGTGATTGGCAGCCCTCCATGGGCTTCTGGCTTTCTGAGGACTTGATCTGTCTGATCTACTTGAGTGAGTAGGGGGATAATGGGAGCCCACCGGTTCCTCTAAAGGATGGCTTTCCTCCAGACTCCACAGCCTGTTTCCCTGCTGAAGTGGATACTCTTCAATTCAGATCTTTGCATAGAGGCAATTGTCACCCCTGGAGTGGTCTTCAGTCCTGGGAGCCAGGAAAGAAGTGTCCAGAGGCTGCTGCGGTAAAATTTCTACATCCTGGTTGAGAAATCTCCTTCCAGGCCATGTCTTAGATCCCAACACCCCACCATGCACCAGGGAATACTGTAAAGGCTCAGGGACCCAAACGTGACATTGTAGTGTTACTGATGGTCTTATCAGGACTGAGTGTGTCCAGGTTCTTGGTGCTTTAATCAAAGAATTGGAAACAAAGTGGCAAAGAGCCTCCCGTTGTTTGATTTAAGGACACAGTTAAGGGGGCTGGAGAAAAGGCTCACCTGTTCAGAACACAGACAGCTCTTGCACAGAACCCAAGTTTGGTTCCCAGCACCCACATCAGGCAGCTCTCAACCATCAATAACTCCAGTCCCAGGGGATCTGATGACCTCTTCTGGACTCCAAAAATACTGCACATGCACATACATACACAGAGAGAGAGAGAGAGAGAGAGAGAGAGAGAGAGAGAGAGAGAGAGAGAGAGAGAAATGTGGAATGTCTTACTGTATGCTGTGAATATGTTTTTATTTCCATTTGGCCAATAGCCAGGCAGAATAGAGCCAAGCAGGAAATCCAAACAGAGATACAGGGAGAAAAAGAGTCAGAGAGACACCAGCAGCTGCTGGAGATGCAAGATGTGAGGTCACACCACAGCCACGTGGCAATACATAGATTTTAAAAAATGGGTTAGTTTAAGATGTAAGAGATAGTTAATAATAAGCCTGAACCAAATGGTTTGTAATTAATATTTAATCTCAGACTGGTTACTCAGGAACTGACGGTCAGGAGAGAAACCTCCAGTTACAACACAGAGTTAGTGTATATTCCCACCCCCAACACAAATAATTAAACGATAAAATATTTAAAGAGTGCAGACCACACACAAGAAGCAGTGGGCTCCTTGAGCTAGTGTGGCCAAGAGCAGCAGCTACTGTTTGGGGCTTCCGTTAATGAGTCAGGGAGGAGTTAGTGCTAAGTGGTATAGTAGGGGGTGGTTCTCTCTTATGATTGACAGGCATGTGGACAGAACGTCCTTTTCTACAAGGCATATGATTCTACCCATAGGCTTGCTCAGTCATACCCATAGGCTTGCACAGTCATAAAGGAGCGAATGAGATAATCTCCCTGAACGTTCAGAGGACACAGTCTATCTTATAGTGGATTCACCCAAAACCAGTCAACCCATTCCTGACCAACCCATTGCCTGCAGTTCCCAGACAAGATCCAGGAGGTGTTTAACCCCAAAAAGGGGCATCGCCAGGGGTAGCTAAGAGAGGAGTGGCTTTCTGCATTCTGTGAAGTAGGTTGTGTGCTACTGGAGGAAAGTGGGGATCTCTGACTGATAAACTGCCCTATGCTTGCCTGCCTTGTTGGGACAGGAGAGGGTTTGTCTGCAGGCCAACATCTTGTGTGCCTCCTGGAACACTCATCAGTCTCTGGTCATGTGATCTCATCACCCCCATCTTGTGGGTGGTGAAGCAAGTCCAGAGAGTTGAATTCTAAATTGACTGAAAAAATTAGACAGTAATCTAAAGGAATAGATACAGAAACCTAAATTTAAACATTCTGTTGTTCTGAAGCTTATGGACCACATATCTCTAAAGAAAATGTTGTAATTTTTTAGAAGTAACAAAATACTGTATCTTAGGGTCAAATAACTTGACAAAGGATTAAAATTTTCTCCTCAGCCCTCTATTACCCGCTAACCAAGAGGCCTGACATAGACGACCTCAGGCTGTTAAATGAATTGATAACCGTTATCTATGCCTAGCACTTTGGTTTTGGTTTGTCTGAGTTTACCCAGCATGCAAAGATGAGGTCTGAAGTTGGAGCTGGTTAGTCACTAGCCACATTCCAAAGATGAAAGAAGGAAGGAATTCATAGACCCCTTGGAAGAGAACTGGGCAGGCGGATAATGAAGCTCCCCACTGGCCAGCTGGTGGCTGAGACTGGGCATGCAGGCTGAGGGGGATGCAGGAGTTGGACCGTTAAGAAACCAAGGATGCATTGGGAGAGTTGGAGAATGCATCTGACCCTGCCGGGTCCAGCCCGTAGACCCAGGAATCCAGTGCTCTGGAGAGACGGGGCTCTGATCTCCAGTTATTTATGGAGTTTGTGAGCTGTACAGCACCATTTTTAAGAATCTAGTTTTGGTTTTTGGTTGTTTAGGGGTTTGAGTTTCAGCCTGTGACCAAGGTCCGAGGCGTGTTTACAGAGGCAGCAACAGCGAGGATTACGGACGTAAAACACAGCACAAATCATTCCTACAAGGGCAGCGAGAGATTTTAACTCATTCTAAGCCTGTATCCAGGGACTTTATAGAGAAGAGGTGGATGATTGCTGGATAGGAATGGCCCAGGACTGGAGAAGGCTGGCAGACAGGGAGCAGACACAGAAACCAAGGAATTCTAGAAACCATGGCGACACCAGAAAGAAACCCCCAGGAAGTCTGGCAACCAAGCCCTCAGTAAAACCACACATTTTTGCCTTGTGGTAAGAACATAAAGCCCTCTCTTTGGGACTGAGGATGTGGCTTGGGGGATAGAATGCCCAGCATGCCCCAACCAGGCCAGGGGTTCCATCACCAGCACTGCAAAAGTGGGGAGGGGCCAACTCCCTTTGCTATATTGAAAGAGACAAAACATTATTATCATTATTATTAGATACAGTAACATTATTATTAGAATCACCTAGCTGAACAGAAGCTGATGGGCATCCAAGTTACAGATTCCACCCATTGCTGCACCATGTGTATACGTGTGTACATATGTGTATGTGTGTGCATATATGTATGTGTGTATGTGTTTACATTCATCATATGCACACACACACACGTGTATACACGCATGCAGCTTTTTCCAATGACTGAGAAAAGCCCCTGTATTTTGACTTTCCTCTTATCCTGTGTGGACACCTACAGAAGAGGATCCAGGTTTATTCTAGGATGCAAAAACCCTACAGACTGGTGACAAGGCCGCTGTCAACCAGCTTCAGTCCTCTCTCATCCCTAGGCTGCTAGCCTGAGCTCAAGGCTATGCCGGGTGTTTTTCAGTCTGTGGCTTCCAGGGGCTCTAGCAACAGGGCCACTGAAGACAGTCTTTTCCAGGAATAAGGAGTAAGGTCTAGAGGCCAGTGCGGGCATTTACCTGGGGTCTAAATCAAGGCAGAACTGACTTTTTCCCTTCCTCCCTCCCTCCCATCTACTCTCATCTGTTTCCCTCTTCCAGCCTCCTTTCCAGGTCGCAGTACTGTTCTCTCAGTCTCCATGTACAGATGCTGTGTTTGCCTGGATCATTGGCTCTTCCCACGAGTGTCTCTGATTGCTTCTGCCAGGCAGCATAGCTGGGAGCTGAAAGCCAGGCATATCTGGACCCCACACTACCTGGCTGCCCTGAGCCTGGCTACAGGAAGAGGCCTCCAGACTCAGCTCACCAGGGCCAGCGCTGGCCTTCAGTGACTTCCTTCCTTATGTTTGGCGAAGCGGACCTTCCCACCTTCCACAGCCGGCTGCTGCACAGCCTCCATCCTTGCTCCTCTAGAGGCTGCAGAATGTGGCGCCAAGCCGCTCACTTGCATAACTGGCCCCTATTCCAGGACCTTATGCAGTTGTTAGAATCTTGGCTTTGTATGTAAAGGTTTCAATTAGCCTTTGAATCCACCCTTTCTAGCCTGCTCAGATGGGAGCGTGCAGCAGAGGTGTGGCCATATGTACCGTCTGTACTACTACATGTACTATGGTACTGCACCTGTAGTGTGGAGCCTGCAATACAGGACCATTCATGAGCCGGGCAAGGGCCTGGAGATTAAAACACACAATGACACACAGACAGAGACACGGGTCATCCTTGAAACAAGAACCACCTTTTATTGGATACCAGAGCCGCTCATATATGGATCCTTAACTGATAGCCACGCTCCAGCCTAGAAGGACAAGCATGCTGACGGGGTAGTTTAAACACTTTAAGGGACCCCTCCTTCGTTCTTCTGGCTGACAGTGCTCGTCACTCTGTAAAGAGCACAGTTTCCACACAGATTGTCTGCCCCATGCCCATCTGCCTGCTGGGCTGGAAGTGATAAAAAATGAACAAGGCGTCGTCTCCAGGACAGGGAACTTAAGGGCTTATGGGGAAGTCAGAAAGTGAGACGGGCTGTTGTAGAAAAACAAAGAACTCAGCATGCACTAGTAATTCTAGCTTGGAAGGCTCAGGCAGGAGGATTACCTTGAGTTTGAACCTAACCAGGGCTTCACAGCAAGACTTCATCTCAATAAGCAGAGAGAGAGAGAGAGAGAGAGAGAGAGAGAGAGAGAAAGAGAGAGAGAGAGAGAGAAGAAAGGGGGGGGAGGAATAGACACTCAGAGGGAGTTCCGCACTGCTGAGGAATTCCTAGAGCCAAGTGGCTCCAGTGAGTCTCTGCCAAGAGGAAGAGGCACCGACGGTCCAGCCTGGCCCTGATGGCGGAGCAGCAGTCTGGAGAAAAGAGCTCTGATTCCTTGATGATTTTTACTGGGTGGAACTGGGTATGGGGGGGCCCAGCTTTGACGGCCATTCATATCCCAGCTCTGGAGCAAGTTGGTTATGGAGGACCCACCCTAGGCTGCCTTCACGCCTCATCTGAGCTCCTGCCTTACAGATGGAGAAACTGAGGCCTCTTTGCCATGGCTTATCTCCAGGCACAGAGGGTCTCAGTGGTGGGGAAGTTGCCATGGTGATGTCGTTGCTTACTGCAGTGGAGTCTGGACTGACAGTTCCTAGTGTGAGGCCCATGCAGGCTGAGGCAGCCACATAGTCCTTTCCTCACCATGACTCCAAGGAGAAAGAAATTAACCATACATCCTCCATGCTAGAGGTGAACTGTGACCAGCACTGCTCCTTTCTGTAGGTTTGGGCTGACGTTTCTGTCTGTCCCTCTGCCTAAACAGATCTGACAGGTTTGTTCTGAGCATCTGCAATTATTATTACTAAATAAGCGTTCTGGGGTTCGTCTCCAACCAAGAACCATTGCTTTATCACACCGGTTCCAGGCAGTAACAACATAATCAAGTCCCTCTAACCCAAGGGAGCCAGTCACCTGAGCCTGGATCACTCCAGCCCAGGGGAGCTGTTACCTGAGCCTGGATCACTCCAGCCCAGGGGAGCCGTTACCTGAGCCTGGATCACTCCAGCCCAGGGGAGCCGTTACCTGAGCCTGGATCACTCCAGCCCAGGGGAGCTGTTACCTGAGCCTGGATCACTCCAGCCCAGGGTAGCCGTTACCTGAGCCTGGATCACTCCAGCCCAGGGGAGCTGTTACCTGAGCCTGGATCACTCCAGCCCAGGGGAGCTGTTACCTGAGCCTGGATCACTCCAGCCCAGGGGAGCTGTTACCTGAGCCTGGATCACTCCAGCCCAGGGGAGCTGTTACCTGAGCCTAGATCACTCCAGCCCAGGGGAGCTGTTACCTGAGCCTGGATCACTCCAGCCCAGGGTAGCCGTTACCTGAGCCTGGATCACTGTAGCCCGAGGGTACTGGTCACCTGAGCCTGGCCCAAAACTTTACAAAGTTTGAAAATCATGTGTTAATTTCTCCTGGCTCCACCATGGTTTATGGCTGCATTTGATCACCAAGGTTGGTGGAACTGAGCCCTGAAGAAGGAATGGAGAGAGAGCCATCCCCCTCGCCAGCTGCTGATGTCTTCAGTGAGTGGCCTGAGGCCCCCAGTGTCCTAGATTCAAAGTTGAAAACAGCAGAGGTCCCGCTGGGCAGGACATTCCACGCACCTCCTTCAATTCCTTTTCTCCAAGTTCACATGGCTTCCCATCAGCCACTGCCCTGCAGATGACTGGCTCAGCAACACTTTTTTCCTTGCCGATGATTGGCTGAGAATAAGCATGTGACCCAATTCAGTAGGGACATCAGTTCTTTTGAGACACTAGGTCCTTCCAGTCTGGGTCTGCGCACAGCACTGGGCTTGAGAGAAGGCCCACTGGTTAACAGAACATTATGCTCTTGCAGTGGACCAGGTTCATATCCCAGCACCCACATGGGAGGCCCACAGCTGCCTGTGACTCCAGCACCCACCCACCCATTCACACACACTTCACACACACACACACACACACACCTGATTAAAAACCTCTTAAGAAAGAGGAACAGACTCCTCCCTGCTTGGAGCTTCAAGTGGATGGGACCCCATTGTGGGAAGTCGTAATGTGGCCAGAAGACGTGGGTGGATGAGATAGGCAAGGTGCAGCCAGGCAGGGATGGAGCCTCATTTGTGCTGCCCTGACTCCACCCAAAGGCTGCTCTGGTACAGGTTTCCTGCCTTGGGTCGCCAGCTTCTTCTACTTGAGCCCACAGCATCGCTTAGGTCAGCTCCATTACTATAGACTAGAGCAGTGGACACCCTGCCCAGGTGATCACACAATGGGATCGGTTTGCTTTCTCTCATGACCCCAGGATTTCTGCCTCCAGTTCCCTCCCCCCAAACTGACACATAGTTGAACCCTAAGAGTGGATATCCTGACAGTCATGGTCATTGAGTAGCCACGGTGAAGGAGTAGAGACCCAACGCCTGAAGAAAGAAGGTAGGGCGGTGGCCACAAACAACCATGACAGTGGCAGGCATCACACAGGGTGGTCAAAGTTGACAACGCTTGGGGCAATGGTACTGTAGAAAGCATACCCGTTGTACATTGGGACAGGGTCTCCCGTCCTGTGTCTGCCTCTTCCTGCTGTGAGGAGGGGCGTATCTTGTCACCTCTCAGTCCTCGGTCATCTTGTGCTAGGTACCGTGAGTCATTGGCAAGCACACACTTCGCCGGTCCTCAGAAGGTGGTCCGTGGAGGACTCTGGGTGTCCCTATCACTGATGAGAACTGAACAGCGTGGAGTCACGTGGTGGGAATGCCGACACCAGTCACCATGAGCTGTGTGCCTCAGCCAATGCCTGCCCTCTGTGGGCTATCCAGCTGTCCCTTCTGTGGAGTCGGGGGAGAGACACTGACTCCGTGATGAAGATGTGAGGCAGGAAAGAGGACTGGAACGTGTTGTGGGAGTAACTTCCGCTGCCTCAACCAATAATCACTGAAGCAGGAGCCCACAGTGCAGCGGGGAGCGACTTCCGCTCCGTCAGCCAATAGCTGCTGAAATACCAGTCCACTGGGGCGTGGTATATTTCTCTTTTAAAAAG
Source organism: Myodes glareolus (assembly GCF_982192425.1). Lineage (NCBI taxonomy): Eukaryota > Metazoa > Chordata > Mammalia > Rodentia > Cricetidae > Myodes > Myodes glareolus. The sequence continues at coordinate 131,210,929 of NC_142027.1, forward strand.
AGAAGCAGTTCCGGATAAGGGCTCTCTTGGTTCCGGTGCTCGGTCTCGGCTGCTGCTCCCGGCTCCTGCTCCAGCGACTAGGCTCCCTTCCTGACGGTTTATGGTGTATGTAAGTTTTATCCCCCGCCAAATAAATAACCCCTTAAAACATAACTGATGTGGGATTGATTCGTTAATAGGAACGTCCTGTTCCCAGCTTCAACCTCAACAGTGCTCTCCATGCCATGGGGCTGCAGTTTCCCTAAAAACTTCTTTGAAGAGGTTCCTGTTACCAAAACAAAAGACAGGGAGGAGAAGGGAGAGGAAGAAGAGGATAAGGAGGAAGAGGAGGGGCCTGAAGAAAGAGGGGGAGGGGACATGGAAGAGAGGGGAGCAGGAAGTACAAGAAGAGGAGGTGAAAGGGAGAGAAAAAGAATGTGGAAATAGAAGGGAGGGGGCCGAGTGGAAGGAAGAAAGAGAAGAGGAAGGAAGAGAAGAGAGGGAGTAGGAAGAAGAAGGAAAAGAAGAAGGGGAAAGTTCAAAGAGGAGGGGGTGGGGAGGGGGTGGGGTAGACAGCATCAGCTCAGAAGCCTCCAGAGAAGGCTTTCTGTTATTCCCAGGCTAACAGCATCATCTTGGAACCGGCAGTCCTGGTCTCCTAGACAGCTTCCTGGACACAGTCACTGCCACCAGACAGACGCAGAGCCTTCAACTGACCCTGACCAGCAGGGGGCGCTGTAACCCCTTTCATTCTGGCAGGTTGGGAGGGGCAAGTATTTCATTGGTAATTCAATTGTCACTTTTCTAACGCTGGAAAATTCGAACCCTTGCCCATTTGTTTCTTGGCCACATGGATTGCATCCATAAATTCCAATCTTCCCGTTTTCTTTTTCTTTTCTTTCTTTTATCCCACTTGGCATTCCTTGTGCACGTGTGAGGTCTCTAATAGTGTGGGTGTTATCCTAATGCAGTAACTGAGACGGCATCTCACTATGTAGACCAGGCTGGCCTTGACTTACGGAAATCCCCCTGCCTCAGCCTCTGGGAGTGTTAGGATTTCAGGTACGAGCTGCCATGCTCTATTATAGTGAGGATTTTTTTTTTAACTCTTTTACCAGTTTTTGCTCTATTTTTAATCTCACGATAAGGGCACGGACTGCACTGTCCTGAGAGGATTAAACGGCTTAACGTGGAATTTCTGGTATGTCATCAGATAGTTCTTTCTGTTACTGACAAACTTGGAGCCTGGGGATGTGGTCCTGTGGTTCTTTGAAAGTGTGTGCACTGTTGGATTTAGTTACAATCATTCTATAAGACTTCCCAGTGAAGAGGCACTCACGGCCTGGCTGGTTTGCGTCTTGGGTGCTGGGCAGTCCACCTGTGTGACTGATCAACTCTGGGCATCACAGGACTCTGCAGGTCTGCAATGGGAAGGTGCACTCACACTTCGGAGGTTGAGGCCAGGGGGATTCTCAGTGAACAAGAGAAGCAAGCGAGGTGGTGCCTGTGATCCATCTCTGGTGGACAGTTCTGCCAGGAATACCCCTTCCGGCAGAGCCAGACTCACCAAATGTGAGCTAGTATCAGGACCTCTGGATGCTGAAATACACCAGCATAAGCCTGTACCAAGTTGTGCCTGCTCTCCTTGCTATGAAGCCGCTGTGTAACAAACATCTTGAGGAACACTGGATACAAGCAGTGAGCAATAGTGTGGCTGTGGGGTCGGCCACTCTACTTTCCCAGCCTTCGAGGAGTTTTCTTAAACCTCTGGGCTCAGCCCGTCAGCTGTGGGCTCTCCACCTTCCTGTCATCCTTGAACAAACAGGCTGGGCATGGTCTCATGCTGTGGGCAAAGGCACAAGCACCATTTGAGTCTCTTCTTGCTAAAATCTCAGGGCCAGCATGAGCCACATATGGCAAAATAGGGCAGTTCACCTTTTGTGACTGGATTTGCAGTCACCTAGAAGACACTGAGTGTTTCTCTGAGGATGTTCCCAGGGAGGAGGAAAGACCCACCCTAAATGTGGGAGGTACCATTCTCAGCTCTTGGGTCTCAGGCTAAATAAGAGCTGAACACTGGCAGCCCTCACTTCCTGTTTCCTAGCTGCAGATGTGCTGGGACCACCAACTCAAGCTCCCACCACCACGGGCTCCCCGCCATGGCAGACTGCACCCTCAGACTGTGAGCCCAAATCAACCCTTCCTCCCTGAAGAGGTTTTTGTTGGGTGTTTATAACAACAACAGGGAAAGAAACTAATACACAGGGGAGGGGCCCGGGGGGGGCACAAGGAGCATGGGGGAAGCAGGGGCACGGGGTGGGAAGGGCACAGGAGTACAGACCCAAAGCCAAGGACAAGGGCCATAGACAGAAAAGGTTGTGGGGTCCTTGCTGCTGCAATCTAGCACTTAGCAGGGCAGTAAGTGGGCTACAAAAGCAGGCCTGAATGGGCCCCACCTCTTGCAGCTGAGTTTTCACATAGGACTCCAGCCTCGAACTCCCCCCATCCCCAGACCACACCACAGCCATCCTACTTTCTCTCTGCTCCTTGCCAAGGGCCAGAAAGCTCTGCAGTGCTGCCCTCGGCTGCTAGTGACCTCTCTGCCTCCCTCTAGGAGACCCCACCAGCTTCTTCTGAAGACCCGCTTAGTGACCAAAGCTGCTGCCATCCAGATGGTGGTGACACAGCTCGGCAACCGCTCCCAGGCGGACTCTATGGCCAGTGTGGTCTGCCAGGTCCTGCTGTGTCCAGCCAAGCACCAGGTAAACTTTCCCAGGCTCACTTAGCTCACTGTGGGCTCTTCTGTATCAAGGCGGACAGTGGCTGGAGCATCAGCGTTCAGCAGAAAATAGGAAACTCCTGTCCATGGATTCTTTCTAAAGGTCTGAGGGCTCAGAATCCCACGTGGACGCACGCTGTCTGTACTGGGATGGAGCACCCTTGCCTGGTGTGGGTGTAATGTTGCAATAAAGACCACGCTGTCTATACTGGGATGCAGTACCCTTGCCTGGTGCAGGTGTAATGTGACGATGGAGACCACGCTGTCTGTACTGGGATGGAGCACCCTTGCCTGGTGCAGGTGTAATGTGACAATGGAGAATGGGAGGTGCCCAAGGAGAGGAGTGGTTGACTTAAAGGTCCCCGGGCCCCTGGACACAGTTCGGAGACTCTGTGGAGTCTTCTCACCTGCACAGGACAGTCTTCTCCAAAGGCAGCAGAACGACTATGCATTGCCATCAGCTTCTCTAGCATCTGTCCTTATAGAAACTCCCCAGCTCCAGGCCACTGGGCATGGACTGAATCTCTCAGAGTTTTGGTCAGCTTACCTGTGATATGGATTCGGTGGTCAGCGTTGCTCATCAACTTGACTGGGTTGGAAATGTCCAGGGGTTTAGTAACCCCACTTCTGGGTGAGTCTGTGAGCTGTTTCTAGAGGTTAGATTGACAGCCTGACCCAGCTGATGGACCAGTGAACCACAGGCTGGCATCGCAGGAGGTGGGACTGGAGGCATGCTCTTGGGAGCATTTTACCTCTGGCCTCTTCTTACACAGCCCCTGCTACCTACCAGGAAGTGGGGTGCAGGCTCTACCAGGCTCTCCCAGTACCTGCTGCCTTGTTCTACCCAAGTGCCTGGGACCAGGACTGACCCCTGTGAGACTGGAAGGCATGAGCTGAGAGCAGTCCTTTTCCTTTTAAGTTCTTTGTGTAGGGCACTCTGTCACAGCCACAAGAGAAATTAACCAATGCAGTGGCCCAGTGGTCTCGTTGTGGGGAAGAGCTGTGAGCTCACACCCAGGAAATCGGCCTCAGAATCCAATCTCGCACAAGCAGTAGCGCCATGCCTGCACCCACCCCTTCAGATGCACACAGTGGGGCTCTGGACAGTTTGGAGGGCAAAGCTGTAGCCTTACTGGATGTCTCTGCAAGTCAACTGAGGACAGTCAGGGCAAGCCAGGCTTCTGCGTCCAGGACTTGCAGATGAGGGTCTGGACCAGAGTTTTGAAATCTGCATTGTTGTCCCAGAGGTGACAGGAAGAGCTTTCTCTGCTGAGGCTGCTGAGGCAGGGGGCTTGTAAGAGCAGGCAGCTGCAGAAAGAAGCTGAGAGAGGACTTCTGGGCTGCCTGGCGTGGGAACATTCCCTCACACGCCAGAGTCTCATGACCCCAGAGCCATGTGTAACAGATGTCTTCTGCCCCCACTACACACATCCTCTCCTGTCGTGGCTCTACAGCTCCTCCTCTAACAAATGAAGTCCATCTCTCTAGAATCCGTGACTCTGGTCTAGCCCTGTCACCCAACTTTTGGCTGACTGAAGATGGTGGAAGTGATTCTAACAATCCCTAGCTCTGATGGCAAGGGAATGGGGACACTGGAGTTGTCTTTAGTGACATTGGCCAGCCACAAAGAGCTATCCCAGGTTAGTCTGCTAAAAGAGTACAGCCAAGGCTATCCTAGATCAGCTGATGCACACTTGATCTTACCAGGAGGAAAGAACCACCTGGGTGACCTCCAGCAATGCCCAGACGCTGAAGGGGATCCCCCTGATCTGGAAGAGTCACCAGTCAACCCACAGTGACTGAAAGGGCTGAGGCTGAAGTTCAGGGGTGGTTGTCACGCAGCAGTAGCTGACTGATACAGTTGTATGTAACAAAGAGCTCAACCAACTACCTCGTTCCAGAGACTAAGGACTTTACATCACCACCTCGGCCCTCACCAAGACCTACAGAGGACACAGAGGTTGTCACGCAGCAGTAGCTGACTGATACATTTGTACGTAACAAAGAGCTCAACCAACTACCTCGTTCCAGAGACTAAGGACTTTACATCACCACCTCGGCCCTCACCAAGACCTACAGAGGACACAGAGGCTTGGCAAAACTTATGCCAATTGTGCCCCATGAGTTGCATTTAATGGAGAAGGCAGGATAAGAACTCAAGTCTACCTGATCTGACCTACAGAGATCCATCTTCAGAGTGAGGCCACCCTCCCAGCCTGACCCCGGGTTTTTCACAAGGACTTTCTATAAACACCAGTGGACCTTTGTCCAAGGCCATTCTTCTACCTTAGTCGACTCTAACCTCCTTCTTCATCTGGAGCCCCACACAAGGAAACAACTCACTAGAACCCCATGGGATTAGAGGCAAGGAATGTTTGTTATGCAGCTCTACTGTAGTCATTGCTGACTGAGACATACACCCATCTTGACTGTGCAACGTTTTCCTGAAAGTCCATCTCTGCAGTAAGCTAAAAGGAGGTCAGGACCTACCAAGCACTCTCTCGACTCAGGTGAGTTCTTGATCCCCCATTACATCTGCAGAACCCAGAAGTCTCTTTCCCACTAAGTGTCCAGTGTCAGTGGCACTAACAGCAGTGAGTATCTAGGTGCTGCAGAATCAGGTGATGTCTTTCCTTGTCCATTTCCAATGTGCAAAGCAATGGCTGCCTTGTGACACTTTCACACACGCACGCCAGGTGCTTGGTTCACAATCACCCTCCCACATCACTACGTTGTGCTCATTTCATAAAGACATCATTTAAGGTCATTTTATTTATTGTGAGCATGTGTGTGCACAGCTGAACCACAGTTTACGTGTAGAGATCAGAAGACAACTTCATGGAGTTGGTTCTCGCCTTTCAGTTTTACGCACAATCCGAGGAACGCAACTGGTCAGCCTTGGCAGCAAGCACCTTTACCCACTGAGCCATCTTGCCAGCCCGAGACGCGTTTGAGCAGTTACCTCCTTCCAAGCACTGTCTCATGAGTTGAGAATAAAGTTTGAACAGAAGCCTTGGCCTCCGGGGTTGATATCTGCTGGGTGGGGCAGCCAACAAACAAAGTATGGAAGCGTGTAGGATGCTACACTGGGCAGCAAGCATTTTGAAAAGGGAAAGATGGGGAGGTGGGGGGCAGTAGCATCTGCTGGTGGGCAGTGAGGGGCGTCTCGTGGAGGAAGCAGCTAGGAGCCCAGTGAGGAGCCCAGAGCACAAGGCTCCCTGTCTCGCGTCCCAAAGCGGGTTAGCGGGATGAGTTCCAAGCGACTGCAGCCTCAGTGGGTGTGGAGGCAGCTTGGTTATTCTTAGCAGTGTGTTAGGGGAAGAAAAGGTCCTTTGGACAGCCAGGGCTCCTGACAGCTCCTACAGACAGGGTCCAGACCACAGGGTCCCCCGCTGCCAAGTCTGGCTGGAAATTCTTTCCGCCTGAGGTGGTGGGGAATGTAGAGAATGTGGGGTGCGTCCTAGGGGCCCCTTCACTGGAATTCCTGGGCACTCTTGCCAGGGTGGTGGTCGGGAGTCCTGGGGGCCGCTCAACCCACCAGGCCTGCAGCAGGACCCTCAGGACCCCCAGGTACCTCAGACTGGCACCCCGTGGCTGTTCACATTTCTCTCTTACCACAGGAATGCTCCCCTCCCTCGGGCTCTGGCCCCAGGGTGGGTGAGAGTTACTCCAAAGGTCCTCCAGACCCAGCCTCGCTGAAGTATTAGAAGATTCCAGAAGAGCAAGACACAATTAATACTCAACCTTAACCTTCACACCCCAGCTTTGTCAGGGAGTCAGGCAGCAGAATGACGGCAGCTTAGACTAGGGGCTGGAGTCCTGCTTGGGTGTCTCTATTGAGCTGCATAGGTCACCTCAGTTTGCCCAGCTGACCACAAGCCCTATACAATGAGATCTCTGTGGGGCTGGCTGCATAAATCCATTTCTTAGGACAAATCGGTAGTGTCTGATAAACTGCAACCCTGAGTCTTGCACAGTATGACTCTCGGGAGCTGAGAGAACCAGGCGACATCTCTCCATAGTCCAGGTGGTTTAGGACATTACAGCAACGTCAGGAGGATCCTGCTCGGGAACTTCAATCTGCTGCTTACTACCCACGTGGTCAAGAACTCCGGCCTCTCGTCTGAGGACCGGGAGACAAACGGACGTCACTGCATACAACTGTGCCTTGAAGGAGGGCTGATGGTTGTGGCTCTGAGGCCAGTCTGGGATGTGCAGTGAGTTTTAAGCTAACGAGCTACAGAATGAGAACTTGTCTCAAAAAAAAAAAAAAAAATCTTTAAAATGGGGCTGGAGAGATGGCTCCGTGGTTGCTTTTCTGGAGAGCACAGGTTTGGTTCCCTGCACCCACACGGTGGCTCATAACTCCCATGAATCCATCCAGAGGACCTCTGTGGGCACCAGGCATACACACAGTGCACGTACATTCATGCAGGCAAACACATAATGTTAAAAAAAAATCTTCTGAAGGAAGGCGACCGAAACAGGCTCCACACAATGGCGATTCTGCAATATTAGGCCTGTAACACCTCCTAGGCAGGCTGGGTTCCTTCACTTTTGAGAGTTTCTCGGGGAAACTTGTCTACTTTATCGCAGTGTGGGGCCGCCCAGCACATCAGCCCAGGCCTCACACCAGGGAGCCTGAGTCGCACGGAGCAGTCGATGACCCCAAGCTCTGCATGCAGGAGCCTTTCACCCCCCTCCACCCTCTCCGTGTCTGTCCTGGTCACTCATGCTCACTAAGGTTTTGGGGTGTGACCGGTGCATACACAGGAAAGACTTGTGGGCCCAAGGAGCTCTCCATCCTTGAGCAAAGTCCTTGCTCTCTGTGTACCGTGCGTGTGATGTCACACACACACACACACACACACACACACACACACTGTGCTGAGAGAATCCGACTCGCAGCTTCTGCACCTGCTCAGAGCACACACACCTCTGTTTACACATTTCACGTGAGGTTGGGGATTGTGGAACGAAATACTTAACTGTCACGGGAGAGAAAAAATAAGGAAAATAATTTGAAGGATTATTGAGTGCCAAAACCCAGAACGACTGAACAGGATGTCGGAGAGGATTTCAAGCAGAAAGGTCAAAATCTGCAATTTAAATGTGGAGATGGGGCGCCTTTCCCTGGTTATGGTTGAGGCTCCAATTAGTTGACACGTGGTATGAGACGAGGTATATGTGTATGTCTACATGTGCATGCGTATGTCTGTATGTTTACGTGTGTGCGTATGTGTCTATGTCTGTGTATATGTCTGTGCCTCTGTGTGTTTGTCTGTGTCTACGTGTGTGTGTATGTCTATGTGTGTCTGTATGTGTTTGTGTGTGTCTGTCTCTGTGTATGTCTGTGTCTCTATGTGTCTGTGTCTATGTGTGTCTGTGTGCCTCTTTGTGTGTCTATGTGTGTCTGTATGTGTCTGTGTCTCTGTGTGTTTGTCTGTGTCTCTATGTGTGTGTGTGTGTGTGTGTGTGTGTGTGTGTGTGTGTGTAGATCATCAAGTTCACTGCTGCCTCTCAGGTTCTATCACTGTTTTGTTTCTGAGAAGGGGTCTCACTGGGACCTGGGTTTACAATTTCCAGACTGGCCGCCATGAACTCTAGGGATCCTTCTCCCCAGGGATGCAATTACAAACTCGCAGCATCACAACCAGCTTCTTCACATAAGTGCTGGAGGATCTTGTATGTCATCACCTCAGCCCGTACTTTATTTTTATTTTATTTTGTTTGAGACAGGCTCTCTCCATGTAGCAATGGCTGTCTAACCCCAAATCCTTAGTAGTCCAACCTACCTCAGTCTCCCACGTGCTGGGGCTAACAGTGTGCACCACCACACCGGCTTCCGACTCTAATTTGTTTTAAGATGCAGGAAGGCAATCTTCTTACAGAAAAGCTCAAGAGTGTCATCCCTCAGCGACCATGCTTTGTTTCGTGGAGGCTCAGGCTAAGAATTTGCCATAAGGAGGCCTGCTGAGCCTTTGACATAAACAAGGAACGGAAAGTCATACACATAAAGTGCTATACATATTTATATTTTATATCTGTGTGAATACAGTGTGTACATATATAGGATCTGGGTTCTACGTGGGCTTCAACCGACTTTGACATGATTTTCACAAGGGGCTAAGTTTCCCCTGGGGAAACTAAGAAGCAGTGAAGATACTCTGAGGTTTTGAAGTAACGTGCTCCGTCTCTGCCAGCGTTATGAGGCATTGTTGGCTATTAAGTGTATAAATTAAAGTGTGCACACTGGGGCGAGAGTGATGGTTCAGCAGCGAGCAGGGCTCAGAGCCCTGGAGTTTGGATCCCAGCAGCTACATCAGTGGCCCATAGATGCCTCAATCCAGCCCCAGGTGTCGCATATCAACCTCCCCCATTTCTGTGGTGTGGGATCGGGGAGGCTCAGTGCACACAAGGCCCCGGATTCCATATCGAGCTAAGAGGGTTGGTACAAGACCATCAACACCTAGGCTAGCCAGAGCGGGGGCAGGTGGCTCAAGGGCAACCAAGCTGGCCTCACGTGGGGGCTGGAGAGATGACTTATCACATAAATGCGACAAGGACAGAATTCAGGTCCTCAGCAGCCACATTAAAATAAACAAATGAAGCAGCCATGGTGACACACACCGATAATCCCAGCTATGGGAAGGGCAGGGACAGGATAATCCTTGGCTTCCTCTGGCCAGTCAGCCTGACAGGATCCGTGAGCCCCAGGTTCAGTGAGAGCCCCTGTTCCAAAATTAAGGCAGAGAGTGGCTAAGGAAGGAGCCTGATGCCAACCTCTGACTTCAAGTCACACACAAGTCTCTCTCTCTCTGTCTCTCTCTCTCTCTCTCTCTCTCTCTCTCTCACACACACACACACACACACACACACACACACACACACACACACAGGCGGGGAGCAGCCAGGAGGGGAGAGAGAGCTGAGGATACAACCCAGGGGGGTATTCCAGAAAAGTTGAAACTCTGCGACAATGGTGTGTTGTAACTAACCACAGGATCACACACAGATGGACTTACCCAGTCCCCACAATGAGGAACCTTCCTTCCTTTCGCCACTCCCCTGTCTCACTCCCCAGCCTGGCCTGGCCTGTCAGCTTGCTCTCTGCCTCAGAGTCATCCCTAACATGATTCCGTTCCTTCATGACGTCCTGTGCCTGGCTGCCCTCACACGACGCCCTTCAGGTCCATCCGCGTCAGAGCAGACCACGGGGCTGTTCTTTCTAACAAGAGCACGTGTTGCCCTGTTTTCTTTATCTGCTTCCCGTCGATGGATGCTCAGGTTGAGTCCACACCTTGGTTCTCCTGACCAATTCTGTGATGGCTGTGGAAGTGCAATATCCCTGAAACAGACTGAAGTTCCTGGAACATTCCACAGAAGCGTGGCTGCTGGGTGCAGCTCTGTGATCCCTAACACCTGTGCCATTCCACATCTGCTCCCAGGTGTGTGTATGTGTGTGTGTGTGTGTGTGTGTGTGTGTGTGTGTGTGTGTGTGTGAGGGAGAGAGAGAGAGAGAGAGAGAGAGAGAGAGAGAGAGAGAGAGAGAGACTACAATGTGGTATTTACTTTCACCCCTGCTGATTAATGGCCCCCACGCCTTCTCATACAAATTGGTTGTATGGACATCTTTTTCAAAACTCCTTGCCTATTTCTAATTGAATGATTTGTTTTCTTGCTTCAGGTTTTAAATGCCACTTAATTTTAATTTTAAATAGCTGTGGGTGCCTAGTGGCTACTGTACCAGACAGCCCAGCTCCAGTGTGAGGGCTCCATGCTGGCAAAGGGTCATAAGCATAGCTCTTAGCAGTGTCCTTGTGGCTCAGCAGAGAGCTATCTACACTGGGGCCTTAGTAAACATTTGTAGATGACGCTGTCATGTGATAGAATTGGAGGGGGACTTCAGCCACTACAGAACTCTATGGCTATAAGTCACTAAATTCTACCCTGACCTTGAGCCTGCCAGACAACTGCCAATTGGTTCCTTTTATCCAGCAGAAGGTGGAGGGGACCATCACCCCTTGCGACCTTCAAATCTAGAGTCCAAGATCACCAGAAATATATGTTTCCCATTAAGAGTTGTTTCCCCAACTGACTGAACAATTCCAGGATGAACAGGGTAGCCAGGGCTAAGGGAGTTCTAAGGCTGACCCAATAGGGCTCGAGGGCATGACTGCACACTCAGGGCTGAGAATCTGGGGTTCACTCCAGCCCAGCGGTAACTTTGTACTGAGATTATGCAATGGCTGTTAAGTTGTCTGGCAAGGAAGGAGATTCCACTGGACACACCGGTTTCTTCTGATCTCTCATGTTATCAGGAAGGTGGGATTACAAAAATAGAAGCACCCCAATTCAGGGCACAATCTGAAAGGGCAGGCTGGGCAGGCATATGCTGGTTAGGGATGTGGGAGGAAGACAAAGGGTTTCCAGGCCTATGCAAAAGGCAGGAGATGTCTGTAGCAAAAGAGCGGGAAGGAGACGTGAGGCCAGACGCAGAAGTCCCTGTGTACCAGGAAAGCATCTGGGCTCAGCTGTGGGTACCAGAAGGCATCTGGGGGAGCTTCAACAGGGGCAAGATGTAGCCCCAAATGTTTTCTTCAAAGGTGGGGGATCTCAAGCCCTTCTGGAGAGCCAGTGTACCCCCTCTCTGTCTCCTGCCTACAGCTCGGCCCTGGCTGGCTTCAAGTTCCAGTCCTGTGACTGACATCTATCATGCAAGCAGGCAGGCACCCCGACTTTCCCTGGGTGTCAGTTTTCCCATCTGGAAAAGGGGTGGGAATTTGTCCCTTGCCCAGCAGCAGTAATACTGTGAGGCAAAGCAGACATGATGGCTCCTGATAGGTAGACACAAGACATCCATGGAGCCAGAGCCCAGCAAATACTGCCTCTGTTAATCAGCGGTGGTTCCCAAGTGCATTTACAAGGAGGAGGACTGACCAGTGAGAGCAGGAGAGATGGCAGCAGCCCTGTGACTGGCCGCACTGACTCAGCCACATGCGAGTAAAAGCCCTGTAGCCCATGCCCCCATGGTTCTCTTTCCTCCTAAGAGATTGGTGCGTTCAAATTGGAAGATGCCAGAAGGAGGTCAGCCCAGTGTCTCTCGGGAGAGAATACGGACCTTGTTAAGGTGCCTCTGGGGTTGACCCATTAGCCTGGCTCATCAGCCACAAGGCCCTATGGGAAATTTCCATGAAGAATCAGGACATCCCAAGCCTGTTATCCTCGTGTTCCGTGACTTTGGGGAAGTCATTTCACCCACGGGGCTGCCAGTATCTCTATTTGTAAGGTGCAATTAAATTAACAGATCTGAGGGCCACATGGTCACATGACTGTGGCTGCAGTTTGGGTCCCTAACAATGTGGAAATCCTCTGGAGAGCATCAGCTAGGAAGAACAGAGGTGGACCCACCTTCCAGAGCAGGCTGCAAGGAGCAGTCTCTGAGGCTGTCCCTCTCTGCTCTCCATAAGGGGTATGCACGTGCTTCACAGTGGTTATAACCAGTCTCATTTACAGCAAGCACAAGTGTCTGCTTTCTCCATGGGGAAACTGAGTCCAGAGTGCAAGACAACTTTCCTAAAACCACATAGTGAAGTAGACCTGAGTCTAAAACTTGAACCTGGATCTGACATCTGAACCTTCATTTGTAGCATCACAACACACCGCCTAGGAAGGACAGATACCTTCAGGAAAGGTGTGTCGTTCAAGAGACGCAGGTTGGTCAGCAGCATCGGCTATCTGAGCACCTACTTAAGCCAGACTGCTTTGGGGACAAGACGTCCCCCCGCCCCCTGGAGCAGTCTAGAAACCAGTGGAGAAAACAACCACACGGGATTAACATAGATACCCAGGAGATGCTCCCCCCCAACCCCCTCACCCGGCATTCTGAACAAACCGATACTCTGCTTACCCTCTGGAGACTGCCTGCTCTGGGGATGCAGGGAGATGCTACTGTGAGCCACTCCTCTGACCCGAGACTACCCAGTGGGTAGTCTACCCTGCAGCTCCTTTGGCACTGGGGTCCTTCTCAGAGCCCTCTGCCCTCCCTCCTTCCTTTTTCCTTTCTTCCTTCCTCTTTCCCTCCTTTGTTCCTTCCTCCCCACCCTCACCCGGCATCCTTCCTCTCTGCTCCTCAATGCTTGACCAGACTGACATTCTGGACTCCTCCTTGCTGGGCTGCTTCTCCCTGCAGCTTCCCCAGACACCTCCTGCAGGCAGACACAGGGCTGCTGGGGTCAGGTTCACAGTGGAGTCTGACAAGGGTGGGAAGCAGAAAAGCCCCTTCTGGATGGAAGCTGAGGGCACAGCTGTGTAAATCAGTTCAAAACCAAATGATGCCACTTCCCGAAGACAACTCATCTGAGCATTGTAGGCCTCAGTTTCCCTCCTTGCTATCCCAGGGCTGTGGAGTAATGGGAGTGAACGAGAAGAGGCAAGTTCATGGTTCTGAGCGGGGGAATTGGCTGTGCACCTAGCCAGGACACGGCGTCAGTGCAATGCGGGGCACAGTGGGACTGGCGGAGCTCTGAGCCGAGAAAACCCTCTGTTCTGTGCTCTCACAGACTCCCATGATCCTCCTGGTGAAATCAGACCCCGGGGCCCTGGCCTTGTTCTTGCCCGCAGCCTGGCCCTAGCCAAAAGGTCTCCCTTACAGATATTCTGGCTATGGTGTGTGGTGTCACAGTGGCCAGTGCCATTATCTGGGTCATTTGATCCCGGGATTCTGCCAAATCAGATAATTTGGGCAGCCAGCCTGTCTCTCTAGATCACATGTCCCAGTCCTGGCTCTCGTCCCCACCTGCCCTGGTGCCCCAAACACAATCCCCCTCTCAGGGAGCTGGAAAGGAGCCTGTAGCATGTGAGTTCACACCAGTGCTGGGAGAGGGGGCTTATTTAGCCCTCTGTGCGACCTCCCTGTCAGGTGGCCCATCCAGGGTGGCGATTAAGCCTCTGTAACCAATAAAGGTTAAAATACTGGAACTTGCAAATTTTTTACACTTATAAACCATTTTTAATGGAGCCAGTAGGCCTTTCTCAAAGAACACACTTGCAAAACCAGCCAGCACCCGAGTCACAGCCGCCAAGTTCCTGCTTTACCCACCAGTATCTAACAGCCTCCTACTCAAGTGTGACCCCTGCCTCTGAACTCCATACAGAAACGGCGGTAAAGCCAGGAACCAAAGTGGGTCTGCCTCCTTTTGTTGGATATTATATTTGTGACATTCATCTGTGTACTCCTGACAGCCACAGTTCGTGATCGCTGCTGTATACTGTTCTAGCGGTGTGTGGCTATAGCGGATCCTACTGCATTCGTGTTTTAAGACATAACCATGTGTGTTAAACCTATTAATTAATTAATTGCTTTTCTCACTGCTGTTTAGACATCTGAGAAGATGCCTTGGGGAGGGTTCGTTTTGGCTCACAGGTTAGAGAAATGGGATGCCCCCCATCATTGTAGGAAAGGCATGTCAGCAGGAACTGCAGGTTACATTGTATCCAGGGTCAGCAAGCAAGGAGACCAAACAGGAAGTAAGGCCTCAGGACCCTCATCTCCGCCTGTGCTTCACCTGTAAGTCCAGGCCAGCTAGGAAACACGTGTTCAAAGACGTGAGCAAACGGGAGACATGCCACACCCAATCCATATTGCTATAGATCTGGGAACCGCTCTGGAGGTGGGGTGTGGCTCAGTCGACACAGTGCTTACTGAGCACTACACTATGCAGACAAGGCTCAGGATTTGATCTCTGGCACCCTGGTGCATTCTTGTCATTCAAGAACTCAAGAGGTGAAGGCGGGAGGGGGAGAGGGGAGGTACTTCAAGGTCACCCCTCAACTACATATTTAGGCCAGTCTGGGATAGCTACAACCAAAATAAAAGAGGGATGTTTCATAGTCTCTTTCATGATAGTTTAAATGTGTTTGAGACACACTGACTCTCCTAAAGTCAAGGTCAGGTATGGTGAATCTTAGCACTGGGAAGGTTGAGGCAGGAGGATCACAAGTTCAGAGTTAGCCAGGACTACATAATAAGATCTGGTAATCAAAAATAAATAAATAGATAAATAAATAAATACAGTTGGAGAGATGGCTCAGTGAATAACACACTTACTAAGCTCCTGAGCCTACATCCTAATCCCCAGAACCTGCATAAACCCCAGCTCTGCCACCCCTGCTAGAACCCCAGCACTCCTATTGGGAGGAGGAGCCAGAATTTCCCAGACAGTCATTGGCCAGCTAGCTTGGAGTACAGGGCGGCAAATGAGAGACCACGTCTCAAACAAGGTGGGAGGCTAGAACTGACTGAAGCTACCCTCTGCCTTGTGAACCTGTGAGGACACACATGGCTCGTGGCTCACCACACACATGGTGCAAAAAGATTTCTACATTAAATTAAATCAACAAAAAACAAAGCATCCCTAACCAGTGTTCTGGGATATACCCCCCTGTTTGAGTTTACTATGTTGCCCAGGCTAGCCTCAAACTCTAGATCCTCCTGCCCCAGCCTCTGGGATGATGGCGCTGGGATCGCGGGTGCCCACCACACTAGCACTGCATTCTCTTTCTCATACACAACAGTGGCGTGGACACCATTTGTTCTGCACCTGCAAATAAATCAAAACAGAAACATCTCATGGGAACTCGGAATTGCTCGCATTCCGGGGCAGTGCTCTCACATGCCAGGGCTGTCAACTGCCACTGACATCACTCTGATTGCAGGTCACAGTGTGCCTCATGCGTGCACAGCCAGCAGCAAACTGCACAAAGATGCCACTCAATCTGCGCGCCATCCTTGCGAGCTGGGCATTATTATCGCTATTTGTAGAACGCGGAAGCCCAGAGAAGTTCATTCACTTCCCCAAGGCTGCCTCGCTGGCGGGTGGCAGGACCTGAGCTTTGTCCTGGGTGTAGCTGACTCCACAGTCCTCTGCCACCAGAACAGTCCCCTCCTTCCACTAGAGCAGGGCCATCAAAGGGAGTTACTCACTGCTGGACATGGCTCTCTCTATTCTCGCACATTCTTTCCATTTGCCTTGGCTACACCCAAAATTAGAGCAAATTCTATTTTTAGAGGCCGTGCTTCGAATGACAGTGACGCATGGGCCGCAACTCGTTCTGTGAACGTAGCTCGGAGGTGTTGTCTGATCTTGCATGAGGAACTCTCTGACATCACCATATGATCTTTCTGATCCATTTCAGAGGCCGCCGTCTTGCCTGGGTCTTTATTCATACAGCAGACTCTGGCTCGAAGCAACAAACCCTGAACTCTCGGAGAAGCCTATGGAAGGAGCCCCAAGGTCAGATCACAGTGGGGACGAGCCTGGAGCACAGCATGTTCTCAGCAATGGAGTCCAGAAAACCGGACTCCACTCCTTCCTGGGTCTGTGGTCTTCAAACTCCACAGCCACAGCCGCTGCTCATTCTGCATAGCAATCACTTCTTACATGGGAAGATGAGCAGTGGGGCTAAGCCACTCTGGTGGGAGTCCTGGCTGCCCCGAGACACAAGCACAGAAAGAGTCAGGATGGTGCTGGAAGACCCATCAGCCTCACGCAGCTCCTGGCTGTGCCCGTGAGGGTTCTTTCAGAGAGTTTTAACTGAGCGTCCTAGTCAGGGTTAGTACTGTTGCGGTGAGACACGATTACCAGGAGCAACTTGGGGAGGAAGAGCTTACACTTCCACATCACTGCCCATCACTGGAAGAAATCAGGACAGGAACCAATACAGGGAAGGGACCTGGAGGCAGGAGCTGATGCAGAGGCCGTGGAGGAGAGTTGTTTACTGGCTTGTTCCCCATGACTTGCTCAGTCAGCTTTCTTAAAGATCCAACGACCACCAACCCAGGGATGGCCCCACCCACAATAGGCTGGGCCCTCAACCGTCAATCATGAATTAAGAAAATGCCCTATAGGCTTGCCTATGGCCTGCTCTTACAGAGACATTTTCTCAGTTAAGGCTGCCTCTTCTCTGAAGACTCTAGCTTGTGTCAAGTTGACTTAAAACTAGCCAGCTCACTGGGCAAACCTACCCTGAATGTAATTGGTCCCACTCCACGGGCTAGAGTCCAGACAGAAGTAAAAAGAAAGCCTGCCGAGTACCTGCGTCGGCCTCTGCTCCCTGGCGCAGACTCTAATGGACGGTGCCCTTGGCTCACACTCAAATAGACGCTTGCCCTTCAGATCCCTTCATTGGGTGCTTTGTCCCAGCAACTGGACAGTAAGTATTAGCAAATGACAAACGCAAAATGCTCAAGACACCTGTATTCCAGGCAGTGATGAGGGGGGAGGCTGTGAGGTTCCACACTTGCCTCCGTAAGTTGGCATCTCACTTTACACTTGACGCTCTCTACGAGGCTCAAACTCGCTCTCCCGGTCATGCCTGGCATCCCTTTCCTCTGAGGAGGCTCTCCATACTGTGGGGTGAATGTGTCCCTAGTCTGTTATGTGCTGGCACCCTGTAATCCTCACAATGCTGGTCTAATAGGTCTAGGCTGCTTCTGTCCAGGTGGAGAAACTGAGGCAATTTGGTCAGGGCCACACAACCAGAAAACAGCTAAGCAGGGGCACTTGAACCCAGTTTAGCTCCAGAACTGGCATTCAAAAACACAAAACCAGGTCTTGGGCTGGGGAGATGGCTCAGCGGGTAATGAATTTTGCTGTGTAAGTGTGAGGGTCTGAGTTCAAATCCCCAGAACCCACATAAACAATAACTTACATCTGTAACCCAGTGGCTCAGCTAAGAAAGGAGGTGGAAGATGGGAGAATCCCACGAGGGTGAGTAGAAGCTGAGGACCAAGACCCCGGGTTGTTCTCTGACCTCATACAAACACCATCACACAAGTTCATGCGCATGTACACACACAGGCAATACACACAATAATATATTACACCTAAGCCAGGTGTAGTACTCATACCTTTAACCCCTGCACTTGGAAGAAGAGGTAGGTGGATCTATGAGTTCAAGGCTAGCCTGCTCTACATCAAGAGTTACAGGACAGGCAGGGCTACATAGGGAAACCCTGTCTTGAAATCCAAAATAAATGAATGAATAAAATAAAAATATTTACACCCAGATTTTTCTAGTCATCTTTGGACCTAGCCTGGAGCCACACTAGATCTGCAAACTGAGCTGATGGCATCCCAGAAGCCCCTATGTTCCACTCTTGTCTGATGAGGTCCCTCAGGGGCCTCAAAAGAAGTCATCAGAAGCTGGGCTATTGGTCCAGAGAGGGAATACGATAGCCCAGAGGCCACACAGCTGAAACTAAGGGCCCGTTAAAACAACATACTGAACACCCATCAACAAAACTGCCCTTTGTTGGATTTCTTTTAGCTGCCTGCCGGGCAGGCACGGGGCCAAGGCACTGAACAGCGGCGGCCAGCGCGTACCACGCTCCCGCCAGGCCCGGCCCTTTGCCGCCTCGGTGCATTCGTCCGCAGCCCAGGAGCAAGGCTCAGCGCAATGCTCAGCTTGGAGCCCAGGCCTGCGGCGGGCGCGGCGGGTGGCCGGGACGCAAGGAGTTAAGCGCGGGCGGCCGGGCCGGGCTGCGGGGAGGCGGCGGGCGCGGGAGCTCGGGCTGCAGACTGCTCCAGCAGGGCGGGGAGTGCGGGCGCCCGCGCAGCCCCAGCCGCCTGCCCGGACTCAGCCTCACTCAGCCCCAGCCCCGGCTCTTCCGCGATCCGAGCTCCGTACCCGGCGCTGCGCCCCTCTGGGCGCGGAGACCTCTGCGCATCCCCAGGTAAGCAGCGGCCACGGGTCCCCAGCGAACCCCGAGCTGCGGAGAGGTGACAGGCTGCTCCGGGGAGATGACAAACTTTCCTCCGGCCGCGGACGCGCTTGGGGACATCTCTGGGGTCGTGAGGCTGCTGGAGCAGCGAGGGGCCTTGGATTAGACTCGCGCATCCCGATCCTGGGCCAGTTCCCCGCCTGAGAAGAAGGGGCTAGCGGTACCTATGAGCCGGCCTTGGGGTGGCGCCCGCACTGGGGAAACAAGCGGAAGCCAGGGCCCCCGCAGCGAAGGCTACGCGAAGCCCACTTTGCCGACTGGCTTCTGTGGGTCCTAAGGGGTGTGTAGAGGGAGACAGCCACTTACCCTATCCAAAACTCACCAGGCCCAAATGCCCTCCCAGGAAGGAGCCCCTTGACTCCTTCTGAGGCTCCCAAGGGGCACACCCCACTACTTGGAGTTCTAGAGGGGCTGCTCCTTTAGGGAGAGAAAGAAAGAAAGAATAAAAGAAATCTAATAGAGGGAGCTGCCAACACTCCTTAATGAGACGTTAAGAGGGGACCGGTGGCCGGGTTGCTGGTAACCTCCTGCCCAGCTGGCGGCTGGCCACTTCAGGTCGCTGAAGCTGTCCCAAACCAGAGCACCGCTCTGAGTGTGGCCACACACCTTTCTCCCTAGAGAACGCACACTTCCAAGAGGCCAGTCCTGAGTCCACATTCTGGTGGAGGACACCACTGTCCTCCATTCCTGCCTGGGGCTGGGGTCACTGGCATACTGGTTAATCTGGGCACTCTTCTGGCCATGAGCTGTGTTTGGAAATGATCCCTTGGCAGTGGATGAACCTCCTGCCTTTGGAGAGCCCCATTGCTGGGGGTTCTTGAACCGTTAGGTGAGGTTTTAAGGACGTTCTGCCTGCCTTAGCTTCGGATTCTGAAGCCCCTTTCCCAGGCTGCCCAAGCCCAGGCACTCCAACAGGAGTCTGTGCCAGAGATCTTGAGGAAAACCCTGCACTGATTTCGGAGGTAGCTTCAAACCTGCCTTTGACTTGCTGTGTGACTTATGGCAAACCACTAGGCCTCTCTGAGCTCAGCTGCCTTTTCTCTAAGAATGAAGACCATGTATCCTCAGAGATCCCCATTCAGGCCACTATGTGACCCTGAGCAATGTGACAGGTGGGATTTTCAAAATATCGGGGCATTAGTATGTGCGCGAGCGCGTGCAAGTGTGTGTGGAGGGGGAAGTGCATGTTAGTCTCAAAGTAGATCTGGGTGGCCCCCAGTCACTCTTCCACTGAAAAGTAGGAGTTTATAGTTCCTACTTCCTAAGGTACCAGGAGCACTGACTGGGATGATGCCGGGAACACTCGTCTCAATCTGACCGAGTAAGGAAGCAATGGGGATGCCCGTTTGGAGGTCTTGTGCACGGATCCTGGGAGCCGTTCCACCACGGAGGTTTCCCCAGTATCCTAGGTCTCCAATCGCAGGATACCTGCAGTCCCCGCCCCTTTGCCCCTTCTTGCTTCCTTTTAAAACCACTGCTGGACCAGCTGCTCCCAGTGGGGAGCCCAGGGCAGTCTGGGAGGGCTGGATGCACCCAGCTGCTGCGTCGTCATGACAACGGGAGATGGAGGTAAGCTGTCTCCATGGCTTCAACTTTGCAGCTGTCTAGGGACCCAGGGCAGGGACGTTCTGTCTGTTCGGGGTCAGCCATCCAGTCTGCCTCAGGGCTGGGCATGGCAAGCTGCTGTTCCCGGCAGGAACAACCAACGCTGGGGGAAGCGTGCTTGCTGAATTTGTGGTGGGGGTGGGGCAAAGTCAGAGGCTGCCGGGAGAGGGGCGGTCTGACTGGTTGCGAAGCCTCCCAGGGTCGGCTCTGGGTTCTTGCTGATGCTGTGGGTGGAAGAGCAGAACGTGCCCTGCATGGATGGACATGGTGGGTGCAGCTTGGGGAGAAATCCACCGAGAGCTAATAGAGTTGGTGCGGTAGAATTTCAGGACGCTAGGAAATGAATAGCTTGCCCTCCTGGTGGACTGGGGGGGGGCATATGTGTGACGGAAGACATGTGTAGTCACTGCAGTTGTGTGCCTATGTAGTCATGAGTGCACCAACCACGTGTGCGTGCACGTGTCTGAACAGCCAGGGTGAACTTGACATCTAAGGAACATATGTGCCCATGGGTTTATGGGTGTGCATGCTGTGTGTGCATGCCTCTGAGAGAACAACTACCTGTGGGTGTGCATGAGTGTACTGTGCACTTGGGGACACACGTGGCTCTCAGGCCTGTCTATACATGCTTAGAAGCTTAGCCTGACACACTGGCTCAACCCTCTCTGGGCTGTGTGCATCTCTGCATATACATCTCTGCAAGCCTCTGCATATGAATTTCGAAGCTTGTGAGTATCGTGTCCCTGCACACATGTGTGTTTCTATCAGTGTGTGCCTCTGTGTTACCATGCACCTGTGTGTACACAGACATACATGTGAATGTGTACATGTGTGGAACATTGAATGTGGACGCCTACAGTGTCCATTTGAATGTGCCTGTGTTCTCTGGAGTGACTTTTCCATACATCTCCTGTGCTGAATGTACCCAGGGTATCAGGTTGTGACATCTTGTACGTCATTGTAGTCTGCCTGTGTGTGACTGTGTGACTTCTGTATGTGCCTTGTGTGTGTGACTGGGTGGCTATGGAGATGTGGACATGTGATGGAGCGAATACCAATCTCCCTGTGCCGCCTCTAAGCTTGCTGAGACGGTGTGTGTGTCCCAGGCGCTCCAGAACACAGTGCCCTCCCAGCCTTCCTCATCACCCACACGCCTGCGTCTCTCTCGCCAGAAGTCCCCACCTAGGCAGTTGCTGCACACACCCCAGATGCTGGGAGCACAGGTATGCATTCAGGCAGAACATCTGAGAGCAGGCAGCTCCGATGTGCTGAGCATCTCCACAGCGCTTCTAATTAGGAGCAACTTGTTTCCCTTAAATAAACAAATCAAGTGAGGAAAGAAATTGCTGGAGATTAATGGCTCCCCGGAGCAGGTCCAGATGTTTGGAAGGTGGGAACCGGGGTGAAACATGAGCTGGATCTTTGGTCTCGGAGACTGAAAGAGCATCTGCTCAGGATCCTCGTGGCATGGAGCGGGGTGAAAGTGAGATGCACTGAGGAGGGTACAGGCCCTTCCCCGGCCTGGCTGGTGCAGGGCTGTGGGATACACGTGTGTACACAGACACATGTGAATGTGTGTCTCCGCCCCTTCTGCATCGACAGCCTTGGCCCTGAGACCTCATTTGCTGCTGGTCTCACTCAAGGGGCAGGCAGTGTTTGCACTCTTGACCCCATGGTTTGGTTCAACCCCATGTTTGTCACTGCGTATTAGAAGAGGAAGGACAATACATGTGGCGTGTGACTGTGTGTGTGTGTGTGTGTGTGTGTGTGTGAGAGAGAGAGAGAGAGAGAGAGAGAGAGAAAGAGAGAGAGAGAACCTGGCTGACAGGGCTCGTCTCGGGTGACCGCTGCCTCCCAAACCTGATGCTAGCCACAGAGAGGAGCAAAGTTCAGTCTGGTCACAAACAGGTGAGCTGGAGAAGCCACGGGGGCTTGTTTGATATGCACCCTCACTGCGATCCTAGCTGAGTGACATGGTGGCCACTAAGTACGTTTGCCTTCCTGACCCTGTCTGACCCTGGTGTTCTGTGTAGAACCACACAGTGTGAAACTCGTTCATGGTGGCCATCCCAGCCCCACCTGCTCTCCCCTCGGTCCAACACACGGACACTAGCATTTTCTCAGCGCACACTGCATACTTGACACAAATGTCACCTGTCACTCGTGGGAGCCCTATGAAACAGTTTCTATTACAATCTTTTGTGAAGCTCAGAGAGGTGTGTGGATTTATCTGGGTCACACAGCCCAGAAAAAGGCCTTCCTGGGAATTCACAGAGGCCACCTGATGTCAAGCGGTACCTTTTAAATATGATATCATATTGCCTCCCCAGTGCCAGAAGGCAAGTCTGGCATAATACAAGACAGAGCTCATGAGACCTTTTCTGATTAGCTCGCCTGAAGATGCATTGATGGGAACAGTCAAGGCACAGAACAAGCCAATGTTTGTATAAATGTGGGTGAAATTTCCCAATCATTCACCAGTCAACCCATCTCCCTATCCCCCTACCCTCCTACAATCCATCCATCCGTCCGTCTGTTTACCTGTCCGTCCATCCATCTGCCCAGCAGTCATTCTCCACCTATTTGGCGTCAGTATTTGCTGATCCCAGCGTTTGCTGG
The DNA here is from genome assembly GCF_982192425.1 of Myodes glareolus. Lineage (NCBI taxonomy): Eukaryota > Metazoa > Chordata > Mammalia > Rodentia > Cricetidae > Myodes > Myodes glareolus. The sequence continues at coordinate 131,233,695 of NC_142027.1, forward strand.
GCTCTCCAGGGTGACGTATTCTGTGTTGGTCACAGACGTCACAGTGATGTCCTCGAGGAGCTCATGGTCTGGAGAGGTAGCAGGGTCTGGGCTCTGGGGGAACCTGAGATACCTGAGGCAGGAATGTCCAGTCTCCACCCCTTCTGGAAGGAGCCCTGATCTCCCAACACTGACTTTTGAGTTTTGTGATGGAGGACGTGTTCACTAAGCCTTTTGCAAGCACCCAGCACAGTTCACACTGTAATAATTGACAGTTCTCCCTCCCCTTTATACAACAAACAGCCAGATGGCATAGAGCAGAACTGTCCTTGGAGGGTAACCCTTTGTTCTGCTCAGAACCCAGTCTTCCTGGATCAGGACTTCCCATGCTAAGTTTGGAAAAGCTCCCTTACCTCAGGACACTCTCCTCAGCCCAGCCCCAGAGGAGGAGCTTTGCAAGACCCAGAAGAACAGGACACTGGTAAATCAGGCCCATGTTCTTTTCTGTAAATAAAGCTTTATTAGCACACAGCTAGGCCCGCTCATGTGAACTCTATGGGAGTTCTGAGCAGTGCTAGGCAGGGCAGAAAACATATGAGTTTCACAGTCCACAGTGCTTACTGTTTGGACCTTGCTACAAAAAAATAATCATTGATCCTCACTCAGAGTCCTCCAGCTCCCCAAACTGTGTGGCCAGAGAGAGGAGATGAGTCTGACGTTAATGAACTTGGCTGGATCACCATGGATCAGGTGGCCTGTGAGGTTCCTGCCCCGTACTGGTGAGTTACTCAGAGGGCAGAAAAGACTGGCCACTCCTGAGACTCTGAGCTGTGGGCTTATTAGTTAGAGGTGGGGTGGGGCTTCTCAAGACCATGTGGACAGTGGGGGGCAGTGGCTGTGATGCAGACTTCTGGGAGCACATCTGTGTCCCCCTCCAGCCCTGACTCCAACAACTGCACCTGAAAACCTAGGGCAATGGGGCACCCCAGCCCGAAGCTTCCAGGTTTAAATGTCCAAGTTGCTAGCTTACTTGTTAGATACTGTATCATACTCTGATTCTTCTCCATGCTTGGTGTGGTCCTGTGATTGGGGCGTGGCCCTGTGAGTGGGGCGTGGTCCTGTGATTGGGGGGTGGTCCTGTGAGTGGGGCGTGGTCCTGTCAGTGGGCTGTGGCCCTGTGAGTGGGGCGTGGTCCTGTGAGTGGGGCGTGGTCCTGTGATTGGGGGGGGTGATCCTGTGAGTGGGGTGTGGCCCTGTGAGTGGGGTGTGATCCTGTGAGTAGGGGCTAAAGGGAGAGTTCCTGAGTGGGGAGTGAAAGTGGGGAAGCTCCAACTAGTTTTGTCGGAGCAGATGCAGCCTCTCCACACAGACCCCTTCCTCTGTGTGGACCTCGGTCTTCCCATCTGGAAAATGGAAGAGAAGAGTGGTACTGATACCCAGGAATGATCCTACAATCTGCCCTCACAGGGTCCCAACTCCCTTTCTTCTCAGAATAGCCCTGAAATCCCCTCTCCTGGAAGCCTTGGAAGACATAGAACACCCTGATGCATGTACATCAGCATTGAGACACCCTGGTCACCATTGCCTCTGAGGAAGGGGTTGACTGAGCCTGGTGCCAAAATTCCCTTTCTCCGCTTTTCCAACAGGACAGTTAGGCCCAGAGAGCTTCGTCCCCTTGCTCATGGTCACATAGTCAGTACGTGGTAGAGCTGAGGCTTAGGCCTAGATACGCCTGACCTCAGAGTCTATATCCCATGTCCTCCGCTGTGAAGACCCTGTTTTTAACAGGTGGAGAGGACAAGTATTTAAAGAGTCCATAAGAAGCGTATCACCCTCCTGTCGCGTGTGTAGGTGGGTTAGTGGTAGAGAAATGGCTTGGCCTGACCTGTGTCCCTCCAGCTGTCAGGTGGCTGAGGAGTCATGGGTGGCAGCAAAGCACAGGGGCCCCGAGGACAGAAAAGAGCAGCAACAGAGGCAGGGCTAGGGCTGGGCTGAGCACACCAGGCTCCAGCCTTGCAGGCTCATGGGAGGAGGCCTTAGCGCCAGGAGCTGGCACAGCGAGACATTCAAAACCAGTGGACACTTTGCTAATGTGATCTCAGTGCTCCATTCAGTGTGGCTTTTTGCAAAACAGCGACCTGGTTCTGTGTTTTTGATGTCTGCCTTGAGGTACAAGTACTATTAATAATAATAATAATAATAATAATAATAATAATAATAATAATAATGATAAAAACATGCACACATGCATACACACATGCACAAACCATGTGTGCATACACATACACACAGCTATGTGACTTGGAGCAGACTCCTCCTTTTCACTCTTTCATGTGTCCACATTTGTCCTGGACATTCAACCACACCTAGAACAGGGACACTGTCCCGGGTCGCTGCCAGCACCGTGTGGGTACAGAGCCTCCATGAGCTACTCCTCAGTATCTGCTTCCTTTCTTTACCCACTGTCTCTAATAAGCGTGGTGACCTGGTTCTCAAGATGACCATGTCTAGAAGGAACGAATGAGGAGTATGTGGGATGCTGGAGGAGGTACAGCTGGGCATGACAGCCGGCAGCCCTGGGACATGGGTGGCTGAGGACTTTGAAAAAATAAGATGCAGGAAAAAGAGGCTCAGTGCCAGAGAGGCTTCTGGCGGGGAGCAAAGGACCGTTGGAGCTTGTTCTTAACTTGTTATTACAGGACAGGCTTGGTGGCCAGGGTGCCAGCCCCGGGCACAGACAAGCCCTAGTTAGCAGTCAGAGCGAAGGGCAAGGAGTCCGCAGGGGTGGAATTAAGCTGCTGTGGGATCTGACACCCAGGAAGACTTGTCTGTATGTGATACTTTGCTTCCCACCACGTTAGGTCAGTGACATCTGCCCAACTGTACCCAGAAGAGGAAGGGGCTCACAGCCCAGTCTCAGGACACCAGCATCCGGTGGCATCAGACACAGCCAGGCTTGGATCTCAGCCCCATCAGAGCATTAAGAATGTAGCTGTGTAGCCTTCATGTCCTCCTCTGGACACTGAGTGCAGTTTCTGGGCTGGACCTGGCGCTCAATGGTGGAGCACTTGTCTAGTGTGTGCAAAGACCTTGGGTTCCATCTCAATCTTGAAAAGAAACAGAGGGAGGAGGGGGAGGAGAGAGAAGAGGAAGGGAGAAGAGAAGAGCGTATTTGCTAGGTTCAGTGATGTCAGCCTTTAACTCCACCTGCTCAGGAAGCTAAGGCAAGAGAATTGCTGCAAGTTCAAGGCTAACCTGGGTAATAGCATGTAGACCATAGCTGAGACCCTGCTGTATGACTACTAACATGTAGGGAACAGTGCACCATGGAGCAGAGGCAGGTAAGGCCTTGCCGGAGTGTCCCATCTCAGTCCTGCACATAGACACAGTTAGGTCCCCTCAGTTAGGCCTGAGAATGGAGTCCTCCCCAGAGTGTGGGAAGGGGAAGTGTGAAGCCCAGAGAGGGAGTGTAGTCCCTTAGGGCCCAGAGCCCTGCCACCTCTCGCTAGCTGGCCATTGTCTGAACCCCGTACTCAGTCTTGTCTCTGGTAAGTGGGACGATGGCATGTGCTTCCTCTTGGGGCCATGGGGACACTTAGTAAGTCAGTACAATGCTTGGCTCAGATCAAAAGCCCACATAGAGCTCCTAGCCAGATGCCCAGGCAGGGCACAGCTGGCTTAAAATAGCAGAGATTTGTGCGGATCATGGCGAGTAGAAACCTAAGCAGCCAGGAAAAAGACACCAGGCTCCAGGGGAAAGAACGGATCTTCCCAAATGACCATGGCGTCGGACCAGGTTCAGCCCATTGCCCCGTTACAAAGAGGGAGAAACTGAGATGCGCGTCTCCCTGTGCTCGCCACCTCCACCTGTGTCACAGCAGAGAGGCAAGGAAGGGTCACATACCCTGGGCTCATCTCTTGGCTGTGTGGCCTTGGGCCTCTAAATCAATCCCTCTGAGGCTCAGCATCCACATTCATCAAGTGGAAGAGAAACTTTGACGACAAGGTCAGTCACTATGTACACCATGGTCGCCATCCCATACCTCAGTTTCCCCATCTGTAAAACAGGAAGGATGAGCTTGTGTTGCTGAGTAATGTCCCGTCTTGGTTAGAGGATGTCCCCTGAGAGAGCAAGGGTGGAGGAGGGGAGTCTCCCAGGACCCAGGCCTGGCTATCAGTGACTGGGATGAAGCTACTCTGTGCCTCTGTTCTCTGTTTTGTAAAACAGAGATGACAATGATCAGATTTGCCCCGACGGCTGGGCAAATTTTTGAGAAAACTTTTGAGAGCAGAGCTCAGGCTGTGTCCCCGGAGCTCGGAAAGTGTGGCCCCTGTCACTAGGGCCTAGCATTTCAGCCCATTCCCTGCACAGGGCAGCAGAGGGTACAGAGAACAGGAAAGGAAGGGACTCTTGGTTTGGGGACGGCTCCTAGTCATCCTCCTGAGGCTGAGAGGGGCTGGCATTTGTCCTTGGTTGTCCCTGACTTTCATGTCAGCTCTGCCTGTCCCCTGCTTTCGGGACTGGGCTCAAGGCTAAGCTGTGGCTTTCTTCTGAGTGCCCCGGGAGTAGACAACTACCCAACCAACCCTCAGGATCTGCCTGCAGACTCTGCTCTTCGAGGCCACCATACCTTTGGGTTTGAACTTGAGCAGAGCAGAGGGAAAGGGAGCGGAGGTCTTCCAGGGCTCACAGGAGGGACCACTCAGCCCTGTCATTCCAAAGCATGGGAACACTGGGACTTGGAATTGTCTATGGGCTTGCAGAGTTAATGTCTATGGTCTGGTACTAGAACTTGGGCCTTCCGTGGCCTGATCTGCAAGGTTTCCTCCGACTTTTGCAAGCATGTTTTCCTGCAGCTTTGTAACAGGTGACCACTGGTGTATCAGCTTATACAATACTGACTTAGTCTCATATTCTACAGGCCAAAGTTATAAACAAGCCAGGAGGCTGCCACCCTCTAGGAGCTCCTAAGCAGGATCCACTTGCCCTTCTTTTCTAGCCTGTGGAAACCAGCCGCATCCCGAGTCTCATGGCCCTCCTTGATCCTGCTTCCATTTCCAATCTCCATCAGAATTTCATGCCTCCTCCATGTGAGGATCCCTGTGTGGACAGTGCCTGCCTGTGTGGCCTAAGCTAAGCTTGCCATCAAGATCCTCAAGCCCAGGGGCTGGAGAGATGGCTCAGTAGTTAAGAGCACTGCCTGTTCTTCCAAAGGTCCTGAGTTCAATTCCCAGCAACCACATGGTGGCTCACAACCATCTGTAATGAGGTCTGGTGCCCTCTTCTGGTCTGCAGACAGAATACTGTATACATAATAAGTAAATAAATAAATATTTTAAAAAAAGATCCTCAAGCCCAGTTGGGCTATGTTGGCACACGCCTTTAATCCCAGCACTCGGTAGGCAGAGGCAGGTGGATCTCTGTGAATTTGAGGCCAGCCTGGTCTATAGAGTGAGTTTCAGGACAGGTTCCAAAGCTATAGAGAAACCCTGTCTTGAAAAACAACAACAACTACAAAAAGACCCTCGAGCCCTATTCCAGAACTCCTGACGCTGTGACATTGTATACATCAATTCCATGTGATGCCCCTGGGGGGACTCCTCATCTGCCTTCTGTGATAACCAAGGAAGGTAGCCTTCAGGTGGCCTCCTCAGGCGCACGCTTGCTTACTGCACACAGGACATGCTAACTGAGCATCCTCTGTTACGTTGAGAGCTGTCTGCAGCTGATGGTGGAGCAGGGAGTTTGCTACTCCTGTGTCCTCGGGAAGATTCTGAGCTCATGGCCGATCCCGAAGCAACGACTGTATGACAGCTGACAGCTCCCAGCCCGGGTCCTCTCCTTCAGGAATCTTTTCCAGATTCTGAGAACTCCACTGCCCTGTCCTGTTTGGCCAAGACCCCCTCTGTGGGTGGTCCAGCCAGAGTCAGCACACGGATCAACTGCGCTCACAGTATTTGTGATGACAGAAAGGCTAAATGAAGTGGGATTGTTGACAAAATCACACACGCACACATGCATGCATACAAGCAGGCTCACATTCATGTATGCACGCTGATGGAATTTCGACCCAGGCAACAACAGACTGTGGGTGTGTGTTTAACATCCCGAAACAAATCCTTAGACTCCATAATGACGGTGCGTTACTCGATTTTGTCGGTTGTTGCTGTTGGCCTTTCTGTAGCTGTTCTGAGAGGAGTCCAAGGCCTCAAGTATGTGGGCAGGGTCTCTGAGTCCCCGCCACACCGCAGCCTCCTGGGTATTCATCACAAACAAACTGGAGGTCTAGAGGTCAAGAGATACCTCAATGGCCAAGGCCCCGGAGGCAGAGCAGGCACTCCAACCTCCAGCCTCCCTTGCTGTGTTCTATTGCAATAAGATCTCACACACCTACAGGGAAGAGCATTTCCAGGGGTCTGGAGTGGGGGCCATGGGCTCCAGCAGAGCCCAGGGAGACCCCACAAATTTGTGTTGCAGTGTGAGACCTGGAAGGTAAACATGACAGAGCCCTACATAAGTTGGAAGGAGTCTGGGAGCATACACTCCAAAGTGGAGAGCATGCTCAGTCAGAGGTATGTGAAGGGGCAGGCGGCTTTCCAGAGAAAAGGGAGGTGGGGAACTGAGGCTGTGGCCAGATAGTGGGAACGGCAGGTGCAAAGGCCCTGAGGTCCCGGTGACTGGCCCATGGTCATAGGCTGTAGAGCTTTGTGGGGGGGGCAGTTGATACTCCAGCAGAGCGGCACAGCCCTCAGGGACCCTGGGGGGGCACTCTCTGCTCTTTGTCATCTGGCAGAGGGACAACTTCTGAAGGGTTTGATTAAAGGGGATGAGATGAGTTCATGATACTGGCCAGAGCAGCAGGGAAGAAGCTGTCCTGTATGAGGGGAGTCTGCAGAAGTCCCCAGGGGGCCAGAGTACCAGCAGTGGCTTCTGCTCCTGTTGTGGCCCTGGCCTTGGGGTGAGGGAAACAGGAAAAAGAGTCCAGCGACTTTCCTAAGCTGTTGTTAGTCCCTTAAACGCCCGCCCACCATCCTCCCCTTGCTGCCTGAGGCCTGTGGGCTGTCTTAACTTCTATTAACGAGATTTTCTTTTGACTAAAGAAGGGCCCCACCCTTCCGAAAAGCCACCCCCAGCTGTGTTTTGATAGAATTAATAACAGCGGCGGAGAAGTGCAGCTAAGAGCTTTGATTCTTCTCCTTATGGCATGGGAACGGATTGAAATAATAATTATGAATCCCATTTCTGAGCAGCCCCCTTTCCGCCCACCCTCGCACAGTGCATAGCCTAGTGAACTCTGAACACACACGGGTCCTAAGGGCGCCGTGTCTCAGCTCCTGGAGGCAGGGGACAGCCCCCAGAAGCTGCAGGTTCTAACCTAACTGCCTCGGAGGGAAGTGGGGGAGGGCAGATCCGGTTCTCAGCTCCCAGCCCGATGGCAGCCCACCTCACCCCCGTCCCATGCAGCTTGGAAATTACGGTAGTGTTCACCAGTAGTGCATTCTTTGAATGCTAAGAGACAAAAATCTCAACTTAAACATTATTACATTCTTTTTACTCTCAGGCAGAAAGGGGACCCTATCAGCTTATTGTGAGTATTAATCCAGAGCTTCAGGCTTGACTGGGTCCAGGAGCTTGAGAGCGCCCCTCGCCTCCTTTCTCATCTCTCACAGTTTCTGGTCTTTAGGTTTGTGTTTTCTTTTGTGGACTTCCTTCTCAGCCCAGCTCTTTTCTTCTGGCACTGGGTCCCATCAGCACCCACAGAACCACATCATTGAATCACTTTTAGTGGTTCTCAAATTACAGCCACATTCTCAATCACGGTTGCTGGGATCAACCAAAGCCTAGGGGACTGGGGGTGGGGGAGGATCGCCGGCGAGGGAGTCGCCCGCCCTCCGTGGTTTCCTAAGCCACAGACACTGGCAGATGGTTAGGGAGGGGTGAACCCCAGGGGAGTGTCAAGGCCTCCTCAGCACCAGTCATATTGAAGTGACTGACAGGCAAGCTGAGAACTTTATAGATGAAAGAAGGCCCAGCACACCCGGGCTTCCCCTGCCTCAGGCATACAGCTCCAAGTGCACAGCCTGTCACTGGCAGGGTGTCACACGGACCAGGCGGCTTCTCAGCAAGGACTCAAGAGCAGCGAGCAGAGCCCTCAATCTGGGTGCTCAGTCTGGACTTCACAGCTGCCCCGTGACACCTGGACTGGTCACTGCCCTCTGCTGTGGCTGTGACTACTTAGACAAGTGTGTGTGTGTGTGTGTGTGTGTGTGTGTGTGTGTGTACACATATGTGTACCCGGGTGCTGAACACTGGCCTCCACACTGCAAAGTCAGCTATACCTCCTCCTATGAAGAGGGTCTTGCCACTGTGGGAATGGGGAGCCCCACTCCAAAGTCCTCCATTGTTCTGAGAGCAGGATTGTGGTGGCTTCAGGCACCTTTGGAAGTATCCAGTTTTGTGGTAGAGACTCAGCTAAGTCGAAGCAGTTGGTTTGTTGTCTGAGATTATTGATGCTCGCCCTGATATTCCGGGATGAAGCTGCAGAAGATCAGAAGGGAGTTGGGCTGCCTCCGTGCCCTCAGGGAGGGTCCATCCTGGCTGCCCTCTTTTGAGCTGTGTGCCCAAAGGGGCCTCAGTTTTCTCCCTACAGCATGGGGGTGCCAGCACATAGTAGGTACTCAATAAAACAGGTCCTTGCACACCACAGCCCCAGCAGCCTGAGGGAAGAGAAGCGGGCCCTTCCTAACCCCCGCCCCAGTCTCTTTTCCTTCCTCCTCTACCTCTCCATCTCTCTTGCTCTCCCTCTGCCCCCTCCCGCCAGGCTCTAAGTACAGTTAGCACTTGTGGAACTGAGATTTGAACTCCAGCCCCCGTGAACCAGAAGGTCCTACCTCTTGTGAGGAGTCTCACAGCAACCTGAGCCCACTCTCTGTGCTGTAAGTGCCAGAAACAGACGAACATGGCTGTGTTTCCCTTGTCAGAATTTATTGACTAACAAATTTGCAAGGGTTAGTGTCTCAGTGATCACAATTTGTCATGTAATCTGCCTGCCTTGGTGGCCTGGCCTGAGCAAGTGCAGGCTCTTTTATTGCAATCTTAATTACTAATATTAGCTCTCACAGCACACCGTAAATGTGTATGTGTGTGTGTGACTGCATGTGTGTGTGTATGTGTGTATACATGTGCATCTGTGAACACATATGGTGTGTATGTGTATATATGTATATGTATACATATGTGTGTGAATGTGTATGGGCATGTGTGTGAACACGTGTGTAGTGTGGATGTGTGTACATATATGTGTGTGAATGCATGCATGCATGTGCACAGAGGGGGGCTACAGAATGGGTGTGCATGGGATACAAGTTGCAGAGGCTGCCACAGAGGCTGCAAGACTTCTGAAGGCTGAGGGAGTCTGTACAGCTGCAATAATGCCTTAAGGGAGCTGCTGCTCAGCCATAGCGTGAGGAGCCAAGTTCAATGGCAGGAAACAGTGAGACAGGTCCAGGTCCTGATGGACAGACAGGTGGATAGACCAACAGACAGTAGCCTGTGTCAGTACCGAGGGACCGAGTTAGCGAGTCCTGGGTGCACACAGCAAGTGTCAGATGACAGATTCAGTGGGCCATGCCATCACAGGGGAAGGTGTCCTTCACCTTATGGGGCCCAGATGAGGGACTTGTATCTTTTACTTGGTGGCCCGTAAGTTCTGGGCCCCGTTCCCCTGATATGATCTTAACACACCCGAGTGTCCCCACACTCTTAATTTTCCCCAAAAAATTGAGAGGCAGCCCCTTTCCTACCCCCAGACACAAGTCATTTATCTGCCTTGCTGGCTGGGTGGAGCCTGACAGATGGTGTGGTTTCTGGCTCCATCCAGGGGCTGGAGTCATCCTGGTCCCTCAGAGTGGAGTCTCCTGGGCGGCGTGCAGCCTGGGAGACTGTTAGACAAAATGGAGTGAGTAAGAGCACGTGCAGCCGGTGCTGACATTGTCGCCTCCTCTCTCCGGGCATTTTCTGAGCTTTACAAACTCACGCTGCCCCACCGAGAACCCCACATGCATTGACTTCAGCCCACTAACTTCTATTTTGCCCAGTTAGTTGCTGTTCCCCCTTCCAGTCTCCTTGGAGATGTCTCTTAGGGTTCGTGAGAGCAGTGACTGACTTGTGACCTGGGTCGACTCTTCCAGATTGTCTGCCCAGGGGCTCAGAACTGGCTGCCACTGTGCCTAACCCTCTTCCAGGCTCACACTGGTGCACAGAGTTCAGTAGACGGGAAGTTCACAGATAAAGCTGAATGCAGGCCTCGGGACACCCGCATGCTGGGGTGTGTGAATCTCTGTGCTGTCTGAGCAAATGGCACCTTTGCCCAACACAGCTCAGTCATCTCTCATTCCATCACTGTACCAGGTCACACACTGGACAGAGAGGAAATCCTCACCTGTGATGACACTGACAGTGGAACAGAAGTCACTTAGACATCTGTGGTCCCAGAATGCACAGGGAACACAGGACATGCACCAACCAGGGAATAGTATACAGCCGCAACAGCGGGCCGACTCCAGCTCCACGCCACGGTCGGATGCCTTGTGCTAAAATAATATGAGCCAGAAAAGCCCAATTAGCAAAAAGCACATGCTGCAAAATTCTGAGTCTAAAAAGCTCAAAATGGAAGCTAAACTACAGTCCTGGGGATGCCTGTGCACTGAGGTGGAGGGACTGTCAATCACAGAGTCAGGAAGGATGGCTCTCCCCGGGGAAGGACTGGGTTGGTCACCTGGTGACACTTCACGCTGGGCTGCTGGCTGCACGGATTTGTGTTCACAGTGCTTGTCAGGGTGTCCACACTGGTTCCCTGTTGTGCATTGTGGGTCTTGTTTCCCACGGAGATGACCTCCGTATTCCCAGGTCATTCTCTCTGGGACCAGCTGGTCAGTAAACGCTTAGGCGCCAGGCACAGACCCCTGATCCTGATTGCTGTGCTGCTGGAGGTGGGGTGGGGGAGGGGTTGCCCCTGAAAAAAAATTACAAAAGAATGAGAAAAATAAGCACAAAAGGCACTGTGACATCTCGACTTTGGGGGGCACCACCACCACCACAAACAAGGAGATAAATACCCTGTGTGGTTCCAGTGACCGCCCCTGCAGAGTCGGGGTAGGGACACGGTGCTCCAGAGTAAGGTGGCAGAGACCAACCCAGAGTGATGGGGTCCAGGTTCAAGGCAGTCAGATCTCTGCAGTCATTGCCCATCTGGGGACCCCCTCCTTCTGCCTGAGTGACACAGTGAGGCTGGAGACCTTTCTCCACCCCCAGTGGGAGGGTGAAGATGCCCTCTGCCCTTGAACCTTGGCCCCAGCTGGAAAGCAACACCTCTGAGGTTTTCATAGACCCTTGGTGTTCACACAGGGCAGGATGTAGCTGGCTTCTTCCAGAGTGAGCCTGAAGTCCGGCTGGTGACTTTGAATCCTGACTCCTTCGTTAGGTGTGACAGAGCTTTGCACACCTCAGAGAGAACCATCGTAACCCAGCTTGGGGTTTGCCCAGCATTTTTCCGGCCCAGGCAGTGAACCTCCAACCATTTGGATACCCTGGTCTCAGGCAGCCCTGGGCATGGTGAGAAGTACTGTCGCTCAGTCCTACAGGATGCACAGCCTCACACACCAGCACTGTCGCTCAGTCCTACAGGATGCACAGCCTCACACACCAGCACTGCTGCTCGGTCCTACAGGACGTACAGCCTCACACACCAGCACTGTCGCTCAGTCCTACAGGATGCACAGCCTCACACACCAGCACTGTCGCTCAGTCCTACAGGATGCACAGCCTCACACACCAGCACTGTCGCTCGGTCCTACAGGATGCACAGCCTCACACACCAGCACTGTTGCTCGGTCCTACAGGACGCACAGCCTCACACACCAGCACTGTTGCTCGGTCCCACAGGATGCACAGCCTCACACACCAGCACTGTCGCTCAGTCCTACAGGACGCACAGCCTCACACACCAGCACTGTCGCTCGGTCCTACAGGACGCACAGCCTCACACACCAGCACTGTCGCTCGGTCCTACAGGATGCACAGCCTCACACACCAGCACTGCTGCTCGGTCCTACAGGATGCACAGCCTCACACACCAGCACTGTTGCTCGGTCCTACAGGATGCACAGCCTCACACAGAAGAACAACGGGAAGTAAAGTCTGGAAGCATGGCCGGGGTCCAGTGGGGCTTCCGGGGTAAAATCGTGTCTGGAACTGAGTCCTTGGAAAGAGGGGGCGAGCATGGTTGTGGGTGGGTTGGAGCGCATCATGGCGGGACTTTAAGTCACTGTGCTCTGCACAAGGTTGTGGACAGGTTGAGAAAGGACAGAAAAGTGTTTTTTAAAGACCCTCCCCGGAGGGACAGTGTAATGTCATACCCCTGTAATCCCTACATCCAGGAAGCTGAGGCAGGAAGATGCCATGAGTTCTAGGACAACCTGGAACTCATCCCTTAACCTTCTAAATACTTGGGCCAGTGCCAGAAAGGTCCTGTTTCCCTCCTCCACCCTACTCTACCAAAGACCTTTGGTCCACAGCCTCTCCAACCCCATACCCCCAACTCTACTGTGATACTCCAGCCTTTGCCCATAGACAGCAACATCTCCTGAGGTCCTTGCTAACGTGGTAGCCCACAATGTGCTTACTCCCCAGTAAGCAAGTTCAGTGGTAGAACATGGGCACAATTAATAAAAACTCAGAGAGAGAGTTCATCCTGAAACCTGAAAAGCAAAGCAGTCAGCCACTGGCTTTTATCTCGACCTTAGTCTGAAATGGCGATCCTGCTTCCAGGAGTCTCAGAATGAGACTGTGTCTGAAAGCTGTCTTCTCCCATTTTATAATCCTCTCTAGTTCTGGGATTAAAGGTGTGCACCACTGGGATTAAAGAAAGACCAGTTTTCTATAACTAGTTTCTTTAACTAGTGTGTCTACTGGGATTAGAGGTGTGTGTCACCACTGCCTGGTCTGTAAAGCAGGCCAGTGTGGCTGTTTTACTTTTCTGATCCTCAGACAAGTTTTATTAAGATATAAGTGAGATGCCACTACAGGAACAGGGGTCACAAGGGCTTTGCTGTCTGCGACTTTGCCGTGGTGACACCAATGGAGCCTGGTAGCAATGACTGAGTGAATGAGGCCCGTGGAGGTGGGGTCTGACCTGGACTAATGTGGGCAGCTGATGTTTGAAGAAGGGCTGGGAAGCACCCAGGTGATGAAGTCAGTTGGACCGAGGGTGTTTCTGTGGAGACATAGCACACATCCACTTCAGCATCTTCTTCAGGGACTCCAGCACTTGGCTCTCTGCAGGGGTCCCAGAGGGCACAATGGCTGGAGTAGAACTGAATAGGAATAAGGGTAGCCGCAGCCTGGATCCCTGGACCCTTCTCTGGATGGTCTCTGGAGCTGAGTGTCCCCAGATGAGAAAGACCCTGGGAAGCCATGGATGAGAGGGCCCACCTGGGTTAGTCACCACTGGAAAGACACGGAGTGACCAGGCCGTGCCACACATCCCTTCCCGTGATCCAGGTTCTCCTTAGTTCCCCCTTCCTGTTTCACCATCCCAGGCATCAGCTGCTGCTGCCACCCTCCACACCCTCAGGGCACCCAGAGTCTGTCTGTCTGGTCCCCAGTGCTGCCCACCTGCCTAGCTCTTCCCTGCCCTTACCCTCTCTAGAGCTGCTGGTTTCCAGTAATCGCCTTTAACTCCCAGGAAGCAGTGTCAGGCAGCATCGGGCCCTCAGTCCTCTGGGAAGAAAAGGCAGAGGGAGAATGGCCAGTTCTGTCGCACATGCTGCAGAGGTGGGCGCGCTGAGAACATCTGGATCACCCCCCCACACACACACACACCACATCATGTTTCATTTTGGGGAAACTAAGGCCAAGAGAGGAGATTCATCCAAGGTGCAAAGCCTCATGGGATCAAAGTCAGTCGGGTGCGGATGTAGACTGCCACTCCCCGTACTGCCCCCTCTCTGCAGTCCTGCCAAGACCACACAGAGTTCCTGAAACACTGACTGAGCACACCAGCAGGAGGCTCAGTGGGATGCTCCCTGGAAGTTCCTGCTCTCTCTCTCTCTCTCTCTCTCTCTCTCTCTCTCTCTCTCTCTCTCTCTCTCTCAGCTTTTAGACAAGAAAAGCTCCTCCACAGGGGAATGGCCAATTAATTGTTCTCTTTGGCGAGATAACACTACTCTTTTTCGAGACTGTGTTTGCCTCCCCTGAGGTCCAACCAGTTCTATCCAGCAAGTCTCTGCCCTCCCTCCTCCCTTCCTCCCGCCCTGCTTGTAACCAAAGAAAAACTGTGCTTGATAAGAGGGCCCTGGCCCCCTGGCTGACGTAACTGCCCTCGGGTCCGTCTCAAGGCGCAGGGATGCTTTGGTTCTTTACAATGAGGGCTTTTAGCACAGCTTCTCCTCCCCTGGGACCTCGGAGGAAACTGAGGAACAGGAGAGAGGAGAAACAGAAACCAGACCCAGCAAGCCTCCCCTTTCAAGGGAGACAGACTGGTAGTCTAGACCCAGACAGCTCCAGTTTCAGAGCACTTCAGCAAATGTCCCCTGTGACTCGGTTTCCCCGTGGGCAGCCGATAGGAACTTGGCCAAGAAACAACAGAGTTGGAGCCCTGTTCGGCTCCAGGCAAGGCTCCAACCTGAGCAGGGCAAGGAGGCGAGGTGGGAGAACAAGGGCCTGGTGTGCTCCTGGCATGGGAACATGGGCCCCCGAGTGCCAAGCTCCGCAGGCTCCAGCCAGGATCTGGGAGTCAACAGAAAGCCACCACGTGGCCAGCGCCTGAGGCCTGGCAGTCACCCATGCTGCAGAATGCACCTGGGCAGAGCATGTGCAGAACAGGCCCGTGAGTAAGAGTGGCTGATAGAGTCTGCCCCAAGGCAAAGAGGACATCAAAGGATTAGCTAGGCTCACCATGGAAACCTAGCCATGGGGACTTGAGGTTTCTTTCCCTGATGGGAAAAGGCTGCGACCATGAATGGCCCTGGGAAGAGCTGACCGGAGGCGTAAAATGGAAGCATCTAAGGGTGCTGAGTGGTACCATCGTCTGTATAAGGGGGCGGGGTGGAGGGGGTGTTCCTCATAGACCTTAACTGTGTCACAGCCTGTGCCACATTCAACAGTTCGCAATGAGACCCCACTAGTGAGTGCCTCTGACAAGCGACTTAATTACCCTGCCTCAGTTTCCTCATACTGGGCTAGTGTTCACCCTGGGGGGTTATCCTGAGGGTCAGAAACAAACACACAACACGCTGAGAGCAGAGCTGGCTCCTCTGCCATCAAGAGAAGTGGGCGTTCTGCATTTGTGCTGAGAAGCTCCGTCTCAGTGTGGGTCAGCAAGTCCAGAACCTGAGCTGCGCCCCGTGTGGCCGCAATCCACCAGTCCCTGGGCAATTCTAGCAGAGCATTCCAGGAGAAACTGAGGCAGCGATGGTTCTGCCCCCTCCTGCTCTTGCACAAGTAACATGCACAGCATAGTCGCTGCAGGTCACCCTGGTGGAGGCAGGGGTGCAGAGGACAAACGAGAGCCCAGGAAGACTTGCCACAGTTGATAGGTCTGTGCCCTGCTCATCCCTGTGCAGGCTGGACATGAAAGGCAGGCCGGTCAGCAACCTGAGAGGAAGGCTGAAGGCTGAAGTGTCCCAGGACATAGTGCTGAGTGTCCCCAGAGAGTGTCGGCAGGTGTGTCCCTCTCGGTAGCATTCACACATTCTGCCTTAAACACCCACACAGACATGAGGGCCCCAAGGCCAAGATGACCTTGCACGGCTAAAGTCAAGATCTGGGTCACACCAAAGTGCTGGAGATGCTGAAAGAAGCTGCCCTTCTCCAACCAGCTTCTGGAAGCTGCCCACATTCCTGGGCCTGCTGTCCTTTCCTTGGGCAAAGCGGGCGCCCACCACACCCAGGTCTCAGCGAGTCCTAACACTCCGGCGTCCTTGCCTCCCTTTTGCTTGTGATACCACCATGCACCGGAGTGACCCAGACCAACCTCCCCATCACATGCAGTCTGGTCAGGTGACATGTCAGGGTTCTGGGAAGGAGACCGTGGGAGTGTCTGAAGGTATAAGAGACCTTGGAAGCTCCCTGAGGGAAACATCTTTCAGTGTGCAGCAGCAGTGCCCAGCTCTACTCCGAGAGCCGCTCTCTTTGCTCGCCTTGATCTGTCTTCCAGGGTGTCCCCAGATTTCACGCTTTGTAAAAAGTGAATCAAGTCCTCTTTCACTCAGTCTCCTCCTGAGTGATGATGAATCATGGGAAACAGGGTTGCAGTGTTGACTTGGGATGTTTCTGAGAATTCCTGACCCTGTAGGGATAGCCACCAGCATGCTTAGGAAAGTTGGTTTGGACACCCCCTGTATGGCCTATGGGAAACAGAGAAAAATGCACCCCTGTAGCAGGGGGAGGGCCCTGCATGGGGGAGGGATCTGCATCAGGAAGGAGGCCTGGCACCTGCCCTGCATGGATCCTTAGGGGTGGGCAGACCTTTTTGATCTCCCCAACTGCTCAACAGTCTCTGCTAAGACTCATTCTTTTCCAGGCCTCAGTTTCCCCTTTTGCACAATGAGGATAGCTCTAGCTTTCTCACTAGCACAGGTATGACATGACTTTGCTGGTTAGTGTGTGGGTCTCACTAAGAGAGCCAACATTCATGGGGCCCTCACCCCCAGACCAGAACTACTCCCTAACGCGAGTCCCTCTTTACACACAGATCCTGGCTCTTAGGAGGAAGCTGGGTTTTATTCAGCCTTGTAACCTCATGTCAATCTTACAGCAAGCATTTAGTTATGATCTGCTTGTTGAATGATTGATTGACCAAAGAAAGGGCAGCATGATTCCCAGGATAATCTAAGAGATCGGTGTTCGGCAAAAGCCCCAGCCCTCTTAGCGCTGAGCATCCCAGAGGACATTTGTGAGCATGCTGGCTCTGTGAGCCTGACAGAACTGGGTTCAAATCTCAGTCCTACCATTTACATGCTGTGTGGCCCTGAGCAGGTTGCCTCACCTCTCTGAGTCTTAGTTGTCTCCCGTATATAATGTGGATAATAGCAGTGACTAGGACTGTGTGGTTATGTTTAAATAGATAATACATGCGAAGCCTGGAGCCCCACCATCTTTCATAGTTAGAGGAGATTTCATTGCTAATATCGGTGCCCCACCCCCACTGGCCGAGAAGGCCATTCTGGAGGTGTGAGGAACTGTCAGGGACACCCGTATGAAGTGGTCCCCACACATATGCTCTGTTCTGTCCCAGCAGAATCCCTGTAGCAGCTCAACTGCTCAGATGCTGTGTGGAGAGTGTTTTCCCGAACGCTTGCCAGAACTAAAAATTTCATGTGAGCAGAAAATAGTCTTTTTAAATTTGGTTTTGTGTCTTGTGGTAGAATCAGATGGGAAGAAAATGAAGCCAGACATGTTGACTTGTCCCAGAGAGGAGGGGGCTGGGCTGGGAAGTTGGGGGTGGGGGGATACTTCCCTTCCCACGTTCTTCTTAACCACAGCTCACTGGGAAGCAGTACATCTGAGGGGTCCTGTGGGTGACAGCAAAGGCCCAGCCTGGCCAGCCAAGAACAGCTGCCAGTGCTCCCGAGGAGGCTTGGGAAAGCAGGGACACGGTCCATCTTCAATCTGTTAACTCCCTGTGAGCTGAACCCTGTACTTTCAGGAATGGCGCGTGGTGGCGGGATTTAAAGAACAGCCTTTTGAAGAATGGGCTGGAATCCGGCCCGGTCTCTGTGTGCAGGAGCCAATGTTCTGAAGAATAGGGTTAGGCAGGCTGCAGAATTTCCCAGAGGTGGGCAGGCGTGGGTGTGTAAGGTGTGTAGAATCCATCTCAACCCCCAAGTGCAGCTGTCTCAGGGACCCCAGATTT
Source organism: Myodes glareolus (assembly GCF_982192425.1). Classification (NCBI taxonomy): domain Eukaryota; kingdom Metazoa; phylum Chordata; class Mammalia; order Rodentia; family Cricetidae; genus Myodes; species Myodes glareolus. The sequence goes on from NC_142027.1 coordinate 131,251,589, forward strand.
CCTGAACTCCTTAAGTCAAACCTAACATGGAATTCCCACAGAATGCTAGACACTTCATTTCCCCGCCCACAGGCACGGAGAAGTATCCCTAGAAAACACACCTGCCCCTGGGGTACTCAGCACCCCCCCTCTTTGCCATTGCAGCACAGCCCCACATCTCTGTTCTCTCTACACCAAGCTTGAGACAACTGGTGTTGGGGGGGGGCACCAAGCGTCTGATGACCCTTCAGGCACTGCAAGGGTTTATTTGAAAACCCATGCCTTCTCCTTGTCTCTCCCACCCCTGACCCCCTCACATCCAGCCTCCTCCTGGCAATATCACCCCCAGCAGCCCATCACTGAACTCTGAGAGGGTTAACAACTGGAGAACAGGGAGGTGTCCTGGTTGGTTTGTGTCAATGTGAGAAAAACTAGGGTCATTTGGGAAGAGGAGCCTCAGTAAAGAAAAGGCCTCTGTCAGATTGATTCTGTAGGGAGGTCTGTGGGGCATCTCATCGATAGACTGATTGATGTGCAAGGGCCCAGCCCACTGTGGGTGGGGCCATCCCTGGGCTGGTGGCCCTGGGTTCTATAAGAAAGCAGGCTGAGCAAGCCATGAGGAACAAGCCAGTGAGCAGCACCCTCCATGGCCTTTGCATTGGCTCCTGCCTCCAGGTTCCTGCCCTGCTTGAATTCCTGTCCTGACTTCCTTCAGTGATAGAGTATGACTGTGATCTAGCCGCCCAAGCCAAGCAAGCCCTGTCGTCTCCAGTTTGCTTTTGGTCATGGTGTTTATCATAGCAGTAGACTGAGCGAGACCACACGGTGGGTGGCTCCCTCCTGCTTACTGTGGGTGTTTATTTGCTTTCAGTGTGCTGGGCTGGACCTGAGTTGGGGGGGATGTTTTCTGTCTAGAAAAAAAGTGAGCAGAAAGTAGGGTTCCTGCCGGCCGGCAGGTCCTGCCATCAGCCTGCCACAGCAGCTTCAGATCTACACGCTCATTACTCAGCCCCACGGCTTGACCGAGGGCCTGCTCTCCTTGTAGAGTCTGCACTGGTGACGGCTGTATAGTGACCACCACTGAGGCACCATCCAGGGCTGACTGCTCCCAGGATCTCTGTATCTCTGCTATTCATCCATTCCCTTCTGAACCCCTGACAACCACTGGGATTTCTGCCATCTACATAGTGTGTCTTTTCTGGATTTTTAAACAATTAATTAGCTGGGTATATGACTATATTATGTCTACATTCCCGAAACAGACACAGGAGGATCACTAGTTTCAGGCCAGCCTGGGCTACCTAGCAATATGCTATCTCAAAAAAAGATCAAAAATTTTAAAGATAATTAATTTAGCTGCTAAGATTTAAAAACTGAACCATGGCATAAACCAGTTCAGAGGAACAGGATCTCTGAGCACAGTCTGCTGTCCCAGACAACCCTGGGGTGGGACTCCTCCCCAGTGGGGTACTGGCTCTCCCCCTATTTCTGTCTATCCAGTTGCTATTGCCCCTCTCCCTCTCCAATCCCTGATGGGATCTGAGTCTGAGGTTCTGGCCATGCCTCTCCCCACCCGTGACCACCCCAGTCGTCTTTATTTGAAGGTCATTCTTGTTTCTGCCTAAATGTCAGAAAGTCTGGCCGCCTGCCTGAAATTACAAAGAGTAACAGATACAGAGGCGACACACACGGTAGGAATTAATCCCCTGGAGTTCAAGGGCGACTCCTCTGAGGCCATTCAGCCACCCAGCCCTAGTACTGTCCTGGGCTCCCCTGTGTTCTCTGACCAGCAGTGTTCTGGCTCCAAGGCCGCCCGCCCCACAAAACCCTCCAGTGGCTCTGGGTCAATAATTTATGCCAACGCTGCAGCTCACCCCACTGACCCCCTTCCTGGCATGAGGCAGAGAACTGGACACCCAGAGATTAAATTGCGGGCTTAGGGGGCCTAGTGCTACAGGGTAGTGAGTGGAGGCTCAGGGCCAGAGCGCAAAGGCGCAGCTGCTCTCCTTGCTGCTCAGTCACTGAATGCAGGTATTTTCTCTCCCTATTCAGTAACCCACATAGTTACCGCACCTCTGTGAGCCAAGTGCTGAAGCCACAGTGAGGGGCAGACAGGCCACACCCTGCCCCTGGGGATACAAGGCACCAACCATCATTCCTTCCCTGCATTTTTTGTGTCCTAGATGCGGGGACCATTACCCACAGGCTGCCCTGACCATCTCCTCCGCTTTCTGCTGGGATACACCACCCCAGGCTCTAGCCATTGCCCCCTCTGCTGTGTCTGGGACTAGATGTGGTCCCCACCCTTGCACCCTCCCTGGTGTTTTTCCCACTGTGCTCTCTTCTCTGGACCCCTCCAGTCAGTCTCCTGAAGCCACTCCTGAGTCATGTTGGCCTGTGCTGAGGTGCTGAGCCTGGGTAGTATCCACACCCTTGCTGGGGAAGACTCCCTCCCTATCTCCATTCTACAGATGGGAATGGCTAAGCTCCAGCTCCCAAACCTGCAGCTGCCTCTGCCCGGCACAGTCCCGTGGACAGGTTTCTGTTACAGGTCTCTGCCTCCCCAGCCTACAGGGGAGTAAGCACTCAGCAAACACTGTGCCACAATACTCCCCCTACCCGGATCATGTGAGCAGAAGGGATTAGTCCTGCGCAGGGAGGACTCCATCTCCAGGCCCAGAGGTCCCTGAAGTACCCTTGCTGGGAAGGCAGCTGTGGGAGGAGGATTGTTGAAGGTGCTGGCTTTTCTCCCTGGTGACATTTTTTCAGCCAAAAATTGCCCACGGCTGGGCATCACTGGGCGTATTACTGGCGGGGAGTCTGGGCTTTCTCCCATGCTCAGATAGACATTTGCCCAGTCAGGCCCAGCTGTGTGAGAGCCGAGGCCGCCTCCTTACAACTTCACACTTAACATAGGAGTTTGACCGGTCTGGGGGTACATGCTTGGCCTTCCGAGGCTTTTGTTTGGGGGCCTCTGAGCGTGAGCTTCTTCTGGAACCCAAGATGAAAGTAAGTCATAATGGGGGTGTCTTGTGGGGATGGAAACAGGTTTGCTGGACTGAGCTGGCCCCAGGATAGCAGATTCCAGTGGCTAGATGGACAGAGCTACTTCTAAATCCCTGCCCTCCAGGGATGAGGGCATGAAATAAGACATATATATGATGTAGTATGACTGACATGTAGCATGATGTGATATGTGCTTAGAGCAGTGTCACATGACATAGCGTGATGGGATGTGAATGTGATAAATGATTTGGTCTATAATGCAAAACAGTTCTAACACTCTGCAGCTTATGATGGGGCCACATCCCAATTAATCTCGACATACGCCAAAATCAGGATCAGCTCAGATGCTCGCCTCTGCAAACTTGTGGGTCCCCTCTCAACATCATGGGGCAGGCTGGAGTTACTTCTCGCTGCATTGCCCTGTGGTAGACGAGAAACATGCACTACAGCGCCACAGCCTGGGGGAAGATCCCCAGTAAGGATGGCTAGTTCTCATGGAATACGTGTAGGTCCTGTCATACCTTCTTCATTCTGCACACTGTAAGTCAATCCACCATGAAACTGCAACCTTCTGTATGTGACTCTTCATGTCACAGTGTGCGGTAGCTGCTGGTTTCCCTGGTGACTCTTCCCATCACAGTGTGCGGTAGCTGCTGGTTTCCCTGGTGACTCTTCCCGTTACGGTGTGCAGTAGCTGCTGGTTCTCCTGGTGACTCTTCCCATCACAGTGTGCAATAACTGCTGGTTCTCCTGGTGACTCTTTCCATCACAGTGTGCGGTAGCTGCTGGTTCTCCTGGTGACTCTTCCCGTTACGGTGTGCAGTAGCTGTTGGTTTCCCTGGTGACTCTTCCATCACGGTGTGCAGTAGCTGCTGGTTCTCCTGGTGACTCTTCCCATCACGGTGTGCAGTAGCTGATGGTGTGCCTGGTGCAGACTGAGAGGCCATCCCTGGTAGATTCCAGGAGTCCCCTCAGCTCAGCCTGAACTGCTGTGCAGCCTCAGCAACCTGTCACTTCTCTGAGCCTCAGATTTCCTATTCACAAAGTGGAAAGAGTAACTCAGGAAGATGGGGTACAGCGCATACAGGGTGCAGGCAGTTAGGCAGAGTTGGGAATTGCGAAGCCTGGTACAGACCTGGTGCAACCGTGACACACACTGTCTGCGGCTTTGGATGGAGCCCTCGCCTCTGTGAAGCTTATTCACCTGTTAAATAGCATAAATTCTAGCCTGCTTTCCAGGCCCACTGTAAAACAGATGTCACAGTGCATTTAGGGCTTGTGACAGTTTGGATCTGGAGTGTTCCTGTCCCTGAAAATGTACAAGCTGAGGTTTGGTCCCCAGTGTGGCAGTGCTCACAGCTGACTGGGTCGTGAGGGCTATGACCTGGCTGTCAGATCTTCTGTGTATGAGCTCATAGCTGAATCAATGGTTGGGGGGTGGTGGGAACTGGAGGAATGGGCTGGCAGGGAGAAGGAAGTCACTGGGGGTCTGCCCTTGAAGGGGATATCTGTCCTCACCTCCTCCCCCTCTGCTTGCCTCTCCCTCCCCTTTGGCCTTGCTTCTTCCTATTCTCGCCTCGTTCCTCCTTTTCCTTGTTACCATGAGGTGATCAGCTTGCTCTGCCATGGATCATCACCATGCTATCCTGTTCACTACAGCCCAGAAATGATGGGACCAAGTAGCCATGGGCTAAAACTTCTGAAATCATGAGCCAAAGCAAACCTCTTTCTTCTAAGTTGTCAAGGCAACAGTAAACTGACTGACTTGGGTGTGGTTCTTGTACTCAAGCCCTAAACCCAGGACCCTCAGAATCCAGTCTTGTTTGGAAGCGGCTGTTAGAGAAATCATTCCTATAGCATTGGGACACAGGACATTGGGCCTGACACAAAATGACAGCGCACTTGTAGGAAGACAGGACTGGTGAATGGCTCAGCAAGTGAAGGCACCTTTATCATCTCCTCCCCCGAACCACATGGTGGAAGGAAAGGACAGTAGTGACTCCCACAGTTGTCCTCTGGCCATCACATGCATGTTACAGATGAATGGATGGATAGATAGATAATGGATGGATAAATAGATAGATAGATAGATAAATGGATTGATAGATAAATAGATGATAGATAGATAGCTGGATAGATGGATGATGAATGGATGGATGGATAGATAAATGAATAGATAGATGATGGATGATAGATAGACAGACAGACATGTGATGGGTGAATGGATAGATAGATAGATAGATAGATAGATAGATAGATAGATAGATAGATAGATGATGAGTAAATGGATAGATGATGGATAGATAGATGGATAAAAAGTAGATAGATGATGGATAGACGATAGATAGATAGATAGATAGATAGATAGATAGATAGATAGATAGATAGATAGATGATGGATGGTGGGGGGGGCGTCCTGTCATCATCTGAGGTTAGTGCAATGTGCAGCCTTCATCACAGAAGCTTCCTTCTGCAGCCAGTGGAGGTTATTGCAGAAACCCAAAGCTGGCCAAAGTGCCAAGAATAAATGATGCTGGACTCATCCTTCAGAGTGACAGCTGCGTCCCTCCCTCCAAGACTGAGGGGACACCAAGAAAAGGCGTTGAAGGCCAGAGTTTGGGAGATGTGCAGTGACTTGTGTGTCTTGGGCGTGACAGAGACTCTAACTCAAACTCCCTGCAGTGTGGGATTTTATCGCAGAATCCCTGCCCCGTGTCCACATTTCATCACGGATGGGAAGTGCTCATGAGGCCTGTCTTAGTGAGAGTTTCCATTGCTCCAGCAAAACACCATGACCAAAAAGCAGCTTAGGGAGGAACAGGTTCATCTGCCTTATAATTCCAGATCGTAGTCCATGGTTAGAGGAAGTCAGAGCAGGAACTCAAGCAGGGCAGGGACCCGGAGGCAAGAGCTGATGCAGAGGCTCGTCAGCTCCCTGACTTGCTTTCCCTGGCTTGCTCAGGCTGTGTTCTTATAGAACTCAGGACCACCAGCCCAGGATGGCTCCACCCACCATGGGCTGGGCCTCCCTCACTAATAACTAATTAAGGAAATGCCTTACAGCTGGATCTCATGGAGGCCTTTGCTTAACTGAGGCTCCTTCCTCTCTGATGACTCTAGCGTTTGTCAAGCTGACACACAGAATCACCCAGTACACAAGACCCCACCCCTTCCTGAGGGACTATCGGCAGTTCATAGTTGCTGGGGGAGAAGTGTGACCACTGGAAAGTTCCCCTACTCCAGTAAATAACCTCTACCACATCTGTGCAAGCGTCCCTACTTCAAGTCCGTGGGAGTCACCCAAAAAGAAGGCACAGGAAGTGGGATAGATATGTTTGGAGAAAAAGGGTCCATGGGAGAAGAAGTAGGAGGAGAGGGAACGGGGCATGAGAAAGACTAAGCTTGTTGTATACATATATGAAACTGTCAATTTAAAATTAATTTGAGATGATGGGCAAACAGACACAGGAAGCCAGTGTGCAGAGATGAAGCAGGCGTGAGGGGAGAGGTGTGGCTACCAGCTGTCTGGAACTACTTGCACAGTCAGGGCAAGCCTGGCACAGCCCCTTCCTCGTGCCCTCAGAGGGACCAGTCCCACTGTCAGAGCTCAGTGGTGATAGACTGTAACCTCTCGCTCGGTTTGTGGTGTTTTGCTGTCAGCCGTAGCAGACAGACACAGTCTGGGCCTTAACGTGGGGCTTGGGGCAGAGTGAGGGAGAAGAGGGCAGGCTTCTTGCCACACTGTCGAAGACCGGCTTCGACAGAACTCTTCTGTTGCAGGGCAGGAGCGTGAGGGTTAGAATTATTAATCAGAAGGAACAGAGATAGAAGAGAAATAAGAGACAGAAACACAGAACAGCATCAGGAGGGACATTCTGTGAGTCCACCTTGTTTATTTTCCACACGCTTATATACTTCACTCCAAAAGGGGAGGAGGGGATGCAACAGACTTCATCAACATGATATGAGGAATAGACTTGAATTTTCCGACCTTTGGTCCAGGTGGAGTGGATCCACCTCTATACCCAAAACACTAATTAGCCACCCCCTGGATCCGAATCCCTCTTTCATTGTCACATCTGTGGTCAACAACTTAAGAGAGCAAAAATAAGCTCCAACTCTGACCTCCAACCGAGGTGGGACAGGCTCACACCTGTGGGTCCCCAAGCCACACCAGCTCCACTATCTCAGTGTTGGACCGTTCTTTGCTGGGTCGATGAGACAGTAGTTTTGGACTCTGTTGGGCATGGGATGGGGTGGCACAGCTTCCCAGGTGGAAGCCGTGAGCACACCACCTTCGGGCTTTTTCCACGGTTGCTTACTTCTCTTTCCATTGATTTACATTGTTTTAACCAAACAGTTGTTTATTTGGAAGTTGATATGAAAGCAATATACCTTTCCCTAAAGAGGCCAATCACTGTATATATTCAAAGGCAGCAGGGTGCATTGGCTCCAGCAAACTTTGAGGACTGTGGATCTGAGCCTGAGGCGGGGTGAGGGGCAGTGTTAAAGGTCTGTAGCCAGGACTCTCCTCCTGGTTAATTGAGGAGATTCAAAGCGAATCCTTTCCTTGCTTTGTGAACAGAGGCTCATTCACACTGGATTCAGCCCTGACAAGGTGACATCTGCACTTTCTATTGTCCTGAAATGTTTGACTGTGTAGGGGCTGTATTTGAATGCTTGCCTAGCTCCATCACATTAGACAAGCAGATTTACCTCTCTGAACATTGGCCCCCCATGTTTATATGACAGGGTTGTCTTGGCACCTGCCTTGAAGACACCCAAGGGGTAGCTCTGCCTTGACATATTTGTGAGGTGGCATCTCATGACTCCAGTGCCAAGGGGTGAATGCAGAGGGAGGGCTAAACTCTTGGGCAGGCAGAGTAGAGGTGACTCTGTTGGCCAACCTCCCCCAAACCCCAGGACAGTCTCAGCCAAAGCCATGCCCAGGAGTGTTTATTGCCCTTGGGATCCTGCCAAGGTTAAATGCAAGACTAGTGTTGGTGACACTCACACACCTTGTAACTTGCTTGTGGACAGGGCTGTTAAACCTGAGGTGGCTCACAAACCTGATGGCCAGGTAGGTAACGGCCAAACATAGTTTGCTGCGATAGTTCTCCCTTGAGGAAGCCATGAGCTGACACAGTGCCCTGCAGATCTGACGTCACCTCTTGGGTATGTGACCACCCTAAATCTTTGTCCAGAATCAATCCTCAGATCCTGAGTGTCAGGTCAATCTACTTAAGTTCAGCTTGCTGGAGACTCTGGGAGCAAAGAGGGGCAAAAGAACGGGATGTTGGGGGGGGGGGGTTCAATCTGAGGTTCTGGCAAAAACCCAGCAACACACACACATTCACATATACCATACTCATACACACATACAGACACACATACTCATACCACACACATGTGCATATACACATACACTCAGACACAGAGACACACAAGTATATACTCACACACACATGCATATACGCACGCACACTCACACAGATAGAAACACATACCACATGCGCGCACACACACACACACACCCCTCATCTCCAGTGCCATGTTGCCTGAAAATAACAAGGTAGAAGTCAGCGTGATGAATGGGGCAGTGTTCTGCACTAATTTCACCTGGAAGCTGTAGCTATTTCTGGTTCTGGCAGAGTCCTGGTTTAGCTTAGCTGGTTACAGCACCAGGCTCCTGAGGTGAAGGGATGAGGGATGAGCAGAGAGATGTGGAGACATGGTCTTGGAGACAGCAGCCCTGGCTGAGACCTCCCTCCATGCTGCTGAGCTGGAACCCGATGACATGAAAGTCCCCTTCATAGTCACCACCTCTGCATGGGCTTCACATCTGTGCGCCTCTCAGGTCTCTGCCTGACTTCCCATCCCCAGGCTGGCAGGGAACTCGCTCTGTGAGGTAAAACATCCCCAGACTCTGGAGCTATCTAGATTCTCCATGTGCTCCTTGAGCGACTCTGGGCGGTCGCCCCCTCTCTGAGCCTCTCTTTCCTTGTCTGTCCAATGGGATAACAGGACTAAAATCCATCTTGGGCAGTCTGTGTTAGCTAACCATGTAATTGATTGACAAGGGGCTGTGCTCAGCAAAGAAAGAAATCCAGGCAATGTAACAAATAGCAAAGCCAGGCATCGCTGTGTAGGAGAGATGGGCTGCCGGCGTGGTGGCGAACGGCAGTAATCCTGGGAGGATGAGGCAAGAGGATTGCTGGATTACAGAGCAAAACCCTGTATCAAAAGAAATAACAACAAAGACTCGGAGCTAGAGTTTGACTGGCCTCTCCATCAGCCCAGTGACAGCCTGGGCCCCCTGCAGCTCAATACAACTAGCTGAACAAGGCGGCAGCTCCACACTGGCAGGTGTCCTCAGAGCCACTGAGCACAGACGGAACACTTTGGTTGTGCACAGACCCCAGCAGAAAGGTGAAGTTTGATAGACAGTGTGAACTGGGAGGGAGCAGCTCTCTGAGCTGACTCCAGTCTCCGGTGCCACTCGGATCACCCTGTGCAAACCTGCTCCCTCTTCTCTCCAGTTCTCCCATCCCCAGGCCTAGGGGTGCAGCTAGATCACTCACACACAAACATCTGCAGTGAACCCCCATTGCCGGCATCCCGTTGCTGACCTGAGGGGCTTTATAATGTGAAGGACCAGGACAAGGTGAGGGACTGAGGAAGTCAGGGGGCACACCTGAGGCTCTGCCCAGAACTCGCATCATGGAGACAACTGCAGTTGCTGTCGGGATCGCTGAGCACCGCAAGCAAGATGCTTCTGTGGGGGCACATTTCAGACCTAACAGGGGTTGTTCGAGTTGGCAATTTCTCCAAAGGGAGGCCAAGAAGCTAAGGATACAGCCCCCCCTGTGCCGGGAAGGGAAAACTAAACTCCATAGAGCTGGTGGGGCAGCGGGTTTCCTTGTCCCCGGGGCGTTCTCTGTGCTGCGTACTGGCTGTTTTCTCCGTCCAAAGAAAGCATGCTGGGTGGGGGTACGTGGGTGTCTGCGTGACTTCCACACAAGAACCACCTTTCTACCCGGCCTTCGCTCCGTGTGTGTTAGTGACTGGGTCAGATACAATGTTTTGCTTAGTGCTGGCAAGCGGTTTTGTGTCACACAGCAGGCAGAAGATCGGGTCACACCGCGGCAGAGGATGGTGGTGACAATGACAAGAACAACAGAAGGATGAGGGGTGATGTAATGTCAGTGCCAGTGCTGACAATGACAACAGCGACAGCGATGATGTTAGCACAATAATAATATAATAATAGTGGCGGTTGACAGTGACTATGGTAGATAGACAGTGATGGTGATGGTGTTGACAGTACCAATAATATTGACAGTGACGGCGATGGCAGGAGTGATGATGTTGACGTGGATGCTGTTGACAGTGATGATGATGATGTAGATAATGAGGCTGACAATGGTGCTGATGGTGACAGTTCACAATGATGATGATGGCACAGACGATAATGGTGATTGTGTTGACAGAGGTGACGATGTCAACGATGATGCGACAGTGATGGTAATGACAGTGATGATGATGGTGGCGATGCTGACTGTGGCGATGCTGACTGATGATGGTGATGGTGTCCATGGCAACAGTGTGGCACCTGTGATGATGTCAACAGTGACAGTGGTGGTTTGAGGTGGTGGCAATAACAATGATCTTCGCAGTGATAAGGAGAAATGTCTTCTGTCCCGAAGTGCTCTAAGTGTTTTGATTTCTGCTGACCACTTCATCTCTACAAGAACTTGTGAACAAGGTCTACGCTCACTGAATCCATCGTTGCTGCTGGCAAGATAATCAAGAAGTAGTTTTGCTTCCCAGAACCTCAGTGTACCTGTCTGTGAAATGGAGATAAAGCAGCAGCTCTGTCTGGGCTGCGTGTTTCGTCAGTGTCTGACTGTGCGGGCCTTCAGGAGACACACTGACCTTTAAAGACCCTGCTTTGATATTCTTGCTGATAGTGCTGCGTGATTTCACACATAGGAGGCAGCCCCGAGCTGGGCATGGCTGAGCTGGGGTCTCCCCACCATAGCATCTCTACGGGACTGTTTCTGACCCACAGGGCTCTCTGAACCCAAGCTGGGTTCACACAAACCCAGCTTCACACAAACCCAGAAGGCGCCAAAACAAGCTGGATTTAGTCAGCCCAGCGGAATCCTCAGCCAGGGCAACTGGAACCACCACAGGGAGGCCAGGTAAAGGGGGGTGAGGTGGGGGGGGGAGTGTTGGTGAGATGTCACCCAGAGGCTGTGCTAGTCTGAGCAGCAGACACACGTGAAAGCCAATGATTAATATCCACGGTGCTTCTGGACGTGGAGACGGAAGAATATAGATATTCCCCCAGGGCCGCCACCCCACGAAACAGCATCCATCTCTCACGAAGCAGAGAGAGATGAACGCTGGCGCTCAGTTGGCTTTCTTCTGTTTCTGTGACCCAGGACCCCACAGGGTGGTTCCACTGTGGCACGGGTCTTCCCACCGCATTGAACGCAACCTAGAATGGTGCCCAGTTGGTTTCATCCAAGGGCACCAGATCCTGTCTATTAACAACTGAGATAAGCCATCACAGCTTCTCACATGTGGAGCCAGGCGTACAGTGGTGCTTGTCCTGGGGTGGAGGGGGAACTGAGGCTGAGCTGAGCTCACAGGAGCCTCAAGGGTGAGGGTCATGATTCATAATGAGAGACCCTTCTGGGGAAGACACTTGATTATATCTACTGAGCCTGGGTCCTCCTGACTAGGGGTGGGAGAGGCTCCTTGAAGGCAGAGGGCAAGGGTTTGCTGAACATCATGCATGCAAGGTTTAGAACATCCCAGACCCTCCCTCTCAATGCCCTGTGAAAGCTGAGAAATGCCTGTGTGTGCACACACACCACATAAGCGCCTCTAGTTCTTGAACCCTCTGCGCAGAAGCCCAAGATCCCTGAACTCCCAACAAGGGCTTACCTGGGCTGCCCCACCCCAGCAGCCTCCCCCACCGGCTGCTTCCAGCTGGATAAGCAGGCTGCCCCAGGCTTCACAGGCTCCTAGCTGCTGAAGAAAACGGCAGAAACAAAACCCTGTGCAAATGTGTTTTCGTGTAAACACGGCAGGGGGTGGCGGCTGCCTGCCGAGAAACAGCTCAGCGACCAGGGCCGCTTGCAGCAAAATAACCCTGAGCGTAGCAGCTCCAGGAGAAGAGAAGGCAAGCGCTGGGGTCGCGTGGGAATCCAGGTGCTCCCGGGAGCACCCCAGTCCTCCAGGTGGACCTCTCAGGGGCCCAGATAAGTGAGAAAGCAGATGTTAACCCTGTTTCCTTGGGGAGGCAGCTGGCCAAGTGGGAACAAGCTTGTTATTGCATTAAGGTTTTTTTTTTTTTAATTTTTTTTATCAAGTATAATTTGCCTGCGGTAACACCCCCACCCCCACCCCCACCCCCGGTTTAGTCTGCAGTTTTGCGAGCTTTCACAAATCCATGTAACTCAGCACCCTGCTCCAGAATCAAGAAACACAAGAATTCAGCATCTCTCTGACTGTGCCACTCTGGGCCCTGGCAAGCACCTCTTCCAGAATGCCACGGAAATGGGATCCTACAGCCCTCAGACTCCGGCTTCTTTCCGTCTGGGTCATGTCAGCCTGTATGACTCACCAGGCTTGGCTGGTCTGTGTAGCCACAGTTTCTTCAAGGGCTGAGTAGTGCTCCCCTGAGGCATGGACTCACCACCACCTAGGGCCCACTTGCCTGAGGTGGGAGGGTCTCGGGGGCGGGGTAAGAACTGCTCTTAGCCTCTGAAATGGGGTTTTGCTGTAAGCATGGCTATCACTTCTCTCAGGTTAACAACCAAGGAGGAAAGGAAGATAGTTAGATATCACAGTAAGTAGACTTGTCCTGGCCTCCAAAGGGGATCTGTTCCCTTCTTTGTCTCCGCCATGTGCCTGGGAGTCCCACCCACTCCACTGAGTTTGCTCTGTGTGTTTCAGCCGCTCTAATGCTTTCCGTCTTGGCTTTAGTTAAAATGCTGGCTGCTGCATCTGCCATCCGAGTGTCGCTCAGCAGAACCTGGTGAGAACAGTGGGCAAGGACACGTGCCCTGGAGCACCCAGCTTCATCTCAGCCCTGGTTCCCCACGGTCTCAGACCGTGAACACATGCTTCATGTCTCCTGTCGAAGGGTTCCCATAGGAATGCACTGCTGGACACACAGCAGGCGATATGCAGCGGGCATGCTCTCCGTGGCACCCCAGAGGCTTGCTGTGACTTGAGCATCCCCACTTTGCACCCTTCCTGAAGATTCTAAGGGAACATCGTTAGGTTGGTTCAAAAGACTACGTTAGCCAGGTAACACACCTGTGACCCTAACACTTAGAAGGTTGAGGCGGTAGCAGGATCAGAGCTCAAGGCCAGCCTGGGCTATATAGTGAAACCCTGTCAAAAAAAAAAAAAATAGGTAATCCTCCCCAACCCGCCCCCACACAGCCACCACCACCACCACCACCTCCGACAGAGCTGGGGCGGGGCTGACCTCTGAGGTGTCATTCCTATGGAAACAGGAGATTGGGTGCTAGGAGAGGGAGGAGTGTGAGTGTGAGTACATGCACACACACACATAATCCACACCACACACTCTCACATACAGCATGCACACACACACATGCACGCACACACACACATAACACACAGCAGACATGCTCACATACAGTGCATGCACACACGCACACGCACGCACACGCACACACACACAGGCCCAGGCAGAAGTCTTGACTCTGCACTGACGAGCTACATGACCTTTGGGAGCCTCAGTTTCTCACCCATGTGATGGGGACACTACCTGCCTTACAGATTCATCGCAAATGTTGGAAGTTGTCTGCTTTGAGACTCTGAAAGCTGAAGTGAGGTGAGACTAAAACAACATACACCCCAAATCTGAAACTACAAAGCCACCAGCTTCCTGGCACCAGGGGTCACACCCTCTTGAGCTCTGGGATGTGGAGCAGACGCAGTCAGTGCTGAGAGGACAAGTCTACGCATGCTGCTCCTGACCCAGAGAGGGGTGGGAGGATGAGGGGTCTCTGAGCAGACAGTGAACTCTCCCCAGACGTGAGGCAGGTGGTCAGTCCATGGGATGATGATGATAAACCCTCCCTGCTGGAACCCTCCAGAACCTGCTTGTGAGTTGGTCCTGAGAGTCTGTTGATTGAATGAAGAGCGAGCTATAGTTTGGCTGTTCGAGGGAGACAGTAGGTAAGAGCTAGATATGGTAGGGTTTTTTGTTTGCTTGTTTTTCGGTTTTTGTGTTTGGTTGGTTCATTGATTGGTTGGTTGATTTTGCTAAGAAAGAACCGGAAGGGCAGAGAGGGCAAGCTACCTCGCCAAGGCCACACTGCTTTAACACGACCTTGAAGGTGGGACAGGAAGAAAAGAGGGAGAGGCTGCAGCCTGAGGCTTTGCCAGTCCTGTGCGAACCTCCACCCGCCCTCAGCACCATTTGTAGCCACTGGTGTTTCCCAGGAGACAGCCTGAGAGGACAATACCCACACCTTCTCATAACAAACATTACAAAAAGCCACAAGAAGGCACTGAACCAGGCGTGGCTTTTCTGTCCGGGAGCCAGGGTGACTGCAGGTTGTGGGCAAGACTACAGTTGTAGGTCTGAGAACATTACCTTAGCAGACAGGAAATACCTCAGGGAGGCTGGCAGCAGGGAATCAGCTCCCCCAGTGGCCTTCACCCATCTACCTTGTCCTCCATCAGCCCAGCCCTGCAGGGCAGACTCCCTCCCTGTCCAGTGCTCTTGGCAGGAGCATTTAATGTCACCACCAAAGACAGAGAGGCACTTCCCTGTCCCCAGGTGCCTCTGCATACCCCGGTTCTCCCTATTCCCTCACCCCCTGGGCTGTAACCACACAGATATCTCCCCTTCACCGGGTGGATTTATTCTTGGGGGTGTGTGGGTGGTGAGCGTTTATGAGGGGGGATGTTTGTCTAAATTTAAATTTGAAACGTGTTCAGAAGCAGCTTATTAATGCTGGGGCTGGGAAATGGATGGCTTTTTTTTAAAGTCAAATAAACTGAGAGATAAGTAGGAGTCTCCTCCAGCTCTCACCTCTGTCCCAGCGCTATGCTTTCTATACCTATAGGCTAACGGGCTGTGGAGTGGCCACGGGCTATCAAACTTGGAAAATGGAAGCTCAGAGAGACAAGGGCTCTTGCCGTTGTCTTGCCTTTCTGCCGTAGCTGTCTGGACTATGTTCTGCAATTCGGACATGGTATCCAAGTACCTAGCAGCTCAACGTGCCTGCTCCCCACTAAGCATCTGCACCTGCTATGTCAGCTAAACCCTCTCAAGAGCCAGCCTGGTGGAGTGAGACCTGTATTCTCATCCCATGTCACACGTATGAACACTTGCAGTGCTAATACCTTAAACAGTCTCCATGGTCTTTGTGCTATCCGAGTCGAGATTCAAACCCCGTTCTAACGGGCAACAGATCTCACGCAATGACTGACAAAAGCATTTGATATCAAACCCAAAGACTTGATTTTGATCTCCAGAGCCCACATGATGGAAGGAGAGAACTAACCCTCTCAAGGTGTCCTGCGACCTCCATCTCCAAGTGTGTGCAGTGACGCATGCATCCTTAATAAATAAAATCAAATCATTTTTAAGAGCCCTCACATAACTCTCCTGTATTTTTCAAAGCACAGCTTGGTGTGGAAAAGAAAAACAGCCATAAATTTCCTCCTAACCCAGTCCAGCTGGTGAGGTCCTTTCTGTCCAGCTGCATCTCAGCCCTCGGGGAGGCTTCTGCCCCCTGTGGCTGCCTGTGGTGTTCTGTAATTGCTGAGCAATTTGGAGATGACTGGAAATATATAATTCATGGGTGTGTCTTTCTCCCCAGTCCCTGGAAGGCACTGAGGTATGACTGTCTCCCAGGGAGCTTCTACCGCCTCACAGAAGGAACCAGAATATGAATGTCCCATTCAGAGAGTCCATTGCCAGTTGGTGCCAGTTGGTAGACCCTGACCACCTCAGTACAAGGTCCTACAAATGGGGACCTTAGCATCGAACCCCAGGATAGACTCAGTGATGGAAGTCTGGGTAAAACCTGAGGTGGAATCCGGTATAAAAGCTGTGTGATTGAGTGCCGAGCTCTTCAGCCTTGTTCTCCAGGGCTGGTCAGAAACGGTGCCTACAGATGCACCCTGAAGAACAACGCTGTTTGGTGCAGGCCAGATGTGTGGGTGACCACCCCATGATGCTGGGAACAGCTCAGGTCAGTACCAGTTGCATCAGAAGAGCCCTAATCTGGCCTGTGGGCTCCAGGCTCTTCACTTTCAACTCCCAAGAGCTGTGGAATCTAGTTAGAAGCTTCCAGCCTAACCAGGTTTCTGGGGCGAATGTCAGCAGTCATTGCTTCTCATGTGTAAAGTGGGGTTCAGGACCCCTGTCTGGGCTGGGAATGAGGAGATAAAATGCAGGATAGAGTCTGTGCTGGAGTGGGTTAAGGACAGGCGTGGAGTGTGTCGTGAGGGGCTCGGACACTGTCTCCTATGATGACCCTTCACCATGAAGGTTACCCCCCTTCCAGTCACTGACGGCCATGGTGAAGATGCCCAAGGGCCAGGGACCTCTGCACCTTCCAGGAAGCCCTCATTTCCTGCCTGAGCTCTAAACACACAAAGGAGAAAGGCTTCCTGAGCCTGAGGGATTCTGGTCACTGTGCTCTTCCCTCAGGCTGGAGGCCCCAGGTCAGCAGTGGGCAGAAGGTTCTGAAGTAGCGCAAACCTGGGTCTAAGAGTCACCTTGCTGTTCATTGGCTCTGCCTCCGTCACGTGGATTGGCTTTCTCATCTACCATGGAGTCCCCGGAAGAGTCCATGATGGGAAGATTAAGATCCAGACTGCAATGAATCTGCTGGGGGCAGGGGTAGAGTTTGCTGTGCTTCCTTTCTGGGAGTGTACCGCTTAAGGCCAACAGGAGGCCTGGGCCTTAGAAGAGTCACTGAGTGACACAGAGCCCCACCTCCCAGCCTTAGTTTCCCCGTCTGACCTGGGGATCAGGTAGCCCTCCCTCTAGTGCAGATGGGCTGAGATTGCCTCTGAGTCTGAGGAGCTCCTGGGGGATCTGAGATGCCGCCCCCCACCCCCCCAGTACACACTCCCTGGCAGGGACACAGGACTGGGCTAGAGATGATCTTGGGTGGAAAATTCCTCTCCGGGGAAGGGTTTCTAATGGAAGTAGCCACTGTTCCCAAATTAGAGTCTGACTGGGTGTGGCAGCAAGTGGCAGTTTGCTGGTGCTTGTGGCTAGAAGGACTGACCACGAGTTACGTGGACACAGGATGGCAGTTTCTGGAGCCAGCTTGGGACTGGCCTAGCGTGTGACTTTGGGTCACTTTCTCTGAGTCCTCCAGTCATCTGCCTGTCCTAGCTGGATCCTAAGAGTGCCCTGCTCTCTGAGACGGCAATGCCAAGAGCAGGCATCACTGAACAGCTGTCCTGTCCCAGCCTGTGTAAGGCATCTCACAGGGACAGAGGTCCTTTTGTTTTGATTCCCTAACCCTCAGTTTCCCCTTTTGGATGGTCCATCCCTAGCTCCATGATGATGCTGACGAGAGGATGGTGTGAGTTCTCGAAGCAGAGTGATGTTCCTCCATGGTCCTTAAACCCCTCTTCAGAGCATCCCTGCCTGTCTCTCTGTCTTGGCTGACACGACCAGTGGAGGTGTTCTTCAAAAGGCCACACTGAATGTCCGGGCTTTGTGGCCACAGGTCTGAGCCCTGCCAAGAAGGGAATGTGCATCCTGGCTCCTCGCAGGGCAGCGAAGACTTGACCAGTCCTGCCCCAGGAGGAACCTTAGGCCTCCCTCCTCCACCCTGTGTGGTCTACCCTAGAAAGCAAGCAGAGTTGTCCACAGGTTCTGGGACAGATTGAGGTACAGCCCCTGCAAGATGGACCCACTCCTGTTCCAGTATCCATTCAGACATGCTGCATGGTGTCCACCTGCTGGGGACCTTCTCTGGTGGTCTCAGCTTACAGACCTTCCCAGAGGGTCCTTCCCCGTGGTGCGTGTGCTTAGTAGAGCACACCTGCATTTCACCAGGCTCCAGATGGTGGGGCCACCTCCTCGCAGGCGGAGCTGGCTCCGCCCTTCCCTCCTGTGCGCCTCGGGTCCCCTCCTTTCCCTTTCTCCCTGCTCTGCCGCCCCCCATGGGTCTGGCCCCTGGATAAACATTCTGCCCAGGAACAGAACCATCCATTATCCCCTTGACAATTAGCAGCCTATTAAGGATGGCTATGCAAATGAGCACTAATTGACCCGCGACACAGCAGCGCCTGCAGGAGAGCGATGACTCCAGATGGCTTAATGATAGGGGCCCAGGGCCCCGCTGTACAAGTCTCTCCCTTGGGGAAGGGAACGATCTGGGCTGCTGATGGCAGCGAGGACCACAGCTGGGGACTGTGCCTCAGCAGGGCCATCAGAACCCCTGGACAGGACACAGCTTCCAACCTTCTTCTCTCCATCCCTCCCTATCTCTTTAGCTTCTCTTACTTTTCCCAGCATAGAGTTGGCAAGTGTGTGACCATCCTTTCCTGGGCACAAACACATAAACCATGTGTGTGTTGTGGGCCGCCAGGTGATGTGTCAGTGCATGTGTGGGCTGTGTGATGAGGTGATCGGAGGGACCGGCCCATCTATTGCCTGAGAAGTGTGTCATTTCCTCGTGTTAGAGCACTCCAGCCTGCTCTCAATGTGTGCTTAGCTTGAAGTACAGATTTGTTGTATTTGTAGAGGTAGAAGTTTGTCAGAAGGCAAAGTATCTCCTGCCACGCTGTTAGCACCAATGGGGTTCAGATCCCCTGCACCCTTACCCATGCTGTCAATGCCAATGGGGTTCAGATCCCCTGTATCCCCCCATCCACGCTGTCAGTGCCAGTGGGGTTCAGATCCCCTGTTCCCCCACCCACATTGTCAATGCCAGTGGGGTTCAGATCCCCTGTACCCCCACCCATGCTGTCAATGCCAATGGGGTTTAGATCCCCTGTACCCCCACCCATGCTGTCAATGCCAATGGGGTTCAGATCCCCTGTACCCCCACCCATGCTGTCAATGCCAATGGGGTTCAGGCCTGTGGCCATTTGCATGTGCTTCCTTCATAGGGTCAGAGGCTACTCCATGTCACAGGCTTCACAGCTATGCTCAGTGTCACGTGATCTATGGTTCTGGACATAACATGACATACAGGTACCATTGCGGTATCAGTGGGGTTGAGTCATCACCCCAAAAGTCCTGTGCTCCATCAGCTCACACACACACACACACACACACACACACACACACACACACCCCAAGCTGCAGGCAAACACCCTTCCTATTGCTGTCTCTCCCAGACTCTCTCATGGTTGGACTCTCCCAGTGTGCCTTCGTCTCAGATTGGCTTCTCCACTGGGTAGCGTGAGAAATCTACATCTCGTCATTGCCGGACAGCATGTTCGTCTGACGGTCCATGGGATTTCAACTCCTGTGGGTGAGTTCGGAGGAGACCAGAGCGTTAGGTAGTTAACAGGCTAGGAGGTCATTGGGAATAGACCCCTCCCCCATGAACTTTGAGCCATAGAGGGGAGGAGTAATTATCCCCTAATGAAGTCATGTACTTTTCTGTCCCCGCAGGCCCTCGTGGTAGGGATCTTGCAGATGCTGGGCTTCTGTGATGGGGCACCTAACTCAGACAAGCTGGCCTTTCTGTTTCCTCTTTCTATCGATACTGGCCAAAAGCCTGGGCCTTCATTCCCGGACAGGGTGGGCTTTCCCACGCTTTCTCTGAAGCTGGCCCCATCCCTCTTCTGCCATGTCATGCTTGTACCCATGGGGCCTCTGACCCTATGAAGGAAGCACATGCAAATGGCCACAGGCCTGAACTCCATTGGCATTGACAGCGTGGAGAGGGGTACAGGGGATCTGAACCCCACTGGCATTGAGAGCATGGGCAGGGGGTACAGGGGATCTGAACCCCATTGGCACTGACAGCATGGGTAGGGGATCTGAACCCCATTGGCATTGACAGTGTGGGTAGGGGCTACTGAACCTGCAGCTTTCTTGGACCCTAGCTTAAGAGGACAGCAGAACAGGGTTCTCTCTCCCTTTCTCCGTCCCATCTCCCTCCTCCAGGCAGCTCCACAGCTCACCTGCCCACTGCTCTTCTCTCAGACACTACCACACTTGTCCTCGGGCTTCCTTTGGAGCCTGTTTTAAAATTATTTTATTAATAAGACTAAGAATCCAAACGGGACCCGGCTTCCCTGGTAATATATGGCCCTTGAACAGGGCCTCTCAGGTTTCCCCAGTAACAGTGGTTAGATCAGAAGGAAAAGAATGTTAGCTTTAGGCTGCTGCCTCAGTTTCCCTGATTTCTAAAGCAGCTGTGAAACAGAAACTGGCGAAGGGAAATGTATTTATTTGGAGTTTTGGGTAAACAATGAAGAGAGCCAGGATGCCCAGTTTCTCCATATCTCTGTCTCAGTGCTACACAGTATTGTGGGAAAGATGGGACAACGCTGGGCATGATGGGACACACCTGTAACCCAGTACCCAGGAAACAGAAGTGGGAGGGTCAGGAGTCCACAGCAATCCTCGGGGGCATAGGGAGTTCGGGGCTAGCTTGGGCTACATGAGACCTTTTCTCAAAATGAAAAAAAAAACAGGGCAAGCCAGATGCCTCAGCACATTCTGCCCAGGCCAGGCTCAGCCCTGGAACCCGCAGTGGAAGGCGAGAACCGAGAAAGCTGATCTCTGACCTCCACAGGCACTGTGCACATGTGCACGTATGCACATGTGTGTGCACACACAGTATAATAACAGATTAAATTCTAAAAGCGAAATGAGATGAGGCCGGGGGCGTGCACAGGCTGGGTCTGTGAGGCAGTGTCCAGACTGGATGGAGACGCTCCCTGGGAGGCACGCTGCTCCTCCGCTCCTCTCCTCTGTAAGCCTTCCATCTCCCAGGTGGTCTGTGCTGTCTGAGGCTGGAGATGAGGACACAGATGGCCCGGAGAAGCCAGTCAGCTTTCACCAGTTAGGTTTCTTTCTCAGCCGCCATTTCTTGGACAAACTTGGTCATAGGTTTAGTTGGTCCCTGCTTGTCTAACCAATCCCACAGCTCCTCTGACGCCCCAGTCAAGCTCTGGGGTAGGGAAGGGAGGCCCAGGCCCTTCCCAGCCTACAGAGCGTCCTTGCCGAGCCCCTCAGGAGTGTGGAAACTCTCTGCTCTTAGAGGAAGGAGCTACAGGGCAGGCAGCGCCTTGGTTTCCCTTTCTGCAGGGCATGCTACCCCAGCCAGCACCCATCTCTTACTTGGTCACTCAACACCTATGTTGCTTCTATTGTTAAAAAATAATCTACATTCAATCACTCAAAAGGCTTCCTGTCCCTGGAAGATGAGGATGCTGAGACCCCAGAGGTCTCCTGCAATGAAGAGTGGGGGGGTCAGGGTAGCATGAGAGCCTGCCCTCCGTGGGTGCCAACCCCAGTCCCACGCACCGTCTCTCTGTGATTGACTCACCAGGGAGGTTTAGACACTGTAAGTGCCAAGGGTGGCAGGGTCCCGTGGTGCAAATTGAGTAAAGGGAGACAGGAGGAGAGGGCTTGTGTAAGCCAATGCAGGGCCGTGGATGTACACCGTGGACCTGGGAGCCTCAAAGGCTGTGAGGAGAGGATGGGTGGGGCCCTTGTAAGTCTTTCCGACCCTGCACCTAGAATAGTGTGTGTTCAGCAAATGATGGCTCACTAATTCTCCCGTCTGCCTTGGAGTGGGGTTTCTGTCTGTGCGAGGGAGGGAGGAAGAGGAAATGAGAGACAAAGTCTTAGAGAGAGCCACTGCGTGGAGGAGGGCTGGCAGCTCCAGGAGGCAGAAGTGTTCAGGTTCCTCTGAGGACGGGATACTGTGACTCAGGCTTCTCTACCCGGTGACAAATAATACAATATACTGTCCCTCAGAGACCCAAATTTACACACACATCCACGTACACACATACATGCACATATGTGCACACACATGCATGCACACACGCGTGCATACACACACACACACACACACAGCTATTACCTGAGCATATCAGTCCCTGGTATGACGCCAGTCCTTTCTTTCCTCACCCCTCTACCACGGTTTCCTGGGGGCCTACTGGCATAGTGTGTGGGGCTGACTCCAGGGTGCTCTCCCTCCTGATCCTGGCAGGGGGGTGTGAGTAGGAAGTGCACATTTGCGCTTTCCTGCAGAAGATGGGTGTCATAGCCCTTGCTCTCTGTCCCTCTTCTTTCGGTCCCCTGCCCCATCGTGCCTTTCTCCTTCTGTCTCCTGCCCGCTGTAATGAGCTCAGTGTTCCCAAACGCCCACTTAGCAACCACTTCAGGGAAAGATGTGTGGTAGTGTAAAAAACACAGAGGAAACAACCAAGGGGCTGCAGAAACATCCTCAGCAAGGGAATGGCTGCAGGGACCAGAGCCTGTCCCTCACTGAGGTGGGAAATAGCTTCCCAGGTGCACACAGGAGCCTGGAGGAGGCAGTGGTGCAGCCTTGAGTGTTCGAACAGTTCCATTCAATCCTCTAACAGTGGAAGCAGGGAGCAGAGAGTTGGGTAACCCAAGGCTGGTGGGAACAGCTGTCTCTCTCCAGTCAACATGAATCCAGGTGGGCTATGTCCAGGGCCCACACGTGGATCTAAAGAGCTGTGATCTACACAGCTGAGTAAGGGGATTCCTGGAAGTGCCGAGTGACTCCTCACTTCCTCTCGTGGCACGTGAGTGTGGAGTGCACAGGCTCCCACAGGCAGTGTCTTCACACTGGCTTCAAGGTGATCTTCCTAAAGTGTGGCGTGAGCTCAGGACACGGCAGGGTCGGCAGAGTGCCTGCCCAGCATGCAGGCAGCCCTGAGTTAAGCCAGGTGTGTGGTGCATGCCTCCAACCCCAGCACTTGAGAGGCAAAGGCAGGAAGGTCAGGAGTTCGAGGCCGTGTTTGGCTATGTGGTGAGTTTGAGGCAGCCTGGGCTACCTGGAGACACTGCTTCAAAAAATTAAGAGACTAAAATGTAGTAATCATGGAACCTCAGTGAGTTCTGTGCCAGTAGCAGGGCCGTGGCACTCGGGACCTTTGTGGTCTGACTCCCCCCTACACACACACACACACACACACACACACACACACACACTTTTTCTGCCTCCTGGCCTGGCTCTTCCTTCCTCTGTTGTGCTTTATCCAAGGAGTTATCTACCACCTGGGGAAGCCCTGTTTGATCTTTCTCCCGAGGCAGTTTTAGACCCTCCACTGCACTGGGCGGTGGTGGCACACACCTTTAATCCCAGCACTCAGGAGGCAAAGACAGGAGGATCTCTGTGAGTTTGAGGCCAGCCTGGTCTACAAGAGCTAGTTCCAGGGCAGTCTTCAAAGCTACAGAGAAATACCAAAAATTAAAAATAAGAATAAACTGTCCACTGCTACAGGTCCCCATATTCCAGGGTCAGCAGGGTCCCCAAATCTCCTGACATTTTAAACCCAAATCTTGGTTAAAACCCATATACTTGGTCTAATCATTCCAAAGCAAGAGGCAGGTAGATGCCCAGGTCCTGAAGTCCTAGGGCCCTCACAGCCCATCTTCCGTTAACCAACTGTGTGGTCTCAGAACAAGTTAATTAACATCTCTGATATTCAATTCTCAGCTCCGTAAGACAATACAGAGCTTCACAGAATTGTTGGGAGAATTAAATCAGAGTGTGTGAGTGTGTGTGCATGTGTATAAGTGTACTGTGTGAGTGTGCATTGTGTAAGTGTACTATGTGTGAGTGCATGTGTGTAATTGTATTGTGTGAGTGTGTGTATGCATGTGTGTAAGTATACTGTGTGTGAGTGTACATGTGTGTAAGTGTGCATATGCATGTGTGTAAGTGTATGTGTGTGAGTGTACATGTGTGTAATTGTATGTGTGTGAGTGTGCATGTGTGTAATTGTATTGTGTATATGTGTGTGCTACTGTGTGAGTGTGCGTGTGTGTAATTGTACTGTGTGAGTGTGCATGTGTGTGAGTGTGCATGTGTGTAAGTGTACTGTGTGAGTGTGCATGTGTGTGAGTGTGCATGTGTGTAAGTGTACTGTGTGAATGTGCATGTGTGTAATTGTACTATGGACTGGCACATATAAGTGCTTTATAAACATTGTTAATACCATGTTGCTGTTATGTATCATGAGATACATACCTTGGGCTATCATTGTCTAGTTAACATAGCAATTGTGGAATTGCTTGCTTTCTCTCTTGGTTGACTAAAAATTCCCTGAAAACAGAGAGTAAATTATTTTTTCTTGGGTTCCTAGCACAGACAGGATGAACATATTTTAAATTACATTTATTTGCATGTGTGTAGGATCTTGCCGAAGCATGCATGTGGAGGTCAGTGAACAACTTCCAGAAATCAGTTCTCTCTTTCCATGATGCGGGGTCCTGGGCACTGAGCTTCAGGTTTGGCGGCAATTTCCTTTCCTGGCTGAGCCGTCTCCCTAGCTCTGCTTTCTGTGAATGGAAGGACAGGAAGTGCCTGGTTGAGTGGGGAGTTGGATGGAAGGATGGGTGCAGGGATGAAGGGTGGGTGGACTGAGGAAAGATGACAGATTGACAGATGACTGCAAATATGAATGACTGGGTGGATAAATGAACGGGTGGGTAGATGGTTGAGGGTGATGGATGGACAGACGGATGTTTGATGCTGCGAGTGCATGGATTTTTGTGTTTTGCGTCCTAGGAGGTGGTCGGTGCAGTAAGCACTGAGTTTCTGAACGAGTGGGGTAGCAGAGGCCGCCCGAAACCTCACTGAAGCTTCCATGCTGCTGTGTGGTTCAAGAGCCTATCCCAGAGTCACACTTCTGCTGGTGATCAGTGGTTGGATACCCCTTGTGTTGTCTGAGAGCAGCCTGTCGCCCCCTGCTGGTGGTAATATGAAACAGCATGGCCCAATGGTTCCATCTGATGTACTGTCCAAAATCAGGCGCCCATGAGCACTCTCCAGGGCCACCTGTGACAAAAGAGATGCTAGTTAGAAAGTCAGAATTTTGGATCGGTTCCCAGGGGAATTCAAATTCCTAACCTCAGAGAAGTTGCTGCAGCAGCTGGAAAGAGGTGGGTTCTTGCATTGTGGCTACCTCTGAATTGCCAGGCAGTGTCTAGAATATGTGGGAAGAGACCTAATCCAAAAGGCTAAGAGTTGTGGTTTGGCCAAGCAAGAAGGCACTACCTGTAATCCCAGCACTTGGGAAATAGAAGCAGGAAGAACAGGAGTTCAGGGCTAGCCCCAGCTACATGAAACCCTGTCTAAAACTAACAAGCAAAAAAATGTGTGGTTTCAGATTTCAGTGCTACCCCACTCATCCCTGTAAGACAGGAGAGAACAGATCTACAGAGGAGGCTCGGCACTGAGCTGGCCACCTGGAGGCCCGCAGCAAATACCCATCGCAGGGATGTGTTGCTTCCTAAGGCTGCTCCCTTCTCTTCCCATTTCCGCCTCAGGCAGATGATGGCCTGTGGATGTGATTCCTGCAACAGAGCACACACCCTCGGGAGGTGTACTTACCTCCACATCTCAGCGCAGCTGGGACACAGTTGGTCTCCCTAAATCTTCCTGGGGAGGGGCAGTGATATGAATGAATTTGGGCTCAGAAAGTCTCTGAGGTTTTCTTTAGACTCAAAGGAACCCACAAATCCATGTTTGTTTGACAAATATATTTGAAGTTTGTTTAGAAAGGGAGGAGCAAGCAACTGGGGCTGCCCTGTTGGCAGATTCTACAAACAGATTCGACCAACCATGGGTAGAAAACAAATGGGAAAAATGCCTAGGCCTGGGGAGGTGGCTCTGTTGGCCACATAAATGTAGGGATCTGAGTTCAGATCCTCAGTGTGGTCGCTGGCCAGGTGGTGTTGCCAAATCAGCTTTCAGTATTGACAAAACCCTGACTCAAAACACAAACGGGGTGGGGGGAGTGGCTGAAGAAACTGGCCAACGTCAACCTCTCCACACACACAAATGCTACACAATCAAGACACACACACACTCACTCACACACACACACACACACACACACACACAGTGTCCATACTGAATGTATAGAAAAGCTCTCCTTTGCCATTATTTTAAGAACTCTATAACAACGTTTGAGCACTGGCATTCTTAGGTGACCTAGGACATGTGACATGGTTTGAAACGCATAGGAGGGTGTGGGCAGAGCCTATAAAACCCTACCTTTGTACCCAAGATACTTAAGTGTCTCTGGGTCCAAGGTCCTGTGGATTCTGGGGGACGGATGTCTACAAATAATGTATGAGAACTTGTGGTTGTCTGAGGTCAAGATTTCCCCCAAGCTTCAATTGCCATTAAAACTGAAGCACCCCAGTTCCCCTGTGTCAGAAAACAAAGGCAGGGAGGGCTCTGGAAGCCCATGCAGCCCCTCACAAAGTGCTTCCTTCCGTCGTGGTTGGCTTCCAGCCCTCTCTGGGGCTCTTCATACTCCCTTGATGTTGCTCAGAACCTCTTTGCATTGTGGGTTTTGGTGGGGGACCCTCATGACCGTGTCCCCTGCTGTTTTGCAGGTGATAACCAAGAGCCCTGAAGCTTGACCAGATGGAGGCCTTCCAGCACCAGTGCCCAGAAGGTGGCACACAGCTTGGTCACCCGTCGAAGCTGGAGGAGATGCGAGTGTCAACGCCCATAGTGAACTAATCAGGCTCAGCAGTCCAGGAGGGGCTGAGAAGGGGCCAGAGTGACCTGCAGTGCTGGACTCCTTTCCCTTCCTCGTCACCAGAGTTCTTTAGCCATACTCTGGGGTGAGGAACGAGATGTGGGGAAAGGAGACCGCATCTTGTAGGTCCCCTTTCTTGACCCCAGGCAGCTCACCTTGACTTTGGGACTCAGAACCTCTGTCCTCCTCTTCTCTGGCCTCAGCCCAGCCTGCTTTCTGGCTACAGTGTCTCCACCGCAGAGGGATCAGAGT
The DNA here is from genome assembly GCF_982192425.1 of Myodes glareolus. Taxonomy (NCBI): domain Eukaryota; kingdom Metazoa; phylum Chordata; class Mammalia; order Rodentia; family Cricetidae; genus Myodes; species Myodes glareolus. Next base: position 131,278,583 of record NC_142027.1, read on the forward strand.
ACCACGCCCTTGGAGTTGCAACCTACGTGTCCTGGGAAACCACGCCCTCCACGCCCCTTCCCAGCCTTCAGCCCAGCCAGCCCCAGCCAGTCCGGAATGATCCGGCTATGGCCAAGCTCTGGTTCAAGTTCCAGCGTTGTTTCCGGTATTTCCGCAGAAAACCCGTGCGCTTCTTTACCCTACTGGCTCTCTACCTGACCGCTGGGAGCCTCGTCTTCCTGCACGCGGGCTTCGTGGGCCAGCCTGCTGTGCCCCAGGATCAAGCCAGCCCTGCAGCGGGGAGCCCGGCAGAAGGAGCCGAGCTACCCTTCCTGGGTGACTTGCACCTGGGCCGAGGCTTCCGGGACACGGGGGAGGCCTCCAGCATCGCACGCAGGTACGGACCCTCATTCAAAGGCAAGGAGACCAGCGAGAGAGCCAAGCTGGGCGACTACGGAGGAGGAGCCTGGAGCCGAGCCCTCAAGGGGAGGGCTGTCCGGGAGAAGGAGAAGGAAAAAGAAGAGGAAAAAGGTAAGAGCCTGGGGGAACTGATGAAAGAGAAAAGTACAGGATACAGAACACAATGGCAGACATAGCAGCTGGCAACTGCTTAAGGTGCTCCGGGTGCAGTAGGCAGGAAATCGGCTGTCATCCGTAATGAACTCCTCCCTCGGCAAGTTACATTCGAACCCCTGCTTGCCTCAGTTTAGAACCCCTGTTCCCTTTATCACCGCTTGTTAAACACACACACAAACTCCAGCATCTGTGGTTCCAGAGCACTGAGTGTCCCGGGATCTGTGGTGAGCACTTGACACGTGCAGAAGCATCTCCAGGGTACTTACCAGCTACTCCGCCTATCTTAAAGACAGTGAGACAGCTGGGCAGGGTGGCGAATATCTTCATCCCTGCACTAGGGAGGCAGATGGGAGGAGTTGGAGGCCAGCCTGGGCTATATACTGAGACTCTTTCTCAAACAGGGGAAAAAAGGGACACCAGGAGCCCAGGATTGATGGCAGCTACTTAGCAAAGTGAAGCGATGACCATGCCAAAGAGTTCTCCATCTGCTGAGCTCTGTGATGGCAGTGGAGCTCCGGGCACTAATACTGCCAGGGTAAATTCCATTGCCTTGTTGCATTTTCTTAGCCTTTTACAGCCAAAAGGATTTTGATTACCGGTACATCTCACAGGCTTGAACAGGGTACAGATGAACTTGTGCCGGTTGAACAGATATGGAAGTCTGGGAGTATAGCTCAGTTAATAGAGCACTTCTTAGCATGTGACCTCCAGGACACATCTATAATCCTAGATCTAGGGAAGCAGAAGGAGGACACTTGGAAGTTCAAGGTCATTCTTAGCTACGTAGGGAATTGGTGGCCAGACTAGGCTAGAGACCCTCACAGACAAATGGGACTGTGCAGATTGCTCAGCAGCTAAACACAATCCCACACTGCTCTTGCAGAGGGCCTGGGTTTCATTTCCAGCACTCATGTTGGGTGGTTCACACCTACCTGTGCTCCAGCTCCAGGGGAATCCCATGCCGCTGGCACAGAGCCACCACTGCACAAGCATTTAACTACAAACAAACAAGAACTGGATGTGGAAACCAAGGTTTGAAAGGTAAAGATGCTGGCACAGCACTGCACAGCCAGTTCCAGTATAATCTGGGTTTTAAACATCATCTGCCCAGGTTCCTGGCTATCTCTGAAGGTACCCCTACTCCTTTGGCAGCTACCACAGGTGCCCCACTCTCCACTGGCAGATGTCACGTGACCAGCAGGCTAGGGAAATCTGCCATAGCCACAGCTCATGAGGTTAATGTACAGGGAACCCAGTGAGGATGGAATGAGAGGATTGGTACCAAAGCCTTTGTGTGCCACTGTAGGAAACCCTTCTCCACCCCTGGAAGGCACAGGGTTCACCAAGGGACCTATTTTAAGAACAGGCGCTCTTGCCGCAGTCCCAGCCTGAACCTGGCTCTGGAGTTCTCCAGGAGACTCTACCTCCCGACACTGAGAGAGAGCCCAGAGCTCACGGAGTGGTGAGGGGACAGAATAGCCTGGGGACGTTGGCCTAGGATTTCAACCCCACCTTAGCCATCTGTGTGGTCTAGACAATGACTTCACCTTCTGTGCCTCTGTTTCCACACCTGACACATGGACCTAACAGTGGCTCCCTGCTAAGCAGTCCTGAGAAGCCAGTGGGACGTGGGTCAGGCAACCCAGCTGGGACAGAACTGGCAGTTAGCAATCAATGTTCAGAAAGTACTCCCGGGATCTACTCAAGGGACAGCCATGTCTTAGCATGGCAAGGCTTGAGAGACTGGTGTTTTAGAGAAATCACTCCACTTTCCATATTCTCCACTCAAGCTCCATCTCTGACCACTGCAAACACTTCCCGATCCTATGAAAGCTCCTAGTCCTCGCCAGCCTGCTCCTTAAGCTGTCAGATTCGCTCGCTCCCGCACTCTGCCCCACTGTCCTTGCTCTCTTTGCCCCAGGGTCTCTGCTCTTTATCCCTGTACATTGCTTAGTTCCTTTCCTTGCAGTCACCACTCAGCCCCCGCCTCCTGTAGCCACTCCCAGAGCGTCCTAACCAGTTCCATGCCTTGCCTGGTCACAATCATACTCCCTAGCTTTGCTCTGCTGCTCGGTGCATCACCATCCAAAGGCACCTTGCTTGTATAGCTGGGTCTTTGCACTCTGGTGCATTCAAATGTTCCAGTCTTGGCCAGCTCAACCCGTCAGCACCTGGGACAGCGCCGGGTGGACACCTGTGGCTCCCGGTGGGCCCAGTGAGTGACTGGATGGGTAAATGAACATGTGGTTCTCCCTCTGCCAGGGGACCTCCTCATTTCAGCTTTGTCCACCTCCAGAACACTGTCCTTTCTGAGTCTAATCAGATGCTTTTTTCTTCTCTGTGCCATGCAAGAGCACCCGTGACAGTGGATCTGTGTGTGGTTCCTGTGGGCTGTGAGAATGAATACAGTCAGCTCCCCATGGCTGACGGTTCATACCCTGGGCTTCGGCCAACCACAAAGAAAAATCACCCGAGAAAAATGCATCTGTAAGGAACATACAGGATCCCCCCTCCTTGTATTTTCAGTGTTCGCACTGTGTTAGGACTTAAAGTCTTTTAGAGAGAGCTGCAGAACTCGTGAGGGAGTTATGTGCAAATAACACATTTCATACATGTGTTGGCTCACAAGGGATGCTGGACCCCACCACTGTGGGATACTGAGACCAATAGATGGCCATTATGGCTGTCAACACTAACAATGCCATTTATTGAGCTCCCAAGCCATGCTCAGCATGGTTCATTTCCTGTTGCTGGCTTAGAATGTGTCCAGGTCTGTATGTTCCAGAGAACAGGAGTGTGGATTGAGGAAAGAAATACACAAGAGATGACAGACAGAGTTGGAAGGGCATCCAGTGAATACTGTGGTCAAAAGCAGAAAGCCCAGAGTTTATTATTCACAACCTTTACATAACTCAAACAAAAGAAGGAGTACACAAGACTCCCACGATACAAAGAGCAAGCAAGCATAATTACCTCCTTACATCTCAGAACACCTGGTAACCACCCCCTAAGTCAAAACATCCTGTTGACTGGCCTTTGAAGAGTAAGGCATCCAGTAGCCACACCTTTGGCCAAACATCATTTTGTTGTTCATCATTGAGGAACAAGAATGGGCCTGAACTCTCTGACCATCAGTCAAGATGTAACAGATTCAAAACTGTGGGTCCTCACAAGAATGGGATGGTCTATGCACGTCCCTGCCACACCCTGTGGTTTGTGATAGTATGTCACTTAGTAGCTGCCCTGTGGGCTGGACCATGTTGAATTGATTCATTGCTTTATTTAACTAGCACCATTCCATGACTTAGAGGCCCTTTTAGTCCATTTTGCACATGGTAAGACTGAGTTCAGAGAGCAATGGCTTTCAATGGTTATACTGGTTGTTTGCAGGATAACTGAAATTTGAAACAAGGGTGATTGACTTCCAAGGCATGCGAGCCTTCTGAGTCCTGGGCACAGCCCAGCACGTTGAGCTTCTACGTATTTATGAGATGCAAAGAAAGAAAGGAAAGTGTACAGAAAAGTAGCCCCAAACTCCGGACTCTCAGCAGGCGGTGTCATTAGAACAATACAGATGCAGCCATCTGTTGACGGACTGATTTGGGGTTCAGCACCACCAAGATTGAAGTCTTCTCTGATCTGGCACTGAAGCCTGGCTCCCTCCCAAGCATCCCTGCTGAATATAGGCATGCAGGACCTGAGCTTCAGAGTCTGTGGGGCTGAGAGGGAGAGGGTAAGAACTGCGTCTGGGTGGAAATGACACAGATAAGAAGTCAGACCCACGGGTGCAGCTGGCACTGGTCAGTCCGTGAGTCTGTTGCCCATGACAGCCTTGTGAAAGCCTGAATATTGAGCTCCCAGACCAGGGTTCAGATCCCGATGCTGCAAGCTGTGCTGCACAGCCGTGAGCAGGTCACGGGTGACAAAGCATCCAGAGAGCCAGGCACTGCCTAGGGCAGGATGCACGCATCACATATGGCTTCCAACCCCACAACAGTCACGGAGTAGTTTTCATGACTCCCTCCAACCAGGAAGGAAGGAGCACAGGAGCAAAACAGGCTGAGTAAGTGTGCAAACCGAGACCCACAGATGTGGATCCGTAAGTTGCCCCAGTGTTGTGCGATGTTTGCTCTTTTACTCCTTTGGCTTTTTGAGGGCCCACAACCCAGCTCTCAGATTAATCACACACGGAGGCTTATTCTTAGTTATTAATGGTCAGCCTTAGCTTGGCTTATTTCTTGCCAGCTTTTCTTAACTTAAATTATCCCGACTATCTTTTGTCTCCAGGCTTTTTCCTGTTCCTACTTTTGTGTCTCTTACTTTCCTTCTTACCCTGAGGCTGGCTGAGTGGCCCCTGACATCCTCCTCCCCTTGTTCTCTCATATTCTTCCTGCCTGCCAGCCCCACCTGTCCTCTCCTGCCTTGCTATTGGCCGTTCAGTTCTTTATTAGACCATCAGGTGTTGTAGACAAACACCTAGATTTGTAGGCAAAGAATCAGCTTCCCAGAGTTAAACAAACACAGCACAAACAGAAGTCACACACCTTACAATAATACTCCCAACACTCCGGGTTCTGCCCTTGAGGGAGGGAACTGCACAGAAGTCATGTGAGCTGCCTGGGAGAGCCAGGGAGCGAGACCCAGCTAGATTTCAAAGTTTCCCTGAGATAGCAGGGAGACTTGGGCTGAACGTGAAGGAGAGACATGGAGAGGGTTGTATGACCCTGTTCAGGAAGAGCAGGGGAGCCCACTCCTCATCCCCTCTGGTGGAAGATGCAGAGGCAATAACTGCAGCGGAAAGTCTGCCCAAGTACCTGGATTGCACATCACTTCATGTAGAAATTATTGAGTCCCATTTCATAGAGAAACAGAGGATCGGAGCTCATGTAAGAAAAGCTGGGCTTGTAGTACTCAGTCCGAGCACTGGGGAGGAGAGACAGGTAGGTCCCTGGGGCTCACTGACTACTAGGTGAGTTCCTGGCCAGTGAGGGATCCTGTCTCAAAAGCAAGGTGGAAGACACCTGAGGAGCAACACCTGATTCCAGCTACAATGTGCACATGCGTATGGAAATATTCACCCGACACATGTGCACGCACACACATATACATGAATGTTCACCCAATACACAAATATACACACACGATGTGTACATGTGTATGGAAGTGTTCACTCCATACACATGTGCACATACATGCACAATACATGCATGAATGCTCACCCTACATACAAATGCACATATACCTGTGAACATACATACAGTCAAACAATACATACTGTTCATGTAAATATATGCACACTTATGTCTACTCATTCATTTATTCCATTCGTAGGGACCACACACTCTGTCCAGTGTCCTCTTTTCATCTCCTTTGGTCACATGATCATCAGCTCTGTTGGTTTGGAGCCTCCCTACTCCAATTGTGACCTCATCACCTGATCTGGGGCAGTGTGACCATCTGTCTCAAGGCAATCTTCCAAGGTGTTGGGGCTTAAGAATCCGGTGTCGCTCTTCTTGGGTAGGGGCTGTGTGTAAGACACGGGTCACCTCAAGGCACCCCAGGTAGAATGTCTGATCCCACTTGCCAGAGCCCAGTTCTGTGGCTAGGCACCACACACCCAGATCTGTCTGACTGGCACAGTGGGAATCTCAGAAGTCTGTTCCCAACAGTACAGAAGAAAGCGTGCAAACCTGCGTGTGCTCGGCCACCCTCTTAGCAGACGGCCTCATCAGAGAGAGGGAAAGTCCATGAATTAATGAGAGCAGAAGAAAACGTGTGGAGGGGGGATTCAGCACAGTGAGAGGCCTTAGTATTTCAGAGGTCTCTGGGGTGCTGGAGATGCTGTGAATTGTGTGCGCTCAGCCACTAATTCCCCTTCATGTGGCCTGTGACATTGTGTCCCTGTTTTACATACCTGAACTCCCCTGCCTCTGAGAGGTTCTGCCACCACTGCGAGATTTGAGCACAGGCCCTGGGGAAGGCTGGGGAGGGTTCCGGGGTTGTCGTTCACAAGACTGAGCTCAACCTTGGTAGCGCTGTGATGGTCCAACGATCAGGGCCAGATAGGCTGCCAGGGAGGGGACACCTGGTCCTTCTCAGGGGAGGCAGGAAAAGTAACTCAGCTTGTGTATCCTGACACTGACTTCACTGGGCAGTGGTGTGTGACAGGCCTGTGTTCAAAGCACAGAGGACCTTGTGTCTCCCTTCTGTTGATAGATGAGGAAACAGGCCTTCAAGTGTTCCTTCAGCAAGTAGAGGACATCTCAGTTTAATGCTAGCCTGGGGAGGCCTGGGTAGAGTCATGCAGCATCCAATAGTCCAGCTAGACCCCTGAGTTCCCAAAGCCCTGGGTTCCATCCCCAACACCACACCATACCAACTGAGAAAGGAGTCTGCTATAGTGAGCATACCATTTCAAACTAAAAGCCCCAGTTTTAGGGGAGAAGGACATGTGATCCCACCCTGACTGCCTAGTCCCCCACCCTGGTGTGTGAGCAGAATGGGGAAATCCCCAGGGTCCTGCCTCAGGGTAGCATGCCAGAAATGGCAGCTTTGGAGGAGATGAATCTGAACTGAGGTTTAATCTGAGACCTTTCTTGCGCTCTTTCAGCAAGTCAATGAGCTTCAGCATTGGGGAGCGCCCTCCTGTCCTGCCAGGCCGCTGGGCTGCAGAAAGGCTCTGATACCTGGGCTTCGGCCCTTCTTAATTCTCTCCTCCCTCTCCCTCCTTATTCTCTCCCCCACCTCCCCATTGTTCTTGCCCCCCCCCCCCAATTTATTGCTCCCCTGCACAGACTGAACTTGATACCAGCGGTTGCCATCTTTGGTCTTACAGAACGCCAGCATCATGAGCCAGGGAAGGCAGGACACATCCGTAAGAATTCAGGGCATGGGCCTCATGCCCTGTCTTGACTCCAGTAGGCCGGTAGATGGGCAGTGCTACCAACCCTAACTGGGTTAGGGAACCTCTGTTGGGAGGCAGAGGCAAGAGGATGTCAGTGTCCTAATGATTGACTTCTCTGTCTATAAAATGGATCCCAGTGGAGAGGTAGCTGTGTAGTTAAGAGCATACACTGCCTTGTGTAGGACTTGAGTAGTGTTCCCAGCGCCTGCATCAGGCGACTCACAACCTCTTGTAACTCCAGGCGATTCAAGCCCCCTTCTGACCTTGCAGGCATCTGTGCATACACACGCACACTTTTAAAAGATGCGTTCCTAAGAAGCCTGTAAATTTAGAGTTTCAAATGTTAGGAAGGCTAGATCATGGTTAGATCATGGTTCCGTGGTAGAGTGCTGACCAACTGACTATGTGTCAGGCCTGGGTTTTACCTGAAACAGAAATAAACAAGCAAAGGCCCAAATGAAGCATGTGGCCGACCCTATCCTGTGCCTGCAGCACCCTGTCGGCTGAGATTCTGTCCAAGACAGGAGGCATTTAGTATGTCTAGAAAGAACAACGGCCAGTGGGACCCTCCAGAGTTGTCACGAGTGATGGGCTTACAGGGTAGGGGAGGGGACATGCTGGGACAGCAATACTCCCTCTGAAGTCAGACTGTTCTTGTGAAGGAAGTCCAAGTTGCCAGGACAGAGACTGGCAGTCTTCCGCAAGCCCTGCCCCTCAGTACAAGGACAGGGATCGCTTCGTGTTTAACCTGGGCAATCCCCTAGGAAGAGAAGTGTCAAATGACATTGAGGTTCTCCTGGGACCCAGCTGGATACTTTTTTCCCAAGGGAAAGGGCAGGAAGAGCCAGTGTGGGTCCCAGAGACCTGCATGTGAATCTTCGTCCAGCATTGCGTCTCTCCTCTCCAGGCCTCTGTAAGGGTGAAATGCCAGGTCTCCCAGCGTGCAGGCACGTCCCAGCCGTCCAGAAGCAGGATCTGGAGCCAGGCTGTGCGTGTCCAGCTCTGGCTCCGTTTATACATGCCGAGCTACCCTGCGCAGATGACGCCCTCTCTGGACTGGAGAATAGAGATGATATTCTCAGAGTCCTGGTGAGGACTCAGTAGGTTGTGCGGGAAAAGCGCTTACTGTAGTTTGCATCCAGGTGTTAAGAAAAGAGAGGAGAGAGTTTGCACAAACTGTAAAGTGCCGTCTTTGTGTGTGAGTTCCTGGTTGACATAAAGAAAAGCGATGTGTTCACAGCTAATAACTGGATGGTTCTTAGCTATCATCTGAAGTGATTCTCGGGTGGAAGCATCTACCCAGCTCCACCAGAGATATAAACTGTAAAGTGTGCCCTGCCCAGTGAATGGCCAGTTTCTCATCCTGCTCCCCAGAACATTGTGCCTAGTACATACAGTACAGGACAATAGGAATATTCGTGAATCATTCCACTCCAGCTGGTTGGTAGTTTCAGCCCCAAATGAAGGAAAGCAAGGCTTTGGTAAGGTCACCCCACCTAAGCTCCGTAGATCAGAACTGGGGAATTACAGAGTAAAATGTGGCCCTCGAACCATCCAAGTGCAGCGAGACCCTTGAGACTGCCCACAGAAAGGAGCGTGCCTTCCAGACCTTCCACAGCTGCTAAAACAGGCCTTATCCTGGGTGAGTCAAGCTCCTTCTAGGATAGGGATGTGGCCCTGGTGGCCAATGTCACCAGGAGACTGCTGGACTTGGCTGTGGCCCAGGAAAGAGAGTCCTTCCTGTACCCTAGTCATCAGGGCCTGAAGCCTCACCCACTCTTGCTCACTGCCCTGATCAGCCATGGTCTGGTATTTCCCATCTCTCGTTAGCACCCTGAGGACAGAATCAAGCATTACACTTGGCACTTTGTACACTTGGCAAAGCCACAGAGGGCGGGGCCTCCTGCAGCGTCCCAGCTTCATCCCCTTTCTTCCTCTTTCCCCATAGCCAAGTATATCGGCTGCTACCTGGACAACACCCAGAGCCGGGCCCTGCGAGGGGTATCCTTTTTCGACTACAAAAAGATGACAGTCTTCCGTTGCCAGGACAACTGTGCTGAACGGTAATGACCTCCACCCTGCCGCCTCTGCCTTGTTCCCAGACGTGTCCTTTCCAACTCTTTCCACCCAGGGTTCCCTCCATGGTGTCCTTGCTTTGTTGTGGAAAGACTGTCAGAGAGTGGACAAGAGCTGTGGAAACAAAAGATTGCAGTCATGGTTAATGTGCATGCATGTGTGTGTTTGTGTATGTTCATGTGTGTCCACATAAGCATGTGTGTCCACACATCTAAAATGTATATATACATGTTTGTGCATGTGTGTGTGTGTATGTGTTCCCATACTTGTGTGTACACAAAGATTCATGTGAGTGTGGTCTGTGAGAGTATGACTGCATCTGTGTGAACTGTGTTAGGGAGCAGGCGTGTGAGGTGTGGTGTGCATGGTCAGTTGTGTGAACTGTGCTGGGGAGCAGGCGTGTGAGGTGTGGTGTGCACGGTCAGCTGTGTGAACTGTGTTAGGGAGCAGGCGTGTGAGGTGTGGCCTGCACGGTCAGCTGTGTGAACTGTGTTAGGGAGCAGGCGTGTGAGGTGTGGTGTGCACGGTCAGCTGTGTGAACTGTGCTGGGGAGGAGGTGTGTGAGGTGTGGCCTGCACGGTCAGCTGGTTACTTTAGTGAGCCTAGTCATGACACCTGGCCATCTCTAAGAAATAGTGCTTGTGCGATCTTAAGAGATCATCTCAATCTCTTGTCTCAGGCTCCAGAGTGGCTGGGATTGCAGGCCTACATCATGCCTGGTTTTAAACTGCATCTCTCTAAGAGAGCAGTGTGCAGACACCCTGTGAACTCCCAGCTCTGCCAAGCCAGGGGGCCAACTGGCATACCAACTCCTTCGCCAGCTGGAAGCCATTGAGTCCTCTCTAGAACTGTGCCCCTCCTCCTCAACCTTCATTCCTTCTGGCTCTGAGTTACAGGCTGTCTCTTGTTTCAGAATCAGTAACGTGCTTTTCATGGGAAATGTTGCTTCTGTCTGTGGGTTCCACTGTAGAAGAGGAGCCCAGGGGATGTCTGAGAAGCAGGCTCAGAGTGACAGGTATGGAGGCAAGTAAGGGTCAAAGGTGCTCAGTCATGCCTGCTGATCTTGCCTCCCAGAAAAAGTAGGTGGATGGGGAAAGACCCCACCTAGTCACTGGGGTCTGTGCATGCACAGATCTGGTGGCTCTGCCCATCCGCCAGCACTGAATAGGGATCCATGAGGCAGCCATAGCTACTGACAGTTCCTTTGGGGACAGGTTTCTGCAGGCCTCTCTCTGAGGACTGTCTCTGGGAGCATGGTGGTCAGGGGGCTGACAAGACTTCCCCGTCCCCTTCCCCGTGTCCTCAGCCGGAGCCCACAGCCTGCTTCCGTGTGTTTAGACTGGTGTCCACTAAGTCCTTTTTAGGGAAGAATTCCACGACAAGGAGACAGACAGCATCTCCTCAGAACTCCTGGAATTTTGTTTTGCTTTATTTTCAGGGAAGAAATTTTTTCTTGACTGGGAGTGTGAGCTTGGCTTTATAGCTTGCCAAAGGGGTACAGGCACCCTGCCTCCTCCCCTTCGCCAGTGCTTCTCAGGGGACCTGGCAATGAGGTGTCTCTTTGGGTGATGTTTCATGGAAGGCAGAGGTTGGGGCCTGCAGTGCTGAGAGAGGACTGGGGGAGGGGTGTGGTGTGTGTGTGTGTGTGTGTGTGTGTGAGAGAGAGAGAGAGAGAGTTTGAGTGAATGTGTGTGTACACATGAGTGATTGTGTGTGAATTTTTACTTGTAGTGCATGAGATAATATGTATATATGAGTGAATGTGTGTGAGTATCTGTGAATGTTTGAATATGTGTATGTATAAGCGAATTTGTGTGTGTGTAATGTGTGAGTGTGTTAATGTGGACTTGGAGAGTGGTATGGGGATACAGCACGACAGGCAGTGATGAGGGCTGGTGGGTATCCCCAAGATGCTCTCCCTGTCCCCAGGGGTCTCTGAATTCCTTCCCCGCTCCAGGTGCCTCAGGCCCACTGATTCCCCACCCTCTGTGACTCCCAACAGGTTGTCCTCTCCTTTGGAGTAGTTATGACCCCCCCTTCCTCCTCCAAGCTCCCCGCCTCTCCAACCCGTTTGTCCCCTTTCTGAGGTCTCCTGTGTTCTCACTCCTTGGCCTCCATGCCTCCTGGAGACTCTGTCCACCCCCTGTACCCCAAAGTCTCCCAGGTCCTGTTAACTGAGAGTTGCTCCCTTGAGTCTCCCGTCCCCTGGGGTCTCCCTGGCTGTGTGGTCCTGCCTGACGCCCGCCTCTCCCAGGGGTTACCTGTATGCCGGGCTTGAGTTTGGCGCCGAGTGCTACTGTGGCCACAAGATCCAGGCGGCCAACGTGAGCGAAGCCGAGTGTGACATGGACTGCAAGGGCGAGCGAGGAAGTGTGTGTGGTGGAGTCAACCGCCTCTCCGTCTACCGCTTACAGCTGGCCCAGGAGTCTGCCCGCAGGTGTACGTGAGTCCTCCCCTCCCCTCTGTTGGGGCACGCTAGCCCTCCACTGCCCACTGCTCCCATCTTCAGTGTCTGCCCTATGCCGCCGTCTATGGCGCCCCATCACCCCGAAGCCACCATAGGCTTCCCCTCCCACCCCAGCCTCCACCCCAGCCACTCAGCGTTCCTGTGCCCCTGCTCTCCTTGGCCCTGAGTCTGAACCTGATCTTGGCCTGTCTCTTCTGAGATGAAATTGTCTCCATGGCCTAAGACAATGTAGAAAGAGCTCAAAGCCTTTGTCCTTTCCCGAGCACTTTATGTGGACTAGTTCATGCCATCTTCATGGTGGCCTTGGAAATAGGCCCGAGGAAAGCTGGACCTCATGGCACAGGCCTGGCATCCCTGCTGCTGAGGAGGCTGGTGGGAGATGATTCCAAGTCAAGGCCAGCCTGGGCTACAGAGAGAGTTTGAGGCCAGCCTGGGTTACATAGTGAGAACCAGTCTCAAAACAAGTTGAAGGGGTTGGGAGGGTGTTGGTGATGTTGCTCAGTGGTAGAGCACTTGCCTGTCATGCGCAAGACCCTGGGTTCAATCTCCAGGACCACAAAATAAAAGGAAATGAAAGAAGGAAGGGGAAGGAGGGAGGATGGGCAAACCTGAGGCATTGCTTTTCCTTGCTTCCATTTGAGACCAGAAACCCATTGCAGCGTCACAACTCTGAGCAGTGGGGGACTTTCTTTAGCTCAGCTGACTGCTCAGAGTTCCCCTGAGCTTGCCAGTGTTCCCAGCTTGAGTCTGGTTAGAAAAACTCTGCAGTTTGCAACCAAGGAGAGCAGGTGGTGGGAGAGGCAGGAGACGTCTTTGCTGCAGCCCCTGTCCCACAGCCCCTTCCTAAGCAGGGAGTGTTGAGTTCCGGTTCTTAGCTGCTTGTCAAGAGTCTGCTGGTAACCAGGTACTAAGCTCAGGTCAGGCTTGACTCCATGTCTCCTCCCCACAGCCTTTCCCAGGAGTTGCCACTGGCAACCGTCGCTATTTACAGCGAGGGGATGAGGCTTTCTGCGTTGAAATACTTTTGCCAAGGCCCACACAGTCAGGAATAACCACAAGGGCTTCGACTTGGTCAGGGTTTCTATTGCTGTGACAGACCCCATGACAAAAACTGACTTGGGGAGGAAGGGGTTAATCTCACTTCGGCTTCCACATCGTCGTCCATCATCCAAACTGTCAGGCTCTTCTCAAGGCAGGAACTGAAGCAGAGGCCATGAAGGAACACAGCTTATTGACTTAGTCCTCACGGCTTTCTCACCCAGCCTTCTTATACCAGCCGGGACCATCAACCCTGGGCTGGGCCCCTCCCACATCAGTCATCAACGAAAGTACAGCACAGCCTTGCCCACAGACCAGCGTAGCGGGGGCAATTTCTCAACTTAAATGTTCTCTTCCAAACTGACTTGAGTCTGTGTCAATTTGACATAAAACTAGCCAGGCACAGGCTCCTGGGGCTCTTCAGCCAGGCTCCACTTCAGACCTTGTGAAATGGAGTAGCTCCTGTGCATGTCACTTGTCTCCTGCTGTGGTAAAACACTACGCCCGAGGCAGCATGGAGAAGGAAGAGTCTATTTGTGCTTGTGGTTCTAGAAAGAGAAGATCATGGAGCCAGGAGCAGAAGGCTGAGCAATCACGTCTCAGCCACAAGCATGAGGCAGAGACAGAAATAGCAGCAGGCTTTCCGGGTGTGGTGGTGCATGCCTTTAATCTCGGCACTCAGGAGGCAGAGGCAGGCAGAATCTCCGAGTCTGAGGCCAGCCTAGTCTACAGAGTAAGTTCCAGAATAACCAGGGTTGCAGACTGAGACCCTATCTCAAAAAAAAAAAAAAAAAACAAAAAAAAAACCAAAGAAACACAAACAAAAAAATCTCCAGTGACATACTTTCTCAAGCAAGGCCATACCTCCCCAGAACCTCCCCCAAACAGCACTAACTGGGGAACCAAGATTCAGATGCCTGAGATGATGGAGAACATTTTTTCATTCAAACTACCATGACGTTGTTTGGTTTTGATTTTGGCTCTTGCAGTGACGGGGAATGGAACCCAGGATCTCAAACATGCTAGGTAGCTGCTCTCTACACCCCCATCTTCATCCTTATACAGTCCGTAGCCCAGGTAGCCTTGAACGTGGGAAGCCGCTGTCTCAGTCTCCAGAGTAGCTGGAATGACAGGTCTGAGCTACCAGACACAGCTGGGTTCTATACCCCTAAGATGCCCCCAGGCTATTCCAGGCTGTTTGTCCATAGCCCCCATCCTTGGTACACTGAGGCAAGAATGCACAGCTGAGTTTGGCAGGAGCATTATTCCTGGTTGGCTGTGGGGACAGGGTGTCTTCCCTGTGGCTGTATCTATAACAGTCTGTCACTGGGTAATATGTACAGGGCTTGAGTTCCTGAACTTTGGTGGCCTCATGCAAGCTTTGCCCTGTAGCTAACAGGGTTGTGCTTGTCACCAGTTTGCAAATGCACTGGTTGCACCATTTGGTTCATGTCTGAAGATTCAGCTGGCAAAGTGCAGAGGTAGGAAATCTCAGCTGGAGAAAAACCTGTGCAGTGGGCTTGGGTCTGACCATTGGTGCAACAAGGTTCTAAGGAAGTGGCAGATTTCTCATCCTCATGACTGACTTCATTTGTACTGATATCAAGTTGTTAAAATGGTGATATGTTGACCATCTGAATAGATGGCCTCAATGTGTTACAGTTGCTTAGGGAGGATGCTGCTGCTGCTTGTGGATGCTCTGGGATGGATAGAAAAGATTTAGGTTGTGTGTCTTGCTAACTAGATAATCTGGGACATCATGACCCCCAGTTCTCTGGTGTAACACTTAAACCAAAAGCTTCTCAGTTGACTGAGATGTATAACACACACACAGGCGGTGGGGATCTCTTATGTGCAGTGGTTGTTACACATGTAGGGAGGACTGGCTGGCAGGGATGCATCCTCCCTACTCAGCCTGCCCATCTCTGTGATAGTGAAAGTGCCCTAAGTGTGCATCATACTGCCTGAGAAAAGCATCCTTGTGTTGTATTGTGTCCAAAGGGAGATGGGGTCATTTCTCCCGAGAGAAGAGCTCTACAGCCTCTGCTCACCAGAGTATGGTACGCAAAGAATGAAGCCATCCGCCAGAGAACTAAAGGGAAGCCCAAGCCTTGAGGCTGCTTCCCTTGAGACTAGAATGGAGGTGGTGTGGGCAAGAAGACAGGAGGTTGACCAGATGTCCAGCCAGGATGCCTACTTGGCTCCCACTCAGCAGTCAGCAGCATGGCATATGGAGAAGCTGAAGCAGGGCATTGTGCACTTTCATGTAGCTGCAGTGTGGGAGGTGTAGCCTCTCTTCCAAGGAAGCCACAATCCTGGGATAGCAGGTGGATGCCAATTGGGTTCGTTCAGTCATGGGAGTAAGCAGAGGCAGCCTGAAGGAGCTAAGGGGACAGTTGAGTGGAATCCTCTTCTGGGGAGAGTCTAGGTGAGCCAGAAACCAGCATTCAGCCAGAAGCAACAGTCCAGATTCAGCAAATGTCTCATGGAATAATCTTCCTCATCTGTCTCCATTGTACGCTGGGGAAACTGATAGACAGAGAACAGAAATGACTCCAGGGAACACCCTGGCAGACATCATAGAAGGCAGCTCATTTGGTGGGGATCCTCAAATGGTGGACAAAGTTTTCTCTAATAAAGAAGGAAAGAGCACCCAGATCTGAGACACATTACCAAGGAACATGGGAAAAATCTTGGCAAAGAAGTCTAGACCTGAAAAGGCCTGGATGCACACCGGGAGGTGTGGCCTGCTTGTCTTTCCAATGCCATGGTGCCGTCTGCAGACTGTGAATGCCTGGAATGGGTTCTGAATCCCATTTGGAACATTGTTTCTATAAGGACTCAGCTTTGCCTAACTTCTTTCTCCCTTGATCCCTCACCCCTGACCCGTTTCCTGACTCCTGGCTCTGCTACCTTTGCCCCGACTCCAAAGCACCCTTGACTCTCATACCTGGGATCTGCTTTAGCCGTAAACAACTAAGAGAGGTGTGTCGTCCGAGTCACTGGCTCACCGCCAATAGCACAGGTAACACAGGTGAAGAAGCAAGTGACCTTTTCAGGAAGTAGAGAGGGCAGAAACAAGACTCCATTTGCAGAGTCTCTTGAGAAAACACACAGAACACTTCTGTTCAAGATCCCAAGGGGGCATTTATTCCCTGAGCATCACATGGATGGGCCTGTGAGGGGGTTGCTTGTTCCTGCAGCAAGCAGTGAGGGTATTCAGCGGTGCCCTGCCATTCTGCCTTAACACAGGCTCTGGGGCACTTGATGACAAAGAACCAAGAAATGAGCTATCTTCTTGGTGAGGCTGCATTTGTCACACCAGTTTGCTAACCGTGCCATCGAGTTCAGCTCTCTCCCCGAGGGACAGACCAGCTGGTGATCGGAGACGTTGTGATTAGTTAGGAGGTCACAAGGGGCTGCGTTTGCCTGAAAGATGCTTGCTGGGTTCCTGTGGAGAAGACCCTGAGAGTTGTGCTGAGCGAGGGGAGTTCCCAGGGTGCCTTGTGTGTGGCTGTCCACGGTGCTGACTGCCCTCTGGTGCAATCCAAACCTGTGACTCACCCAGCTTTCCCTGGGTTCGATCCTTTCGTCCACCTCGCTCCTCCCCCCTCCCCCATCCTTCTCCACCCTGTTAAGGTTCCTACTCTGACCTTTCCTCACTCTTACCTTCCCTCCCCTCCCACTTCTTAATGAGTCATTATGAAATTCACAATAATCCTGAAGAATCCGGTGCATACCTCCTAGCTTGGGTAGTGAATCCATGATTGTTAGCTCTGGAGACTCCCATCTTTGAGAGTTGGAAGGAGAATTTTGTGAGGTTTCTGTTTTCTGATACTTCCTTCCTGCTACTCCTACCTCCAGCTTGTCCAGGAAACTTGTGTCTCTTTGGACGGACCTTGCCAGCTCCGTCTCTGCCAGACGCTAACATATGGCACTGGTGACTCTTGCATTCACAGGAGACAGTACTGAGCGTAACAGGTGGACTTGACTGGAGCTTCTCTAAGCAAAATTCACAAAGGCAGGCAGGCAGACACGGGGAGTGGTGTGGATTTTTCCACACCAGTTTTTATTTCTTTGCTACACTGACTCTGGCCAGCCTACAGATCCATTCTGAACCTCTGAGCGTTGTCTGTAGGTTAAGGACAACCCCAACCATCACTGGGGCCACAAAGCAAGTGAGAGTCTAGACAGTATCAGCATGCTGACACTGCTTCTGACAGAGTCCCCAGTTTGCTCTGAGAACTGCCTGGTTCAAGCTACTTGGATTTCCAACACCCACAGGATCTTCTGGTGATGTATAAAAATAGCCCCCTTGAACCCCTCTTAGACAAGGAGGTTCTTTGTATATCCAGTGTCTCTCTGACTGTAGGGAGCTCGTTGGCCGAGAATAGCTTCTGGCTAGTATCATCCGCTAGCCAGCATCTTTAATACGGTGGAACTTGGCCTAACAACCTGGGGGGTGGTAGCCCCTTTCCAACCAAGGAGGATTCCTCCATGTCTGCCTCTGAGCTGGTGCCCGGTAACATTTGTCTCATTTTTTGTGACACGCCAGAACAATGAAGTGGCTAGACTTCATGCACCTGCCCCCAAAGCATGCAGTGTGCCATTGCTCTGCTCAACTCTTTCTAGTGAAAGGTTCAAGCCAATGGGGTCACGAGTGTCCCTGATAGACTGCCAATAAGAGCTGACATTGTCAAAGTGTGGGGTACAAGCTTCTGCAGCCGCCTCGGGATCCTGCTGTGGAGCCTGAGACGAATTCTAGAAATAAGCGTGGCTGGCGTGGTCTCCCGGAGCCCCACCTTAGCGTTGGGCAGAGTTCACATGGAGATTCAGAAGTTAGAAAGCACCACTGACTGCAGAAAGACTGGGGTACAAGCCAGTTCTGTTCCCGGATGGCTGAGGGACCTGGAGACGGGTCCTTCTGCATCTTGGGCTCTTTGCCTTTAGAATAGGGTCATAGTTCGGATGACCTCAGGTTGCTGTGAAGACAAATGAGACACTGTACGAAATACGCCTGACATCATGATGCACCCGGAAGTCACTGTTAACAGTCACTATGGTTGCTACGGTAAGAGCTGTGGTGGAATGTGACTGGGAAGTGTCACCCTACTGGTGGCCTCTGGAAGTCTCAGACCCTGGCCTCTATAAGGCTTTCTTCCTTGAGCCTTTACACTGTTCCCGAATACAAGGTGACTGGAGGCTGGTGCCACGGTGCCTCTGCTAGGGAATGGAGTAGCAAGACCTGAAGCAGCCAGTGAAGAGTCTTATGGAACCAGTCACTCATGAAGATGTCCCTAGTCCCTCTGGAGCTCTTGGGAACACCCGTCAGCCTTTAGAGGTGGCTACCAAGGAACAAAAGACTGGAGTATTTATTCCCTGACTCCAACCCATGTCTGGCTGAGGGTAGCTCCTGGGGAAGTTTCTTCTAGACACTAAAGCATAGTGTCTAGCCACCCTCATCCTGTCCTGCGGTGGGTGTGTGTACTAAAGAAATGCTGGCAGTCGCTGCTGCTTAGTCCCAAGCCTCTGTGTGTACAAGTGAAGGAGAGGACAACCCCTTTCACAGATGAGAAAAACTGAGGCTCAGTGAAGCATGAAGGTGATTATCTAAATCCACTAACCCAGAGAAGTTGACTTTGCCCTGGACTTCAGAGATTCTCCAGCATGAAAACATCATCTAGTTCTATGGAAATCCAAATATATGCCAAGAGGCCAAAGGAAGCCACTGGCCACCTCAGTTTTATTTTCAGATCTAAGAGACATTAGGCAGATATTCTTGTGACCCATAGAAAAGAAGGGGGGAACGAAGGCAGTGAGGAGACCAAAGTCCCAATCACCATTAGCATGTTCAGTGTCCAGTTAACCAGGCTGTAGTAGACAGTCACTCAAAGAGAGAAATGGCCTCCACTGGGCTTCCTGGTCTCCTGAGGATTGACTGAACCCTTTCCCAAATGCTCACTTGGTAAGATAGTCTAGTCTCTGCTCCCCATGTCCATGTCCTCAGGAAAACTGAGGCCTGGAGAGACTGCATAGAAACTGAGCTGCATTCTTCCCAGTGCTGCTGCCTTCAGCCCCTCCTGTCCCAAATAGGACTAAATAGACAGAAATCTGAGACAGCACAGCACCCTGGCGTGACGTAAGAATTACCCTGTAAGCCTGTGCAATGCCTGTGCTGTGGGCCAGTGCCACCATGAGCTCAGGCCGCAGGTGTCGGATGGTGGAAATGACTATGAGGGTGCCTTTGAGACCTAAAACTTAGACATGCTATTCCTGAACACCGCATCTCCTGCATGGAAGAAATTCTCCATCCCTTGCCAGCCCATGAATCTAAGGTGTGTATGCACCAGAATGTGCATCTGTTCTATGACTCTCAGATCCTCCGAGCTGGAGGCCTGTGTCCTCTGTTGGGTCCAGAGGGGTCACGCAAAGATGAGAACACCACCAAGTCTAATAAGCCAGAGCAAAGTTTATTCCAGAAACCAGATCCTAGGAGAACCAGAAGCAAACTTAAAAATAAAAAGTAAAGATAAAACACCGCGGGGCACAGAAGCTTATCAGCTAGCTGAGACCACAGCCAGAGATGGTGTTTGTTAGGCTATGGCAAAAGGCCAGTTTCTGAATCCACTTTTTATAGTAGGGGCACCAAGCATTAGCTCTGAGCAAAGGAACTTTTACAACCTTGCCCTGGCCCTTGGGTTGGTCAGCAGAGAGCCTAAAGAGGGGAGTGAGTGCTAATGTCAGTGGGTAACTAGGCGGCCATCATGAAATATGTTTCAGAGGAGATTACAACGAAAGTCACTAATTGCGAGAAAACAGATGTCTTTAGCAATTAGTCAGAAAGGGACTGCTAGTAATACTAGAAGGATTAACTGGTTCTTAGGCTGAGAACTTAGAACTTAGGAGATAGCAGAAAGCTTTTCACACTATCTCAAGGTAAAACTCAGATACTGACTGCCATACTTGACAACCTCCATTATCAGAGCTCATCAATTAAACCATTGTGTTTGTCCACTGCCTCCTGGTACCTCCAGGTGTACACTGGAGTCTGATGCCTCTCCTCTGGTGGTGCCAGTTTTCCATAATGGAGACAGTGTCTAATCCAAAGATCACATATCTCTGTCTCCTAAAGGTTAACTCAGTTCATATCTGTTGTTTATCAAGGGTGGCCAGGACACTACTCTCAGTTTTTAAGGAGAAGCTCTGGACTTGTAAATAAAACAGCCAGTTGTAAAATGACCTACGCTTCCCCAGCATCTGAGAAAATAGCTCACTGTGAATGACTGATCCTTGATCTGCTGAGAAAGCTGCTGACAGTCTGTTCTCATTCTCCTAGACTTAGAACTTTATATTTCTTTATTTCTACATTCTTATTTTTGGAATCTACATTTTTATTTTCTTATTCTTGGACTCTTCACCCTCCGCAGCTTCCTTTACTCTGAGAGCAGCTGTAACAGAATGGGGCATCTCTACAACAGTTGGTTCTTAGCTTCTCATCGAACTTTCTCAGTGAGTTTGCCTCTGCAGACCTTTGGAGTTTGTTTTGTTCCATAGCCCAGGCTGGCCTCAAATTCACTACGTAGCCAAGGATGATCTTGAACTTCTGACCTTCCTACCTCCAGCTCCCAAGTACTAGGATTACAGTCTTTTGTCCCCATGCCTGGTTTATGCGGTACTGGGGATGGAACTAGGGTTTTGTACATAATAGGCAAGCACTCTACCAACCAAGCCACACCCCTAGGCCCCTTGCAAAATTTTCAGGAGACTGGAACATGCTGGTACCTCTACGGTGCTCAGCTGGGTGCTGACACACAGTAGGGACTGTGCAAGTGCCATCTGTCCCTGATCCTGTGCTCAAGAGTTCAGTTCTTTGTCGTGATTGCTTCTGGGAAGGAACATTCAAGTCAAGATCTGAGCAGTAAAGAGCTGTGGTATAACTCAGTGAGAGAGTGCTTACCTTGCTCTTAGCAAGCCTAGACTGTACTAAGAACTTGAGTTGTTCCAGCACTGCAAGAAAGCAAGATCTGAGACTCAAAGTAAGTCCGATAGATTTTTAAATATGCTCCATGAACCTTGCAACAGATCACAGGGGCCATGTCCTGCTTTTCTTACTTACATAAAATACATACTCATTGTGGAAAGGATTAGAGAGGAGTTTTTATTAGAGAAAGAGAGATGCACTCACCTCCTTCCTGGACCCATCAGAGTTCCACATTTCCCATTCAAAGCTTTCCACTGCACTCTTACCTCAGGCTCTGCTTCCCCAAAGCCAGCCAAAGACCATGGTTCCAGGTGTTTTCTTCAGGGGTGACTTCTCTTGGGACACAGTAGTGGGCTCCTAGTCTTCTACTATGCCACTGGGGTATTTCCAGGTTAAGGATCTTAAAAAGAGTCCCCTCCCATCTCCTGCCACTATAGCAACTCTTGCAGCCAATATAAATCCGTCGTGGGTTAGCATAGATGTCTGAGGTCAGGGACTTTCCCCTAAAGCCCAGCACAGGGGAGGAAGAGGGACCCTGGAACTGGGAGAAAAGGTGGTACCCAGGATGCTGCCAGATGCTTTGCTCCGTGCGTCCTGTAGTGCTGGCTCTTATGAGAAAATGAAAACCCTGCATGCCATGTGTCTGTTCCTTGAGTGGGGCAGCCCCACCATGAGGCACAGGGGTGCCAAAAAAGAAAAGGGGGTAAGGTGAATACATCTCAGCCACCTCTTGACACAAATGCCAGGGCAGGGAACGTCCCCTGAAATACTGAGCCCATTCACCGGGAACAAGCCAGTGCTTTTCCTCTGCGTTTTGACTTGCTGTGTGACCTCAGGCAAATTCTGCCTTCTCTGGGCAAACGTCTAGATTTTCCTTTCAGAAAGGGATTTATTAGAATGACTTATAGGCTGTGGTCTGAGCAGTCCAACAATTGCTGTCTTCTGACAGAAAGACTAAGGGTATGGTAGTTGTTCGGTCCTTGAGTCTAATTGTCAACAGCCCCAGTCCAGCCCCAGGAAATTCTAGAGAGCTGCTGTCTTCAGTCTCCACTGGGATCCTGAAGAAGTGGATCCTAATATCAGCAAGGGACAAGATAGACAAACTTGCCAGTGCGAATGAGAGCAAGGGGGCAAAAGGCAGCAGCTTTCTTCTTCCGTGTCCTTTCATGGGGCTGCCCCTAAAGGTGTGGTCCAGATTTAGGGTGGATCTTCTCACCACAAGTGATCCAGTCAAGAAAATCCCTCGCATGCTTGCTCAGCTACCTGGGCTTTAGTTGGTTCCAGACACGGTCGGGTTGATGATCAAAATTAGCTGTCCCTAGGTCTGACAGCTCTTTCTGCCTCTTCAGATGGAAGTGCTGTATTCAGGGGCTGCTTCCGCCGACCGAACAACCTCTCCCTGGCCTTGCCTGTGACAGCCGCCATGCCAAACATGTCTGTAGACAGGTGTGTGGACCTCTGCACAGAGAAGGTAAGCTAGGGGCTGTTTGCAGCACTCGGGATGCAAGGACAGAGTGGCAGGAAGTCCACTCACAGTCCTGCTCACAGAGGAGCAGGATGTGGGCTGGATAAGTCACAGACACTCACAACAGATGAGGTTGCAGATCGTGGCTGTGATGAGACAGGGATGCATTCGTTCATGGATCAAGGCGGTGGAGTCACACACAGTGGCAGGAGTTGCCTACTTGCGTCTAGCAGTGAGGGAGTGTGAGATCGAGGATGTCTGAGGAGGCACAGTAAACCTTCGTAGGTAGGTAATGACATCAGTAGTGGCCCAGTGGCACCCAGGTGCATGCCGCCTTTCTCTCTGCCTCTGAGCAGTTCCTATAAACTGTCTGAGAAAGTGAGAGCCGTGTTGTATGTGCTGTGTGCTTTTCTCTCCTGAGTCTTCCTGGACCTGTGACCAGGGAGAAATCTGGTCTGCGTCTGGTTTGGGAGCCAACTGGACAGAGATAGCCTGGCTACCCTGGGGTCAAAGGAGACAACCCAAGGCTTCTTTGGGTGTGCACACCTATACCCTTTTGGTTTAAAAGCACACGGATTTGGGCCAACAAGTGTAGGCAGAGGCTGCTCGTTCATTCCGAGCTGCCCAGACCTGAATAATTACACGGAAACTATATTAATTGCAATACTGTCTGGTCAATAGTTTAAGCATATTTCTCACATTTTAAATTAATGCATTTCTATTATTTTATATTTTACCATGGGACTTGTGATTTACCGGCAGGCTCTGGTGGGCATCTTTCTCTTTAGGCAGCTACATGGCATCTCCCTGACTCTGTCTGCTCTTTCTCTACGTCTCTGTTTGGATTTTCCGCCTGGCTGAAAGCAGCTTCTTTATTAACCATTGACAATAAAACCTATTCCTAGTGTACAGAGGGGAATCCCACACCAAACATGACTCAGTGGGTAAAGACTTGCCACCAAGTTTGAAGACCTGGGTTTGATTCCCAGGACCCACATGGCAGAAGGAGATACCCGGTTTCTGCATGCTGCCCTCTGCCCTCCACATGTACACTATGGCATGCACATGGACACATGATCAATGGATGACTTACGGCATTTCCCAAGATGGGAACTGTGCGATACTGTCACACAAAAGACTGGGGCAGGATCAACAGAGGCATGCGCCCTTGACTCTCCCAGGCTCCTGGGGAAAGTGTCTGTGTAGTGCCGACACTCCCCACCACAGCTCTCAATGAACGCCTTTTGCCAGAAAAGATGGCGTTGACCCCAGGTTCACTCACAGCAGAGCCCAGGCAGCATTTACCCGCACTAGACATTTGGTGTCCTGGGGTTGGGGTCCAGCACGCCTTGTCTTGCCTGCATTTTACTGAACTGTCAAGGTTTTGCAGAGGCCCTGCACACCCTCAGCTCTAGGTGACGTCTAAGCCCTAATTTGGTGCTAATGCTGTGTAAGGAGTTGCTATGGTGATCGCTGAGGGAAAGGAAAGGTCCAGGTGTTCAGTGCCGAGATAGTACTTTTCTGGAATGTTTTTTTTTAACCTCACTATGGAGTCAACAGATGGGGAGAGCTGGTATAGTCTATGGGTCTCCCTTCGCTGCGTGGGCATGTGTGGGAACCCGCTTCTCCACTGATCTTCCTGGTGACAGATACCAAGTTTATCCTGAAGTCTTATTTCAAATAAGGAATCAGATAAACAGTTAATCAGCACAAGTACTGGAATGGGGGCAATCTGCCAGGGAGGTTAGCTGCTGATGTCTGGGGAGGAGGATGGTTGGGCGTACAAGGGCCAGGTGACTCACCCTCTCTTCTCATGCCCAGGAGTACCCCCTGGCAGCTCTTGCTGGCACGGCTTGCCACTGCGGGTTTCCTACTACACGATTCCCTCTTCATGACCGGGAGGATGAGCAACTGTGTGCACAGAAGTGCAGTGCTGAAGAGTTTGAGAGCTGTGGGAACCCCAGCTACTTCATTGTGTACCAGACACAGGTCCAAGGTAAGCCAGCCTGCCTCAACAGACCCTCCTTCCCAGATATGTCCTGGCTGGTCGGTTCCCTAAAGCCTGCAGTGCGGGAAGAAGAGAACTGAAGAGAGGACAGAGGGCTGGACTGGTGACGTTGCCTAGGCTTAGGGCTCCTGGGTAGAAGACAAAGGAAGTGTTTGAGGGGAAGTTCTAATGACCCCGTGTCTGTCCCTCGTCACTGGGGGACCTTGGTGGCTCTTTGCTGATAGAAGAGGCAGTGAAATTGAGTGGAAAGAGAGCCCTGGGTCTCCTCTCCTTTAATACAGACCCAGCGGTGATCTTGAACAGCTCACACCACCTGTCTGTGCCTCAGTTTCTCTATTTGGAAAATGAAGCTGTAAATGGTTGGCCTCCAAGGTCCTTTTCAGTTCTGGAATTCTGTCACTGTGTCTACAGCTTCTTCCTTCTCTCTCTTTCTTCCCCTCCCTGATTGGTCATCCTTTCCATCTCTTCCCTTCCTTGCCAGTAGAGCCAGTTTATCTCTCTACCGCCTGTGGGGGGTGCCAAATGTGGTGACGATGACAGTGGCTAGAATGGTAAGGATGAAAGTGATGGTGGTGGTGATGGTCATGATGTGGTGTTGATGAAGATAGTGATGATGATGGTGATGATAGTATTGTTTTGGTATTGATGATGACAGTGATGGTGGTGATGGTCGTGATGCGGTGTTGATGAAGATAGTGGTGATGATTGTGACGGCAGTCTTGTTGCGGTATTGATGATGATAGTGATGACGATGATGGTCATGATGCGGTGTTGATGATGATGTAATGGTAATGGTGATGGCAGATATGATTTGGTGATTATGGTAGTGATAATGGTGGTGGTGATGACAGTCATGATTTGTTGTTGATGATAGTGATGATGATGGTGACGGTGATGGTGATGACGGTCATGATGTGGTATTGATGATAATGGTGATGATAATTGCACCTGGGCTTGTTAGTTTTTGTCAGCTTGATATAAATCTAGATACATCTGGGAAAGAGGAATCTCAACTGAGAAATTGTCCCTGTCAGATTGCGTATAGGCCAGTCTGTGGGGCGCTCTCTTTGTTAGTAACTGAGGTGAGAGGCTCTGGCCACTGTGGGTGGTACCACACCTAGGCAGATGATCGTGGGTGGTATAGGAAAGCAAACTGAGCAAGCCATGAAAAGCTAGCCAGTAAACAGCTTTCCTCCACGGCTCCTGCCTCTTCTGCTACTGAGTGCCTGCCTTCACCTCTCTCAGTGATTGGCTGTAACTGGGGCATGTGAGCCAAACAGACCCTTCCATTGGTCAGTGTCATGTCACGGCAACAGAGAAGCAAGCTGGGTTAATGATGCTGATGGTGGTGGTGATGGTAGTGGCAGTGGTGGTGATGATGGTGGTGATACTGGTAAAGAAGGCGATGGTGCTGATCATGGTGTGGTATTGATTATGGTGATGGTGATAGTGACAAGGGCGATGATGATAAAATTGGTGATGAGATGACACAGTGAGTTTCTTGGGCCTTACTCCGCTCCAGGCTCAGTGCTAAGGCCTTCATATATGCTTCCTTCCCACAGCTGTCCTGTGAGATGGGATCAATGATCATTCCTCCTTCCCTGGGACAGTGAGCATCAGGCTAGCTGAGGGACTTGCTGCAGACAGATTATAAACCTTTATTCCTGGCTGGGGCATCTCAAAGAGAAGTGGGTGTGGGGTTGGTTACTCACACTGGAACAAAACCTAAGGAAACCCCTGGATATACCAACATGGATACATTGGCCATCCACTGCACACCAACCTCAGGCCAAGCCTTAGCCCATCCTGTGATGTAAAGGCCATAATTAGCCAATGAGCAGAGCTGTGCCCATTTTACAGATGGTAGAGGGTTAGGGAATTGGCCATAATCCTACATACGAGAGCAATGTGCCTTCAGAGATGACTCCAAACACCATGCTAGAATCCTCAACTCACAATGGAAAGAACATTCCCAAGCCATCTGGAGTCTGGAGAGCAAATGGTGCATCTCCAGGCAGATTACCTCCTAGCAACAATGCATAGATGGACAGGCTCCTGGACACTGCCTGAGTGTGTCAACAGCAAAAGTACATGCAAGACAGCCTGTGTGCTCGCGTGCCAGCACCCTAGAGGGAAGTGGCAGATTCCTGTTTGTGATTTGCATAACAATCCTGTACAAGTGTCTGGTGGTTCCTAGCAGGCAATCCCACTGCTGGTTTGCAGTCCAGGAAGGATGAATGGGTGCTGGTTTCTGGGATGCACCGGGCGTCTGGGCAGAGCCGCGTGACCCTGGCCTGGAGGACAGAGTCTTGCACAAATATCTGCTCTGTGCCTGTGAGTGGCTTTGCTGAGGCCCTGCTGGATGCTGATGTCTTTTCAACAGCAGATAGCATCTCTGCTCTCATCCCGGCAAGCCATCCCCAGACTGCCCAAGCCTCTCAAGCAGATCCTCCACCCTGAGGAGAGGTGTGCACCAGAGATTCCGAAAAATGCCTGAATCTTGGTCCACCGTGGTTCTCCTGCACGATCAGCCCTGCTGCTCCTGGTAGGAACTAACAGTTAGCACCTGTGTGCTCAGCCCTGTGAACGCGCTTCACCACCTTAGCCCATGAACCCTCCAGTGTCCCCATGGCATGCTTGCTGTGGTGACCACCTTACAAATGGGTGACTGGATGCAGAGAGGTCGAGCAGTATGGCCAGAGCCACACAGCTGGAGCAGGGCAGAGATGGGGTTCAAAGCCCAGTGATCAGGATCTCAGACTTCACTCTTAACCGCGGCTTCTCGCAGGCATGCTGACACTCCTCTCAGTGGTCAGGGTGAGGAGAGTGTGATCCAAGGAGGTGAAACCCAGTGTAAAGGCTTGAGAGTTGGGTCTGTTGGTTCCAGGGCCTAGAAAATACAGCTTGTAGCTCCTGCCTTGGTTTATGGGGCTTCAGAACCAAATAAACAAAATAAATTTTAACACTGAAAAAACAGCCCTAACCACAGAGCCAGCCCATGACCTGCCGGGAAGGTTTGTGTGGAGAATTCTGTTCAGGGGAAAATTAAGGGGTAGGTTCTGTGGCCCACCCCCACAGCTGAGCTTTTGTTATGTAAAGAAGTAAAATATTGCCCAGGGCACAGCCAGAGGTTCCCATTTGCCCCCTAGTACTATTTTACTGAGTTATACTTCTCTCCACCCCTTATCCCCAGTGTTTCTGTCACTCTGAAGGAAGTGTGGTCCCCAATGGGCATTATTAATTACAATGCAACATTTGATTGGGATTTCTTTTAAGTCCCATTTTCATAGAAGGAGAGGCACCTTTTAAGTGTGGTGGCCCGTGATCACTTGATGACCCTTGACCTTCTAAGCACAAAAGAGACCAGAGAACCTTCTGGCTAGGTAAGGACTGCAGTGGGTGGGCTAGGTCTCCCCTGGGCAGGGTTCTCAGTCCCACCAAGTTGAAGGTCAAGTTGCACCTCGGCAGTGATTCACTGGGAGAGACTTTCTAGCTGGAGGGACGGCTGAGAATGGTGAGAAGTCTTGTCCTCCTGTCGGACACAGCACATAGAGTGCCCCTCCTCTTCCGTGTATGACCATGTCTCCTGGGCGTACTCTGCTGATCCCTGTCTGTCTGTCCTCCTGCAGACAATCGGTGCATGGACAGAAGGTTCCTCCCAGCCAAGTCCAAGAAGCTCATCGCACTCGCCAGCTTCCCGGGCGCCGGCAACACATGGGCCCGCCATCTCATTGAGCTGGCCACGGGCTTCTACACCGGCAGTTACTACTTCGATGGTTCTCTGTACAACAAAGGTGAGGGGCGGGACATCCTGCAGGTGAGGGGCGGGACATCCTGCAGGTGAGGGGTGGGACATCCTGCAGGTGAGGGGTGGGACATCCTGCACCTCTCGGCATGCCGGGGCTTGTCCATCAAGGCCCACTGTGTACTCCTGCGGTCCTCCCTTTTACGTCTGACGCACTCATGCTGTGTGTCCTGAGCCTGCTGACTAGTTGGCATCTATTAAGTACCCATGATGTGCTGGTTAGCTTTCCTCCACTTAGGTTGCCACAACCATTTCTTAAGCACCTGCTGCGAAGCTTACCACAGATACTGACTGATCAACAGCTCTGTGCTATCAGCAGAAGTATAATAACTGTGCTTACATTGGGGCACTTATTGAGTACCAACTGTTTGCCAGACTCCTCACCCACAGTATTTGTTGGATGCCATGCTTTGTTTTGATGTTTGCTGTGTTTTCCCGGGCACCATTGTATTAGAAATGTGCTTCCCTTGTGTGGTTTTCCAGATGCTTTTATGGAGCACCAACTGTGGGCAGGAATCTCAGGGGAGTTCACAGCCATCCCCAGATACCCTGTGACCTGACTCCAGACGTGAAAGCTGAGACTGACGAAGAGGGAAATAACTGGCCCCAAAGTCACAGTTTTTTCAAATGGCTAATTAGAGAATGTGCCCAGCTGTTTCCTGATTTCGTTCTCATGTCCTTGTCACTCTCGGGCTTCTCTCTGGGGGAGTAAAAATCATGGGTGGCACTGGACACGAAATGCCCTCCTCGATATGGGTTTTACGTCTATGTGTGCACAGCCCTGGGTTGCGGCTTTGTGTCTGTGTTTTCGTGGAGGAACACTTCCTGGCTGTGTGGCCTTGGGCACACTGCTGCCCCTCTCTGGTCCTGTGATCGTGCACCTATCACAGCTAACAGTTTGTGCCTCGTGAGGGTGGCGTAAAAGTGAGCGCGCTGATGCGTGTAACAATCCCCGCACACGGGAAATAAGCTCTGCTGTTATGGCTTGGGTGCCAGGCACGGCTAAGGAAAGCTAGGTAGCTCCATTTCCCAGGATTCTCATCAGCAGAGAGTGAAGAGGTGAAGAGGGTGGGGTGGAAGGTTGGAGCCAGCAGGGGGCGCTGGAGGGCTCAGTTGACTCTGATAAACACTGCCCAAAGCCAGCGCAGAGAGGACCGGGTTTATTTCATCAGCCAACCCCCAGGGCATAGTCTGCCAGTGCAAGAAGTCAGGACAGGAGCTCAGGCAGGGCAGGAACCTGGAGGCAGGAGCCGATGCAGAGGCCACGGAGGGTGCTGCTTACTGCCTTGTTCCCCATGGCTTGCTCAGTCTGCTTTCTTATAGAACCCAGGACCACCAGCCCAGGGATGGCACCACCCACAGTGAGCTGGGCCTTCTCACATCAATTATTAATCAAGACAATGCCCCACAGGCCAATCCGATGGAGGGAATTCCTGAGTTGTGGTTCTCTCTCCGTGAATGTCTCGCAGTTGTGTTGTTGACAAACACTATGGGGCACACAGGGCCTGTACTTTTGGATCCCTGTTCTCTGTATTTGGTTTGGGTTTCTGTACTCGGTTACTTAGCACCTACTATGTGTGAGTGACTGCCAGGATTTGAACTCAGACCTTCAGCAGAACCTGTGCTGTGTTGCCTTTATGTGCTGGTGGCCGGGGACAGGTCAGACAGTTGAGACTGATGGTAGGCTCATCCTTACTGCTCTTGTTACACGGGCTCCACCCTCACAGAAGGGGCCTGTAGGATCACTGAGGTCAGAGATCTAACCTGGTTTCATCTCCTGTGTTAAGTGAACCCCACTTTGCTAAGACATGTTAAGATGGATTCTGAGGTTCTGTTTTCCCTAGAGGTTTGAAGGAGGGAAGGGAAGCCGCTGCCTAGACACCCGGTGCTGTTCCTCCACCACCTCCCTCCTGGCGTCAGAGAGCGATGCGGCCATCAGTCTGAAAGTTCACAGCGCTTTGTAAACAGGGCCTGGGCTCAGAGCCTCACATTCATCTGGAACGTGGGGAGTTGGCATCAGATTTTCTGATTATGTTCTTACATGACCAGATAGTGCCAGGAGGGGACCTTGGGGACACTGTGGTGTAAGGCACACACAGTCTGTAATATTGGTAGTGTAAAGTGAGAGAGAGAGAGAGAGAGAGAGAGAGAGAGAGAGAAGAAAATATTGTGTATTAGTGTGTGTGTGTGTGTGTGTGTGTGTGTGTGTACAGGGTTTTTTTCCTGCAGCTCTGAGCCCATGTCTTGGAACAATTTCCTGGTGGCTCCTCAGAGTCTGAGGGTCACATGCTCCCCAAATAAGTAGATCCTTGTGTTGACTCTGGAAAGTGATATTCAAATATGCCACATTTGTGTAATAGTGGTGCCGGGTCCTATAGAAAAGAGGGGTGCAGAAGGGGGGCCTCTGGTGGTGGAGTTCAGCAGTTCCCTGTGACTGTCAATTGCGCAACATTCCTCAGGAACACCTCGCCCATTGTCTTCCTGAAGCTTCTTTCTAGAACATGTTCCACCCAACCCCACCCTGTCTACAGGCCGGCTCCCAAGGGATTCTAAGTATTTCTAGACAATCGTGGCTCATCTTGCTTGTGTTTTGTTTGTTTGTGTTTATTTTTAATCTCCACAAATACCAAGCTCAGTTGCTGCCATCATGGCATCAAAGAGACAGCATCTCAGGTCTCCGACGACGGGGAGGTGACTTTCCCTACTCTTCCCGTTGATGACATCGTGCTGCCTTGTATAGGGAATTAGGAAGTTTCCGTTACTATTTGTTGGTTTTTGGTTTCTGGAGATGGGGTCCACACTATAACCAGGACGGCTTCGTGACATCTTGTGGCAATGCCAATCCATCAGCTTCAGCTCCTGGGCATGGGGATTGCTGCTACACCTGGAACTGGCGCCATGTTTCTGAGGACATTTCCTCCGAGAGCGTGTGGGTTCTTGTATGCCACCTGCATCTACCCATTGCTGGGCCTGTAATAAAATGGTTTTCAGTGAAGACAGAATGAAGCCACAGGTGGGAAGCCACAGAATGAAATACAAGCGGGCTGTACAGCATCCCACCAATGGGACATGTGCCATGAGTTTAGCCAGGCTGTGTGTGGTGAACTTCCCATACTGTCTCCCAAGCCTCATCCTCGGTGCCCTCAGGATACTGTGCCACAGAGAACCCCCAAAACTGTTTATCTTGTCACAGGTATGAGCCAGCCCAAATTTGCAAGGCTGGTCTAATCCTAGGGCTCGGCCCAAGCAGTCCAAGGGCACAGCATCACTCGGGAAAGGGCAGCCCATTCCTGTCTCTTCTGCCCAGAGGCCCTAGGAGGGCGGCCACAACTCTCTGGACCCCTAGAACAGGATCAGGTGACACGCCAGACCTTACCTTTATCCACCTTAAAAGCTGTGTGTGTAGGCTGAGCAGGAAGACACCGTACCCCACAGCCTGCTAGGTCCTGGAACCTCTTAGCCCAGGACTTTCTGTGGCTTCTGTTAGTTTCTGGGGCAGAAAACCTAACAAAAACAGTGTAAAGGAGGATCTGTTTTGGCTTGTTCAGTCCATCATTACAGAGAAGGGGGATAGGGAGCGGCTCAGTCCCCAGGACAGCAGAACCCTCTGCCGCAGCTATGTCACTGGAGGATTAGAAGGGCCACTTCCGGCAGCCACCTTAACTCCTTTAACCAGAGTCCTGCTGTGTACCTCGCCAGTTTCTCACAAAGGCTGTGTGAAGAAGGTGCAGATGGAGAAACTGAGGCCCAGAGACTGTGACATAGTGTTGGGGTCACTCGCTGTCTTAGAAATAGCATGAAGGCCACACTTGACTTTTAAGATGCCCCCAATGCCTCAGCTCAGAGCGTGGGAGTCCTGAGGGGTAAGGACACAGGCTTGGGAGCCTGGGTTTGGCACCTCTGAGTGCATCAGGACTCCCACAGCCCTCTCTAGCTCCGTGTTCTCCGCCCCAGGACTTTAGTACCTGTGGTCCCTACCCTTTCTTGTCTTGGGCTAGCCGGTTCCTCCCAGAAGGCTATGGCCATGTCTGTATCTCAGAGGGTGAATGTGTAGCCAGGGACCAAAACAGAACCACCCAGCTTGACCCCTTCCGGGCCTGCTCCTGTCCTGCTGCATTGACTGGCAGTGGCTGTGATTTTCAGTTCCTGCAGCTCAGGTAAACAGGCGCCGCTCTCAGAAGCCGTTAGGCTCGCTCTGCTCGGCTTCTGTCATGATGTTCAGTGCCGTGGGTGCTCAGAATGCACACAGGAAGGAATCCGCGAGTCGAGAGAGCGAGGAAGACTGAGGGGGTGCTGGAGAGGGTGGTGTGTGCTTCCCGCCTCCCCTCTCACCAGCTTCTGACTTCTTGCTTGGGTTGGGGACAGGGTTCAAAGGCGAGCGAGACCACTGGCGTAGTGGGCGGACCATCTGCATCAAGACCCATGAGAGTGGCCAGAAGGAGATCGAAGCCTTCGATGCAGCCATTCTGCTCATCCGAAACCCCTACAAGGCCCTCATGGCCGAGTTCAACCGCAAGTATGGAGGCCACATTGGCTTTGCTGCCCATGCACACTGGAAAGGCAAAGGTACAGGAGGGAGGGCCTGGGGCGATGTGGGGTGCAGGGTGGCCACACCCAAAGTACCAGCTTTGTAGCCCAGGAGCTAAGGATTCAGACTTTGCAGTGGGGCTCCCTTGTAAGGGGACTCCCAGCCCTTACACTTTTTTGAATAGCTCTAATTTTCTGGACTTAGGGAGATGAGAAAATAGTGGGGTGCAAGGATCTGGAAGGTATCCTTTCTCCACTCACCAGCTATGGTTCTCATTATGGTGGCAGAGACACTGCTGGGGAAATCCAGATGGCACTGATGGCCACAAGTTTGTGGGTCCTTCCCTGGGTACCACATGGCCTGTGTCCAGCCCTCCCTGCGTAGTGGCTAGACCCTACAGCTGTGTGACCATTATCAGTGAAGTCACCCAACAGCTCCAGCCCACAAGGTTCAGAGGGCTTGGAGACTTGTTAGTGTCACCCCACTGGGCAGTGAGCAGGCCCAAGGTGAAGTGGGTTTGGCAGTTCTTCCCCGCTGTGTGAGAGGCCTGTGCCAGCAAGCAGGCCGAGGCTGGAACACGGACACGGCATCTGCCCTGTGGACCCTGGTTCTCTCTTTATTATAAAGTGAGAAAAGTGAGGTTCTATCTTTATTAGTGAGAAAAGTGAGGCCCAGAGAGGTAGAGACCTCTCACTGAGATGCCCAGTGGCCAAGCTGTCCCTCTCTCCCCTTCCTAGGCCTCCTGGGATCTGAGAGAAGACAGGCGTTAGGGAGTGTGGCCCCCAACTCAACACTGAGCCACCCCTGTGGTTCCTGTAGCAGGGTAAATGATGATTGGTTAGCACCCTGGGTGCTGCTGAGCTGGGATTCCAACACAGGTATTGATTTACACCCCCCACACACACACACACATGCACCCACGCACACACGCACACATGCACACAAGCCAGCCTCCACGTCCAGAGACATTTACTCCCCCAGCAGCCACCTCATCTGCTCTGTTTCCTTTTTTGGACACCTGGGCCCTTTAGGTCAATGCTGAGTCAGGGCTGAACCAACAGAGGGTACCTAGGAGGTCCAGACTCACCTCCTACTGGGAACAGACTAGCTCCATCAACTCTTCAGGTCAAGAGCTTTGGCTGAGAACTCCCCCGAGGGAGTAGAGCCCCCACGCTCCACCCCACCCACCTACCCAGTCCTCTCCTTTGACACCCTATGCACCAGGACAACTGGGGGACTCATTAGCAAGGCCAGTTACCAGGCTCCACCCCAGAGCTGCCCACCCAGAAACGCCGCATTTTTACCAGTCTCTGGGGGCCTTCCCGATACACACGCCAACTTAAGTGCCACTGCCTTAAACCCTTCCTGCTCAGGGGACCGGGGACCAGTGGCACCAGTGTACCTAGGATATTTCAGAGTCTGTGTCCGAGCACAGTGTTCTCACAAGCTTTAAGAGCTGCTTTGGGGCACCCTTGATGTACGGTGGGAGGGTTCTGTGGGAGGGGAGGCCCCATAGCCGCTGTGTGCATCCAATCACCGTAGCTCTGCCCCCTCCTAATTAGATGGAGATAAGCCTCCCCATCCCCAAACTTTGGTTCCATAACGTTAATTTTACAGCCCCTCTGGAGCAGGACCAAGGCAAAATTTTATGTGATATGATTACACAAGGTGAATTGTCCTGGATCTGTTTAATGAAACAGATCCTGTGTTTAACGATTCCGTGGGGAACTGGCACTGAGGAGCCATTCATCAGGGCCTGCTCTCTCCTGACAACAGAAGATGAAGCAGGAGACCTCTGCGCAGTGTGCAGGCACATCTGTGTGGTCTTGGCTCCCCGGGGTGCCTTTGTTTCCGGATTTGTGGGTGCTAATCACTTTCCTGGAGCCCTGAGCTAGGGAGGGCTTTTGTTTCCATTTCTGTTTTTCTTTGCAGAAGAGTCATTTGGGGACTTTGAGAGGTGAGGGGTTGGAGAGTGTGGGCAAACATCTAATATGGGAGAGCTCAGAACAGCTTAGGGTGCTGCTAAGCCTTTGGGAGGGAAAGTCGGGCCAGCAGGATGAGACACGTGGGGTGTCTCAGGAAAAGCTAAGTGCTGACATCAGCAAAGATGGTCATAGATAGCATTTACAACCGGTACCTCATCGGAATCTTTGCAAAGCTTATTAGCCTGAGAGGTTAGGGATGCCACTCAAGGAGAGAGCAAGCAGCACCTCCAAGGTCACCCAGTGTGGGTGGAGAAGAGCAGGGTTCCCAGCCCAGCCACCTGGCTGGAAAGTCATCTGTGGACAGCCCCTGTGTCTTAGCCAGCAGCCAGAGGTGAAGGATGGACACAGCCGGTAGACAGAGAGGCAGCTTCCTCGGGATAGTGCAGGTGTTGGGATTGGAAATGTCTTCAAGATGGTCATACGGAGCCACACCTGAATTCTAGACCTGTGGGGCGCTAGATGACAAAGGCCAGCCTCACCTGGCTTTCTCCTGTAGTAGCTGTCCTGAGTCACTAAGGATGCTGGGAGGTGACTCCAGAGGAAGAGGCTGACTAAGGGAAGGAGCCCCCATGCGTACTTAAAGTTTCCCAATCATTCAGATACATCTGGTCCTAGCCCATTATAACAGTACGGGCCCAATTAGTCAGCTGCCTTGTGAATAATCTATTTTAAGAATAAAAAATAACCTGTCGCCAGCATAAATATTTCCCAAGTAGCCGTGGGGTTCCAGGAGGGGACCGGAAGAGAGGCATCTCAGGACAGCTTCCGTCAAGAAAAACAGCCTTTTATCACAGAGCAATTTAGCAGTTGGAATTTCAATTTAGTTCAGCAGCCGTTACCCCTAGCTCCTGCTGGGTACCAGGCTGTGAGAGGAAGTGGGGACCAGGCTGCTGATGTCTGGAGAGGAGCTGGGGCAGGCTGGATTGGATGGTATTTCCCTACTGCGTGACCTTGATCAAGTCACTTCACCTGTCTGAGCCTTAGCCTCCTTCCTGGTGACAGGTGCACTATAGTCTTTTCCTTTCAGAGTATCTAAGAGGATTTTAAGGTCCCCCACCTGCCTCCTTGGGGTTTTCCAGCTGAGCTGGGGCTGATGCTGATCCCAGCATCCCAGTGCCCATCTTGGGCAGTCTCCCAACTTCCCTCCCACCTGAGCCACAAGCAGCTCTTCTTGAGATTTGCTTGCTCTACAACTACCAAGGAGTGCTCCATGTAACCTGCCTGCAGTGCTCCATGTAACATGTCTGCAGTGCTCCGTGTAACCTTCCTGGAGTGCTTCGTGTAACCTACCTGGAGTGCTCCGTGTAACCTGCCTGGAGTGCTCTGTGTAACCTGCCTGCAGTGCTCCATGTAACAATCTGCAGTGCTCCGTGTAACCTTCCTGGAGTGCTCCGTGTAACCTGCCTGGAGTGCTCCATGTAACCTGCCTGCAGTGCTCC
The DNA here is from genome assembly GCF_982192425.1 of Myodes glareolus. Classification (NCBI taxonomy): domain Eukaryota; kingdom Metazoa; phylum Chordata; class Mammalia; order Rodentia; family Cricetidae; genus Myodes; species Myodes glareolus. The sequence continues at coordinate 131,314,834 of NC_142027.1, forward strand.
ATGTAACATGTCTGCAGTGCTCCGTGTAACCTTCCTGGAGTGCTCTGTGTAACCTGCCTGGAGTGCTCCGTGTAACCTGCCTGCAGTGCCTGCCGTGATCCGTGTAACCTGCCTCTCAAGTCAGGCAACCCCAAAGGCACCCTCCCATGACTTTCTATCCCATGGCAAGATGGTTGATGAGCCCCCCAAAGAGACAGTTCGTGACAGCTTAAATAAAGAGTAGAGAGACCACACAATCAAGACTAACAGTCCTGTTTAAAGCATCCCCCCGGGCTCAGTGGGCGGTGGAGACAGATGCGTAAGCAGGGTGACCACACAGTAATGACTCACTGTGTGGTCAGGAGGAAGAACTGGGCCTGCAGAGCCCAAAGGAGGCCTGAGCCCTGGGGGCCAGCAGGATGACCTCTTGAGCCACAGCAAGGGTGATAGTAGCCATGCTTATTGAACAGCTGCAGTCTGTCCCCACCTCCACCCCACCTCCTCAGCCATCCCCACCACCCTGTGCTCGGGCCGCACTCTACACAGCCCACCACTCCCTGTGAGCATGCTGTCATTGCTCAATGGTGGCAAAAGGCCCACACTCTGCAGCCAGGTCTCCCAAGTCCTGCGCTGTGGCTCATTCTGAGTGACCTTGGCTCAGCCACTCTCTGCCTCAGTTTCCTCTTCTGTTAAATGATGACCATCGTGACGTGACGTGGACCTGTGAGAACTGAGTAGAGCTAACTCCTGCCTATGTCCACATAGTGAAAACGCAATCACCATCCAGCAGTGCACCTTTATAATTATTATGTTAGCGGAAATTATAGCCCTATGGTATGACTATATTTACATAAACCTTACGTAATATAAATCTATTTTATAAAGCCAAGTATGGTGGCACACACCTTTAACCCTTTAACACTCAGGAGGCAGAGGCAGGTGGATCCCTGAGTTCAAGGCCAGCCTAGTCTATAGAGTGAGTTCCACACAGAGAAACCCTGTCCCAAAAAAACAAAACAAAGCAAAATCTATTTTATATAACTCATATAATTTGCAGAGTATAGTCTCCAGGGGTGAGTCAGAAGGACCTGGACACAGAATGAAGTCTTTGCTATGTTGTCTTTTTCCTTCAGTTGATGAAACCGTCTGGTTGTCTTTACCCTTTGAGGAAGAGTCTGTGACTAACTTTGAATTTAATTACCCTACTTAAAAAACTTAAATACTATGTGTTGCTCATCAGTTACTAGACCAAACTGTATAAACAGATTTAAATATTTGTCCTTTTAAAAGTTTTACAGCCTTTACTGAATTTAGTAAGCATATTCTAGATAAGTCATAAACAGATTTCTTTTTAATGATTAAAGCAATGACTAACTATTCAAAACACAAAAGCTTTGTTCAATGGGGAGACATCACAGGTTTTAAATGTCCATTTAAGTTGAAGGCTAAACAAAGGATTGTGTTGTTGTTTTAAGTGTTTTTTGGAGGGAGGGGTAAAAATTACTAAAAACAAATCAATAATTAAAGTATTGTAAAGTATTGTAGAGAATTAAGCATCAGTTTTATCTCAGGGCACTGACTGACTTCTGAGTTTTATAACTTCAGTGTTATTTTAGCCTCATTATAACCATATCCATTTCAAACAATCCCTTTGCAACATACTTTGATGTTATTATTATTGTTATTACAAAATTTAGAAAAGAATTTTTTCTTTGGTTTTTTGAGACAGAGTTTCTCTGTGAGTTCTTGGCTGTCCTGGAACTCACTCTGTAGACCAGGCTGACGTTGAACTCAGAGATCCGCCTTTCTCTGCCTCCCAAGTGCTGGGATTAAATATGTGCGCTACCACACCTATCTTAGAAAAATTTAATGAGGTGATTTTGAAAGTAAATTCAGGAGGCTGTACTATAAAACAAAATATGGTATATTAAATATTCAATAGTCATTAATACAGGCAAAGTATATTAGCAGCTTTTGTTTGCTTAAGCAAATTTAAATTACATATCTGTTAAAGAGTTAAGTTGCTGTAGCAGGTACTTTGAAGTGTCTTGCTTTTATGTGTGTGAGGTTTTTGTTGTCACTGCTGAAAAAAGCCTTTCCTTTTTTTAGTCACCGAAAGTATAAGGCGTAAAGACTGGGCCAGAGCTCAGCATTCATGATTTTATTTTTCTTTTTAATTAGAAACAGAGTTGAATAATTCTGTTACATTTTGAACTATGGTGTAACTCATTAAGAAGATCTAATGTCTATGCAAACCTCAAAGTAAGTTTTGAAAATGACAATTCAAAAAATACAGATGTAGGGTTTTCTCTTCCATTGGCCTTGCCAAGGTCCGCAACCCTGCTTGAAACCCTGCTCGGTCTGCTCGTTTGTTTATAGAGGCAGCGCTGCTCAAAAATACCCTTGAAATGTTGGTGCACATACAAACACTCAACATGTCAAGGAGACCTACTCACAGGTGTGAGTTAGCCTGTTAGTCTATGGGCTAGAGTTTAGTGTGTCAATGGTGGCAGTTGTTCACTGGGAAAAAATATCGTGGGGTAGGAGCGTCATATAGTTACTTTACACCCTCAAGGGATAGGGACCAAGTTGTAAACCAGACTGGGCTAAGGATCAGGAGATCACATCTTCATTAGAATTGTATCTTGTTCTTAAAAGCAGTTTTAATTTTTTTTTAATCTAAAAACTCACGTTAGTTGTCCCAAAAAAAGATTTGAGACTGTTAAAAGAGCCAAATGAAAAGTGGGATGCACAAAAAGATTTAGTCATGTGATCAACACTGGGAAGGGAGACAGTAAGATCCGTCAAACCTGCAAGTTTGTCTTTAGGGACCTGGAGTGAGGCCAGAGAATAGAGGGCCGAGGCTATGCAAGACTAATCAGTCCTGGTCGAGGTGGTGCTGTCATCAGTGTATAGAGGGCCGAGGCTATGCAAGTCCTGGTCGAGGTGGTGCCGTCGTCAGGCCTCAGTCTCTCTAAGGTAGTTGAAAAGTTGCTAGAACTGTGTGAAATCAGGGAGACAAGGTCCCTCTCCAGCTTGTGCCCTTCCCTCTCCCAACATGAGATTCCTGGGGCAACTCCTATGTCCTGAGGTTCCATGGCTTCAATCGTGACAGTCAACTGAGAAACGTGTGTCTCTTCAGAGCAATTTCTGACGGACTGGTTACTCCGGGGATCAGTTTTTAAGATGAAGTTCCCCTGAAAAAGCCCCGCGGTACTACATGTGACCCAGGAGCAGAGCTGATGGGTCTGGGAAATGCCTACCGTGTGTCGGTGGTACTTAAACATTTAGAGAGCTTCTTATTAGATAAGAGGGACGCAGAACCCCGCGTTTAGGAGGATTGGACAGGTCAAGATAGCAAAACTCCCCAAGATGCTTGAAGATGGGTCTCAGGACAAGTCCCCAGGAATGCTGGAGAGGGGACACAGACAGATTCATTTGGTTATCTTTAATAGTCTGAGGTGGTCCCCAAAGCTCAGTCCAAGCTGAGATTTGGGGTTTTAAGGCCAAAAGGACTTTTAGAGCTGGTCAAGACACTTTGATGTAAGCGTGGGAGTTAAAGGGAAAGAAGCTGCTCAAAGGTAGGAGGCCACGGTGAGCAGACCAGAGAAAAAGAAGGGGGAAAGGGAGGAAGAGGGAAAAGAAGGGAGGGGTGGGGGAAGAGGGAGGAGAGGAGAGGAGAGCTATCTCAGAATTGACCTTTATTTTGACATAAACCTCCCAAAAGTTTTCATTAATTTTTTATTTTAGCATCCATTTTAACTCCTCTGGCTTAAGAGCTCTTGGTTATGAATTGCCTACCTGATCAGGTTTGGGAGATCATTTTGCATCTCAGTTAAAGCTGGCTGCCTATTTGTGAGTTTTGCCTAGGACTTTGCTTTTATTGCCTCCTACTTTGGAGGTAACTGTTTGGGTTATCTTTAGTGTGCTTTTTCCAAACACTTGCAAGTTAGTCAGCAATTATCGCTCCTAGAACTGCTGGAGAGGCAGATGGCCATTTCCCTTCAGGCAGTTCCTCCTCTTTGGAAACCTCATTGCTGCGTTATATATATATATATATATATATATATATATATATATATATATATATATATATATATATATATATATTCTCTTTCTTTTTTCTATTCTGAAAAGTTACCCATCTGTACTAGCTACAGACTATGTGGTTTTGGTCAGTTTTCTGTACTGCTTTTGGCAAAGACTTTCTCAGCTTTTACCCTGAAACCAACTTCTACTGGGTCTTCTTAACATGTTTACATAAGCCTGAGGGCGCTCAAGACACTGGGTGAACAAACCGGGTGTCTTCCCGGACAGAAATGTCTTCTGACCCAGAATAGGCACGTTTGCTGAGTTCCCTGTGAGGCCCTTGCACATACAGAGGCATTCCCCCTGACGCCTCAACTCTGTGGCGTGGTTTGGGGTGGGAGCAAGCAAGTGTCTCTCCTCCTCAGAGTCCCAACATAAAACTCCTAAGCTGAAGGATTGACAGGGTCACAGGAGAAGTGGGGGGGGGGTGTAGGAAGCAGAATTAAACATTTGAGGAGCATCAGGAAGCACAGGTCAAATGTGAGGAAGCAAAGGTCAAGTGATATAAATGAAAACATTTCAAGGACAAGAAAAACCACAACAAAACAGAAACTAAAATGCCTTCAAAGTCCCAGGAGCAGATGAAATACTGAAAAGAAGCTAAATAGAAGAATCTAAATTACCTTCAGAATTCTGAATGCAAGCAAGCAAGCAAACCAAACCAAATATTAGAACAGAATGCTTTCTAACAAACAAACAAACAGATAACCTCAAAACAAATATTCTGAAAGCAGACTAAAGAGATTCCTATCGAAATCTGGTCTGTTAACCAGCTCAGGGTCGACAAATAGACTGTCCACAAAACCAGAGGAAAGAGCTCACAACGATCCACCTGAGGAAATAACACCAGATGGCCAGGGCTCAAGGGATCCGTGCAGGTACCTGGCTTCCATTCAGGCGGTTCCTCTGTGAAAAGTGAACCATTTTTAGAACCCCGCATGTCACTGTATCTGTTGACACAAAACTAGAGCTCTCATCTTAAAGGAAAGATGAGATCATTTATTCTGGAGTCATTTTGAGTGGCCATGGCTCAGAAACCCAGATTTAGGTTACCCCAAATTCCATGTTCCAACATAAAAGCAATTTGATGAAGTTTTTGTAGGTTTATAGGACAGATAAAGCCTGAATCAAGGCAAGTTTAAATGCATTGGTGGGTCCGTCAGAGAGGCGGGTACAGCGAGACCTTGCTGTAGACCAAGAAGTTATCTGATGGCGTTCTTAGTTTCTGAATTGCTGGAAACTAGTGATCTGCTAAGTTAATAGATTCCAAAGGGTTTCTGTCTACTAGTCAGGGGTGTTAGTTCTGACACAGGGGTGGGCAAGAAATGGCGGCTCCTAGGAACTAGAACTAGTCCAAAGGAAGGTAATTTGCTCCTGCACATCCTACCTCTCCACGGTGCTGCCGTTCTAATCAATCAGGGTCTGGAGATACAGCTTCTTCCTAAGAGCTCTGGTTCCTGAGATCAAACCTGGGGCTTCCAGCAGTCTAGGCAAGCAAAGGTCTACTCCCTACTTCCTGTATAGTTCTGCATATCTTATTTCTGTACCTCCACATAGTGGTAGCATTACTTACATGTTGTGGTCTATTTGTATATAGGGCTGACTGTGCCTGGTCAGTGAACCAGGCCCCAGTCAAGTGTGTGTGACCCCAGAGATCACAGGTGGGTGTAGCATGATCAATCAGAACTGAGAGACAATATTGGGGTTTCACTTGAAGACCAGAAAAGCAAAGCAGCCAGCCACTGGCTCTTACCTTGACCTCAGTCCGAAAATGGCAATCCCGCCTCCAGAAAACCGCAGAATGAGACTGAGACTGAGAGCTGTCTCCTCCTGTTTTATAATCTCTCTAGTTGTGGGATTAAGGGTGTGCACCACTACCGCCTGGTTTCTATGGCAAACTAGTGTGGCTACTGGGATTAAAGGTGTGTCATTGCTGCCTGGTCTGTAAGGCTGGCCAGAGTGGCTGTTTCACTTTTCTGATCTTCAGGCAAGTTTTATTTATTAAAATACAATTGGAATGCCACTCCAGGTGGGTTCAGAAGTCTGGGAGGTGTGTCATCTGCTGACCCCTTGCTGTCTCTGCAGAGTGGCCTGAGTTCGTGAGGAACTATGCCCCATGGTGGGCCACACACACGCTGGACTGGCTCAAGTTTGGCAAGGCAGTACTAGTGGTACACTTCGAGGATCTCAAGCAGGACCTCTTTGCCCAGCTGGGCCGAATGGTCAGCCTGCTGGGCGTGGTGGTCAGGGAAGACCGGTTGCTGTGCGTGGAGAGCCAGAAGGATGGCAACTTCAAGCGCTCCGGGCTCCGCAAGCTGGAGTATGACCCGTACACGGCTGAGATGCGCAGGACCATCGCCGCCTACATCAGGATGGTAGACACGGCACTGCGCAGTCGCAACCTCACAGGGGTGCCTGATGCCTACGGCCCAAGATGATGGGTAGCCAGGGAGGGACCCAGCACCCCCCGTGGCTCCAAGAGCTGACTTCCCTCTGGCATGAAGACAGCCCCAGGCTTCTGCCTGCGTTCGGAGAGGCCCCTCCGAGGCCTGGGGAAGAGACATCCAGGCACCCTCCCCTGACGACCTGGTTTGGGGAGTCCATGTCCCTGGTGTTGGGGAGAAAGGGGAGACGGTTATCACGGAGACGGCAGTGGTTGGGAGGTTCCAGATGTGACAGCGGATGGATGGTTATATGCAGTGACCCTGCAGCTGACTGTGAGGGCCCCTGTCTTTTTCCCTGAGCAAGCACCGGCTTTCTGATCTCTCTCAGGCTTCCTCTGTGTGACAGACGGGTGTCTGGGATGTGTCTCTGTGGCCTTAGAAGTCTGACTTCTGAGGTAGGGAGACTGGTGCTTTGGCACCACCGTGGGAGCTGCCCACACATGTGAGATCCAAGCTGGGTACTGTTCCACCAGGACTGAAACTCTGTCCTTTCTGCCCACACTGTGTCTTGGGGTTGGTGGGAGTGACTTTGGGGTTCTTGATCCTTCTTCCAAAGTCCCTTAGGTACCAAAACCCAACCCAGCAGTTGGCCATGTGCCACGTACAGAGCCCTGGTGACCCATATTTTCAGGGTGGGATCCAACATGTTTATCTTACACTGCCCTCCTGAGTCCCTTAACCGGGGAGTCCTTTACTACCCAGGGGAGCACAAAAGTGTTCCAACTCAGAAGGAGCCACACTCAAAACAGCCTCCTACCCACCAAGACATCAGCCTCCCTTCCTTTGCTTATAACCCAACAGGGCCAGTCCCCACTGGGGACTCCTTAGAAATGGGGTAATGGATGGCCCTCCATTTCCACAGCACCACCGCTCTCTACGCTGAGACACCAAACCAAAGGATTTCTGACTTACGTCACTGGTCATGTTTTCAAGCGCATGCATCCAGGATTCTGTCTCCCCACCTTGGATCCCTGTGGCTTCCCCTCCAGCCCACACCTTTGCCATTCCCACTGCACAGACACAAAAGCCATAGTCACAGCCCCTTCGCTCTTCTGTCTGGAGCAGCCCCCCCCCGAAGCTTTGGGGGGCAAACGAACACTCGTTCCCAGCTAGCCAAGGAACCCAGGAGAAGGTTCATGAAAAGAGATATATTTTTTTAAGAGGAATATGACCAAGACATTCTGCCCCTTGGATACTGGCCACACAAAAAGGAAGGGCCAGAGACTCTACCTGGTTCCCTTCTCCAGCGCCCTCATCTGGAGGGTGTGGACCACCCCAGGGCTCAGCCAGGGGGCTCTGAATGTATTTTGTATGGTGTTTCTTCCCTCCAGGCTAATTTCTAATTTTCTTTTACTGGGTAGTAGATGACCACATCTCCCCTCCAGTTTGGAGGTCATTCTCTCTGGGTCCAGAACCTGGACCAGTTCCTTGCTAGTGGCCACCTCTGGTCACAAACTTTCTGTTCAAAGATTCCTCAGGTCAATGCAAGCATTAAAGAGTTTTGTTGCTAATTCTACTATGTGGCCCTGTTGTAGACTCTGCGCTCACAGATGAGAAGCTTTCGTGGGTGTGTGTGTGTGAGAGAGAGAAGAGAATGTTCAGGGAAGGGCTGAGGTGTGAAATTCTCTGGGCTTGTGCACAGATGTGGAAGACGTGTCCTTAAGAGATCTCTTCTGTATGTGTGAGTGACAGAGGCCCCGTGTGGCTGCTGTACATGTCTCTTCACTAGGGGAGCCAGTGGCAACAAAGAGAGATGCAGGGAAACCTCTCTGACACCGAGAGATGCTGTGGTTGGCCCGTTCAGTCCCCAGACCTCTACCCTGGCTTCTCACACCAGACTGCAGCTTCTCTGGGGAGGGCTGTGACCAGAGACTTTCCCAGCCAGAGGGAGAAAAGGCTTTTAATGTTGCCTTGTTGGCAGTGGTGAGGGGCTTCACCCCACTCAGAGTCCTGGGCCCCCGACACAGGAGTAAGAAGAAGGACTTCAGTGATAGAGTCATGGCGGGGGAGGAGGGGGGATGTGCTCCTGAAAGCCACGCTGGGTGAATAAGTTCAACTGGACCCAGGCTGACTCAGATCTCTCACATGTCACAGATGCACCTGATCCTAGACCTTTGGGCCTGGGTCACCCAAACCTAGACCCTTGAGCATGTGTCACCTGGGACAGGACAGGACAGGACAGAAACTTCCATCTACATAGACCCTTGAACCTGGGTCACCCAAACCTAGACCCTTGAACCTGGATTGCAGCTAAATCCTGATAGAGTTTATATGATCCTAGACACATATTGATCCATGATCAGTCTTAGACTAACCCTAATCCTTATCCTAACTCCACATTGACTAAGTGCCAAGGCTGGTCCTAAGCATACTGAACCCTGCTCCTGGCTCTTTGACCACTCTGACCATGTTCCCAGGCTGATCCCTGACCTGCCCCAAGCAGATGCAATTGATGTCTCTTGACTAGTCCTTAATCTGTGCCCTGACTGACTCTGGGTGCTGACTAAGCCACAGTTTTGGCTTAGGAGGAGTCTTAGCCTTGGTCTTGTGTGCCCCGATGTGATCTTACATCAAGGCTTGACTAGTCCCAGTGGCCAGAATGAATAAACTGGCTTGCTTTGAACCTAAGTCCCTCTGTGTTCCCGAGGCTGCCTGTACCCACCCACTCCCAGTGAGGGAAGCCATGTAGCATCTAGCTGGCCTGGATTCTTGTCTCAGGATCACAAGGAACCTGCTGCATCTGTCTCCTACTCCTTCCTGATGCTCTGGCCATGGCCAGGGGTGAAGCTGGACTGAAGTACTTGCCAACATCTGCCCAACTTGGGGCTATTTGCATTCAAATCTTTCTATTTGAGACTTAGGCGGAACTAAAGTAGCTTCTGTGATCACTCACTCACACATACTTCCTAAGCATGTGCTGTCGGTGTGACACACCCTGCACATACTTCCTAAGCATGTACTGCCGGTGTGACACACCCTGCACATACTTCCTAAGCATGTACTGCCGGTGTGACACACCCTGCACATACTTCCTAAGCATGTACTGCCGGTGTGACACACCCTGCACATACTTCCTAAGCATGTACTGCCGGTGTGACACACCCTGCACATACTTCCTAAGCATGTACTGCCGGTGTGACACACCCTGCACATACTTCCTAAGCATGTGCTGTCGGTGTGACACACCCTGCTCCCTATTTTAGAGTCTGAAAGACGATTTAAAAGCCTCCATCCCTATAGAGTTCACATCTTACCAGGTACCCAGCATTCGTCAGGAATCAGAAAGCATTTAGGGAAGAGGATGGTAAGACCTCTGGTGACCCCTGTGAGCCGCAGACACTGCTGAGCCCCAACACAGAGATCAATTTCAGAGCCAAGGCTCTCACTGTGGAAAGCAACATGAAAAATGGCTATGGGTCCCAGTAGTCCCCAGTGCAGGGAGGGCAGCGGGCATTCACGCTGGATCCTGCTGTGGCTCCCAGACTCAAGTAGAATAAGGCTGATTATTGGAATCAATTCCAGGTTTTCCCAGGCGCCGTGAAGGTGGTTGCATCCAGCGTGGGAGGGAAGAGGAGAGCCAGGGGATGGGCAGGTCCTCCAAAGCTGTCCTGGCTCAGGCCCAGCCCTTCTTCCCTTCTGTCTCTCTTTTGTTTTCTTTCTTCTTATCCCTCCTCCTCCTTACTGTTTTTCTTACAGCCATGGTTTCCCTCTTTGCGGTCTGATTTCCGCCAGCTGCCTAGGGTGCCGCTTTCTTCTCTGCCTGCCCCTTACTGTCCCTCTGCCTTTCTCTGTCCCTCTCACCATCAGCTTGGTCCCTGCATTGTTGTTGCAAGTGTCTCTCCATCTCTACCCCTTGACCTTGGAGCTCTCAACTCCTCTCTCCTTCCTTCCTCCCTCTCTCCCACCCCATCTCATCCTGCAGAGTGGGGGTGGCTCTGTGGGATTCAGGCATCATGAGACAAATGTACCCGGGCTGGTAACCAAGGAAGTGGTTTCCTTAGCAACAGAATCTGCAGGCTGGGGCTGCACTGCCCTGTCCTTAACTCTGCTATTACAGTAATAGAATAAAGGAAGAGAGAAGAAGGGAGGAAATGAGTGAGAGAAGGAAAGAGAGAGAACAAATGTCAGGCTGAGTGCCTCAGTGTGATCTCTGCTGTGGTCCCTCCAGGAGGGCACAGTGCTCCAGCACCAGCTCATTGGCAGATGCTTTGGGAGGGGTGAGGGCTAAGAGAGACAAAGTAGAGAGGGTTGGGGTAAGTGCCTGGAGAACAGATAGGTAGAAAAGGCAAAAAGGGAAGACAGGGTCTGGATCTCCCAGGCTCAGCAGCCCCTCACATCAGGGGGATCCTGTGACTGAAAGGGAGCATAGAGAGGGAATCGGGAGGGTGGGAAAGTTTCCTATGGTTTCCTGTTTCTCTTAGCAGGGATGGGGGTAGGAGAGCATAAAGTAGGATGCAGAGATCTCCCATTCCATCCTCCCCCAAGGAGAAACATGGGGGTGGGAACCACCCAGAGTGTGGCCAAGGCACTAGATGCTCAAAGAAGTAGTTCACTCTGGGGCACAGAAGTTGGTGACAATGCTTGAGTTGGAACCAGAAACCATCAGAGCCCCGTTTGGAAGCTGGAGAGGCAAAGGGTGCCCTTGGTGAGAAGAGGGGGAGCAGGGAGGGGAAAGGAGGGGGAGGGCTGGGGAGCCTCAAATCATTGTTCCCAAGTTGTTTTACATGCCTGATTGCAGTACAGTCTGCATAGCTGTAAAGGACAGTCTCCAAAGAACACACCTGTCCAGAGGTATTCCGTTCTAGAAGGACAGACTGGGTCCCCCTTCTAGGGTGGTATTCAAGAGTCAGGGATATAGGAGGCGTGGGGACGAAGGGCACAGAGCTGTTAGTGGAGACAAATATGTCCCATCTCTTTCCAAAAAGCAGCACATCTATCTATTCCTCTTTGCCAGTTCAGCGCTTCCTTCAGATGTGAGCCTGTTATCTACCAGCATTCAGGGGAGATGCCTGAGGAGGAGGGAATGGTGAGGTCTTTCCCCACCCCCACCTTGACTTTCATCTCACAAGTGGTCACAATACTCCAGCAGGCCCGCAGCACTGTGTCTGATTGAAATGAGCAGACCCTGAGGGAGGCGGCTCGTTGATGCAAATGACTTGGGGCATTTGGAGGCACGGCCTTCTAGACTGCAGGGAATGAAGAACCGGCAGAGTGGCTGGTGACCTTCATGAGTCCCCAAGTGAAGGGCTGACTGGAGAAGTCTCTGGTGAGGCCTGAGGTGGGCACTCATCCTGTCATTATGGCCTCCCAGGCTTCCTGGACACAACATGACCGCTGATCTCAGATCTTCTGAACCTGATTTTCCCGCAGATGGGGACCTTGGCTTCTTGCTATAAGGACCACAGAGCTTCTTGCTATAAGGACCTGCTATAAGGACAGTAATGAGAGCCACGGTTGGGGGAGGCAGTATGGAAGTCCTCCGAGCTTGCCTGTGTCGCATACGAAAGAACACTCACGCATCATCCCAAGGGCATGGCACTGACGACTATTGCTGTCACCCCACTTGGCGCCCCCCACACAGTAGGTGCCCAGGGACTCCTGAAGGAGTGGTGTTCCAGTAAAACTCCTGAGAGAAGCCACAGTCGGCAACCAGGGCGGGCCTGAGATATATAACCCTTGCTGCCTGGGATCTGTCTCCCATAAACATGAAGATCTCTTTTGCTCTCACCATCCCCAACACCTGAACTCCCAAAGCTAACAGTGGAGTGTAGCCCTCATCCTGGTTCCCAAGAGCCAGCTGTGCACATCTCCCAAGTCCACAGGTAGTGATGTCACATGGGAACTGGTCAGTGCTACAGGACAGATGTAGGTTGGGGGGGCACATCCCACTCTTTCCAGGAAGTGGCTAATGGCTAACTGTCTACAGGACTCTATTCAGGCTTCTCCCAGGCAACCCGACCACACAGACTGTGATCAACTTCTCCTCGGGCATCCTGATCTCGCCTTTGGATGCGACAGTATGTAGTCATGTTAGAACCCCAAGGCATGTGTTTGTGTGTGTGTGTTGTGCATGAGACTAAAGCTGTGTTGTTAAAGGCCGGTTGACTCACCAGAATGGCAGCTTTGTGGGGAGCTGGGAATGTTGCAGGTCCAGAGCCTGATCAGTTCACTTTGGGCTATCTTCAGGCCCCGAATAGCCGTTCCTTAACTGCCTGTGTTGGCCCTAATATGCAATGACTAACAGGTAAAACCTGAGATGTTTTAACTCAGCAGACACCCCCCCCCCAGCTCCCATCAACTCGGAAGCTGAGTGTCATCAGAACATAACCAAGGCCTTCAGCCACGGTTCATCCACCCTTGAGTTTGAAAAGTTTCATCTGTGGCTAAGTTTTTCTGTTCCTATAAAAACTTCATGAAACGGCTTCCTAACTGGGACATGGAATTTGGGAAGATCTAAACCTGTGTTTCCAGCCACAGTTACTCCATCTCCAAAATAAACTCTCTTCTTTTCAGGTGCGAGCTGTGTTTTTGTGTTGATAATGTGTATATGTGTGTTTGCCTATGTATGTGAACACGGAGGTATGCTCGTGTGTGTTCATACATTACATGACTGTCTGTATGTTTGTGTGTTCATGTATGTGCATGTGCCATATACCTCCCCAAGCTGTGAACTCCATGAGTCTGAAAATCCAGTCTTCCCCCTTCATGTACAGATGTCTCCCAATCAATGCAGACAGCGACAAGCACTCACCTTACTGAGAACAATGTGCCCACCCTGTCATGTCTGGAACCCACAGGGCTCAAGAATTTGAGACCCAAGGATGGAAAGATCCATCTTCTGGACACTGGCCAGAGAAGGGGTTTTGTTCTTTTAAAAATATTGATGATATGATGGCCCGGGCAGCCTGCAAGCCAGGCAGAAGCTGCCGCCGGAGCAGTACAGGGTCCCTGGGCGAGCGGCAGAGTCAGGCGGCTGGATACGATAAACGGCAGAGTAAATGAACATAAGGCTATACATAAAGCTAGACATTTATTACTTAAAAAGGGAGATATAGACAAACATAAAACAAAGACACATACACACACATACACACACGCGCGCACATGCACCCACACACACACACACACACACACACATATACGAGAGAGAGAGAGAGAGAGAGAGAGAGAGAGAGAGAGAGCAAGATGGCGGCGAGGGAGGGCCGAAGTGGCTGAGGTGGGCGTGGTTAGTTCTTAAAGTGATAGCAAAGAATAACAAGGGGAACAATGGGAAATAATGGTTCCCATGGTGATGGCAACTGCTGGTTACTAAGCACCGATTGTGTGCTGACAGATGCTAGCACCTCAAAATCACTCCCAGGTCCCTGTGAGGAAAGAACTCTTATCCTCCCTATTTTATTTCAGGATATGAAGGCTAAGAGAGGGAAGGTAGTTTGGCCAAGGTTGCACAGCTTGAAGAAAGTGGAAGAGGATTTTGAACCCAGGAAGTCTGGTGTGGTGATTAGAATGAGACCGACCCCCATAGGTCCATCTATTTGAATGCTTAGTCATGGGGACGTGACACCATTTAAAAAGATTAAAAGGATTAGGAGGTGTGGCCTTGTTGAAGAAGTGTGTTACTGGGGGTGGGCTTTGAGGTTTCAGAATCCCAAGCCAGTCGCAGTGTCCCTTTATGGTTGTGGATGTAGCTCTTTGCCCGCTACCATGCCTGCCATGATGGTCATGGACTGACCCTCTGAAACTGTAAGCAAGCTCCTGTTTAACTGGCTGTTTCTCTCCCATCCGCCAGTTCCCAAATAACCACTCTGAGGCTTAATATTAATAACAAACTGTTTGACCTATTAGCTAAGGCTTATTATTAACTAGCTCTTACAACTAAAATTAACCCATTTCTATTAGTCTATATTTTACTATGAGGCTCATGGCTTGTTACCCCATATCTTGCTTTTCCAGTGGCTGCTGGCATCTCCCTCCTCCTTCCTCATATTTAATTTGACTTTCCCACCTAGCTATATTCTCCCGGCTGTAGACCAAAGCAGCTTCTTTATTAGCCAGTGATAATAAAATATTTTCACAGCATATAGATGGGCATCCCACATCACTCCCAGCTAAATGTTTTCTTTCATACAAGTTGCCTTGGTCGTAGTGTAATCACGTGCTGGATGGTAGGCATGGGGTAGACATGAGGTCAGGAGGAAGGAAGCCATGGATCCAACAAGACACTGGGGAGGGGTGCTGAGGGTGACTTTCTACCAAGGAGGAGAGAAGGAGAAGTGGGGCACACAGCTGGGCTTTCTGAGGTTACCTAGGACTCAGATTGGGAAATAAGAATCTTCTCAAAGCTACGGTTCCCGGATTCACACAATGAAACCCCAACTTCCCACACAGGCGTTTAGCAATGTCTGGAGGCGTTGTTGGGTTCTTTCACAGCTGCAGTTTTGCTGGCATGTGAGTGGGTAGAGGCAAGGACTGGCACTCCTCGCCACAGTGTACAGAACATATGGGTGAAGGAAATGAACACAAGTCACTCTGAGTGCAGTGGCTCAGGCGTGGCCATGCAGATGCCCCCCAGTTCTTAGCTGCACAGAATGCTTACGGGTTCCCATGACAACTGCCAGGCAAGGAAGAATTCTTGGATTCATAGCACACTCTTCTACATAGTCCATAGAGAAGACTGTGCCAGCGAGAAAGGAAGGTGTGGTCCTTTTCCTGATGATAAATGAGGGAACAGGACTAATTTAGGGTGGAGTGTAAAAAAGGAAGAGTGTAAAACCACAAACGCCCAACTGGCATATGTGGAAGACACTGAGAAGGGAGGTGTTGAGCCAAAGCCATGAATTGTCTTTTCAAGAAAAAATTGTTTGTGGTCTTCCAATCCACTAAGGGGCTGAGGATGTAGCTCAGGTGGTGGAGTGTCTGAGTCCATCCTCAGCACCACATAATCCAGGTGTGGTGGTGCACATCTGTAATCCCAGGATCCAGGAGATCAGGAGTTCAAGGTCATCCTGAGCTGTTGTGGTTTCAAGGCAACCAAAAATGAATAGACCCATCCCTTGGGGCCTGAATTAGGAAATTAGACTCTCGGAGTTAAAGCAGTGGGACCCTGTTTTCAGTGTTGACCGTGACCTCTATTATAGAGCTCCCCACCCTGAGGTGCGCCCAGGAGATGTTTGAGCAGATGGAGGGTAGGGAGATATGCCTGGCATCTAGAGGGTTTGTATAAAACTCCACCTTAGAAATTTAAAATTGGTAGCTTTATTTCCTATCTGTCCTGGCTAGTTTTATGTCAACCTGGCACAAGCTAGAATTATCTGAAAGGAGGAAGCCTCTGTTAAGAAAATGCTTCCAGCCGGGCGGTGGTGGCGCACACCTTTAATCCCAGCACTTGGGAGGCAGAGGCAGGCGGATCTCTGTGAGTTCGAGGCCAGCCTGGTCTACAAGAGCTAGTTCCAGGACAGGCACCAAAAACTACAGAGAAACCCTGTCTCAAAAATCAAAAAAAAAAAAAAAAAAAAGAAGAAGAAGAAGAAGAAAATGCTTCCAAGGGGCTGGAGAGATGGAGAGATGGCTCAGTGGTTAAGAGCACTGACTGCTCCTCCAGAGGACCCAGGTTCAATTCCCAGCACCCACATGGCAGCTCACAATTGTCTGAAGATCCAGTTGCAGAGGGTCTGACACCTTCACACCAATGCACATAAAATAAAGTTAAATAAACCATAAAAAATATTTTTTTAAAAAAAAAAGAAAATGCCTCCAAAAGATCCAGGGCATTTTCTTAATTAGTGATTGATGGGGAAGGCCCAGTCCTTTGTGGATGGTGGTCCTTGATTCTGTTAGAAAGCAGATTGAGCAAGTCGCGGGGAGGAAGCCAGTAAGCAGTACCCTTTCATGACTTCTGCTTCTGCCCCCAGTTCCTGCCCTGCTTGAGTTCCTATCCTGACTTCCTTTGGTGGTAAACTGTGGAGCTGTATGCTGGATTAACCCTTTCCTTCCCTAATCGCTTTTGGTCATGGTGTTTATCACAGCAATAGAAGCCTGAGATGGTGGGCTTTGAGATTAAAAACCTTGTGTCACGTCCAGCTTGGTTGGTTTGCTTTATGCTCTGTGGTTGAGGATGTGAGCTCTTGGCTTCCTGCTCTGACTGCCATGTCTGCCCCCTGCTGCCATGCTTCCTCTTTGCAATCTTCATGCAATGATGGCCTCTTTTCCCTCCGGAACCATAAGCCCAAATACACTCATCTATAAGCTTCCTTGGTCATGGTGTTTATGACGGCAGCAGAAATGTGACTGATACGGGGCTGGACGCATTTGTAGGGTGCACTGGGCGAATGAAGCTCCCTGGTGAGGCATGGGCAGGACAGTGACAGTGAATGCACAGATGGACCAGTAAATGGCTGAGAAGAGGGTGAACCAGCAAATGAAGAAAGCCTGAGATGGGCGGACGAGAGTGTGAGTGAGTCATGGATGGATGGGAGGATGACTGGACGGCTTCTTCCCCTCTGAATGTGCTGTCCTCTCCTGCCCCTTTGCACATCCTGTGGAGCCAGGTGTTTTGCACATGGTGGCATGCAAGCCTGGCTTCCCCACATTTGCTGGATTTTCCGTTGTTGGCTTCTGAGGGTTGCAGCTGTTGAATGATTTATTTCAAACTGTCGTTGCATGTGTCCTATTCTTTGTCATGGTCACACTGAAGTCCCTGCCCCTAGTCAGTGTGGCAGACACTGTCCACTGGGCATCACCATCTTAACCAGAGCGGCTATGGCTACCCATTAGCGATGCAAGGGTTGAGGGGTCATTATACCCTCATCAGACTCTAGCTCCCTACTCAGATTCATAAATCAGGATTCATCTCAAAGATGAACGGTCAGGTCTGAGTAGGTGAAGAGTGTGTCCAAGTTAGGGTTTCTAAGATGGAGGCCCAAAAATGTGAACTTACTTCCACCTTGTCTGAAGGTCAGAGAGTTTGAGCTTGCTCTAAGTTGTTGATAACAACTGTGGCTACACACCCTGACCTAGGGTGTGGTTACTAAGTGTTTTGGACATTAAGATGGCCCAGGGAGGTATATCCACTCCACCCTGACCAAAGGTCAAAGAGTCAGAACTTCTGTTTCTTCAAGGTTACTGTGTTGCTACCTCAAACAAAGGTCCCACCTTGATTTAGAACAGAGAGTTCTTTCTCAAGGTTATTGTCAACAAGTGTGACTGATACCCAGACCTGGTATTTCAGAAATAGAGAAGTAGATCTGTTTCTACCCCAAACAAAAGTCTCAGAACCCAAATAAGTTCCTACTCCTTTAGGGAGATAACGTTGGATTCCACACAGGGAGGGGTTTGCCTGCAGAATGTTTTGGTCTAGGGTGTGAGTATGACTTATCTTGTTCTAGCAACAGAATGTTTAACTAAGAATGTAGCCCACAATCTTCAACTGGTATGTTCATTTCCTTACATCATGTTAATGCAATTTTTTTTATCTTACTCCTACTTTTTGGGGTTGGTGTATTTAAGCAAATGGAAATTAAACATGGGAGATTCAGTGTTCACTGGAACTCCCTCCCAGTACTATCCTGTTTCTGTTTTATTATTTTTACTTGCATCGTTCTTCTCTTTACTTATTTTCTAGTCCCCGTGCCCCAACCCTGGTAAGTAGTGTCCTTGTCGAAGCTGATCTCCGACATTCTATTGCTGTGATACAATGCCATGACCAAAGCAGTTGGGGAGGAAGGGTTTATTTGGCTTGCACTTCTACATCACAGTCCCTCATTGAAGGAAGTCAGAACAGGAGCTCAAACAGGGCAGGAACCTGGAAGCCAAAGAGTGCTTGAAATGGTAAAAATAAAACGCTGCAGGTTCCTGAGGGGCAGGGGTAGCGGCGGGTATCGTGCCACGAGGGGCAGCGGGTCCCATCCAGGGAACCGTGCAGCCAGTGAGAGCCCTCGGCGGGTCAGGGGGTCCCATGAGGAGCCACTGCAGGTGAGAGACAGTGAGAGACACACCATGCAGAGAAAGTGGATATTTATTTAGTGAGTTATGGAGGGAAAAGGGGGGAAGGGGAGAAGGGGGACGAGGAGAGAGGCAGAAAGAGAAAGAGAAACAGGGAGAGGGGAGGAGACCGCTCCCCCTACACTGTCAGCCCCACCTCACCCCTTCTCCTCACCCCCTTCTCTGCAAGTCTCTGAGTGACCTGAGACTGGAGAAGCCTAACTCAGGGAAACCCACACCCACTGCCTGGCCTTCCTAGGCCGGCCTGGAGCAGTAACCAGCCCATCCCTTGTCGCTGTGGGCTATGGGAAATGTCTAATTAATAAACACGCCTTTAATGCAAGTTGATGTTAAAGAGCGACATTTAAATGCTAATTATTGTTATCAGGGGCTGTTTTCTGCCTAATTAAATGCACAGATTCTGTAATTATTAGCTAATTCCCAAAGAGAAGCCAGGCCCTCAGGTGTTAGAACTTTCTCTCAGCCATTAACCCCATTCTCAAGTCCTAAGAGGGTAAGTCTGATGGTCTTGGGGCTTGAAAGGGGGTGAAGTAGAGTCCTCGGGGAAGAAAACACTCCAAAGTCGCTTTGTTGTCAGTTCCTGGGGCTCAGCCTTAGGAGTGTGACCCCCACCGCATGCCTGGACAATGAGAGGCACTAAGGGACCTGACCCTCTGAAGCACTGGCGGCTGCAGCGCTATGGGGCTGCTGCCTCCACCCTGGGCTACTTTTTCTGCCAGCTGTTTTAAAGGGTATTTTACACACAACTTGTCTTAGTTGGCTTCATGTTGCTACAGTAAGCACCGGAGCTGGTTAATTTATACAGTTAAAGGGTTTCTTTAGCTCTGGGTTCTAGAAGTTCCAGCCAGGATAGGACAGCCCCTGAGTTTTGGACTTCCGGTCAAGCGGGAGAGCTTGCTGGAGAAACCCACCTACATGTTTTTGTCTTTTCTAGACTTTCACATCAACAGAATCGTTCACAGAGCCTGGTTCCTCCACCATGAGTGTTAGCTTTCCACTCCCTTATAGCAGGTGACAAGTAGTGCTCCCGCCCACGTGTAAGGGATGTTTTATTTCTGTTTCTGCGGGAGGTAGCTGGCAGTCAAGGGCTAATATTTGACGTGTCTCCCCATCTGTAAAACTTTAATTCATATCTTTTTATATTTCGTCCTGGGC
The DNA here is from genome assembly GCF_982192425.1 of Myodes glareolus. Lineage (NCBI taxonomy): Eukaryota > Metazoa > Chordata > Mammalia > Rodentia > Cricetidae > Myodes > Myodes glareolus. The sequence continues at coordinate 131,334,501 of NC_142027.1, forward strand.
CAAACTCTTCTTCAAGCAAAGTCCCTCCTCCCTGCACCCCCCAGAACTTCGTGGCCCAGAGCAGCTGGCCACTCCCCCTTGTCTTCACTTCCTTTGTGCCTATTCTTTTAAAACTGGCCAATAATGGGGTTGGAGAGATGACTCAGTGGTTCAGAGCACTTGCCGTTCTTGCAAAGAACCCAGGCTCAGTTCCCAGCCCCCATGTGGTGGCTCACAGCCATCTGCAATTCTGGATTCAGGGGATCTGCTGCCCTCTTCTGACCTCATCACTGCATTAACGTGGTGCACACACATGCAGACAAAGCACATAAAATAAAGCACATAGCAACATAAAATAAATCTTAAAAAAAAAACCTAGCCAATCACAAAACACTGTGAAGTGGGATTCCAGCCAATGGGGAAAAGACCCTGTCACCTGCATTAGAATGAAACCTCAGGAGCTGCACGAGGCAGTGTGGGTCTCTAATCCCAGCATTCAGGAGGCTGAGCAGATGGATCTCTGTGAGAGAGAGATGCATAGCATACATTTTACAGGAGAGCAAACTCACCACCCCAACTCCATCCCGAAGGTGCCCTGTGCTATGGTCCAGTGGAAATCACCCAGAGGTTTCCTTGTTGGATGCTTAACCCTGCCTCCCACCCCAGGAATGACACTTTTGGAGACTCTGGAAGCCCTCTGGAGGTGGGACCTGTTGAAGGTCCTGGGGACTTTGGGGCATCTTGTCCCTGCTTCTCTCTCTCTCTCTCTCTCTCTCTCTCTCTGTCTCCCCCCCTCTCCCCCTCTCCCCCGTTTTCTGCTCACCATGAGAAGTACAACCTTCTCTACCACATGCTCCCATCTCCCTGTTCCTCTGCCCAGACACATGTGGTCAAACAACAAAAGCTGAACCCTTGGAAACTGAAAAACAGAACAAAGCTCCCCCCTTCATGCTGTTTCGGTCACACTGGCCATGTGGCAACCACCTGCTGCAGATCCTGTGGGGGTTTTGTGAACAGGACACAGAAAAGAGGGCGGGTGCCTGGCCTCAAGTCAGCCCCAGGTCAACAACGTGGCTTGGCAGGTAAAGGTGCTTGCCACCAAACCTGACAATCGAGTTCAGTTCCCAGCCACAGGCAGGAGGAGAGAGCTGACTCCTGCAGACCATCATCACTCACACACTGTGACGTGGCCCACGCCCCCACCACGTGCTCATCCCCACCCACGGGCTCACCACCTCCTCAAGGTGTGGCCTTGCCAGCCCTGTCAGCACCCACCAGGAGATGGCAGCGGACTCCGTCTCGGGGCCCTGCTCCAGACTCTGAGCAGAGACTGGGGTCCACGTCACCATCACACCTCACCCAAGCGTGCACTCTGAAAGCAAGAGTGCCTTGACTTGAGAGGGACAGAGATGAAGAGCGGAGTCACAGCGCATTGTCGCTGCTTCCTGCTTGTTCTGCGGCTGATCTCTTCCCATGCTGATCTACAAATGCCGTCGTAGGTGTGTCTGCGTGTGGAAGGGGAAGCACGATGTGCGTAGGGTTCTCCGCTATCTGTAGTTCTAGGCAGGGGGGTTCGGGGACAAGAGGGGTCACTGCCAGCTATGGGAGCACACCCTGTAATCCCGGTGTCTGAAAAGGGGGGGAAGGAACCTTTCCTACATAGTGAACTCAAGGCCTTCCTGGGCTCTAAAACAATCACCGCTGTCCTCCCGTGTTGAAAAAACGTGGGGGGGGCGGGGACTGGAGAGATGGCTGGGGGCTGGAGAGATGGCTCAGAGGTCAAGAGCACTGATTGTTCTTCCAGAGGTCCTGCATTCAATTCCCAACAACCACCTGGTGGCTCACAACCATCTGTAATGAAATCTGGTGCCCTCTTCTGGCCTGTAGGCATACATGCAGATAGAATACTATATACAAAATAAATAAATAAATCTTTAAAAAAAAAAAAAGAAAAAAAAAAACGTGAGGGGAGTGGGACTCAGTGGTGAAGTGCTGGTGTAGCCCTGAGTTTGAATCTGGCACTGGGAAGGAAAGAAAGAGGGAGGGAGGGAAGGAGGGAGGAAGGGAGGGAGGGAGGGAGGGAGGGAGGAGGGAGGACCTCCCGTGGCCCCTCCTATTCAAACTCCAAGGCCCATCCCATTGAAGAACCAACCTGCCTCCATCTTAGGTTTAAAAGCCATCTTGTAGTAAAGACAAACTAGGTTCATTCCTGTTTATGGTTGTATCTGTTTCCCGAGGATTGGACTAGCCCACTTAGAATCTTAACCACAAATGGTTCTGTGCTGCCTGTTCCAGGAATGGTCACCGTGTCTTTTTTTTTTTTTTTTCATCAAGTTGCTTATACCCATTTTGCAAACCTACCTTTGTTTGAAAAGGTTACATGAGCCCCTATGACTACCTTGTCATGACTACCTTCTGTGATGACCTTGTTTTGACCCCTGCTGTGCTCTGCTCCTGTAAACCTGCTCATCTCCCCCCATTTGGAAACCCCCTACCCCTGAGCTATAAAAGCCTTGTCTTCCTCACACCCAATGCCGACCTCTCCAACCCCATCTTAGGGGGAGGCAGCCCACATACATGAATAAAAAAACTTGCTCTAAACCCGGGTGGTGGTGATGACACACGCCTTTAATCCTAGCACTCTGGAGACAGAGGCAGGCAGATCTCTATGAGTTCGAGGTGAGCCTGGTCTACAAGAGCAAGTTCTAGGACAGGTTCTAAAACTACAGCGAAATCATATCTTGGGAAAAAAAATAAAAAATAAAATAAAAGATGAATAAAAGATGCTTGCTCTAATTAATTGCTTACTTTAAATGAATTTGGCCATGATAATCTGGACTTTTTCCTCCCATCTTTGGGATTGACACCATCAACTTCAAATTTCTATCCCTGGTCCCTTAGGTCCCTTAGGCTGGGCTAGGTGACACCTCCCCCGCCATGAAAGAGAGTATAGGTCACACCTACTGGGGTCAGCCTCTTCAGTTCACTGGGTCTCCCTCCAGCTAGCATTTCGCATCTGCCCTCCCTCCATCTGCCCTCCCTCCATCTGCCCTCCCTCCATTGTCCTAAGGCTGGGGGGGGGTGCACCTGTGAAGTGGAGGGCGATTTGCCAACAGGCGTTCCCACACAGACCCTCCTGGGCAGAAGCCACTGTCACCTCCTTCCACCACAAAGGACACTGAAGTACAAGGCTGGAGTAGATTTTTTGAGAGCTGGAAGGAGGTGGGGCTGGGACACAGACCTTCAGTCTGAGTCCAAAGCCAATGGCTGAGCCATTTATTTAGTGGCAGAGAACGAAGCAACTGGGGAAGGAGATGTTTGAAGGAAACTGCTAGCTCACGTCCTTCCAAGACTCCGAGGGAACACAGGCTGTAATGTGCTCAGCAGGAAGCTGGTGCTGGGTGCAGGAGGATGGGAGCAAGGTGCACATGGAAAGGCTGGAGTCTCCAGCAGCCCTTCCTTCTTCGGATCCTTTGTGCTTTAAAGTCCACAAGTCAACCCTCCCCTTAATCCCATTAAAATGGGCTTGTTTATGCATAGCAGTTCTTTATTTTGGTTTGTTAAAAAAGCAAGCAAATTACCCAGAGGTCTCTACAGCCCCTGAACCAAAAAGCATCTGTGATTCCATTCTGCTCAATCTCATTAAAGGCAACTGCTGGAAACGGGAAGCGGGCTCTGGTGGAATGGAACAGATTGAGGGGAGGGAGGTGAGGACTGCAGGACCATGTCAGGGACCCCGAAAGGGCTGACCAAGGGGCCTTAGTGTAGTGTGATTTTTGTCCTGTTTTGTTTTGTTTTTGTGATAGGGTCTCTCGTAGCCCAGGCAGGAGTAGCCCAAGATTCTCTACGCCCAAGCTCTAGGATTGAAGGCACGCATGGCCACCCCTGTTTGTGTGTGCTAGGCATGGAACCTGGGGCTGAGCATGCCAGCAAGCACTCTGATCTCTCAGACACCCCAGCCCCACATCGTCGGCTCCACCAGGCAGCCATGACCAGGGCCGCGCCAAGGCTCTGTGAGGGGAAGCAGTCGCAGGAAACCTTGCAGTGTCAGAGCCGAAAGGAGGGTGGTAAGACGCGAGCCGAGGGCGAGACTCTGGTTCCTTCCATCAGGTTCTGCCTCCCAGGGTCAGGAGAGATGGCTCCAGTCTCTGTGCACAGTAGGCCTGCATAAATGCTATACCATGGTGACCTCACTGTCTCCCCTTTTCCATGCCAGAAGGTGGAGGCCAGAGAGGAGCCGGTGATCGCGCAGAGGTGGCAGTGATCCTTCTCAGTGTTGTTCCACATGAGGTTGGCCCCCTCTGAGCACTTGACTTCATCAAGCTGGGGCTCAGCGCTCTCCTTAAGGCGCTTGGCTTCCATTCCACCACTGAAGTCTGGGGTGGACTGAGGGTAGGCCAATGAGGCCCTGTGTGGTCCAGGAAACAGCATGGAGAGACACTAGTCAGTGCCCACACCCGCTCCCATCCCCCACTCCCTGCCCAGGAGCCCTGCAGCTGATACCAGCCAGGGCATTTTTCTCAACACTCCAAAGGCCCAGGGGATGGGTTCTTAATTTCTGACAACCCTCAGGCCAGGCGCCCAGGAGCGGCAGCAGGAGCTCAGATTCCAGGCAGCGTTAATCCCATTGCACAAGCATTAAGAACCCACCACACCACTGTTAAGTTGGGAGCGTAGGTCCCAGTCCATTGCATCTATCCCAGCCCTCAGGCCTGGTCTGGACTTCAAATCCCAGCAGGCCAGGTCAGGACCACTCCCCAGGGTACTTAAGTGATCCCCCACAAGAAGAACGCGCAGGGTGTCCCTTTCTTCCTCCCTGGGGTCGCGTTCCTGCGGTTTCCCGATTTCCCCCTCGGGACCACCCGAAGCGCAGATTTCCCATTAAACCTGGATATTTCTTAATTTGGCTTGTTTTGATTTGGCCTGATTGGGAATTTTTGCATCGTCAGGGAGCTCATATTAAGAAATATTCCTAACAACCATTCCACCCTTTCTGTCCATCTTTGCCAGCCACCGGCCCATCCCCAGGTTTCTAGAAATCTGTGGAGTTCCCTGTGAATAGCAGAAAATCGAGTGTGACTGCACACAGGAGCCTGAGGGCAGCGGCAAAGAAGTCCTCTAGGAAGGAAACCTCTCTCCCCTTTGTTGCTGCCGTCTGCAGTTGGCCCTGAATTAAACTGCATGTCACCAGACACCTTTTTCGGGCTGGTTCTACCGTTTGTGGACCATGGGGAATGTATGAATGATGACAGAAGACTTGTCCTGAGGACCACTACGGCTCTTTCATTCTGCCTTTAGGACCCCTGGGGCTGTGGTTGAAGCGTTTGTTTCTCCTACGTGGTTCATGATCGATCTGAACCTCAAACGTGACAGCGTTAAGAGGTGGGCCCTGCCGCGGGTATGTTTGTTACTTAAGCATCTCTGTGGCCACAGTACCTGGTGGGAACAGTTGAGGGTCAAAATGATTGCCTCAGGCTCCCAGTCTGAGGGCTGGGTCCTTCAAAGTGGGGAGGGAGGCAAGGTCATTGCCAAGGAGCACATGTGCATGGCAGGGACCAGGAAGCAGAGAGTGTGTGACAGACACCAGTGGCAAAAACCCTCAGGAGTCCACCCCAGGGACCCCCCCATGCACCCCAAACAGCACTGACAGCTGGGAATCAGATGCTCATGGGGAACATGCCACATTTGCCACATTCGAAGTTTAGCAATGCTCCTGCCTTGAAGGATTTCCCAACTTCTGTTTTTATTCACCTGTTTTCTGGTGCTGAGGTAAAAATCAGAGCCTCGTGGCTCCTAGGCAAGTGTTCTACCACTGAGCTGCAGTTCAGACAGACATCTTTTATTATTTTCAACACACAAAGGATAAGCCTAGAAAAACCCAGTCCCCGATTCTTCCGGATCAGGGACACCACCTTGGCTCTGTTTCTCCAGGCTCATCCTTTTACTATGGCATAAAAACACCATAAGGAAGGGTTTGGTTTATTTTAGGGTACAGTCCATCGTGGTGAAGAAATTACAATGCTAAGAGCCTGTCTCGCTGTATCTACAGTCAGGAAGCAGAAAGCGAGCAAGGAAGGCAGGAGCTCGGCTCAGTTTTTCGTTTTTTACTCAGCCAGAACTTCAGCCCATGGAGTGGTGCTGCCCACAGTCAGGGTGTGTCTTCCTCTCCAGTTCAGCCTTTCTGGAAACAATCTTGAGACTGATACCCAGAAGTAAGTCTCCATGGTGACAACTAGATCCCGTCAAGCTGTGGACTGAGCATCACAACAGGAGAACTGAATGGGGAAGGAGAGCAGGAGAGAAGTCCTCTAGCCTGGGCTGGGCTCCTCCAAGAACTCCTCTGGAATTCAGCCCACTTCTCACCAGGGATGCATGTCACCTGCAGGTGCACTGGGAGCCAGCAAGACAGCCCTGGGGAAGGCTGGGAAAACCCCAGCAGATCTATGTGCAGCAGTCTAACAAAAGCTACATGGGATGTGAGGCTGAGGTGCTAAAACTCACATCTGAGGGACCCCAGGACCCCAGTCTGCCACGTCAGAACAGGCTCCTTCTACGAACTCTCATGTGCCCACAGGTGATGCGCAACACACCCAGGAGAGAAAATGCTCAACTGCCTGTTTCCCTAGAAGTCACACCGTCCCCACCACACCCTCTCTGCCCATAGAAAACAGGAAGGGACGTGACATCCCAGAGGGAAGGACTGAGTGTGCTCATCCAGAGGAGCACTTGAGGGACATCACATGTCACTCAAACTGGAATTTTACAACTGGGCAGGATTCCTTGCTGGGTCTTATGACAGAGCTCAAGAAGATACCATGAGCCATGGGCAATGCAGGCTGTGCTCATAGCGCAGGAGACCAGAAGCTCACGTCTGCAGGATTTTTTCCTTCTTCGAACTGTGAGGTGTCTCTTTTCTCCCCGCCTGCAGGTAAATGGCCTCTGGTTTCCCCTGCCTCCTCTTCCCTTTGGACCTGCAAGCGTGCCTTCGCATAGGGCATTAGTCACACTGAATTAGGCCACCCCTAAGGACTTCCTTTAGCTTGACACTTTCTATAATAACCATCTGCAGAGAGATGCCAAGCTGCTGGAACCTAAGGATGTCAACATACATGTTTGGGGTAGGACCCCACTGAACCTGTGACGGGCCTGAGGTTTCCTCACGATACTCTGGGTCAGCTACAGACAGAGACTTTACATTTTCTTCTCTCGCCCCACTGACAAAGGGTGACTCCTGGGAGCTTAACGCAGATGTAAGCAGATGCGCACAGCTTCCCAAATCAATGGCTTGGATTAAGAGCGGCCCCAGAGATATCACAGCAGAAGCCATGACAACAACAAGAACAAGTGTTGGGAACATAGCACGAAGATCCTGGCGGCCACAGATCTCCAGAGAAACCTGGAATGTGAAAAACACACTTCCCAATCGGAAAGATGAAAAACCTGTTCTTCCATCTAGAGAGCTGAGATTTGGAAGTGATTAACAGACTGGTGATCCGCGTTATCTTTAAGTCAAGCCACACCAAGCTCTTACAACCAGGACCGAGGTGGCTAGGAATAATCTAAATGACCAGAGGTGGATAATAGCCCAAATGACCTCTGCACTATCTGTATGACCTAGACCAGGCCAGACCCTCAGGCCCTTAATCTGGTACAGGTGGCGTATCTCTAGGACCCATCTCTTTGGGAGAAATGACTGTACCCTGAATTGAATTTCAATGTAATTACGATTCCTTGTGCAATAGGGATTGTATTACACCAAGGAACTTTTTTCAAATTATACTGGGCTTAAATACATTGAGAATAAACTGCCTGTTATTAGACTCCCCAAAGTCTGACCCAGGTTGATGGAGTCAATCTGGACCAGCTTTTCATTCTTATCTCCTTTTGTGGTCTGCTTCCCTATGTGACACCTGCAGTAATTCCCTCAAGCAGGCAAGCTCCCAAGCACACAATCCAGCAGATGCTGCCCATAGTTTGTTTTTGCTGAATGTGCACACGATCCTACAAGGCATTTTGAACTCCCAGTCTTACAGGTAGAGCGGAGGCTTGGACAGTTGCTTGGCGTATCCAATGGACCAGATTCCAGACACTGTGTGCTCATTTCCTCCTTGGCAGCCCTCCCCTCCCCCATTTCCAAGTCGCTTACCTATGAAAGGCTTCCAAAGAGCTCTTCAGCCTGCCCCCTCCCGAGAGTGGAGCTGGGTCCCAGAGACAAAACTGACAGCTGAAAGCTAGGTGACCTGGACCTGCCGGTGTCTTTGTTTCTCACTTGCCTGAATTTGGAATCTCCTGGGAGATTCTGGGTGTGTCTGTGAGGAAGTTTCAAGAGAGTCTTTACCTTGGGGAAACCCGTGCTGAATGTGGGCCGCAGGGATCTCATGGGATGGGGGCTCAGTGAGCAGCAGGGGAAGTGAACTGAACATCAGCGTTTCCCCTCTGCTTCCTGGTCACAGGATGCAGCCAGATCAGCTGCCTCAGTCAGGCCCCCGCCGCTGAGCCTTCCCACCACAATGGACCATACCCTCCAACCTTGAGCCGAAATGAACCCCTCCTTCCCGAAGTTGCCTTGTCAGGTATTCAAACTGGCACCTGACAAGGCAGCTAAGAGGCACCTAACTGCCGTGGACACAGCACCGCAGTAGGAATACACTGGCTGGGTATAATCATCACTACCAAATTGTCTAGAAAGCAAAGGCCTAAATATCCACCAACAGGATGCTGCTTAATTAAACTAGTAATTCCGTTACGTCTGCTAGGACATAATCAGTGGTGGGCAGAGGAACGTTTGGAGGACAGATTAAAAGATAACTACAAATGTTGTCCTGCACAATCAATATGCATTTTTTTAAACCAGAGAGATGCTGAAATGCTACAGGCAGGTAGACAGGACTGTAAAGCATCAGGGGAAATGTTAATAGGGATCACCCATGGGATGATGGGAGATCTTGCTTTGAGTTTTTGCATGTATTTTAATTTTTAAAGATTTATTTATCTTTATTACGTATGTGTGAGTGTTTTGTCTGGGTGTGTTTGTATACCATGTGTATGCAGTGGAGGCCAGAAGAGAGCCCCAGAACCCTTGGAACTGGAGTCACAAATGGTCGTGGGTGCTGGGAACCTAACCTGACTCTGGGAAAGCAGCAAGTGCTCTTAACTGCTGAGCCATCTCTCCAGTCCTGCATAAATTCTTAATATTTTGACAAAGATCATACATTATTTAATATAAAGAAGGAGAACCATTACTGTCAGGGATCAAAGCATTCTAACTGAGAAGCAAACAATTTTTAGGAGCGGGGTCTCCCTCGCTGGCATCACCTGAGAGCTGTGTCTGCCAAAGGCTGGCCATGGTTTTCAGAGCCCTGCTCCCTTCTCTAAAGGATGTCACTGCGGATGGAGCCTGACCTACTTCCCTTCCCTGTGAATGGAAGCCTGGTCTTGTCTGAATGGTCAACCTTTCACATGTGACCCCTCATATGGGTCCTGATTGGTCAAAGCTTTCCCTGACAGTGATTGGTTTAGCAGCAGCCATGTGAACGGGCTCTAATAGTGATATGCTAGGAGGGGTCTACCCAGAGCTTCCTTTTCTCTTCTCTGTGGTGGGAGTCAGCTTGTGACCAGTACAGTCACACTTTGGCCACAAAGCCTTGTCCCCTGAAGGCGAGCGACAGTGTGGCAGAAAGGAAGCACTCCTGGGCTCACCTGCTGAATTTCCACACTTCAGTTCTAAGTGTGAGAGTGAATGCCTGTCCGTGTGTCCTAGTGTGTTCTAGCGGATACAGTCTTAGTCCTCAGTTCACTGCAAACTGACTCCAAAGATAGATGCTAGGAAGAGGGAGGCTATCAGGTCATGTCCTCACTCCAGCTAGCCTCCTTTGAGATCAGCCAGGAAGTAGGAGTGAATGCCTTTAATCTCAGCACTCCAGAGGCAGAGGCAGGCCATCGCTGAGTTCAAGGCCAGCCTGGCCTACAGAGCAAGTTCCATAACAGCCAAGTCTACACAGATAAACACTGTCTCCAAAAATCAGAAAGTCTTTATAGCAAAAACAAAAACAAAAAAAAAAACCCAAACTGATATTGCTTGTCTGCTTCTCAAGTTTACGTGAGTGTGTGATGGTAAATCTTTGGTTGTCAGCGTGACAGGGTCTAGAATCAGCTTGGAGACAAAGTCACAGATGTCATAAAAGGGAGAAATGAACCTGGATTGAGCACCAGCACTTCCTGACTAGAAGGCAGCGTCACTCGATGCTCGGTGGACCACACTTGGCAACGGTGAGCCAAAGAAGCCCTTCCTTCCTTGTCAGGCGTTTGCGCACAGCTGACGCAGACATATCTGTCATAGCCAAAATAACGAGGAAGAGGCTGAGCTACTGAAAGGAAGAGCTGGCATGGCTCATCTCAGTACTGATGGATTGTGGGACCAACTGAGTATAGAGGACGTAGGCAGGGCTGGACCAGACTGGCCATAAAAGCCTCCACATAGCTGACATTTGTTGTAGAACAAACTGTTTGAAGAAATCTGTTTACACCCAGGAAGAGACTAGGGAAATAAAATGAGATTTATAACAAGGCCACTGGTGGAAAAGAAACCAGAGATTCTTTTTTAATTCTATGTGCATGAATGTTTTTGCTCACATGTATGTCTGTGCACCCTGTGTGCCTGGCGCTTGTGGAGGTCAAAAGAGAGCAGGGGGCCACTCTTTACGAACAGGGTGGGTCCTAAGTGGGAGGTAGCAGGAGATGAGAAGATAAAGTTTGGGATCAAGACCTTTCACACACACTGATGGCTCAAGCAAGCATTTTTATTAAGGAGAACAGCACCTCATATGCTATTTTCAGGGGAGAGGTGGGACAGAGTCCTCAGCAACTGCCATACAATGGGACGAAGTCAGCAGGAAGCTAACCCAGCAATATTGCACACAGAGAACATGCTATCTCTAGAATATTATAGACTGAGCACACAGCAGCAGCCTCGGGACTGGTACCGTAGCCCACATGCCAGCAAGAATTAAATTCCCAGGGTCAAGCTGAAGCCCCTGCAAGGCTCTAGCCCCAGATCTTATCAACTCTGACTCTACACGAGGGCCTTGAGGAAAACCTCGAATTTTCCTAACTCTCCGCAGGACTCCCTGGAACTGGAGTGATGAACATTTGTGAGCCACCATGTGGATGCCTGGAATTGAACCTGAGTCCTCTGCAAGGACAAATGCTCTTAACCACTGAGCCCTCTCTCTAGAGAATAGAAACCAGTGACATCTGATTCCAGCAGGTGGGGAAGCTGGTGGTCCCTAAGGTGAGAGTGGACCTGGACCGGGGAGCTCACACTTGTTTTCTTTCAGGCTGCCTCAGTTCCTGCCTCCAGCCGTCATTCACTGGGCTTGAGGGGTCAGACCCCTTCCTATTCCGAGATTCAGGGCCAGAGGGCAGTTGCTGGCAGGTGTGTGCTGGATTCCAGAATGAGTCTCTGCTCCACTCCCCTCTAAGAACTGAGTCTTCTCTCTCCAGCTCATCACCAAGCCTGTCTCCCCACTCTGCCTTGATTCCTTGGAATCTGGCTTATCCACCAGGAAAGCCATGGCTCTGGACAGACACCAGCTTGGATTCCAGCTCCAGCACAGCCAGCACGCGGTGCGACTGATTTATGAAACCAGGAACGGTCTGAGTCCCCAGAGCCTAACAAGCTCTCAGTGCAAACCAGTGGATGGGCGTCCAATGGATCTGCTGTCTCCCTCATCCGCAAAGCAGAGCCTTCTAAGGACAGTGACCTAGGACGACTGATGTGCCATTGTCTCCGGCCTCTTCTCACCATGCCTGAAAGTTCACCCCCAGTAAGCCCTTCCCAGTGAGGCATCCGTGACTGGCCAGAGCCATTTATTGTAAACACCTGCTCTGACCAAGAGCCATCCGTGCTATCAGCCAAACACTTAGGTCCTAAACACTCGAGTTCCCTTTCCTGTCTCCTTCAACATCTGGAATCAAATCAGAAATTCATTCAGCTATCCAGATGCTATAGGATGCCAAACATCTGTGTAGCAGAAACCAGGTCACAGAGAAACCTATGCCTGTCTCTCCTAGCACATCTGGGCTGCAGAGCCTCAAGGCGCCAGGGGACCCCATCCACGGCCAACACAGACTCCATGCCCAATTTCCAAGCGGAAGGGTAAACACAGGAAGTCTGTGGTCACAGCCATGCCTGCCAAACCTTTAATAGAATCCTGGTCTGGAAAACAATGGGGAGGGTGCGGGGCTGGAGGTGTCTGGGTCTTTTATTCCCAAGCCGCAATAAACCAGACAACCTGGAAAGAAGGCCATTAACGAAAACCTCTTCTGTCCCCCTTGGTTCCCAGTGGCTTCGGGAAGAGCCACAGCTCCTCCAATTCATACAATGATCTGGTCCACCCTCTCCACACAAAGGAGAAGTCTTTGGGGAGTGTTGTGAGGTTCCAATAGGGGACCGAGGGGGAGGGAACCATGTGAAGGGAAAGAACTTTCAGCCATTCAGTGATAGCAAAATGCAAGCAGCTTTTCCAAGCTGAGCTCTGTTGTGGGTGCTGGGAACGCAGGGTGAGTGGGACACATGGGCTCCTGCCCCAGTGAAGATCCTCTTCCAGTAGGGGACAGGCAGGAGACAACTACATGCATAATAAGTAAGGTGATTTTGATGCCCATGCTACTGAGAAGTGAGATCTCGTCTGTGGCCCTGAGCAGGGTCAGACTCCCTCAGAGGAGGTTGCTGAGGGAGTGACTTCATGTGTGGCTTGGGCTTTTTTGATTTCTGGATTACAAGTGAGCCATCATGCCCAAGAGGAGGTGACATTGGGGCGGGGGGTACATAGGTAAAGCCAGCACCGGAGGCAGGATGGTCCCAAAAGAACAGCCTGGGCAGGTTACGGTGGCTACTGTTTGCCCTGGTTAGGTTCCGAGGGCCGGTGAAGACAGCGGGCTGACTAGCAATCAGTCATGGGGAAGGAGTTGGTGGCTGGCTCTCCAAGGTTCTGTGAGCCATGGCAGCAAAGGCTGGGTGTGTTCTACGAGGGAAAATTCTGAGCGAGTGGTCCTGACACTCATCAAGTCCTGACTTGATGTCCTAACAACATCAAGTGAGGGGCTTGATGTTGGCCCGTGTGAATGATGGCCAAGTGAATGATGGCCCTGCGGCACCTCAGAGCCACAAACCATCCATACAGGAAAGGAAGAGTTTCAGAGATGTTTCAAGCCCCGCCCCCCACAAGGCCCCTGATTGCTGTGCACAGTGCAGGTAGGATTCCAGCCCACGCAGGCAGAGAAAGGAGCTTCTCTTGCCAAGCCATTGCCGTCATGGTGGCCTTTAAACCTGGCTCTCTGCGGGAGCTCACTCTCTGGGTGGATTCTGCCGGGACCACTCCCAGCTGCCCACAAAGCTCTGTCTGCTTCTCCCCTGCCATCTGCAGGGGTGTGGAGGGAAGGTCACTCCTTCGGACACCATGGATTATTTTACATCTACAAGATCTTTCATTCTCTTCACAAGACATTCATCTCAGATACACAGACTGAGATTTTACTATATGGAGGTGTCCCTGTCATTACCTCCCAAGTTCAGAGACACCCTCACCCACAACCGGGGCAATAGTGAAGATGTTTTAGAAATATCTTGTTTCTGCTCCAATGTGGGTTTTGCTAAGACTCAGTTTCAGCCAGGATTCTGAAGGACCCTGGGCAGATGGCTGCCAAAGCTGGTATTCAAAGTCTAGCCACGAAGAGGGCAGATGGGTGAGACTCAGGTATCCAAGCTGAAATTTTAAAAGTGACTCTCAGGAGCATGCTCACACCACTGTCATTGAAGGGGGGGGGCGTGTCCTCCGACTATGTGTATCTTGTTCAGTTTCACAGTCTGGGAATTAGGGGCCTGAGAAGGGATGAGCTCGGAGTAGTGTCTCTTCCGAACTCTGAAGCTCAGAGACTGAGAGGAACTGACAAGCTCTGCAAACGTCACGTCCTTCCCTCCAAGGGCAAGGCAGTCCCTCAGGCTCATCACCACCCCTCCTCGGAAGTCAATGGGGGTGGGCAGAGACTGACCAAGTAACTTCTGGAGAAAGTAAGAGCTTTCAGACAGACACACAGACAGACAGATAGACAGGGCTTGGCTCTCGGTTCTCACTAGCACAGTTTACCTCACCTGTCTGATTTCTCAACTTCATCCGTCTATGGACATAGCACCAGGTCTTAGCACAAGTCTTTCATGGTCTTTTTTATGACGATTCAGTGACATTGTGGGACGGAAATGCTTGCCCCAAGCTTGAGCATGCCCAAGTAATCACACAGCAGCCATTGAGCCTCCCAGGCCAGTTGGGCATGCTCTGACCTGTGTGTCTTCCTTACCTGCCAGCTCTGTGTCCCCACCTGGCCAGTGACCAGGCTGGCATGCCTAGAGTTGTGCCCATCCTCTGGGAGAGACAGAGCTGGTTGTCCAAGGCTAGCCTCCAGCGCAGATGCTCTGAGTACCTCCCGCAGCCGCCATGGCAGCAGCTTCAGCGTGCCTCTGTGCTAATGTATGTATTATTTACAGAGTTTCCCCATGTACTCAGAACTCCCCTGAGAAGTATAATTGTGCACTGGGAGGTACATCTGAATAATATTTACAATTAATTTCCATCAACAAACTGATGCAGCAGGACCTCTGTGCTGCACAGATGGGCCCAGGGTTGGCTTCCCGCTAACCACTCCCCTGAGAGAGCTCAGAGCTTTTAAATATCTCTCAAAATTCTCCACTCTCTCCAACGCTCCCAGTCCAGAGACCTCTGCTGTGCAGCCTGCCTCCCAGCTTCCTTTCCCCGGTGCTTTCTAGAGCAGAGAGGGGAGGGATTCAACATGCAGGTCTAAGCAGGTCAGTCCCCACCTGGGCCTCCCCAGCTCTGGTCCTCTGCCCGCCTCCTGCTTGCTGTCCCCTCAGACCCCTGCATGGCTCCCCCTCCACACAGCACTGACAACTCCTCCAGTTCCGCCTGGAGCATCAGGCACCCCCCTAACCGTCTCAACACTGACCTGCTCTCCCCAGATCAACACAGTCCCTTCCCAAGGACCCGTCCCTGACCCCCTGTGACAAGCATCACAACTCACAGTGGCTCTCTCCACAAGGATAGAGAGCTTCGTCTGAACAGCAGAACCACAGACTCCAAAGTCCCGCTCTGAACCGGGAACCCCAGGGGATGAGCTAGAGGAGTTCCAAGAGAGCCTGGCTCCTGGGAAGGAGGTGGAGGTTCCGCTGTCTCCTTTCCCCTCCATTTTCCCCCTCCTTCCCCTTCTCTCCCTCCCACGTTGCTTTCATGGGCTGACAAAGGTGGGGTCTCAGGCAGCAGAGCTGGTTCCAAGTGACCCCATACACACCCCACACCACTTCCTAGCTGTGTGGCCCTGACTTCACCTTCTGCATAACCCAAAGGGACACAGTGTCCTCCTCTGCCAGGTCCAGGCAGAGACTGGAAAACTCATTGGCATCTGGATGCTCAGAAGCATGGGTCCTCTCCTCCTCAGCAAGCCCTGCTCCCCTCCCCCACACTCCAGTGATCTTCCTTTCTTGTCCCCCCCACATCTTGTCTTGTTCCTCAGTTCCCTCGGCCCATCCCCCACCCAGGAGGCATCTCTGCTGGGTCCCAGCCCCAGAGGAGGCACTGCCCTGGTCAGTCTTTGCAGGGACACAGGGGGCCACTGCAGTTTGCCAGCTGCAAGGATTACGCATGGGTCCTGGGGGATAGGGGTTGCTGTGGGAAGCCACGAGGACAAGACTGGAGGTTTCACTTAGCACTTTGCAGGAGTAGAGTGTTATGACAGTCAGGAGGAAGAGGGTTTGACCAGTGTCGCTCTCCTGTTTGTCAGCTTTTCCAATGGCCCCCTGCCTGGCCTGGCCAACCCTGAAGTCTGTGGCATGATGAATCCCATACCATGGCATGCCTCCGTTCACATCTGTGGCCCTGGGAAGGACAGTAGGAACTCAAGGCTATTTTTAAACCTCCCTCCTTGTTCTCAATCCCTGTAAGTTCAGGCCCTCTGAAGCAATCAGAAGTTCCAGCTTGGATCACTTCAGAACTGCTCATCTCAAGACCCCACAAGGGAGGAGCAGTCTGTCCCCTGATGGAGTGCGAGTTCTAGCAGCCTAAAGTTCAGGAACTGCCAGGCCAGAGGACACACATGTGCGTATTACATCCTGATGGAGAAGTGGCTTGGAAGAGAACCAAAGGTGGACACCGTGGACCAGGAGGCCATGGACCCAGAAGGGCTACCCCTGCCAGGCTCCTCCCTCCGCTTGCCCAG
This sequence comes from Myodes glareolus, assembly GCF_982192425.1. Classification (NCBI taxonomy): domain Eukaryota; kingdom Metazoa; phylum Chordata; class Mammalia; order Rodentia; family Cricetidae; genus Myodes; species Myodes glareolus. The sequence continues at coordinate 131,350,764 of NC_142027.1, forward strand.
ATTCAGCATGTGTGTGTGACAGGAACCAGGATGAGTGAAGGCTGGAGATCAAGCGCATTTTCTTTGCATGTTGGGTTACTCTGAAATCAACACGCAAAGCTTCGTAAAGACTATTAAAATGTTCATATGGATCCACTAAAGAACTAATATTTATGGCTAAAACCCCAAACCACTAGTTCCTTCCTGACTCCACTGCTCCTTTGCGACAGGAAACTGAGGTTCAATTCCAGCCTGCCAGCACCTCACTTGGTCCCACTGGCCAGTTACTTAACCTCTTTGAGTCTCTGACTCCTCATATGTATAAAGACCTAAATCAGGGTTTCTGTGAAGAATAAATGAGAAGATACATGTGAAACACTTTAAATGCATGGTAAATGTTTTAAGTTTAAATATGTTTAAATAATGCAGGCTATCAAATCCTCAGTGTAGGAATGAAGGCAGCCAGGCAGAGCTGGGCTCAGGTCTTTGTCACTGACTAAGAGTGTATGGTGTTCGGTGAGTCATTTCCCTTCCTCAAGTCTTGGCTTCCCCACCAGGAGAAAGTGTCTGATTTGGGGAAGAAAGTCCATCCATGGGCTGCTCAAAAGGCTGTGCCGCCTCACCTGGGAAGCATGATTCAAGAAGGAGTCAGTTAGCTCAGCAGCTTCACAGCCCAGCCCTCAGAGACAGCTTTGGGAGATGCTCTGAGCCTGGAGTCTCAAAACTCCACTCTCCAGTCTCCAGGAAGCTTAAAGGGGATGGACGGGGGAGACGACACCCCCACCTTCCTCCCTGCACCCCCCATGCTCCACCCAGGGAGGTGTATTCTAAGACCTTCCAGCCAGAGCTGAGAAGATCAGGGAAGGAGAGAAGAGACCCTGGGATGGAGTGGAAGCTTGGGCGAAGATGTCCTCCACCCCAGCTTCAGGTTACAATAGGCACGGGAGCAAAGGGCCGCCACCACCTGACCCCACAACCTAGAGTACCATCTCCCTGTGGCATGCTGCTGATTTCTGTGCCTCCATCCTTTGGGTTCCTACTCTCCTCCATTTCTTTATCACCACCACCACCACCCACAGCCGGCCTCGCCCTTGCAGGGTTCCATGCAGCCCCTCAGGTCCTGGTCTTCCCAGCTCATCTGAAATCCAAAGTCAAGTTCTTGGAGGATGATGGCAGTGGCAGGGGAGGCTTGCTGGCTTGACTGCCCTGTGGTTCTAACAGGTCCGTAACGGGTTTGCGCTGACTTCCTCACCCACACTAGAGACTCTGCAGCACACACAGGAAATTATGTGCCCGTATGGAGAACCCTGCCCTCTTCTGAGTTGGTCAAAGCTGGTTCCCTACTCCTGCTGCTCCAGAGGCTCAGATTGATCTGACTTCCATTTTGCTGAAGAGTGTCCACACTCTGGAATCCTACTCGAAACATGAGTACATGTACAAAATGTAGTGGGCATTGGAGCATACCAGAAAGGTTCCTATCATGTCTCCCGCTTCAAGAGACAAATCCTGGGTGTCACTGGGTGTCCCTGGGCTGCGGCACCCACCGGGGCATTGCCAATAGGGCTCAAAGTGCGCTGGTCTCCTTCTCATTCACTGAAGGCTTCTCATTCAACGAGGACATCTTGGTGAAGCTCCTGTGACTGGGGTAGGAGGAGGGTCCTGTGTCTTCACTCAGGGCATTGACCAAGCGGGAGAAAAGAGCCACCTTGAATTTCTTGAAGTCGTGGCCCATGAAGACATAGAGAATGGGGTTCATGCAGCTGTTGGCGATGGCAATGGCAGTGGCCAGAGGCAGTCCCAGGCTGAAGACAGAGCCCGGTACAGCCGTGTGGTGGAGCTCCAGCAGGTAGAGTGTGTGGTAGGGACACCAACAGAGGAAGAAGGTGACGATGATGGTGATGATGATCTTGAAGGGCTTCTTGGTCTTGGCCAGGCGATTGCGCCGCAGCTTGAAAACGATGGTAAGATAACAGGCGGTGATGATAAAGACTGGGATCAGGAAGCCACAAAGGAAGCGGGTGACGGTGACCACCACGTGCCTACTGAACCCTACATGATCCACCCGGGAGTTAGCGGAGTGTGGGAAAGACGGGGTGGCAGACAAGCTGAAGTTGTTGAAGCAGGTTATTTTCCCATGCATATTGTTTATGTCCCGGAAGACAAGAGATGGGGAACTCAAGAAGAAAGACAGAACCCAGACGGCCACACAGGTCATGTAGGCCAGTCGGACACTGCGGTGGTTCTGGGACCAGACAGGAAGCAGCACAGAGATGCAGCGGTCAAAGCTGATAACCGTGAGCAGGAAGACGCTGGTGTACATGTTGTGGCTGAGCAAAAAGCTGCTGATCTTGCACACGGCCTTCCCAAACACCCAGTGGTAGTCCATAGCGGCATAGGTGATGTGGATGGGCAGGAAGATGTTGAACAGGAAATCAGCCACTGCCAGGTTGACGAACCACACAGTGTTCACCGTCTTCTTCATCTTGAATGTGGCAATGAGAATCACCAGGCCATTGCCTAGGATCCCAAGGAAGCATACCACGCTGTAGATCACCACCAGGAAGACACGGGCCACCTTGGCCTCTAGTGGCTGCACCTCCTCCAAATCCACAATGGGGCCGAAGCCGTCTATGTACTCATAATTGTAACTGCTGGAATCGTTGTAAGCATCGTACTCCATCTCTGCAAGAGATGACAGGGTCACAGGCTAAAGACCTCGACAGACAGGTGCTGAGGCATTGCCTGGCAACAGAGAGACCGTCATCTGAGAGAGGACAGGGCCATAAGTCAGCCATCTCCCCTCTGTCATTTCATTTCTTTGCTTTGTATTCATTGCCTGTCATATGTGCATGTACATGTGCTCATGTAGTAGGTGTATGTGAGGGCAGAGGGTAATGGCAGAGGAGACACGGAACATGAAGTTCCTCAGTTCATTTAGTACTCATAACCATCTCCCCGGCCTCCTTCTATTCCCACTGCTATCACCACTCCCCTCCTCCTCTTCCTCCTCCTCCCCAGTCCTCCTTCTACCCACTCTCCTCCTCTTCCTCCTCCTCCCCAGTCCTCCTTCTACCCACTCTCCTCCTCTTCCTCCTCCTCCCCAGTCCTCCTTCTACCCACTCTCCTCCTCTTCCTCCTCCTCCCCAGTCCTCCTTCTACCCACTCTCCTCCTCTTCCTCCTCCTCCCCAGTCCTCCTTCTACTCACCCTCCTCGTCTTTCTCCTCCTCCCCAGCCCTCCTACTTACCCTCCTTCTCTCCTCCTCCTCCTCCTCCTCCCCCTTCTCTCCCTAGCCCTACTCCTCCTCTTTGTTCTCCTCCTACCCCCCACTTCTGAGAAAAGGTCTTACTAAGCAGTCCTGGAACTCACTCTGTAGACAAGTTTGGCCTTGAACTCACTCACAGAGACCCACCTGCCTCTGCCCTTAGGTGCTGGAGTTAAAGGTGTGTGCCACCACACCTGGCCTACTTTATTTCTTTCACAAACATCTGCAAGCCCAGCACTACTGTAATCATTAGCATATATAGACACTAACAGCCGGACCCCACAAATCCAAGTAGGAATGTGAGGCCAGATGGAGCTGAGCCTCAAACAAGCTGAAGATGCAGAGGTGGGATGCATTAGGAACCATGTGGTGTTTTGAATAAGAATGGCCACCCTAGGCTTACAAGCTTGAACACTCAGCCCCATTTGATGGAACTGTTTGGGAAAGATGTTAGAGGAGGTGCGTCATGGCGGGAGGAGGGATGAAGTGTTCTCTCCATCTCCTGCTTGTGATACGGACACTCAGCTGCCTGCAGCCATGCCTCTGCTCCACCATTATAGACCCTGTCCCTCTGAAACAGTGAGCACAATTAGGTGCGTTCTTTTATAGATCACCTTGGCTGTGGTGTTTTATCACAGCAATATAAAATAACTAATACAAATCTCAACAAGGTCAATGATGAAACCCTCCACCCCCACCACAGAAAAAGACTAGGTTCCTAAACTAAGTCTCACTGGCCTCTTAAGGACCCTTCCTCCCTCTATGGTCTGTGTAAGGTTATTAGTCATTCAAAGACCCCCGGGGTATAGACTGTCACACCAGCTCTGATGCAGTGGAGAAGGGAGACTGTTGCTGTGACCATGGTTCCACTCACACGTCCAAAGAGTGACAGCCTTCCCAGCATCCTCCCCTGACCCCACCCTGCTGATGACCCTTTGGAGACACGAGTTCTTACCTTTGGAGACCTTCACACTTTGCTGTTGCAGAACAGAATTCCAGTATGAGTTCCCAGTCAGGCAGTCACTATGCACAGCTGGAAATACCTGCAGGGGGTGGGAAGGGTGGAGAAGAGGCAGCAGGTAAACCCAGAGCCCAGGAAGGAGGAAACAGCTACTCAGAGAGGTGGGAATCACTCAGCCAAGGTTCCCCTGCTGGAAAGAGTGGAGCCCTTGAACCTAGAACCAAGTGGCTCTACCCACAACAGCTGTCATACCGTGTGGGCACCAGCATAAGGGGCGAAACACAGGTGAGTGCATGCAGATGCCACACAGGCTGTGGGGGTGGCTCCCTGGACACTCACCCACATGGGAGGGCCCAGAAAACACCAGCCCACAAGGCAATGTCTTCCCAGGGCCTCTTCCCAGCAGGCATTGCTGCTCTTGCTTTACAAAGTATGAAAACTAGGCCAGTAAGATGCTCAGCAGGCAAAGACACTGGCTGGCCATGTCTGACAACCAGAGTGTAGTCCTGGGGACACACACGGTGGAAGAGAATTGAGTCCCAAAACTGTCCTTTGACTACACATGAACATGGACACATTCAGGCCTCCACACGTGTGTCAAATAAATAAGTAAATGGGTTTTAAAATTAGAAACATGGAGAATGAACTGATTCACGTTTATAATTCAGGCACTTGGGGAGACTGAAACAGGAGGATCATGAGTTTGAGGCTAGCCTGGACTACATAGTAAGACTGCCTCCAAAATGCGTGGAAACAGAGCTCAGAAAGCCTGCAATGGGCCTGGTGGTCACCATGAGTTAGATGTAGACCTTCCTGTCCTGGTGGTCAGCACTAGTTAGACACAAACTTCCTGACTTTGTATGGGGACAGTGACCCACACAGCCTCTGAGCACTGTCAGGGCAGGCTGCCAGCTAGTCCTGCACCAGCCCCTAGCAACCCTGTTAGGCTTCTAGGAGAGTTTGTATACCTGTAGGTGCCAGAGGCAGTGATTGGGTGCAGGGCTCAAACCTGACTTTTGTCACCTCCCAGCTGTGTGCTTCTAGCAAATGACTTCTGTCTAAGCTTCAGGCTCCCCATCAAAAAAACAGGGACATTCAGGTCCCAGAACATGTCGGTATGTTAGAAAGCAGTGGACATCAGGGTATTGGCAATTAGCTTGGCAAGGGGACACAGAAAGCCATCAGTGCTTAGGAGCGAAGCATCACCTCCCAGCAGTGCACGGGATTTGAACTGAAGGCTCTGACCTCCACTGTGGGAGTCCTCTGGTCTTGACAAATGGACTCTAACCCCAGTGAGACTGTCAATCAAAGTCTCTCTTTTTACCAACCAGCCAACTCCCTTGCGCTTGCATTCAGGGCTGCTCCTCTGGGGCCTGAGCGCGCCTCTCATTACAGAAAAACACTTTTGTTAAATGAAAGCGTCTTGGAAAATTTCACTGGGGCTCTGAGCCCAAGGGACCCGGACGTGAGCTTGATTGTCACCATACTTGGTAGACTGGGAGCGTATCCAAGGAATGCGGCAGTCAGAATGAGCACTGGGAACAAGGATGCAACAGGGGGAGGAGCACTCACCTAGCACCTGGGGGTTCACTATCCCTGGTGCTAGAGGGGGAGGGGGAGGGGGGAAAAGAGGGAGGGAGGGAGGAAGGGAGGGAGGAAGGGAGGGAGGTAGGAAAGGAGGGAGAGAGGAAAGAGAGAGGCCCATTGTCAGGGGAAGACTTACTGTCAATGACAGTATGAGGTACCACTTGAAACTCCTATGTGTTGAGAGCCTGGACTGGGCACTCAGTCCCAGTGGTCACACTGGTGTGTGCATGTGTGTTTTTATGTGTGCATGAATGAGCGTGCATGTCTGTAAGCATGCTTGTGAGGACACAGGTAGGTCTCAAGTGTCATCCTCCATGTCTTTTTGTCAGGGTCTCTCACTGTATCTGGAGTTCAGATCCTACTGGTCTGGTTAGCCTGCAAGGCCCTTGCATGGCTCTGCCCCTGCCTCCTCGGTCCAGACATTTCAGATGGCTGCTGCGACAGGTTTTGTTTTGTTTTCTTACAGTGCTGGGTTTGAACTTAAGCCCTATGGTTGCAGAGCAAGCTCTTCACTGAGTGAGTCACCTCCGCTGGCGATGATCCTGCCTTAACCCTGGAGACGCTACTGTGGAGCTTGGGGAGCAGAAGGCCCCGACCTAGCACCCAGATGGGTGAGAAAGCCGTCTGAAGCCTGCAGAAGCCAGGCTTAACTGCCACGCCACAGTGCCCTGACATCTGCTGTCATGTGTCTGTCTACACTCCCTGTGCTGGGCCTCACAGGCACCAGGGATGAGAAGCAACTCCCTTAGGGTCTCTTCCCACAGTGGACTCGCAGATATGATAGAGGGCCAGGGCAGACCCCAAATATTCCAAGAAGTAAGAGGAGCTGCATTCAGCCGGGGAGCTGTACGCTTTCTGGGACAAGGGACCTCTGAGTGGGAGGTAAAGGGCCAGCAGGGATGAGGATGTGGGGCTGAGAGAGGAGGGAGAAGGCTCCACCCAGCACCCTCCATTATGGCACCGGAGACTCAGACGCTGCTGGCCATAGAAAGATGACCTCGATGACGTCATGTCTGGTTCTTAGGCTGGGCTGGAAGCAGCTGGGGTCAGAGACTGTGTGTTTTCATCTCTGAGCCAGGGCCACAGGGATGGCTCCGGAGATATATATATAGATATATATATATATAGATAGATATATATAGATATATAGATATATAGATATATAGATATAGATATATAGATATATATATAGATATATATATATACCTTTGCCAAGTCTGTCATGGTTCATCCTATTAGAAGCAGGTCAGCTGTTGGGGCAGCCTTTACCTCCCTGCCCCTAGCCCTCCTAAGTGGAGGAAGGCCCTCAGCCTCTGTCTGTCTCCCTATAACTTGAGCTGCATGGATTTCCTGGGGAGCTGTAAGGGAGTCAGTGGTCTCAGCACCTCAGTTGCCGTGTCTATAAAGCGGATGTGAAGGGAATAGGTGATAGGTACTTCACTGTAGGGGTCCCAAGGACTGACTCCTATGTGAAACAGTGTCTGGCTCCCACGTGCCTCTTGGATACCCAAATCCTCACATCCATTTCTAAAATAGCACATTTGCATATAAAACCACATGCATTTTGCCAGATGCTTTAAGTTTCCTGGGGATTGAGTTTAGTGTCTAATGTCACAGATATGCTGTGCCCATAGCCTTTGTATCTCAGCATTCTGTGACAAGAAATGAGAAGAAAAGGCCGCACATGCTTACAACACCAGCAATTTCAATCTAAATCGTCTTCTTTCCTTCCTTCCTTCCTTCCTTCCTTCCTTCCTTCCTTCCTTCCTTCCTTCCTTCCTTCCTCCTTTTCTTTTTTTGTTATTTTCCTTTTTCTATTTTGATTTTTTTCTTGGTTTTGTTTTTGGTGTTTTGTTTGGTTTTTGTTTTTCGAGAAAGAAAGAATCTTGTTGTGTAGGCCAGGCTGTCTTCAAACTAGTAATCCTCCTGCCTCTGAGTACTAGGATTGTGGGTATATGCCACTGAAAGGTTTTTATGCCATCACATCCGGCTTTCCAAAATACTTTTCATCTATGGCTGGTCAAATCCAGGGACAGAAAGTCCATCAAGAAGGAGGGATGGCTGTGCTGATAACTGGCCTGGCACACTGTCTTGCTGCCCTTCATGCCCCCTCTGGTGGCCTTTGTCAAGGCAGATGGGAAAAGGCCAGCCAGAGAGGCCTGAGGAATGGCTGTTCCATCTGCTTTTCCTGCTTGGGTTCAGAGCCAGGACATGGTCACGGGGCTGGCCATCCTGGTTCCTAAGCTCTGCCATAGAGTACCTCCCATCCACTGCCCAGAACACTGTGTGCAGAAACAACGGGTGCTTGGCCTCTGCCAACTGCAAAGATGCAAAGAGCTACGGCATTCCTGCTACTCACACTCCTACCCCTCCCCTCCCCCCGCAGCTTCCAGGAAGCTCGTGGAATAAAGAAGTGGGACATCTATGTGCACCCCATGTCCCATAAATAGCTAACACAGACCGGAGCCCTGGCCACATGCCAACACATTGCAATGCTCAGATGGCCCCATGGGGAAGACCTCGCCTTGTGGGTGAAGAAGCAGGTTCAGAGAGGTGAAGCCTCTTGTCTGTAGCCACACAGCAGTGAGTGTGAGCAGAACCCGAGCCCTAGGATCTCCACTCACCTCTACTGCTCTGGAGAGAGGGCAGCCCCAGTCCCACCTGCTCCAGGCTCCAAGCTTCAGCCTTGAGTCCTCAGAGCTCAGGCCCTCCCCTATCCTTTTCCCACAAATACGCCTCCTCCCCTCCTCGCTCTCTGTAAGCAGAAATCGCGTGGCAGTCACCCCACCGAGCTGTAGAGCTCTTGCCCTGCTACTGCTCTCCCCAGGTGCCCACGGAGAATACCCTGGAGGAAACTGTGGTAAAGAACAAGGCTTCCCTTGAAGAAGGGCCACTTCCTCTATCTTGATAATCCACAATCTGTAATGATCACGCCGCCCTTTTTCATAGGGCCACTAGGAAGCTCGGGGTCATGTTTGCAGATCCTGGCAGTAACTCCCTCAACTCAGTGGGTCTGTAGCCGGCCTCTCTGGCCTCAGCCGGTCCTGGTGCATCTAACCCAACTCCGTACTGATTCAGTTATCAGTATACAGTTATCCAGACACTGGGCTAAGCACCTCTAACTTCATTAGCTGGAAGGCCTCCACCCATCCCCAGGGCCCCTACTACTGTTACCCCACTATAAAGGTGAGGGGGGTGCAGCTAACATCATGCTCAGCCAGACAGCTTCGTGCCCATCACTCCAACCTCCACCCTCGCTTCTAGTACACAGAACACTTTATTTTGAGTCTGCCCACACCCTTCCTGATGCCCCAGGGTGCCCTGCCCTTAACAAGACAACCTCCCTGTGGTGGTTTGAATGAGAATGGTGTCCCCCCCCCCCCCCCGCGCCGTAGGCTCATATATTTGAATGCTTGGCCACCAGGGAGTGGTACTACTTGAAAAAATTAAAAGGATTAGGAGGTGTGGCCTTGATGGAGGAAGCCTGTCACTGGAGATGGGCTATGGGCTTTGGGGTTTCAGAAGCCAATGCCAAGCCCAGAATCTCTCTGTGGATCAGGACGTAGCTCTCAGTTCCGGCTCCAGCACCTGCCTGCATGCTGTCATGCTCACTGCCCCAATATTAATGGACTAAACTCTGAAACTGTAAGCAAATGTCCGATAAATGTTTTCTTTCATAAGAGTTGCCGTGGTCATGGTGTCTCATTGCATTAATAGACTAGTGACTAAGGCTTCCTCTTGTCCCACTTTTCTAAGCCCTGTCCCTCCTAGCCAAGGAGTGCAACCTCCCCGATTTCCAGAACCATCTGGCTGAGGTCAGGAACACATAGGGTCACAGATGAAGCAAGCACATCTGGCCTCCCTCTCCTGTCCTCAGCTCCCCCCAGAGACCAGGGACAGACTCTGCGCTCCTATCCATCTGACACAGGGGCCTAGAGTGGCCTGCCTGATTCACAAAACCTACGGCCTGGCTTGTCCTTTCCCTGGGTCAGTCCAAATCCCTAGGAAGAGATGCAGACACACGGAGGAGGTGGCAGCAGAGGGTCTCTGAAATCAGTTCCCCTTCCTGGGTCTCAGTGGTACAGTCTGGGAGTTGGAAAGATGACGACACCCACGCCTGCTGGAACTTACCAGAACCTGAACCTTCTAAGGCTAAAGAGCTGCTGCGGTAGGGATGGAGCAGCAGTCTGGAGAAATTTCGGAGGCCCCAGATGCCCTGCATGCATCTGACCAAGGTCCCAACTCATCCCAGTCTCAGTGGGTTTAATGTAGGGCCCTCCGTGGTTTCTTCTTTTAAGATCCTACCTGAGTCCCTGCCCTGACTGCTGTCCATGATGGAATGTGACCTGTTAAGTTAAATAAGCCCTTGTAAATGAAACTACAACAACTAACTAACGGTGTCTCTTGGCCCAGGACCCACCCAGCTCGGTGACGCTACACTCAGCACTCGCAGCCCTCACAGTCCTAAGGTCCCCAGCGTGATTGCACCCACTCCCAGTTTCGGACAGAGGTTCTGGACGGCTCCATGAGACCTTCTGCCCACTCTCCAGGGTAGAGCTCTTTGCTGTTGGGGTAGCTCTTGCCACAGAGAGAGAGAGAGTCCCCAGGTCTCCACCCCCTGGCCCCTTTCACATCACTCTCTCCAGTCCCCAGGCCTTTCCTATTGCCGACAACACCCACCACTGCTCACCCAAGGCCACCACTTGACACAGGTCGACTGCCTAATGTAGGTCCCTTCCCAACAGCCCTCCTCTGGTCCAGCACACAGCGGGCACTTAGTCAAGTATCCCATCCTTTTATGACATCGGAATCTGTTGCACACTCTCTACATACACGCCCAGCCCATTAGTTGTAACATACCATGCCATACAGCTCTGCAGTGAGTGTGGCACATACCGCCCATTTCTTAAAAAGATGAGGAAACAAGCTAAGCGATGGGGTGCTCGTCTCTAATCCCAGCACTTGGGAGGCAAAGACAGATGGATCTCTGTGAGTTCAAGACCAGCCTGGCCTATAGAGAGAGTTCCAGGACAACTAGGGGTGTTACACAGAGAAACTCTGTCTCGAAAAACCAAAGATAGATAGATAGATAGATAGATAGATAGATAGATAGATAGATAGATAGATGATGGATAAATAGGTAGATGATAGATAGATAAATAGATAGATAGATAGACAGATAGACAGACAGACAGACAGATGATGGATAGATAGATGATAGACAGACAGACAGACAGACAGACAGATAGATAGATAGATAGATAGATAGATAGATAGATATGAGAAAACTGAGGCTTCAAGATGCCAGCGCCTGCCGCCCACATGGCCTCCCTCCTGTGTCTAACATGTGATGCTTTTGCAACTCTATGTGCAATATTGCAGAAGCAGCATTGTTCAGTAGCGACCAGGCTTCCAATTTTGAGTTTGGATCCTTTCCCAGGCCACATGCCAAGAACTGAGATGCTCCATGGGCCCAGGTTCTACCTCAAGCCTCTGCTGCCTCTGATGGAGCCCCGGACACCACGCCTTCCCTGACAACAAGGACTATATCCACTCAAACCATAAACTGAAGTGGACCATCCATTGCTTAAGTTGCTTCTAGGGGTGAGAAGTTACCAGTGATGAGAAGTGGCTACAGCAAGGTACAGACACACACACACACACACACACACACACACAATCAGAAGAGTCCTACCTCCAAAGAGGAATGAATGTTCAGAATAGCCAAGGAACCTTGGGATGGATAACCCCGACAGGAAAACAACCAAGGAATGGGAGCAGGCAACATCCAGACAAGGAGGTCCCTAGATCAGACACACACTACGCTGAAGAGCAACAACGAGAACATGACAGGCATGCTGTGGTAAGCCCTGGAGAGCTGCGGGTGCCTCAGGCATCTAGGAGCTGAGGTGTCCGGTGACAGCTCCTGAGGAAACTCCCAGGCAGCCTCCACAGCCTGACACACAGAGTCCACAAGCAAACGCTTCAGCGAGGATTCCTACTAACAGGGATGGCTGCCACGCAGTCCAGAAAAATTGGGTTGGGGAGTGGGGCAGAGGACTGGGAGACAGAGGAAGCCAGGCACGTCAGCATCCAAAGGATTCCTGGGCTCACCCATACCCATACAGTGTGAACCACCACATTGTGGGAATAAGGCAGGCCATGCTCCATGCTCTGGAAGGTTGCATATGTCCACCTCCTGCCCTCCCCCCACCAGCATCCCAGGTGCTTCCCGCCTGTCAGTCCTCTAACAGAGCCCCAGGTCCTAGGTGCTGGGAGCAGGAGTCCACCTGGACACTAAGGCTTGGAAACAGTCAAGGTTCTGGGGACATGGGTGGATATAGGTGCCTCTGCCAAAGACTGGGTGTTGGAGGTCCTGAATGCCCATGGGAGAGAGGGCAGGAGAAAGGGGGGCCAGTGAGCTTGCTGTAAGGAGCTATGAGGCTCTTAGCCCCACAGAGTGGGAAACTCCATGGAAAATCCATGCAAAGAAGCAGCACACAGCAGGAACCCTGTGACCTGCAGACCCACACTGGACCAGCTGCATGGGAGGAGCACTCAGGGAAAGAACTTAGGAAGAAACACTTGGAAGGGGAGGACTCTGGGAGGAGCACTCAGGGGGAGCACTCCTGGGGAGCCACGATGGCCAGAACAGAGGCTGCAGGCAGCAGGCATGGGTGTGAAGGCAAAGAATTTCACCTTCCTCACTTTTCTTGAGGGTCAGAAAAACATCCTAAGAACAAACACCCCAAATCCAAATCCTTGTCTGGGGTTCACACCTGGGCAATGCCTTGGTCACTGATTCCACAACCAAGCTACGCTAGCAGACAGAAAGCCAAAAAATGTTCCTCAGGGCCCTGCCTGACAGTCTTCTCTGCTGGGCTGTGGTGACCTAAGGGAAATAACAGCGACAGCTCGGTGGGAGGGAACTGACGGGTGTCCCCACATCAGAATGTCCTCAGCAAGCCAAGACTTGCAGGACCAGAGGGCCCCAGGCAGATGGCTGCTCCTGCCCACATCCACATCTGGTTTCACCAGCCACAGAGAACAAAGCCCTCAGGCAGATGTCATCACCTTCCTCCTCACTGAACTGACTTGTGCACAGTCCTTGCTACATTCTGGCCACCATCCTACACATGAATACGAAGAGGCAACCGAGGCACAGAGAAGCTAAGTCATGTGCCCAAGCTCACACAGCAAACTCGATCAGGAAAGACACATCAAGTTAACCACTCGCCTTAGGAGGAAATAGAGAGGTGGACGGGAACTCGAACCCACAGCCTGCAAGATATCCATTGCTCCTCTCCAAGACACACCAGGACCCCTTGTCCTTGTCCTTAGCAGAATCTCCTAAAACCCCCACAGGATGGATACCACAGGGTCCATGGTGTACAGTGTCCTGTGTTCCCTCCAGTCACTCTGCCTCTAGTGAGCGGCCATGTGAGGGATGCCTCTGGTCACAATGCCCTTTAGGAGGAGTTCATTGCCCGCCATCCTTCAAGGTTCAGCTTCCTGAAATTGGTGTAGACCCTGGGATATGCCTAGCCACATTAGATGGTAATGTGCCTCTTCCATCCTCGACCCACTTAGTGGTCCCCAGCTCACAAGAGAGGCACCTGAGGCTGGGGAAGAGCAGGTTGCTCCGAGTCACCCTCCCCCACCTTACCTGGTGAGCGCAGAACAAGCCTGTGCTGCCTAAGAAGGCAGGGTGCCACTTCTGCTGTCCTTTGCTGGCCTGTGCTCCCCCACCCCCGTGGAAGGAGGATGGTAGAACCAAGAGACATCTGGGCAGCAGATGTCTGTCTGTCTTCCGCTCTGCTTCTATCCCTTCTGGTACCCCTGAGCCACATGGGGTCTTAGTCTCTGTCTGTCCCTCCTGCTGGCTTCCGTGCCTCACTCGTGCTCTCTGCCTCTTTTTGTTTCTTACTCAGCAATCCCCCCCTCCCGCCCTGTCCCAACCACCCTTCCTTCTCCCTCCCTGGCCCTAGTCCCAGCCAACCAGAAGCCCTTCACCTACAGCCCTCTCTCACCTCCGCATGCACCTGGCCCTCCAGGCAGCTAGTTCTTTCTTTCTCTGTATTTCTCTCTTCCTTTCTCTGTTTCTATCTCTCTCTCCTTCTCTCCCCCTCCCTCTCTCTTTCTCCTCCCCCTTCTTCTTCCCTCCCCTCCCCTACCTCTGAGTAGCAGCCCCAGGACAAACACAAGGGCCTTATCAGGGCAGTGGGCGTGGGCGTGAGAGCCCAGAAGGAAACTCTAAACCCTTCCCCAGCTCCAAATGGCCAGTGTGTTTGGTCTGGCTTCTGTTCCCATCTCCCACCACAGCAGCTGACAGTCCAGCCGGGTGATGGCTCAGCCACATCTCTAGTTCTCTCTGCCTCCAAAGGGCTTTTAGGAACTGAGAAGTACCTCAGAGGTTGTCCTGGAGTGGAAACTGCAGTCCAGCCACAGAACGGGGGCGTTGGGCTGTTATGTGCATGATGTACCCAGAACCTAGGACCTAGAACCTCATACATCCTATGCTTTAGTGGGAAGGCTTACCCTTGCAGCATAGATTTGTACACACAGGTTCAGAGAGGTTACATGACCCGCACAGGCTCACACAGCATTTCCTTTCCCGGCCCCCCAGCCTGAACAACTCCAGACTGCGATGTCTTTGATGGCTGGTCCCATTTACTCAGAGCAGAGAAGGAGGCCTCCCAGCTCTTGTGGATAGTTCTAGAATCACTTAGGGGCTACAGTGCATGGGACCCCAGGTGTCTGGAAATTACACAGATGTTCCAGTCACAGGCCTGGCTCCCAGCTCTGGACAGAATTCGTTCTGTCCAGGAGTTTTTCCTCGCTGATCCCACGCCCCCGCACTAGGTCTCTGAGTCAGCACACCAGAGTTTGCAGACAAGACTCTCTGAGAACTGGCAGAAATAAGAAGCCCACATGCTCAGAGGGCCGACAGAGCCCAGGACACCTCTTGTGTCTGGTGGGCACACACATGAAAGCAGATCCCCCAAACACCACACCACCTCCTGGTTTCTTCCACTAGAGCAGTTGTGGTTGGCTCTATGAGCCCCAAAAGCCTTTCTTAGAGTGAACTTACCCCCAGGGTGCCCTGGATGGATCCCAAGAGGTCTCTCTGCTAGGCATGAGATGACATGGGTGGCAGAGGCAAGAGGGTCACCGCATGTTCAAGGCCAATCGGGGTTATAAGATGAGTGGTAGACTAGCCAAGGACTCCCTAGCGAGAGCCCTATCTAAATAAAAGCCTCCCTGAGTGGGGCCCACAGTGTGGCTGCAGGGCATCAGGCATGGGGCACGCATGGTGAGGGGGAGGCTGCTCAGTCTGGGCTGGAGACAGAACTCCCCGACACTAGCAAGAGGCTTCCACAACCTGCCAGCTGGGGACAAGAGAGTGAGCCTGGAGACTGGGTTCCTCTGGGCCCCAAGGTTAGGATTCAATATGAGTACCAGTCACCCTACTAGCTCCGTTTTATTGCATGCCTACTATGTGCTGGAATGCCGAGAGACACTAGATAAGCATCTAGCCCAGACTGGGAAGGTGGCCGTGCTTGTAGCCGCTTTACAGTTGAGGCTGGGTGCTTTCTCTTCTCTCTTGGCCTTACTTAGTAAATGTCCTTAGAAATATCTTAGCTGGGTGTGGTGGAGTGTGGGCTGCTTAACAAGACCCTGGCTCAAAAAAGGAAAAAAAAAGCCACAAATATGCCCGACTCCTTGGAGTCTCAATGATTTCATAGGCTCTTGTCCAGCTTAACACTATATTTGGGCCAAGTGTCTATCCCCAGTTTAGTGCTATGACTCCGAAAAAGACAGCATGCTTTGCTTCCCTGCCTGCTATGTGGTCCTAGGCAAGTTACTTCGCCTCTCAGAAATGGAAGTCAACCATTCATGAGATAAATAATAAAACATTTGCAAGCAATGAAGGGTGACGAGGAAAAAATTTGTGGGGATCCTCTGAAGCTACAATGGCTTTAGGACAGTGAAGTTCAAAATTAATTTGCCAAATGCAAGACTGAGTTCTGGCTAACTAGAACACGCATTTCTAGCTGCAGGAGTGGTTGGGGTTTGCAGCTGGGAGCAGCCAAACCAGCTAGGTCAGAGGCTATCTGTAGACCTCAGTGTGGACGAGCCATCTCTGTTCTCTGAGCTGGCTCTGTAAACCCTCTGAGGGTGCCCGTGAGCCTGGCAGGAGAGAGCGGCGAGCGCCCGCAGGAGGTGTTCAGCACACAGAGCTCAGACTGGACCATTGTGCTGGCAGTCAACTGCAAGTCTGTCCTCCGGAGTGACAAGGGGAGGCTGACCAGGCTACCCATCCTGAACCCGTGACTCAGTTTCCCCTTTTAGACATATAGCTCAATTGGAGAAAATAGCCGGGTAGTGGCTCAGCAAAGCAGACAACTGTGGGTCTCCAGCAACATCACTAGCCCTTCATCCCCACTTCACAGTTGAAAAACTAAGATTTACACAAACCGAGCTTCCTTGTGAGCTGCCAGCAAGGGACAGGATGGACGCTCCCACACTGCAGTCAGCTCCTCCCCTGAGTTTCCCAGGAATCTGAAGTATTGCAGCCTTAGTGAGCAGGCCGCTTTACCTCTCCGGTCTCGGGCTCCTCATCTCTATTGCTGGTCTCGATAGGCTGAGGACAGTGAGACCAGGGCAGCCATGTCCCAGCACTGTGCAGCTTTGACGGCAAAGGCTTGTCACCCATGGGGCAGTTGTCACACACTTCCTACCAGCTCCTAGGGAGCTCACTGCTTTAGGGTCCAGGGTTCCTACCCAGTCCTCTACAGCTGCCTGAGCAGTCAGGTCAAAGCACATGCTAGGGGCCCTTGCAGGCTGCACAACGGTGGCCACTGTGTTCCAGAGACACCTGGCTCCTACGTGGCAGGAAGTGGGCTTGGCAGGACCCCAGTGGTAAAAGACAAAACTCCGTTTGGCACCTCTACCAGGGAGGGGTGAGGAGACAGAGGTCCTCCTGGGGGCCAGAGTGAGCCACACCTGGACAAGCTCAAACCTCCAAAAGATGGAGACACTTCCAAAAGATGACACTGACCTTGGATTGGGCTCTGAGGACCCTCTGCACCTCTTGCTGTCCCTACCCTTCCAGAAAACATTCACTCACCAAGCACCTGCTGTGTGCCAGGCTGGACTGGGGTGGTGGGGTACAGCAGAGCTCAGCATGGAGCATGGCTATGCTTGGGACAGGGTATAAGCGACAGTCACCGGAGGGCAAACACCTCAGAGGCACACTGCCTGGGGCTGAGTCCCAGTTCGGCTATGTCACCTGGCAAGCCCCATACCTCCCAGCGTCGCACAAATGCTGCCTACTTAAATAAGAACAACAGCAGTCATGAATAAGTGCTGTAAACAGACTGAGAGAGGCGCACAGGGCCTAATACTGGCTTCAGGGAAGCCTCTCTGAGGAGCCGATATTTGAGTGGAGACGTGAGCTCAGGGATGGGGAGTCAGTGTGGTAGAAGAACATTCTGGGAAGTGGGGACAGGAAGTGCAAAGGAAGGTCTGAAGCAGGAGAGGGACCAGCACCCATGGAAAAGCTGTAAGTAAGCACCTGGCTGCCACCCTGCCGAAGGCTGTGGGGTAAGACTACATGGTCCCTACTCTCAGAGACAAGTGGCATGGCCAGGGTCACAGGATATTGTCCCAAGTCCAGACCCCCAACCAGCTACCTCTACTGTCAGGGCGGAGCTGGCTACAGCCCCCACTCCTTCATTTTGTTCCTCAAATCTGGGGCACAATTTACCACGCTATCTGCCTTTCCACCACCGTGGAAGGAAGAGCAAGGGACAGTAAGAGAGGAGCCGAGTCCTGCCCGCATGCCTCTGTCCCAAGAAGGTGCGGAGCTCTACAGGAGTGAAGATGCATGCCGGTTCTCCGTGACACCAGTCTGAGCCCTCCAGTCACCGTGTCCGTGAGTTCTGGCCCTGCACAAAGCAAGGGGCAGGAGGCTGGGGACAGGCGAAGCCTCTAGGGAGAGTGACATTGGAACTGATCTCTCAAGGGAGCCAGTCATTTGCCAGATGGATGGAGAAGATGCTCCAGTGAAGGGTGCTGAGTACAGATCACAGAGTCCTGGTAAGTGGTTAGGGTGAGAGGGAACGACAGAGAGACTCACATTACAATGCCCTACTAGACCTGACGGGATCATGCAGGCAATAGGGAGCCATGGATACTCACAAATAGAGGGTGCCTGTCTTTCTAAAAAGATAAACCTGGGTGGATGATAAGGTCTGCACTAGAAGAAAGGAGTCTGGAAGGGAAACTGAGGCACCAAGCAGAAATGGCTCTGGCCCGAGACCGCAGAGTCAGGAAGGGTCAGGAATGGGGTTTGAATGAGGGCAGCCTGACTCTTAAGACCTACATAGCCAGTGATAGCTGACCACTGCCATGTTCTGGGGATCATTTATTGGGTGCTGCCTTGTTCCATGGCTGGCCTTGGTCTATCTGTCATTGCAGCATGCCTCCAACATCTCAAGAACCTCCAGTGACCCCCAACTTGCCCATCTCTTCGCAGGGCTGTCCACAAACAGACTCCAGGACAAGTGAAGGGCTGCAGAAACCTAGGCAGCCCAATGGGATGTGAGAGAACCCAGGGCTCTGACCTGCCCCAGTACCCCAGCTACAACCCAGCTCAGAATTCCCTGGCCTTGGCCCAGGCAGTGACAAATGGGTTGTCCCTGTTGCCAGGATGGTGGAGTGTGAGGTCCCACCCTGTTCCCAGGCTCTGGGGAAGAGGGACATGGGCAGCCTGCCCCGCCCCCCATCACCACTCCATTACCTCTTCCAAGGCAAGCCCACACTTTGACCTGGGAGGGAAATGGTCAGGGAAATGGCCCTCTCACCCTGCCCTGACACCATCAGAGAACAAAATGCTGGCTGCTGACCAAAGGGAATTCAAAACTCCTAAGGTGAAAGCCTGTCTCCTTCTGTTGGAGAAGAAGGGGTCACCAGGCTCACTGTCATGAACTCTAGTCTCATTTGCTGGCAGTAGATCTGATGCAGGGTTAGGGATGCAGTTCAGTGGGCAGGGTGCTTGCCAACTGTGCATGACTCCCCAGACCCTATCCCGAGCACCTCATAAACCAAGCATTGTCATCCAAGCCTGAAATTCTTGCATTCTGGGGGAGGGATCATGTCTCAAAAAAAGAGTAATAAAAGCAAAGCAAAGCACCCCCACACACACGCAAAGAACGCACCCCCACATACACACGCAAAGCATGCACCCCCACATACACACGCAAAGCATGCACCCCCACACACATTTATCTAGCTGCAACCTGGCCTTCAGTTGCCATGATTCTGTATCATAGAACCCACCCCCACATCTGCAGAGCGGGTCTACTTTGGACCTGTCCCTTGCAAGAACTGAAGGCTACCTCAGGACACAGGATTCAGTGTCCCTGCAGGTCACCCCACCTCTGGAGCACACATGCCCTTTGCCTGGTAGTTTCCAGAGAGGTGATTCGGAGGTCAATTAACAGTTTGAGTCCCCAACCAGCAGTACTTCTAGTAAGACTGAGTCATTGAGAATGCTGCTCTGTTTACTAACTGAACTTGAATGGCCCGGTTCAAGTCTCGGGGAGCTACCCAAACCACACCCGACACCTCCCCATCCTGGCACTGAGCACTTCCTCTCTTTGACCTTAGCTAGCACTTCCTCGGCACCCTTCTTAGACCTCCCCAGCCCCCACCCCACCCCAGAACAGCTGGCCCACCCTGAGTCCTCAGACCAGAAGAGGGTGAGAATTCAAAAGAGAAGTTTGTGTGTGAGGAACATAAACTAAGAGTAAGAGTGAAAGGAGGAAGGGACCTGGAAGGAACAGACTAGGAGCCAGGCCTGAGAAGGAAACAGACCAGACAGCAATGCCGGAACTGTTCCCAGGGGCCTCCACCTCCGAGGCTCCTGGCCAGGGAAGAGATGCCAGCTTCCAGGTCACGTGGTCCTGGCCCTGAACAGTTCAAACCACAGTGAGGCGGATTCCTGGTGCTAAGATCAGAATGCTTTTGCCCAGGCTATGGGACAGGGCTCCTGGGGACCTAACCGCACCTAGCCTGGGGTATCGCAGGAGAGACTGACCATACAGTCGTTCAACAAAGTCATTTCTCCTGAATGTACCAAGGAAGGATAAGCAGGAATCTATGCGGCTGGCTTAAAACTGAAAAAACGACTTCTAGAATATTCCCAGGAATGTCAGAACAGAATCCCTCTGCTTCTCAGTACTGATGTCCTGATGACGTCATCACCCACAAGCTGGATACTATTGACAGTTTGTACTGGTAGAGGACAGCCTGGGCCAACTCCGTGGTCCCGACTCTTCTTGTTTATTAATATGGTTTACCATACAAACTAAACTTGCTCGCAGAGCACCTGCTTACACCACGGACAGTCCCCCTTACACCTGTTATCCCTGCACCCACACTGTGAACTCACCTCATTCTCCTTCACAAGGCTCAGCCTTGGTCTCTCTAGCTTCATTTTCCAGCCAAGCTCTCATCCTGAGTCACTACGTTCCAGTAGTAACCCAGGAGGCCGGCACTGTGATCCACACCTGACAGGTAAGGAAACTAAGGCTTGGAGAGCTATACACCAAGGCAGCCACATGCTGGGCACCTGGTGAGAAGACACCCAGGACCCTTGTGGCAGCTGACTTTACACAGACAGAGCACCTCCTCACCTCTGTGCTCACAGGCAAGCAGGTGACCTCGCTGGCTCCTATGACCACTGAAGTAGCAGGTGCCCCTCCTCACCTCTGTGCTCACAGGCAGCAGGTGACCTCGCTGACTCCTATGACCACGGAAGTAGCAGGCGCTACTGAATCTTTTCCCTTGAGAATCAGTTTTATTCCACCAGGCCCACAAGCTGTGTGCTCTTGGGCAAGTGGCTTGGCTTCTCTGGATCTACACTTATTTCATCTGTTAAATTGGGAAGAGTTCAGTAACCTCCTGCTGTTAGGTGAACAAGAGTCTGCTCAGTGTGGCACCTCCTCTGTCTCAAGTCAAAGGTCATGACCTCCACACAGCCACCTGAGTCTTGAATAGGCCCGGTGCAACAAGAAAACACAGCCCCTCGTCCCTCAGAACAAACAGTGGCAGAATCTCAAGTGTACCCCCACCAGGGCCTGGTGCCCGCACTGGTCACTGTCCTCAAGGATGGCCTGCCCTTGGCTTCAGGAAAGCAGAGGACCAGTTCTCTCTCTTCAGACTCCTGCAGGTCAGGAGCAAGCACCAAGGAGCTAAAAGAAGTGTGGACCAAGGTGGTGACTGGTGACACAGAGGTAGGGACAGAAAGACAGAGGGGGTGGGGGAGAAAACTTAGGGGGAAGAGACAGAGACCAAGACAAGAAAGATGAAGACAGAGAAAGGGAAAGACACCAGAAGGAGAGGGGCTGGGGGCAGACCGCAAGATCAGAGAAGAGAACCAAGACCCACACCCAGGCAGAAGTGGCCTGGGCTTTGACCTGGGAGGTTCGAGCCAGCAGCAAAAGGGCAGCCCCTGTGCTGGGCCCAGGAGAAGGTCATCTGGGACTTTGGGTTATGTCACAGGAAAGCTCTGGTTTGTTTGCTATTCACTGACTTACGCAATGCTGGAGATGGACCCCAGGGCCTTTTGCACACAAGGCCAGAGCTCTGCCCTGACCTGCAATCTCTTTCAGAAGAGGCGTTACTTAATGCAAGTCGTTTGGTGACAGAGTGGGGGAAGAGTGTTTGGGAAAGTTCTGGCAGAGACAAGCAAGATTAAGACATATCAAGCCTTTCTGGACTGAGCCTGGGGTCACTGACTTTTCTAGAAGCCTACATGCGTTGGAGGTGAACATTGAGGAGGGCCAGGCGGACACACCGCTCTCCTGAAAGCACTTACCAAGGGTTTGGGTCTCAAGATTGCTGTGGGAAAAGGCAGCAGAGCTGTGCCGAGATGTCAGCTTGGCCCACAGGAAACAACCAGACACCCATGGCAGCTACCCGGAGGATGGGGAGCTAGACCAAGGAGTGATTCTGACGTAAGCCCCACAAGGACCCTTCCCCTGCGACACCACTAAGAGCTAGAACCAAGTGGAGGTAATTCAAAATCCCAGGCTTGTCCCGGAAGGTCACAGAGACCACGGCCTAGGAGTCTGCTACACACACTGAAAACAAAACAAAACATTGACTATTGAGAGGGTCTCCACTCAGAACTAAAGTCTCACCTCTTTTCATTACTAAATTTCTGACTAGGTGACACAGCTTTACCCAATTAGAGATGTTCAAACCATGTAGAACTCTAAAGAGTTAGAACAAAAAGCCCTACCCCTTCCACACTGCCATCCAGCTGTTCCCAGGTCACTTGGCTCCTGCATCAGATTACCGGGTGCCATTCTGAAGCCTCTGAATAATTACAAAGGTTTTTCCTGATCTCTCTCTCTCTCTCTCTCTCTCTCTCTCTCTCTCTCTCTCTCACACACACACACACACACACACACACACACACACACACACACACACACTTTGTATAAAAGAAAAGATATATGCACCTTCCTTCCATAACCGCTTTGGGAGATGGTAAATCATACCCCTCCTTCTAGGTAGCTGCATAATATCTCACAATTAGCTTCATGAGCTTTTCAATAACAGGGGCCTGGGGACAGCTTCCTTGCAATTGCTTACTGTTGGGCGGGATGGGCACTTGATCTCTGTCTAGTCTCTTAGTGTTACAGTGTTTAGGCAGTTTTGCCATGTGTGTTACAATGTTACAAATGAACCCTTAGCCCTCCAGTCCCTCTTTCCAGAGTTTGTTTGTTGTTTTAAGTTTTCCTTTGAGTTCTCTTTTTTTCATCTTTGTTGACATGGGGTGACTGAGATGAAACCCTGGGCCTTGTGCCTGCTAGGTAAGTCCTTGAGGAGCTTTTATAATGAGGAAACACGGCTGGCCCTCCTTGGTAGAGCCATGCTGTTCCAAAGCGAGTGAACTGCATCCTCCAGGGTCAAGAGATCCTCACACAGCCGGGCCGCACCTGCAGTCACAGAAATACCTGCCCTCACTCTGATCGGGAGAGATAGTCCACTTCTGGCCCTCAGTCTCCACATTATCCACTGCATCATGAGCTACTGCAGGGAGCAGGAGAGCCACAGTGCACTGGGCGGAAACATTTCTGGGCCCTAGGTAACCCCATGGGTACAGCTGGATGGCAGGGGTTCAGAGAGTAGGGCGGAGGCTAGAGAGGCAGCCTCTGCAGAGGGCAGGTGACCAGTGTCATCGTAAGCCTGAGGGATGGTGATCTGGAGGTGACCTGGTGTAATGAGGACTCCTAGCAGCTGCCAAGGTGAAGATGCGTTTCATCTTTATTTGGTTCTAAAATAAAATAACAATAACCCTGGGTGTGGGGTGGAGGGAGGAAAAGCCACTTCCCAAGCCCTTCAAGAAGAGTCCAGAGGAATCTTCCAGCCTGGCCCAGGAGCAGTGCCTGGCAGGCCACAGTGTCAGCCCGCCTCTGGGCAGGAATCTTGTTCTTTGGAGCACTCATGGTTCTTCCATGAGGCCCCCTCCAGGCCCCAAGTGGCTGACAGAGGAACCTTTGTCCCCCTCTCTGCTCCCTAGCACTCCTGCCAAGAGCCCTGGCTGTGACTTCTCTGTTGGTTCAGGTTTCCAAGGCCTCTTGAGTCTGGAGCCAGGAATAAAAACCCTTGAAACACTGAGACCCTCACTGCCTGTCCCTCACACTCCCCTCACCTCTCACTCGTCCTCAGCCTCCCCAAAGCCCTGATGACCCCCTCAGGAGAGAAAACTGAAGCTCAGGAGGGTCAAGCAAGCTGCCCAACAACACACAGCTAAGAGATGAAGAAGCCAGGAATGGATCCCCAAAGCTGGATTCAGCGCGTAGCGTTAACAGTCACGACTCGGAAGCCCAGCCTTCAGGCCAAAGGCCAGTTCTGCTGCATAGCCCTCTGGAGAGCTTGGGTTCTGTGTCAGTGTCCCCATGCTTCACAGGGTGGGTATTAGGATGTAAGAAAGGAAAACAGACCTCAGAACAACAGTGCACAGCCCATGGTGGAGCCCCAGCAAGCCCATTAGTATCTGTGCTATGGCACGTGTGGTGTGCACCCCTGCACATATGCATGAAAAGACCTGAGCAGGACCCCTGGTTTCTTCTTCTATCACCTTCCACCTTTTTCCTTGTGAGGAGGGTCTCTCACCAAATCAGAGGGCCACTGGTTTGTATAGGTAGGGCCAGCCAGTGCACCCTCAGGACCCACCTGTCTCTGTCCCCCAGGCCTGGACTCACAGGCACAGCAACCATGCCCGGCTTCGTACATGGATGCTGGGTATGTGAACTCGGACTCTCATGTTTGCAGAAGGAGCATTCTGTCCCACCGAGCCACCTCCGAGACCCATCACTGCTACCGTCGAACAGGGTTCTGGGTCCCACTGCTCTGTGCCTTGGCTAAGGGTAAGCACCCAAAAATCTCCTCTCCTGCCATTCATCAACCTCAACATGGAGTGATGAGCAACAGAAATTACGCTAAGACATCCTCTCACACACTGAGCTAGGTGAGTGAGATGCTAGCTTAGAGCACACATTTACGAGAGAGGGGTGCCCCCAAACTCGATAATCAAGCAAATTGATTTCCTAGGACAGCTTTACATTTTAAAGAAAAAAAATTCACAACGGAAAAGGGACCCACTTTTAAATAAAAATGAGCTCCTCCCGACCAGGACCCTGAGACATACCCTCAACACATCGGGGCCATCCAAACCTCACCTTATCCAAGACAGTGTTTGCGCCACGGTCCTCGGTAGAACTTCTAAGAACGTTCTTTTACTTATTTCTGTCCCTTATCAGGCTCCTAGCTCTTCAAGGAAGGAGTCTTCGCTGTCCAGGAAACTGATCTCATCTGCCCTACCGCAGACCTGAGGTGACAGATACAAAGTAACACCTTTGTGAGCATTGCGGCTAAACGCTGCGGCTTCAAACTCTGACTCAGGCCAATCTCTCGCTGTGTGTCTCGGGCAAGTCACTTAACCTCTCTATTGTGTCCCTATTTCCTGGGGAGGGCAGCAAGAGAGGGAAGGTTTGTTACCTGCTGGGGACTCCCTCAGACCACAGAACACAATTCTCCTTCAAGTTTCTCAACAGCCGACTGACAGGAGCCCAACCTCAACCTCCACCTCCCTCTAGAGCTGGTCCAAAGGCCTAGGGAGGCCTCAAGTTATTTTCCAGTTCTTTTGCAAATGGGGGTTACTTGAGTTTCTTTTGGAGTTGGGCTCTTACTTTCAAGCTCAGGTGACCTAAAACTCCCCATCCTCCTGTCTCAGCCTCCTGAGTGCTGGGATGACATGATTGGCTCATCATGTGCAGCCTAAAAGCCACATTTATGTTGAAACCACACAGACTTGTGTTGAAGAATGCAAACTCCTCAAGCTTTCCAATGCATGCCTGTGCACGTGTGTGCGCACACGCGCGTGAACACACACACACACACACACACACACACACCACCCTTAAAATAATGTCACATATTTTCAAAATAAAACACCACAGGCCCTCGCAAGAATTGTGGTTAAGGTTCATTCTTCCCTGAGGGAGAGAGAAGGCCTGAGGGATGTCCCAGAGAGAAGGCCTGAGGGATGTCCCAGATCTTCTTCCCTGAGGGTCCCTCTGCTTTCAGGCTTGCTTGCTTGCTCACCCCCTCAGTGTCTCCAGAGCACCAGGATGTGGTGGACACAGGGTGAGGCTGCTGGGCGTGTGGACTAGGCAGCAGGCACACCCCCTCCCACAGTGTGGTAGCTGGGTCTCACCACAGTCAGCTCCTGAGGGGAAGGACCACCCAGACACCTTCCTCTAAGACCAGACATGTGCCTGGGGAAAGGAAGGGAAGCAGAGGGGGAGCAAAAGATGATAGGTAGCCTTAGGGGTCACCAAGACAGATGACACACACACTCCACTCTTCTGCATCCTGCTCAGGGGAAGCAACCCAGAACTCTAGCCTTGAGGCACCCAAGATCTAGAGGAGTCCCTAGTTTCTGCACACAACATCCTAAGGAAACAAGCAGTTGCTACCCTCCCTGGGGTAGACCAGATGACCATACTGGTAGTTCCAGAAGCATCTAGAGAGTCAGTCATCTGCTGATTTACTAGGGCCCTTCAATCACCTAATAGCACAGAGGTACTACCCCAGCTTCTAGAAAACTCTCCTTTTGAAAGGGGGCTCAGTTTGCCTACCACATCCTGCCTAACCAAACCCATGTGGCTAAGGACCAGCCAGTAACAAAGATGCAAACAACAATGTCGAGTTAGCACCAAGACTTCTGAGTAATCAAAGCAAGCACTCAGGGGCAGCAGCCTGCATCCCTACCGATGTGATTAGCCTAATTCCCACTGCCCAGCTCCAACCTCTTTGAATGAGCTATATAAACTAAAATTAATTCATTAGTTAATATTTTTAAAAATATTTTTTCCTGATAAATCATCTCAAACTATTGTCACAACTCATTTCTCAGATCGGGACGTGGAGGCTGTGTCACTAGGACACGGCCTCACTCCATCCCATCCGTCTTGTCTAGCACCGCAGAACGGGCTCCCTCCCATTTCCAGTGAGTGTGTCGTAAAGACACTGCAGGAACCGTCTGAGGTGGTCAGTCCCAAAGTGTGACCTTGGGAGAAGTGGACTGGGTAGGCCTCGAGGCAGCTGTCCCTCCAGACAATACTGGAAAGACTGACTCCCTTTTCTCCATGACCCAGATCCTGGGAGTCTGTGCCTGTCATGAAGGAGACTGAAAGTGCCCACATACCCTCAAGAGCGATTCCTCCTGTGGTTTGGTCTCCTTCCCTTCCACAGAACCCTGTGATGCCAGCCAGGCCTGCTGGCCACAGCGTGTGTGGCAAAGCATTGCCCCTGCTGGGACAGGCAGGGCAGGGCTCACAGCCAGAAACTCCTCTCTAACACCATCTCAGCACCTCCCGCCTCTGTGCCTGTGTCCCCCGACACACATCCTGCAGTTCCCCTGCCCTAGCCAGAGCTGATGATCTGGTTTTATGGCCCAACAACCCAGGGCATAAAGCCCCAGACTTGAAATTTTAAACTCAGTTAGTTCTGGTTGTCTGAAATCTTCCATTTCCACAACTTCAAATGTAAGCACTGAGTTTGAAGAGGGGGGGTATACCATGCTGGTAAAATGGAGCATGTCAGGCCACCCAGCAAACTGGGTGGGACCTTCAAGGCTCTGCAGAGCCTGCAGCCTCTCCCTGCTCCCTGCCCACTTCACCACACACCCCAGAGTCATTTGTCTTCCACTCCCTACCCGCACTCCCCTCTCGCTCCTGTTCCTGCCAGCTTCCCTTCGGGCAACTTGAGGCCAAATTGTGCTTTGAACCCAGCTCAGAGACGGGCTTCCTGTCTGGGGACTTGTTTCCTGTCATTCCTGTGAAAGCCACCTCCCCTTTGCTCCTACAACCAAGTGCCTCCAGCCAACACCAGTGTGGGTGCAGCTAACAATTTGTTCTTGGTCAAAAAGGCCTTGCCGAATGGGCAGATGGTGTTCCCACCCAGTATGCACCGAGCTTCCGGCTCTGTCTCTTCTCAGTTGTCTTCCTGAGAGGCTAGGAGCTCTTCAGGCAGGACGGGCTCCTCCCAAATTCCCTGCCATGAGCATATAGCAAAGCAGGTGCCTAATAGAGCCCAAGAATGAAGGCTGCCTCTCGGTTCACCCACAGCCTCCCTGGCTCATTTTTCCCACCTGAGAAATGGGATTGTCAGTGAGTTTGGGTGGTATAGTGGCCAACTGAGGTGGTATCTAGGTCTAGGGTCTAGGATTTAAGTTTGTTAGTTAAAAGCCTGAAAGTCGGTGTCTGACAGTGGGTGCAAGCCATTCTTCCCACCAAGAGGCCTCCTATTTCCCCTCCTGAATCTGCGCTGGCCTGGCACCAGCCTTAACCAATAGAGTAAGGTAGATGCGTCTAGTAGACCGAGCCTGTGGCTTTGGTCTGTAATCCCAGCTACTCAGGAGGCTAAAGCAGGGGCATCTCAAGTTTCAGATCTATCTGGCCTAGAAAGTGAGTTCAAGGGCCAGCCTGGGCAACTTAGTGAGACCGTCTAGGCCTCTCACCCACCCTCCCCCATCCCCTGGGGGTGGGGAAAGAGAAAAGAGAAACCAGGGCTGAGGCTGAGGCTGAGGTCTGGCTCGGGGTTAGGGCAACTGCATTACATGTTGTATCACTCCCTGGGGTCCATTCCTTGCTGGGTGGGGTGGGCAGGGACAAGGAGACAGCCTCACTGCCTGGCAGCCAACGCTCTTATACTGAGGGGACAGAGACTGAGAACCTGAGATTCGGCAGAGGACAAGCGTGATTGGGCAGCTGGTTACCGCCTCAGCTGGCACATGTGGCCTCACCAACAAACCTACCAGCAAACTTGACTGCCAACACGGAGCTGACACAGGGGTGTCTCATGTGTGGAAATGACCTGTGCCTGGCATAGAGACACCCAGCCTAAAGAATGAGGCTGTCCCGGGCCTTGTGTGATCCTGTTGAACTTCTGCAGAGGCCCAGTCCGACACTCTGGCTAACTCCCATAAACCTAACAGCCCCGGGCATCTTACCACCACCTCTTCCACAAGAACACAGTCACCTGCTGTCAGCAGCTCCTACCTGCTAAAGCAGGGACCCGAACCCACCTCGGTGCCAGAGTCCAGAGCTGAGACCAGACATACCTGCCACAGCCCCACCCACATTGGTGCTCATTGCTCCCTGTTATGCTTGCTCCTCAGAGAAATGGCCCAGAACTCTTACCATTTGGGTTGCCCTCAGGGTAGCCTGCAATGATGGTCAGTCCCTCAAAGGTGCCCAGATCCTGGTCCCCAGAATAGGCGCACCTGTTCTTAGATAGCAGAAAGTCACTTGACAGCTGTGACTGTGTTATGAAATCATCTTTTTTGTACACTGTGAAGATGTGTATTTGCCAAGGTGACTTCTGTTTGGTTTAACCAAAGAGCTGACTGACTGGTAGTGAGGCAGGAGATATAGGCAGGACAGCCAAACAGAGGACACTGGGAGGGAGAAGCATGGAGTCTCTGGAGTTTCGAGAGACACAGAGAGTAGCAAGATGAATGTGTCACATTGAAAGACAGTATCACCATGCGGCAGATGGTAGATAAAGAAATATGGGTTAACTTGAAATGTAAGAGTTAGCTAGTAATAAGCCTGAGCTATTGCCTGAGCATTTGCAATTAATGTTAAGCCTCTGAGTGGTTATTTGGGAGTGGTTGCTGAGATACAGAGAAGCTCTACATACAGGGTAGCAGGATGTGATCTTGAAGCTGATCCACTTGCTACAGGCTGGTTAGACTAACTGTTAACTTGACATAACTTAGAATAGCCTGGGAAAAGATGTTGGGCTTTTTTTCATTCATTTTAGATTTTTAATTACAAGTGTACGTACAGTGTCTCCCAAGGCCAGAGGTGCTGGATCACACAGAGGCTAGAGTTACATTACAGGTGGCTGCAAGCCATCCACTGTGAGTTCTGGGAATCATATGAGGTCCTCAGAGAGAGCAGGATGCATACTTAACTGGTGAGCCATCTCTTCAGCCCTGAGAAGAAAATCTTCATGAGGAATTACCTAGGCCAGGCTGACCTGTGAGCCTGTGTCTATGGACCATTGTCCTGGGTCTGTGGTTGATGATTGTGTCTATGGGCCATTGTCCTGGGCCTGGGATTGTGTCTGTGGGCCATTGCCCTGATAGTTAATTAACCCAGCCTGTTGTGAGAGCTTGTAAGCAGCAAGGGCAGCTTTACTCTTCGCTTCTGGTCGCGTGAGTTCCTGCCTTGACTTCCCCTCAGTGACTGACTATATCTTGGAACTGTGAGTTGAATAAATCCTTTCTTCTCCTAAGTTGCTTTTGGCCAGGGTGTTTGTCACAGTAAGAAGGAAACTAGGACGGCACCCAAACCCATCCCTCTCTCTTGGAGGGACTCGGACTCAGGAGACTGTTCTGACAAGTTCATGCAATGGGGATGAACATCTGTCCTTAACCACGACCCTGGGTCACTCAATGAGCATGGACTACAGGTCAAAGAGCAGAGCAACCTAAGCAACTCTGAGAGGAAGAGACTGAGGCCAGGGAGCTGAGCCAGAACACAAGCCTGCAATGTAGGGCCTGCTACCACCATCCCTCAGCAACCTCTCCTCCTGTGCTCAGTACCCCTGTCATCCTTAAGCCCCAGGGGAACGCTGGGTGTGCCCAGCCATTCTATGCATTGATTTCTCTGACCACCCACCACCTCCTTGCACAAGAACTATCACCAGCCTGGGCTGAGAACTCAGAACCTGTACCCCCAAGAAAGCAGAAGTGATTCTGAGCCCTGCTGACTCAGCTATGGGTACTTCCAGCATTTCCACAGCATGTGGAGAGGACACCCAGGCACCCCCACCAGAGCCCAAGCAGAGGTCCCAGGCTGGATCCAAAGGCAGCTCAGATCTGCTCAAGCGCATTTCCAAGTCCATGCTTCCTCCGAGAGACTCACGATATACTCTGCCCTCTGTGTGTATTGGAGTATCTGGTCCCACAGTCGGGATGAGGAGGTCAAGGGGCAAGGCTGAGAGCTGAATCCTGCAGCAGCCTGCTCGAGGATCTCTGGCCACTGCCAGTTGCTGACTTCTGTGGCAAACATTTCCTTCTATGACAGCTGCACCATGCAAACCCACTGCACCTCGGTTCCATCCAACAGCATCGCTCCTTTCCAATCTCACTTGTGACCCTTGCTGCGAAAATGCTGAGACTCTGGGAGAAATAAATTGGCCGGTGTCCCACTATTGCCCGAACCCAGAAACAGCGCAGGACCCTGAATCCGGAAGCAGCACAATTGGATGCCACAAACAGCCCTTTCCCTGCATCCCAGGGCTGGCTCAGCACCTCCCTCTTAGAGTAGCATAGAAAGGGCCACCTGTGGGATACAAGAACCTGTGGGACAGAACCTGTGGGACACGGGTTAACCCCATCAAGAGCCTCTGTAATGTCACCTAACCAATCAGCACGTCACTTCAATGAGAGCCAGGAGACTACCTCACAGAGATTCCCAGGAGGACGAATCTAGCCAGGCCACTAGACACCTTCACACTTTCCCATCTACCACTGGGCCCACAGGAATGCCACCAATGGAAGTGTGGAGCTGCCAGCTGGATCACTGACTCCCTAGGGCAGGGATCCTCCACTCGGAAACATGTCCCTTTAGCCAGGTATTGTGCTGTGCACCTGCCATCCCAGGCACTTGGGTAACTGAGGCAGGAGAATTGCTTGAGTTCAGAAGTTTAGAAATGACCTGGGAAACAGGATAAGATTCATGGGGAAAAAAATTTTAAAAAAAGTCTGAGAGAGAGAACCAGAAGATAAAAAGAACTGACTGCCTTGTGCTGTCTTTTACGTGTTTGGGGCAGTAAGTGTGCTTGGGTCTATTTGTTCCTGAAGCTCACACAAACTTATACAGCACAGTCTCCTCCTGCCAGGAACGCAGTGACAGCCAGACAATGGGAATGCCTCTCCTGTGATCACACAGGTCCAGCAAACGTCTGGATCACGACACATCTCTTGATACCCACGGAATTTGCAGGCCACCCTGCAGAGCCGTGGGGCCTCTCTAGTGGGCCGCCCTTCTGTTTGCGGAGAAACTGTGTTTTTATTGATTTTCAGTTTGTTTCTTTCCATCCACTTTACTTCAATAAGCGAACTCTGTCACTTAAAGCAACTGCAAAGTCCCCACCGGGTGTGGGGGGAGCGGGTCCGATCAGACACACTGTGTCCCATAAGGCAGTTTCACTTCTCCACACAGCCTCCTGGCCTCAGCTGCTGACACAGAGCGTGAGGCTCCATGGAGGGCTGTGGAGATTTGCTTAGAAAGGAAAAAGAAACTCAAACACACAGCAAAGCATCAGAAACCTGGGCAGAGGGCGAAACAGGAAAGCATTCGAGTGCTCCTGTCAGCCGTGCTCAAGTACGAAGGGCATCGACCTCTCCGAGGCGCCCGCTTGACACATGGATGCTCTAGGCTCACCCTCAGAGAGCCTGACTCATAGATACTGGAGCTCTAAGAAACATCATGAGGGTGGAGGAGGTGGCCCAGAGGATGAGAAAGCTTGCTCTACAAGCTTCAAAGTCCGAGTTCAAATCTCTGGAACCCATGTCAATCCAGACGTGACTGTGTGTCTGTAACTCCAGTATTTGGAGGCAAAGGCATGTATACATGTCTGGGAGCTTGATGGCCAGTCCATCTAGCAGAGACATGAGCTGTCAGTTAAGGTACAGACCCTGTCTCACAGCAGGACAGTGGACAGTGATAGAGGAGGACACCAAGCCTTTGCACTGTCCCCCACTCCCACATGGGCACGCACTCATGCACGCACACCATACCGGCCTCTGTATGGCTCAGATGGATGACACAGGCAGAGGCCAAGCGCCGTGGCCATACGAAGTAATAATATTCAGAGACTAGAGAATCATCATCTGCTAAGCATTGTTGGGGTCTGTCATTTAACCTTTGTGACAATCCTACAGGGTACCTCCTGTTCAGAACACCGTTCTACAGAAGTAGAATCTGAGGCATAAACCCACCTCTGTAGTGTGGAGCCCTACGAAATCCGTAGCAGTCTATGCTTGGAATCCTTCTAAGGCCTCGGATTTCTAATCGGCAAACTGAGGGTGTTATTAGAACCCTCATCATGTGGCCATGGTGGAGTGCGGCAAGCCAGCTCAAGCTGTCATTCCTAATCACACCTCTAAGAGACAGGACTACAGTCCAAAGTCCCAGCCCACTCTGCAGTTGGTAAAACTTCTCCACGGACCCAGGGGACCCTGTCTTGTGCATAAACTCCTATGCAGAGGATGGAGGACTTAGAAGACATAACGCTGAGCTGTGGTCTAGGGACTCCCAGGTTGCTAGGAGACAGACAAGATGATTGACAGTGTAGGAGGAGTTGTGATGAGGGAGGGGGACCAATGGGGGAGAGGTGTTGAGACTTCTCCACCAGCAAAAGAGTTGAGTTTTATAGAAAGGGGCCCATGTGGGGTTCACCTACTCCTCAAAGAGTCGGGGGAGTCCAGAGTCACCACCCCTGGCTCTCAGAGATAGCACCCACCTCCCACGTGACTGGCACCTCACAGGTTTAAGCCAAACCTTTCAAAAGAGAATGCTGAGTCAACCCCTTCCACAGTCTGACCGGACCAGGCACACCACAGCAGCAAGGCACAGAGCCAATCTTGCCTTTCTCTTGACAGAAGCAAGAACCACAGATCCCCTTGGAAAGGGGAAGGAGAGGGAAGCAAAGGGGAATTGGGGCTTTCTTAAGACACTGAACAAACACAAGAGCTCCTCCACCACTTCCTCACTGTGTGGCCTCAGACCTGAAACCTGCCCTCTCTGAGCCACATACATACACGGGACATCAAACTCCCCAGGTTACCCCTGGGTGGCTGTGGGCGGTGATTTCTGTACCCGAGCTCCCACGCTTAAATGCCTTAGGATGGAAGCAGGGGAGTGTGATGCTTTCAGGCAGAACTTGGCCACACGGCTCCTGTCTTCCATATGCAAAGAACTTTTAGATATCAATAAGAAAATATCAACACGGTGGGGAGGAAGGAGGTTCACACAAGCGAGTCAGAGATAACGAGTCTATTTTCTACAGACCCACTATAGAAAATCAGGGAGACAGCTCAGTGGTTGAGAGATGGCCTGTTCTGCCAGTACAGAACCCACATAAATAGCTAGATGTGATGGTACGTACGTGTAAGGCCAGTGCTAGGGAGGCGGAAGCAGGAGGATCCACTGGGCTCCCAGGCCAGCCAGCCTAGCCTAATCAACAAGCCCAGGAGCCCAGTGAGAGACCCCTATCAAAAAGTAAAGAGGCACAAGTAGGGGCGTCTCAGGTAGGAGGCAGCTAGCCATGGGGGCCTCCAAGGCTGCCGAATCCCATATCATGCCATAAGGAGTGTCAGCAGGCAGAAGCTGTCCAGCTCAGATCATCACATATCTCCAAACGGGTAGTGAGGGGCCGGAGAGATGGCTCAGCAGTTGAGAGTACTAGCCGTTCTTCCAGAGGACCCAGGTTCAAGTCCCAGAACCCACATGGCAGCTCACAACTGTCTGTAACTCCAGTTCCAGGGAAAGCTGATGCCCCCCTGGTCTCCTCATGCACCTGCACCTATACACACAAACACACATAGAGACTGCCACATGTAGACATCAATAAAAATAAAATAAATCTTTTTTTTTTTTTTTGAGGCAGGGTGTCACTAGGTATCTCTGGCTGTCCTGGAAGCTCTGTAGACCAGGCTGACCTTTAACTCACAGAGCTCCACTTGCTTCTGCCTCCCAAGTGTTGAGATTAAAGGTGTGTGCCACCATGCCCAGTGGAAACCTATTATTTTTAAAGTAGCTAGTAAAAGCATAGGGAGAGGGCTCTTTGGGTAAGAACATTTGCTGTGCAAGCACTAGGGCCTGAGGTCAAATCCCCATCACCTGGACAAAAAGCTGGAATGGCCAAATGTGCCTGTAACCCCAGCATTGGAGGACAGAGACAAGTTGATGGCTGGAGTTCCCTGGTGGCCAGGCTACCTAAGCCGGCCAGCCTCTGAGTCTGTAAGAGACATTGCCTCAAGGACCCCACAATCTCCTCTCTCTGCATGCACATCTGGAGGGAGGGGGGAAAGACAGAGAGAGAGAGAGAGAGAGAGAGAGAGAGAGAGAGAGAGAGAGAGGCATCTCCACCTATGTTGTTGTGTCCACAGGACAAGTACACAAAACACAACTATTCCATAAAGCATCCATTGTGAAGCTGCTCGTTCGTCTTGTTCATAATAATAAAAACAAAATGAGAAGTAGACCTGACAGCAGTCACATGCGTCCCAGGACAACCTTTTCTTCCCCTGGAGAACACGGCGAGCCTGTAGAAGATTGCCTCTGGTTAGACACAAGTTGGCTTCCAGCGGGTTTCGGGACAGGATGGACCCGCGACGGCCACACTGGTTTTCACAAGCACCAGCATCTCTCTTCAGATTTGACCCAACCCTGGGAACCTTGACACGCACCTCTTTAGGAGAAGCGCTCTGGTCCCCATCGGTGCGCCCCTTCCCGCCCTCTGCAGGTCTGAACGCCAAACACCCCAAGCGCTGCGGTACCTTCTCCCCAGTCTCCCCTGTGGTTCTTGTGGCTTCAGGCTTCCTTCTCCTGGTCACACAGTTGTGCTGGAAAGGGCTGTTTGCTTGGAACCGTTTCTCCTATTTACACAAAATTTCCTCGGAGCCCCACGGAGCACAGTCCCCAGGCACATCCTAAGAGTCGCACTCTGTCCAGAGTTCTGTGCAGGACAGGGACAGAACTCTGCTAGACAAACAGCTGGAGCCGGGAGAGGAGGGAGGAGCAGGAAACGGCAAGCGAGCAGAGGGCGGGGGCACCAGCTGTGTGGCGTGGGGGCGCTAGAGGAGACCGTGCCTGCCAGCCAAGCTGTGCTCCTGGGTGGTAGCAGTCCACTAGGGATGACCCGCCCCTTGGCTGGGAGCTGCAAATGGAGCCTTGAAACCAGGCTGCTGGGGTTGGGGGTAAGTCCTGACAAACCTGAAGACCTGCCCCCTCTAAGACCTGTCTCAAACTCCAGGTCCACGCATCTGCTGTTCCTTATTTCGAGTGCTATTCCTGTCCCTGTTGTGGCCAGATGACTTCCAGGTCCTTCGCCTCCGTGGGCTAACAACAGACTGCCCTGGATTCCCACATCACAGCAGGCACTGACCATGCCGGGCTACCGGCTAGGTGTGTCTCATGTTCAGACTGGGAACTCCCTGAGCAACTTTCTTCCCTAGTCTGTCCCCAGCACTTAATATTGCCTATTTTATTGGTTACATCATCACCACCACCAGCAGCGGCATTATTGAAGCAGCCAAGAACCAGGCAGGGTACTGGGCACTCAGTGCATGACCTTCACAGTGCTAGACACTTAGTACTTGATCCTCCTCACAACAGCGCTGGCAGACAGGTATTTTTATTATTCTTGTTTATTATACTTGTTTCTTGGTGAGTCTTTTGCTTGACACCACCCAGCTAGCGGATGGCAGGGCTGCAGTCCAACCAGGCTGATCCCAGCCCTTGGTCTTCAGATGACACAGCAGTCCTTGGTGTGTGTGCTTCCATTAAGATTGTGGCTAGAACAGCTCACCCATGGCCGACGAGGATGCTAAGACCATCGACAGGAAGTTGTGCCCAGGCAGCCAGGTTGGGGCTGACAGCTGGGACCGAGCAGTAATTCCTCAGGGTCTGAAGTCATGCTGCCTAAAACTGCTTAGAGATGAGGAGAGAGAGGGACAAAAGAAAAGGGGAAGAAAACAGGGAAAGGAAATAGAGAAAGAGCAGGGGGGAGGAGAGAGTTGAAGATAAGGGGATAAGATAGGAAGAAAGAGGAGAAGAGGAGAGAGGGGACTGAGGGGAGACTGAGGGAGAGAGAGATGAGGGGAAAGAGAAGAATGAACATTGGGGGGAGGAGAGGAGAGAGGGGATGGAGGACAAACGTGGGGGCCGGGAGCCCAGCCTCACAGTTTTGGAGAATTGGACACATCTGTCACCGCCTGTGATGGTGGACACGTCTGTCATCACCTGTGACGGTGGGCTCGTCTGTCATCACCTGTGACCGTGGACACGTCTGTCATCACCTGTGACCGTGGACGCGTCTGTCATCACCTGTGACAGTCATGTCTGTCATCACCTGTGACCGTGGACACGTCTGTCACCACCTGTGACGGTGGACACGTCTGTCATCACCTGTGTCCATGGACATGCCTGTCATCGCCTGTGACCGTGGACATGTTTGTCATCACCTGTGTCCGTGGACATGCCTGTCATCACCTGTGTCCGTGGACATGCCTGTCATCACCTGTGACCGTGGACACATCTGTCATCACCTGTGACCGTGGACGCGTCTGTCATCGCCTGTGACAGTCATGTCTGTCACCACCTGTCTTTGTCTATACTCATAATCAGAAGTTTATGAGGCAGGAAATGGTCTGGAACCATGGTGTCTGGTGGGCTTCCTGCTGCTCGTGGTGGGAAACGGAGGTGAAGCCACAGAAGGGTTAGGAGAAGGAGGCTGAGCTCTGCCTGTCAGCAATGATGTCATTAATCGTCCCGAACATGGAACACTTCAGAAAATTATCCCTTGAAAGCCCCACCCTTCCTCACGCTAACCCTGGGACGAGCTTCCCAGAGCTTCTCCACAACAGGGACACTGCAAACCACAGCACAGCCTGACCCCTCAGAATGCTGCCCACCATTCACGATCGCCAGCTGCTCTACCCTTTCTATTTCACAGCACCAGAGTGGTCATTTCCCCAAGGTCACACAGTATCCTAGAGGACCAACCTGTCTGACAGCATGTCTCTCTTCACGTCTCTCTTCTCCCCTCTGCTTGGCCTCAATTCAAACCCTTTCCTTACAGAAAGTAACCGGACCTAGGGAGGCAAAGGACTGCCCCTTCTCATTCAAGCAGCACACCCCACTCTCTGGTCCCACAGGCTTGTGACCTTATCATTATGCAAAACACATCCATTCCAACCTCAAAAGTCCCCATAGTGTTCAGCCTTAACACTGTTTAAAAACCCAGCACTCAGAAGTAGAGGCAAGTGGATCTCTGTGAGTTTGAGGCCAGCTTGACCTACAGAGCAAGTTCCAGGACAGCCACAGCTACCCAGAGAAACCCTGTCTCAAAAAAAAAAAAAATTTAAAAAAGTCTAAAGTCTCTTCTGAGAGGCAAGACAATCTCTTAACTGTAACCTCCTGTAAATTCAAAAAGCAGATCACACACTTCCAATGTATAGGATTGTATAAATGGCACAGAATATGCTCATTCCAAAATGCAGGGAACAGGGCAGTCTGAGGAAATACTAGACCAAAGCAAGGCTGAAACCCAAACTCCAAATCCTGTAGCTCCGTGTCCAGCGTCAAAGAGCGTACATGGTTCCTCCCTTCAACTTTTGCTGACTGTAACTCACTTCTTTCTTTTATGCTTGCTCCACTCCCAGTTAGCAGCTCTCCTCAGCAGGTGTCCCATGGCTCTGGAATCCCCACCATCTTGGGGTCTCCAAGGTAATCCGCTTCACCTTCCCAGCTTCACGGAACGGCCTCTCTGAGCCTTTGTGCAGGGACAGCCCTGACATGTACCCTTTACACAAACGCCTTCACTCCTGTATCCTTCATGACTCTAAAATCAGAACCACGTGCCCAGTGCTGCCAAGTTCTGCTGCCTGCTTCGGATGGAATTACATTTCATAAGCTTTGATTTGTTGATACTTTCCTTTGTTGAATAAGCTTTTCTTTGCTTTTTGTTTTCCTCAGGAGCCTAAGATTCCTTAGGAATTGCCGGTTTACATGTTGGAAGCTTAGCTGGGTGGGGTGACCTCCCGCCCTGAGGTCGCCTCTCCCTTTAATCCCTTTAGCATCAGGCCGATCTTTAAACTTCTCAAGGACTTGGCTCCAATATTACACTCTCTGCTGTTCTTTTTCTCATCAAACTGTACATTTCATATTTCTTTTTTTTTTTTTTTTACTTTTCAAGACAGGGTTTCTCTGTAGCTTTGGAACCTGTCCTGGAACTAGCTCTCGTAGTCCAGGCTGGCCTTGAACTCACATGGATCCACCTGCATCTACCTCCTGAATGCTGGGATTAAAGGCATGCACCACCACCCGACCTCATATTTCTTTCTTTCTTTTCTTTTTTTTTTTTTTTAAAGATTTATGTATATGCCTGCAGGCCAGAAGAAGGCACCAGACCTCATTACAGATGGTTGTGAGGCACCATGTGGTTGCTGGGAATTGAACTCAGGACCTTAGGAAGAGCAGGCAATGCTCTTAACCTCTGAACCATCTCTCCAGCCCCCAGCCTCATATTTGTTTTTACCCTGCTTGCTTGTTTTAATTGTAGTCTGTGTAAGAGTGCTCACTAATAACCAAATAACACAGTCAAAACTAGGTTGCCTTGAATGCTCCTCTGCCAACAAAATTATGCCAGAACTCTTCAATTTAGCCTCAAATTCTTAGAATGGGGGTGGGGGGGACAGCCAGATACTCTTTGTCAAAATATCACAAAAATGTTCTCTCACCAGTTGCTAATAGTGCCTCCCTCTGAGACCTCTTGAGTGGTGTCTCCACATTGCCCTCAGCACTGTCATCGTCCGTGTTTCTTCTGGGATCCACTGAGCTCAGTTTACAACTTTCGACCACTTTCCTAGTCCAAAGTCCCAAGTGTGTCCACGCTCCTCTGGAAACACGCATGGTCAGGTAATACTTCATTCCCTGGTATCACCTTATGTCTCAACGACTTTTCTATTGCTACAAAGACACCGTGACCAAGGCAGGTTATCAAAGGAAGCATTTCATTTGGGTTCACAGTTCCAGAGGGTTGGAGTCCAGAATCATTGTGGTGGGGAACGTGGCAGCAGGCTCTGGTGTGGCACTGAGCAGTAGCTGAGAGCGTATGCACTGAGATAATAACTATGAGGCAGAGGGAGGGAGAGAGGGAGGGAGGGAGGGGGGAGGAAGGGAGGGAAAGAGGGGGGAGGGAGGGAGGGAGGGAGGGCACGCTCACTAATCAGGAATGGTGTGGACTTTTGAAACCTCAAATGTCATCCCCAATGATCTTCTCCAAAACCACACCTCTTAATCCTTCCCAAGTGGTTCCACCAACTGGAACCAAATATATAAACGTGTGAGCCCAGAGCATTCTCATTCAAACTAACATGAATGCTTTTGGGGTTTGGTTTTGCTCTTGTTTTAACGGGGAATCTGAAGTCTAAGGCCTAGCAGAAGACAAAAGCCAGCAACCCACTGGGGCCAGCTGGGCAGACAGGGCCTGGACCTGGGGGTGGAGTCTGGAACCCAGGGCAGATTCTGAAATGATCTGGGTGTGGCCTCAGGTAAGCTTCTGGGTGTTCAGTTTTCCCATATGCAACATGGGAGTTGGTTTGGGAAAAATCAGCAGATGTGGATAGAGAAGGTGATCGGAGTGGGGATAGCCCAGTGAGGACCAATGGGGAGGTGGAAGTCTCCTGAAACCGCCATGTCCCACCATGCCCAAGGGAACAGCGGCACTTGCCACTGTTGGGCCATCTCTCATGGAGCCCAAAGGGAACCTGAGGAACAGCCCCGCTCTATGTCCTTTCTCACACCAGTCTGTCCTCGCAGCCCCATGCCCAGGTGTTCTTCAAATAAGGATGGGTGCTCTGTGGAGAGCCTGAGGCCTTTGCAGGGCCCTCACTCTGGGAGCCTGGGAGGGCAATACCTTCCCTGAGGAAGAGGAGGTCCAACGGTAGTTGGTAGAAGCTGGGAGGAGTTGCAGCCCCTGAGACAGTGTTGCTCTTCAGTATCACAGACTCCGCCGGGCAGATCCCAAGTCTATCCCATGTTAGAAGCTCAGAGAGGTGCAGTCAGTTCCCCAGTGGCACACAGCCACACGGGCAGAGCGACCAGAGCGGCCTCTGCTTCCTCTGCGTGGATGTTTCTGCAAAGGCCCCGACCATCCAGGCCCTGCGCCCGGGAGCCCAGAACACAGAGTCCACAGATTGGACCACTTAAAAACAGAAATCATGCGCGAACTGAGGGCAGAACCCAAGAGGAAATGGCAAAACCAAGTTAATCAAAGCCCGTTTGGGTATCTACTTGTGCATCAACAGCTCCTCATGTCCTCGGAAACAGAATAGTGCAAAGTTGCGGGGCCACGGTGGACAATGTAGCCCTCAGAGCACCGGGGCACAGCTGCTTTTACGTCTTCTCCCACACTTGTGCACCAATATGCCTTTGTCGCAGACATAGGAGACCTTTGGAGGGTTGCCCGTGATGTAGGGTGGGTTCCCGAATGCCAGCCACTCCAGCCTTCAAAGGCTGCAGACAGGTTGTCCTGGCCCCTGGCCCTCTGGTGCAGGCTTCCATGTGTCTACAAAGAGGCTGTGTGCCTTTTACGTGAGTCACTGAAAGAAAACATTTAAACTCTGAAAACACGAAGTTTGTTCATAGCAACAGGGAGGCTGCTTCTGTTTTGAAAACCCAAGCAGCCTCCTCCTTCCCTCGATTCTGGGCTTCTTTTCTTACCTTGGGCAAACCCGGAGCTCATGAGAGATGGGGCTGTTAGCACACTGGTCCTGCCAGGGAGAGCATGCCCCAGGACCCTCCCCAGCATCACCTCCACAAAGCTGAGCCCTCAGCATTGCTGGCCACCCCACTCCACCCAGGTGGCCTGTGGGCTGCTGGGAGAACTCATGAAAAGACGGTCCAGTCACTGAGAAAACACAGCCCCTGTACCTGCTTCCCTCTGGTGGAAACCTGGGAGCTGAAGGGGCAAAGCTGGAGATAGGAAACCCAGAATCCTAATGCAGAGCTATATTCTAATTCGTTAAGGCCCAGGATGTCACTCCAGTCTCAAAACAGTGAGTGGGGAAGGTACTGGGTAGAGCATGGGTTCAAATCCTGTCCCACCGCTTTGTTAGCTGT
Source organism: Myodes glareolus (assembly GCF_982192425.1). NCBI lineage: Eukaryota > Metazoa > Chordata > Mammalia > Rodentia > Cricetidae > Myodes > Myodes glareolus. The sequence continues at coordinate 131,392,065 of NC_142027.1, forward strand.
GTGACTTAGATAAATGCCTTCACCTCTTTGGGCCTGAGTTCCTTTGTAGAGATAATAATAGAAGCAAGTGAGCTGTGGGCTGTACTAACAGATATGATGGCAAGTCGTGAGCTGAGGGGCTTACATGCTGTACACACCTCTTGAGACAGTCCTGGAAGCCAAGAGGTGGTCCTCTGAGGACCACCTACCCGTGGATGTCTAGTTTTTCTCCGTGGCTTCATTGACAGTGTTAAAAGAGTCTGGTGGGAAATTCTTTATAACATCACTAATCCCAGTTTTCAGGACTCCAACTCTATGACCTACTCACCCACAAAAGTCCCCCTTGGGGGCAATACTAATTTAGATTTGCTTCATAAGAACCCCAGCCAGCCATGACTGGGCTGTGTGACCTTTCATAAATTGAAGGCCACAAGGAGCATCCACTGCCTTCCTGGACCTGTGGGAGAGCCAGAAAAATGAGAATTTGGATAGGTGAGCCAGCCCCTGTTAAAATCACGCATCCACTGGGGAATGGTGGCACATACCTGTAACCCCACTCTGGAGGCCAAGCCAGAAGGATCAGGAGGTCATTGGTTAGCCTAGGCTGCCTGCCTAGTAAGGCTCTGTCTCAACACAATCTACCCTACACTCGGATTTCCCAGGTATGCTTGTATCCAGGCAGAACCACTCAAAGAATCTAGATTCCTCTGCCTCTACCTCTCAGTGCTGGGTTCTCAGGGCCAGCTGCCATGTCCAGCCTTTTATATAGGTGCTGGGGACCTGAACTCGGGTCGCCAAGCTCGCACAGCAAGTACTTCACCTGCTGAACCATCTCCCAGCCCTCCATATTTTTCATTTACTGGAATAACAATGACACCAAACACACTCATCTAGTAATGACCCCCTGGAGAAGCTGTCACTGGTCTGAAGGGGAGTCGTACACACAAAATTGTGTTTGTTTGTGCCTGAGGGCTGCAAGACTTTCTGGGAAGGAAATCCAACAATTTCATCAGATTTTCTAAATAGCTCTAGAATTTCAAACAACTTTAAGTATGAAACCATGAATCAGATTCATATCTGAGCAGCCAACCCTTAGTAATACAGCTGGCACATGATATATATTTGTGGGGTCTTTGCTGTATGTTGGAATAGTTGCTTGATTGGTTGGGGTTTTTTTTGTTTGTTTGTTTGGTTGGTTGGTTGGTTTGATGGATGGATGTTTGGGTAGATGGGTGAATGGATGAATGGCTTCGTGGATAGGTGGATGGATTGTGGGTAGATGGATGGATGGATGAATGGATGGTTGGGTGGATGGATGGATGGATGGATGGATGAGTAGATGGATGGATGGGTGGATGGGTGGAAGGATGGATGGATGGGTGAGTGAATGGGTGGATGGATGGATAGATGGATGGATGGATGGTGGGTAGATGGATGGATGGATGGTTGGGTGGTTAAGTGGATGGATAGATAGGTAGGAGGGTGGATGAATTGGTAGGTTGCTGGCTAATTTTTTTGTCAGCAAGTTATAAGCTGGAGTCATCTGAGAGGAGTGAACCTCAACTGAGAAAATACCTCCATAAGACTGGGCTATAGGCAAACCTATAGAACATTTTTTTAAATTAATGATTGATATGGGAGGGCCAAGGCCATTATGGGCAGTGCCATCCCTGGGCTGGTGGTCCTGGGTTCTATGAGAAAGTAGACTGAGAAAGCTATGAGGAGCAAGTCAATAAGCAGCACCCCTCCATGGCCTCTGCATCAGCTCCTGCCTCTAGGATTCTACCCTGCTTGAGTTCCTGAGCAGCCTCAGGATGAACTATGATAAGTGAAATAAACCTTTTCCTCCATAAGTTGAATTTGGTCATGGTCTTTATTGCAGCAATAGAAACCCAAGACAGTGTAAGTATACAGATAGATGGGTGGATGGAGGGAAATGGATGGATGAGTGGGTGGGATGGATGGATGGATGGATGGATAAATGGATAGATGGATAGATAGGTGATGGATGGATGGATGATGGATGGATGGATGGATAGGTGGGTGGATGGATGGGTGGGTGGGTGGATAGATGGATGGATGGGTGGGTGGATGGATGGATAGATGAGTGGGTGGGTGGATGAATGGATGGATGGATGGGTTAATAGATGGATGATGGATTGTGAGTGGATAGATGGGTGAGTATGTAAATGTATGGGTAGATAAGTGGATATATAGAGAGATGGGTGGGTGCTTAGATGGTTGGTTGGGTAGAGGATGAGTAGATGAACAGATGGGTAGATAGTTGGGTTGGTAGAGTGGATGAAAAGGTAAAGGATGGGTAGATGAACAGTAAGTGGTCACATCAATGACAACATTAGACATTAGCCTATGTGATGATCAAGACATTTTCTGTATGGCCATCCCCCATTAATCTCACGTTTGCAGGTAAGCTTTTGCCAAAACACTCCTTGACACTAGACCGGAAAAAACAAACAACTGTTGCAAACCAGAGTGAGGCCTGGTGCCGAAGGTGCCACTGTCAGCAGGAGTGAGCCTGTAGCACCAGCACCCTTGGCCACTGTCAGCAGGAGCAAGGCTGTAGCACCAGCACCCTTGGCCACTATCAGCAGGAGCGAGCCTGTAGCACCAGCACCCATGGCCATGGCTACTGTCAGCAGGAGCAAGCCTGTAGCATCAGCACCCATGGCCACTGTGAGCAGGAGCGAGCCTGTAGCACCAGCACCCATGGCTACTGTGAGCAGGAGTGAGCCTGTAGCACCAGCACCTGTAGAATGAGCAGGCTCCCCGAGCGACGTGACACTACTCACTCCTGAGGATTGCTATCTGAACAGAAAAGAATAAAACTGTTATCTGTCAAAAGGAATTCCAAGATTTAACTTGACAAGTTCCTCTGCCCAGAGGTGCCTTGATTAGCCAGCCTTATCTCCTCCACGCCACACAGTATCACAGCTGAGCCTGGCCCAAGCAGGAACAAAAAAAAAAAAAAAAAACCAAGCTGATGGAAGAATCATCGAAGAAGTTTTCTTTGGTAAGCAGCAGCACAAAAGGAGGCAGCCACAGGTCCCTAGTGAAGCAGGGTGGGTGATGGAGGAGGCTCCAAGGCTGGGAGTCTTCCAGCTCTGGCTTAGGCTGTGTGCATTCACTTCCTGTCGCTTAGTAACAGAATGCTCACCCAGTGTATACAGACCCTGGGTTTAATCCCCACTGCATCCTCCATCCAACCAAAAAGATTGACTCACGGGGATGCATTCATAATAGAATTCTGTTATCATAGTAGGAAAGATTACTACTCTATTATCCGATAGACTGACAATAGCAAAGATGCCAGAACCACCATGTGGTAAACGGCAGATGTTAGAAAAACCAGGATTGCGTTGTTATCTGTGTCCCAACTGCATTCCTATGGGAAATGTAAAGTCAGATCTCAAAACCATGACCTGAAATATTCTGAAGAATTCACAAAAAAAGGTTAAAAGCTCCTAAGGATGCATCTAGAAAACAGAAAGGACCACCTATAGAGTTGAAGGATGTGTTTGTAGTTTGTATGCCCATTAAGGGGCTCATGTGGAGACTGTGAAGGCCTTCTGTAACTCAATGCGGGGGTGGGGGAGCAAGTAAACCAATCGCTTGGTGTTCAAGGGGGCAGAGAATCTAAACAGAGGCTGCAGGGAAGGCTTAACGAGGACTCACAGTTCATCAACATAGGGGCATTGATATCACAGGTCACCAGGGAAACCATCTCAACCTTACCATACAATACCTCCCACACACTGCCAACGGGACTCAGAAATGGGGTGGCCCCCACGGCGAGTAAAAGTAAAAGCAAAACAACAATAACCCTACAACTGTACTCTTTAATGAAACTCTGTGTCCAGGCAAAAACTTGTACACAAATGTTCCCAGTTGAATTATTTATGATAACCCAAAGGGAGAAATAACGCAAACGTCTGTCAATGGATGAACAGACAGAATATCTACACAGCGGAGTATTATTTTGGCATAAAAGGGAGCAGAGTACAGATGCATCTAGCAGACGTGAGTAAACCAAGGGCCAGGCGGTGTGAAGTTCTATTTATGTGAAGAATTAAGGGCAGGTGAATTAGATGGAACTACAGGGTTTATAGAGAAAGGGCTAATAGAGAAAGAAAGTAGGTTAATGACTGTCTGGAACTGGGAAGAACTAGGGAACGACTGCTTTTATACACAAGATTTCTTTCTGAGCCAATGAAAATGTTATAAAATTGATTGCGCTGTTGATTGTTAATTTTGAGAACTCGATAAAAACAATTGAATTGTTTGCTTTCCTTGGACAAACTGTATGATACATCATCACATCACACTAACGTGACTACACAATGTATGAAGTATTTACCTATTAGAAAGCACATAGGCTGGACTGGAGAGATGGCTCGGCAATTAAAAACACTGACTGCTCTTCCAAAGGACCCAAGTTCAGGTCCCAGCACATACATGGCAGCTCTTAACCAACTGTAACTCTGACTCCAGGGAACCTGACGCCCTCTTCTGGCCTCCACAGGCACTGCACCCAAGTGCTTGCACACACAATTCAAAATAAAATAGATCTTTAATAAACACACAGATGGACTTTTCTCTGTGCCCATTGTCTGGTGAACATTATAAAAGAAGACACCCTGAAGTCGAAGAAGATTTTCTTCCAGATCTGGAGTCTGAGGTCCAGCCCACACCACTGGGACATTTTTCTTTGAAACCTTGTTGCTCATTTACATAATCCAGGTATATTTATCTTCTCTTCATCTTAATATAAAAATAAAGGTAGGGGCTAGAAAGATGACTAGAGATTAAGTGCACTGGATGTTCTTCCAGAGATCCTGAGTTCAATTTGTAGCAACCACGTGGTAGCTCACAACCATTCATAATGACACCTGGTGCCCTCTTCTGACCTGCAGGGATAGATGCCAGAACACTGTGTGCATAATAAATAAGTCTAAATAAATAAATAATAAATAAATGTAGCAGGTCAAGGTGTGACTTGGTGATTAGAGATCTTTCATGACACTAGGGACTATGGGCTCGGTCCCTAGTATCTAAAAATTGATTATTTTTTCCCTCCAAACCTATGTCTAGGTAAGAGAGAGGAAACATTTAGTGAAACGAGTAGGAAATCCCCACCACAGATGACACACGGGGAAGGCAAGCATGAAGCCTCAAAGGGAATGTGGCTCGACCAGGGGACGAGACCTTAATGTAGCCATCAGGAGCACACACACAGAATAAAGGAGCGGTGAGAAAGATGTGGTTGCCGTCTCAGGCCCCAAGTCTTCTTCAGCCAAGGTTTCCCTCTGCCAAAACCCTCACTGACATTGCACAACATTCAAAAGTAAACATGACTTTCTACAGCTGCAAACCCTAGAGGGAGAATCAGGCCCTCCCTGCCTTTGGGGAGATGGCTTGGCACAGTCCTCTAGCCGACACACACACCCTGATCTCACACCACCCCCTCTCCACCCCTTGGGAGACTTCCAGCACCCCTGCTTCCTGCAGGTGCTCAGGGAGACGAAGCCAGAGCCTTCGCAAATTTCGGGAAGAAAACGGTACAGATGCTCCGTGATTGAGCACAGCCGGGGCAGGCAGATAGCCCGGTGAGGGAGGCTGGAGATCAAGGTCCACAAGTGCTGGTCCGCAAGCCTCTGCTCTGCTTCAAGCCTGTGCAATGGACTCAGTCAGGGCAGCTGTCTCTCCGGGCCTCAGTTTCCCCTGTACAGACGCCCCACTGCTTTCTTGCTGTAATGTCTATGATCCTCTGGACATAGAGGAATCTGACACCCTTTATTCTGACCCCTCCTACTTTCAGTGGCTATACTGTCCCCGACCCTGAGGCAATTTCCACATCTACAAGACCCTAATGCCATCCAATGGCAGAAGAAAATTTCCCAAGAAGGCTGCAAGAGCCAGGCACAGCCATGCACACCTGCAACCCCTGCCCTCAAGAGGCAGAAAACAGGAGGGTGAAAAGTTCAAAGTCAGCCTGGACTGTCCAGTGAGATGGCCTACAAAACAGAACAGCAAGGCAGTATGGGTATCAGCTCCCCATCCACTCCCACCCCTGAGCACCATTGATTGCAGGAGCCTTATTGAGCCTTAGCCAGGTGCCTGGGGCTATGGGAATGAAGCCACTTTCTGTTTTCAGAAATGACCAGTCATGAAGGAGGCCCTACCTGTCCCCTAAGAAGCAGAAGAAGAACACAGTCCCTCCCTAAGCCTCACGCCCAGCCTGACGTGGACACTCGCTTGCTCCCAGTCTGTGTCTGAGACGCTGGCTTAGTGATATGAGAACTATTATACTCAGGGTCCAAAAACAAACAAAAGCATCAAACCAGACTTGGCCAGCTGCGGCCAGGCCCCCACAAAGACGGCCGGAATTGTCTCTGGCTCTCTTTGTGGTTTTGTTTTTATTTGTTTGTTTTACAGAACACGGTGTTGAATCCGAAGCCTCACACAGGCTAGCTCTGCCACTGAGCCACACTCCTAGCCTGTTTGCTTCTAACATTAGTCTTTCACACAGGTTCTTATTCCCAGGCTGTGATTGGGATAGGCCTGAAACCTTTCCAGGATTTGCCTCAGCCTCATAGCTACCTCTTACCCTCACAGTTTAGGACACAGTAAAACAACTGAAGGCAACCGTCTCTGTCCTGTGGGTTTGTCAATTAGAAACAAACAAACAAACACTGGTGAGAAACTGCAGAAAGCCCAGGGCCCAAGCCTCAAGCTTGCCATTGCTCACCCGTGGGTTTGTGTGACCAAATAGCCCTGTGCCACGGGGGCAAGATGGAAAATAGCTATGATATCACCGCAGGCAGAAACCATTCCTTCCAACTTTTAATCTGTCTTCTGACTCCTGATTTGCTAGCAAACTTTTAATACTTTCTCAGGTCTTTGAACCTTGCTGCATCGGGGCAGAATGCAGCATGCTTTGTACATACAGTACAGTGTAGGGGAGCATGCCTGTGGAGGCCAGAGGTAGACATCCGTGTCCTGCTGTACCACACCTGAGAGCCCCTTGAGACAAGGTCTGTTGCTGAATCTGGAGCTAGGCTGGCAGCCAGCAATCACCAGTGAACCCTGTCTCCGTCCCACACAGCGCTGGGGTTCCTGGAATGTCAGCAGCAGGGCCTGGCTTTTTACGTGAGTACTGGGGTTCAAACTCATGTCTGGAGCACCCCAGCCCACTGAACATGCCTCTGACAGTTGACAGATTTTTCTAAGCTTACTTTTTATGCAGTGGTGGGTGTTCCATATCTATCTGGATCTTTAAAGACTTACTTTATTCTTAGTGATGTTTATATGTGAGGGTACGTGCACGTGGGGGCAGATGCCCATAGAGACCAGAGGTGCTGGGTCTCCTGAAGCTGGAGTTTTGGGTGATTGGGAGCCAGGAACTGAACACGGGGCTCTGGAAGGGCACAGTCATCTCTCAGGCCCCGCTCGCTCACTTGCATGCTTTTCTGCATTTATTCTGAGTGACAACTGACTGTCTGTTTTGTGTGCCACATATGTTGACCTGCAGGGCTACCCTGGCTGATTTTTTTTTAACTTTGTGACATCACAGAAGAGATACCTTTGCAGGATGAGAATCACAAGGTGACGCTGGAAGGGCAGAGGCCTGAAACACACTGTCCCGTGAAATTAAAAATAACCCAGCCATGGAATTACACTGTCCTCAATGCAGCCTGTGAGTCGTGCACAGAGGGAACGCTCCTGCAGTCCCGCACTACTGCGGGGGATCTCTGTGGGCTTATGCAGGCTCTTACTTTAGCAGCAGGGGTAACACTGAACCACATAGCAGTCACAGACCTGAGAAACACAGCTCCGCCTCACTGAAGGCTACCCAAAGCCCTCATGGAGATTCAACAAACCACGTCTGTGCAGAGGACTCAGGAAAGGGGCGCCCACCCCAAGATGGAGTACCCTCAAGGATCTCCAGGATTCAGTCATTCAGCCATCTATTTATTCACTGAAATTTTCAACATTTTTAAAATGTTACTTACTTGTGTGTTTATATATATGAATGTGTGTTTGCACTTGTGTGTGAGTATATAGTATATACCCTTCTCTGTATGAGAAAGAGTTGTATGCACTTATGGGAAGGTATGGGTGTGTGGGCATGCACTTTTGTGGGGGATGTGAGTGGGTGTGTGTACTTGAGTGTGAAAGTACGTGCACGGAGGCCCGAAGAAGGTACTGAATGTCCTTGTCTCCCACCCTCCCCATATTCCCTTGAGTCGGGGTCTCTCCCTGAACCTTAGGCTCACATTTTCTTGGCTAGGCTGGAAATCAGCTAACCCCAGCAACCCTCCTGTCTCCACCCTTTCCACCGCCACCTGGTAGGGAGGCCTGGCTTGTTGTGTACTGAGATCCGAAATCAGTGCTCCAATCCTCATGATTGCTAAGCAAACGCTCTTATACACTCAGCTATCTCCCTAGCCCCCTGTTTCAATTCTTTAAAGTTATTTTTTTAAATACTTTTATCTGTGTGTGTGCATGCTTGTGTGTGACATGTATGTGTTGGCTACCCTGGAGTTGCATACAGTCACAAGCAGCCTGACATGGAAGCTCAGAACCATACAGATCCTCTGGAAGAACAGCAAGGGCTCTTGACCCCTGAGCCATTCCTCCATCCCTCAACGCACGTTTTACTGAGTCCCTGTTATAGATACTGGAACACAATTTAGGGCCACACAGGCCTGACAGCTGTGACTTCCCCTACCATGACCACCATGGAAGCTTCCAGTCTAGGAGTTCCTGACTTCAAGCACAGCCTTCCATGTGTTTATGGAGACCTATTCCCTAAACACATCAAACAAAAGAATCTGGCCACCCTGGGGACAGTCAGAGGTTTCCCAAAGGAAGTGACCACCAAGCTGAGACCTAAAGAAAGAAAAAAAGGGACTGGCATGTTGTGTTGTATTATAGTTCACAGGGTAAGCACTAGGCTGGGAGGATGGCATGTTGTGTTGTATCATAGTTCACAGGGTAACTATGGATAAGATTGCTGAGGATTTTTCTCCCCCATAACCTGCATGGCACCTTCCAGAGCTGTGAAAGTCAGCCAGTAGGACAACAAAGAGATGTTTCAGCTGACTTCTTTATAGCATGTAATCAAGATGGGTGGTGTCTTCAAAGTAAAGTCTTACCACGTAGTTCTCATAGGCAACCTAGAGGAACAACAGGAGCCACTGAGTCATAGGATATATTCCTCACTGACACTGGGAGCTTTGCTTAATGATCCACGGCTTCTGGGGACAGCTTTTCGGGGTATCTCTTGCTATACTCTCTCTTTAATAGGCAGACAGACAGACAGATGGTAGGTAGGTAGATGATAGGTAGACAGAAGATAACGAATAATAAGTAAACAGACAGATGATAGATAGATAGATAGATAGATAGATAGATAGATAGATAGATAGATAGATGATAGACAGAGATAGAGAGATATAATTTTTAACTGGGTTATAAATTATACGATAGTAGATTTTCAGCCGGGCAGTGATGGCACACATTTTTAATCCCAGAACTTAGGAGGCAGAGGTGTCAGGTACCAGCCATGACAAAAATACCTCTCATCAGGGTATGGGGATTAGAAATATAATAAAGAATATGAAGGCGTGAATGAAAATAATAGAACAGAGAAAATTTGCCTGTGTTTAAATTTCCAACTGTTTAAAATACCCCTGACCCCAAACGGTAGGAGTAAGACAAAAGCCTGCGTTAACATGATACAGGGAAATGACCAGACCAATCGAAGGCTGCAGGCTACACTCATAGTCCAACATTCTGTTGCTAGAACAAAACGAGTCACTAAGTCACACTCACACCCTAGACCAAAACATTCTGTAGGCAAACCACTCCATGGGTGGACTCTCCATAAAGGGAACTGGAACTTATTTGGATGTTTGAGGTAGGAACAGACAGATCTATTTTTCAATTCCTGGAGCACAGGGCTGGCTTTTAGCCACACCCGTTGACATTAACTAGAGAGAGCAGAACTCTCTGGTCAACGACTAGGTGGGACCTTTGTCTGTAGAAGCACAATAATAACCTTGAAGGAACACGTAAACAGGCTCACATTTTCAGGCCTCCACACAGAGGCAGGCAGATCTCTGAGTCTGAGGCCAACCTGGCGTACAGAGCTAGTTCCAGGACAGCCAGGGCTGTAACACGGAGAAATCCTGTCTTAAAACAAAACAAAACAAAACAAAACAAAAAAACCAGTAGGTTTCCATATGACCTTTTCACATTTCTTTCTGTTCGGCTAAACTTTTCTACTTCCCATCCTCACTCCCCACTCTGCCCCCTCTGAAACCTGTCCACCCCAGTGTTCACCCTCAGCATCATATTCCCTACGTTCTTTTGTCCTCCCTCCCAGCAACACCCCCAACTCTTATGACCTGCTACTGACTTGTCCTGACCCTTTAAAAGACAAGCCTGCCCACTCCCCCTTCACTGCTAAGGCAAGTGGGTCTTCCTTTTGCTTCCAGCTTGTGCTCTCTCTCTGCCCCATCCCTCTTCTGAAGAGGTAGCTGAAGCCTCTTCTGCTATCCCTCCTCCTCCTCCTCCTCCTTCTCCTTCTCCTCCTCTCTCTCTCTCTTTTTCTCTCTCTCTCTCTAGCTCTCACTCTCTCTCCCCCCCTTCCCTTCCATAACCCACTAAATAAACTATATCAAAACCCTCTCTCTGCATGGCATGCCTATCCATCTCTGTCTCTCACCTGCTGCAGCTTCTCGTTGGGACCCGCTACTCCGCTGACCTGCCCAGGTCTCTCACCCACCGCCTTCCACCTGCCTGGGACCCACAGAGGCCTCTGGTGGTGGGACTCAGCTGCCCCTCAGGGAACGGTGCTGTTTTATCAAAACCATTGCACCAACCCCGTGGCCTCTTCCTAGTTTTCTGGCCTCTATGGTTCTCTAGATTGAGCTCCCACAAAGAGATGCGATGCTGGAACCCACTTGAGGGGAGAGCTTTTGTCTCTCAGTCTCATTTTCATTATTCATTCGTCAGTTGCTGGGCATCTGGGCGGCTTCCATTGCCTTGCTACTGTGAGTGGAGCAGTAGTCAGTATGGATGAGCAATCTCTGTTGACGTAATGTCCTCTGGGTGTGCCCAGGAGAGGAATAGTGAGGTCAAATTCTCCACATTGGTTTCCATAGTGGCTGCACCAGCTTGCAATCCCACCAGTAGAGAGTGTGGTTTCATTTCCCTACACCCTCTCTGTCAGTTGTTGTCATTGGATTTCTCAACTGTAGACATTCCGACTGGGGTGGCACCGTATTTCAGTGTAAGTTAGATTCGAGTTTCCCCGATGACTAGTATCGAACATTTTTTAAAACATTTATTAGCCATTAGCATTTATTCTTTTGAGAACTTCTTGTTGAGACCTGCAGCCCATTTTTAAATGAGACTGCTTTCCTGCTTTTTCTGTTTATATTTTGTGTAGTCTAGATGTCATCCTTACTCAGATGTAGAGCTAGCGAAGATTCACTCCCACTCTGTGAGCTCCCTCTTTACTCCGTTGACTGTTCCCTCGGCTCCACATGAGCCTTTTCGTTTCACAAGGTCCCGTTTGTTATGTGTTGGCCTTATTTCTTGGACAGCTGCAGTCCTGGAGTGGAAGATCTTAGCAATGCCTGTGCGAACACTCCCCACATCCTCCAGTGGCTTCAGAGTTTCCAGTTCTGTGGTGAGGTCTTTGATGCTTTTTGGGTTGATTTTCTGTGGGGTGAAAGATAGAGATCTGGATTTGTTCCTGTGTGTAGACAACTAGTTTCTCAATGTCATTTGTTGACGGAGCTATTTCTTCTCCAGTGTGTATTTTTGGTGTCTGTAAAATGTCGAGGTGCCTGGAATTGCACGGAGTTAAATTCGGATCTTCTATTCTATTCCATTGAGCTACCTGTCTCCTCGGGTGTCAGAACCATACTGTTTTTTTGACTATGACTGAAATATGACTTGAGACTGGCTCCGGTGATGTCCCTGGTGTTGCCCTGCAAGGAGAGCTGCATGACCGGCCACTAAGACTCCCACCATTAAGTTTTGTTTTCACCCAGTCCGACCTTCAGTTTCTCAGTGGGTAAATAGGGTTGTCTGGATGCAAAGAATCCACCTTCTAGCAATCTCCAATCCAACTCTCCAGTCCAACAATCATTCCCTAATGTTTATCTACTTATTGTGTGTGTGTGTGTGTGTGTGTGTGTGTGTGTGTGTGTGTGTGCGTGAGAGAGAGAGAGAGAGAGAGAGAGCGCACGCGCACACATAAGCATGCCATGGCATGCCTGGCGAGGTCAGAAGACATCTCCGAGAGACAACCTTCTCTTTCTACCATGTGGGACAGAACGTGGGTCTCAGGTGATCAGACCCGGCAGCAAGCACCTTACCCCCAAACCATCTCAACAACCCCAACCCATTGGCCTTTCTAGCATGGGGACACCACTAGCATTCTCCCTTCTGGGAACAGGGCTTTCAGGGTTACTATAGGAACCCACACAGTAACCATCACAAGAACCCAACGTGGGGCCTCACTTCCTGACAGGTGAGTGTGAACGTGCTCCGAGACCCCTCCCAGGAAATCCTCTCCTGGGATCCGCTAAAACGCTGAATTTATCTCCCCATCACATCCTTAATCTCTGAGAATGTAATAGCACAACCATCAGTGCCTAAAGAACACGGCTGACCCATCGCCAATAAATCAAAACTCCCAGAGACACTCGGAATAAATGATGACTGCTCACCTCAGCGGGCGGGCTGACTGTGAGATGTTTAATATACCCTTGGCGAGAGGGAAACCCACTCCTGCTGGAGGTGGGGACGGAACTGAGGGGCAGAGCGGGGGCCCAGAGATTTGACAGGATCAGACCTGTGCTGCTTTCGGGAAGGGGTGGGAGGATGTCCACAAGTCCACAGCTAGAATTAAATAAATGTTGATTCAAAGGTCTTAACTATAATCCTGACATCTTTAACGATTCCCCTTTGGCCCCTTTCTCATTTTTAAAGTGGAGATTCGAAGGCGTCAAAGAGGCTTCCTGGTTGACGCCTCCCATGTACCAACAGAGTCCACCGGCATCTCTACCTCCACAGGAGAGAGGCACACACAGGAGAAGCCAAGGCCAGCAACGCAAGACTCCAACACTACTTTCCTTCCCACAGGGTGACCCCTGTGTCCTGTTAGCTACGCAACCACCACGTTAGGAACTGCAGAGGAAGTCCCAGCCATGTGCCCCACCCAAGCCTTCTGTGGGCAGAGCGGCAGCGAATGTGTGACTCACAGTCTTCCTGTGTGTGCTCAGGTTCTGCTTCTGTGCTGAGATTCCAGGAAACAGGCAGTTAGGCAGGCCCAGCTGGACAAAGCCTCACAAGGCAGTGCCTGGTGGGTGCTGTGTCCAAGCACATTCAGTGACCTGCCAAGGGCTGGTTGGAGGCTCCAGCTGGGCCTGCCTCCAAAAAACAAGCTGTAAGCTCTGCTTGGAAGCCAGCAATGAAATACAACTGCCTTTCTTGAGATGTCCCAGACACAGCAGTCCCTGGGGCCTCTGAGATGAAGTGTTCCCGACCCCACCTCAGGACACAGTGGCCCTGTGTCCCAGCAAGACATAAACCTCACTGCTGGGCCCTCATACTTCACGCTCGCCAGAAACTCCAGGTCCTACACGCCCACCCTTCCCACAGGGTAGTCAGGACCACCACGCTGAGAGGAAAGCTACATCCGTCTGTTATCTTTCAGGTCACTACGACCAAATGTCTGACAAAAACAACTGATGAGGAGTGTTCGTTTCAGCTCACGGTCTCGGGGGACTTCAGCCGGCTTGGTGGCAGGGCAGCAGGAGGGACTCGGTCCAAGGTGGCCCGAGCACCGGGGAGTTGGTCTACCAGACGAAGAAAAAAGAAGACTCAAACGGAAATCCCCTTCAATGCCCGCCCCGTGACCAACCTCCACCACCCTGGCAGTAGTTCCCAAAAGTCCCCACATCCTCCCAGACAGCGTCATCAGCTGGGGACCAAGTGTCCAAAGGCAGGGACCTGTAGATATTTTACATTCAAACCATGACAGAGGCTTTCGTAATGAGCTTTGCTGAGTCTTTGCTTTTGTGTTTTCATGGCCCTTGAACTCGAACTCCACATATAGCTCAGGATGACCTTGAACTCCAAAGGCTGGGGTTCCAGATGTGCACTATAACACTTGGCTCTGCCAAACCAGAGCTCCACCCATGCTGGACAAGCACTCCACGCACTGAGCTACACCTCCAACTCAACTTCAATCGTTCTTAAAGGAAAGCATCAAAATTATTCCCCAACCAATTCTCTCTCAAAATCCCAGTATACAATACAGATGAAAGAGAAACACTGAAAACCCCAGCCCATGCTGTCTGCTCTCACCTCCCAAAGCACCCCCAAAATCCAAAGAACCCATGTTAGAAACCACTGCCCCTGTCACCTGGAGAAACAGGCACAGAAAGGAACTCTCCTGGCCCAGAATTCTGTAGAGAGATAACAGAGAGATGATGCCACACAGAGGCCCCTGCCAGCAGATGGCCTGGCCCTGGGCTAGGGCCCAGAATAGTTGTGGGTCTCTCTTTAACAACAGAAGAAAAGATGGGTCTGCTGCTTAGGAAGCTAGTCGGCTGCTTGAATACCTATTAAGGTGGGTCGGCTGGTTTATCAATCCATTGGCTATTCAGGCGGTTGGCTAGGCAGTTGCTGGTTGGATAGTCAGTCCATTGATTGGTTGACTATCTGAATGATTAAATACTCAGCTGCTTCTCTGACTGTGTACTTAGCTGTCTACATGAGGGGACACGCAGATGATCAGCCAAGGAAGTGAACAGGTGTGGGAGTGGATGCTTAGGTGGGTCATAGAACAGTGCGTGGGTCAGTGGGCAGGTGACCGTGTGAGTGGATGGTCATACGTGCAGCTGAGTAACCAGGCAAGTGGTTGTGTGGTCCATGGGCAGAGGAGAGGGTAGGGAAACGAGTGAGTGGTGAGTGGGTGTGTGGTCGGGAGAGTAGGTGAAGGAAGGGGTGGGTGGGAGGGGTGGTGGGTATGTGGTCAGGAAGGGCAGGTAAAGGAAGGGGTGAGTGGGTAGAGAGTGGCGAGTGGATGGACAGGTGAGCAGTGGGTGAATTAGTGTGGGGGCAGGTGAGTGGGTCATGAGTGGGTTACTTGGGGTCATGGGCAGGCGGGTGAGTGGGAAAGTGATCAGTGCATGGACAAGTGATGTGGGGCTGCTGAGTGTGCTCTGGGGAGGACTCTGAGACTAGGATCAAACCCGTGATGGAAAAGGCACTGAGCAGATGGCCTGAATGGAGGGTCCACAGCTGTCACCAAGTCATCAGCATCTTCCACAGCCCCTGGACAGGGGCTGACAGGTGAGCCAATGACTGGGAGCCTTCTACACGGGGCTGACAAGTGAGCCAATGATTGGGAGCCTTCTACCTGGGGCTGACAGGCAGCCAATGGCTGAAAGCCTTCTACACAGGGCTGACAGGCAGCCAATAACTGGGAGCCTTCTACATGGGACTGACAAGTGAGCCAATGATTGGGAGCCTTCTACATGGGACTGACAGGCAGCCAATGACTGGGAGCCTTCTACATGGGGGACTGGGAGCATTCTACACAGGGCTGACAGGTGAGCCAATGACTGGGAGCATTCTACATGGGGCTGAGAGATGAGCTAATGACTGGGATCATTCTACACGGGGCTGAGAGGTGAGCCAATGACTGGGAGCCTTCTACATGGGGCTGACAGGTGAGCCAATGACTGGGAGCCTTCTACACACTGTACCATTCAGGACCCCACAGGGGTCCTCTCCTCCCATACCCAGACAACTCATTGTTCCCTCCTCCACCCAAACAGTCCTGCTCTCTCACACTTTGTCACAGAGTATGCCAGGCAGCAACTAGGTGTTGGGGGGGGGGGCGCACATGTGTGCCTTGGTGAGCAGACATGTGTGCCTTAGCATGTGCACAACATCCTATAGCAGACAGAATCCAGTTTATAGCAGAGACGCCTTGTTGGGCCCAGTCTTCGCACACTCCTAAGCACCCTGGTGACCTCAGCTCATGGCAAAGGCAAGGACTTCCAAGAGGACATACCTCCCTTTTGTAACTTCCGGAAGTTGGCTTGAGCCTCCTAACCCAAAGCCTGAGCATCGCATCCTTCTCAACCTGGACCACTAGGTATTCAAATCATTCTAGGCCTCCCCAGCCTGCCTTCCCCAGCTCCGCAATTGCAGTTCCCTCCCCCTTGGTGTCCCAGATGCCAAAGCGGCTACCAATGGGGAGTCAGCTACAGGAGTCTCCTAAGCCCAGACAGATCCTCGGTCCCTGGAGTTTTGATCAGTTCTGAGCATTTGTTTGCAAAATTAGTGGTGGATACAAAATTGCTTCTTCTCCTTGGGACCAGAAAATCTGGAGGGTACCATGGGACAACCCCATAAATATTCCTTATGGCCACGCTGGCCATCTGCCACACTCTCTGTCGGAAGATCATAGGAGTCTCATGTTTTTCCACATGGCCTTGCAAAGGCCAGAGAGACACAGTGGGAGATGGGCCTGGTTTTGAGGTGCAGAGGAACTTGTGCCTCCTCCTCCCTGCTTCACTCTTCACCCTTCTTGGGAAAAGATGGCACCTCAGAGCGCTACAAGAAGCTTCCTTCTTGCTGACTCCTTCAACTTCAACAGGTAGAGCTACAGAAATGGCTTCCTAGATAAAGGACTTGCTGTAGAAGCATGTGGGTTCCCAAACCACACATGAAAAGATGGTAACAGCATCTATAATCCCATACTGGCTAGAGACCAAAACAAAACAGAAAACAAACTAAGCTGGGGCCCTGAAGACAAGGAAGGCTCAGTGGCTAAGAGCACTGCTCCTCTTGCAGGGGACCTGCGTTCCATTCCCAGCTCCCATCAGTGGCTCGCCATTGTCCGTGTCTTCAGTTACAAATGATACAGTGCCCTTTTCTGGCCCCTATAGGCACCAGACAGACACATGCTTCACACCATATATGCACGCAGGTAAGCACTCACAAGTATAAAAATAAATAGATCCTTTCAAATCACGTTTACTCAGATGAAGGGGCTTGAGAGGGACTCAGTGGTTAAAAGCACCAGCTGATCTTCAGAGAACCCAACACCCACAGGGCAGCTTGCAACCACCTAGAACTCCAGTTCTGAGAGGAGATTGGATGCCTTCTTCAGGCCTCTGTAGATATTCATATACATATAAAATAAAATAAAATCTTATTGTGGTAGTGCACATCTTTAATCCTACCAATCAGGAGGCAGAAACAGCTTGTGAGTTCAAGGCCAGCCTGGGCAATTTAGCAAAAGTCAAAAGTCAAGAGAAAAAAAAAAAGCACTGACCAGTGGTTTCCTCTAGAGTGACACCTTCCATCTTGGAGGAGAGCACCTCCAGACACAGCATGTCCTACACACGGAGGTGAGACTGTCAGGTGAAGCTAAATTCAGGAGGCTAACAACCCAGGCTTCAGGTCCTCAGAACTAACCTGGTTTGCTCGGCCTCTCCCTTCCGGAGCGTGTATAAGCTGTAAGGGCTGACGAGAGACTCTCAGACCAGCCGAGTGGCCTGGAACAGATGTCCCCAACGGGTCACATGCCTGCAGGCTGTGCGGTATGCTCCAGGTTCCCAGCTTATGTGCTGTTGTCTGCACTGGGGTAGTCATTTCTGCTCCTGGAGGTGACCCCTCACCCATATTCCTATCTATCATGAGCTCCCTATCTGGGCTCCATGTCTCCCCATGAATAGCACCTCACGATAGCTGGTGAACAGCTCAGGGGTAGATGACTCCCCTAGCAAGGCCCTGGGTTCAATCCTCGCCACTGCAATCTTTAACAAAGGCAAACGTCTCTGTGTTAGCCAGTCTCCTGTTACTGTAACAAAACGCCTCACGCACGCAATGTTAAAAGGAAGCAAAGCTGATTTGAGCTTGCCTGAGGCTCAGTCCATGGTTGCCTGGTTCTGTTGCTTTGGGCCTGGGCCAAAACAGCGTGCCGACAGTGTGTTGCGGCAGGAACAGGGGAGCTCTGTTCTCCTTTGGGCAGCTAAAGAGCCAAAGAGGAGAAAGGAATGAGCCACAGTCTCATGTCCCCTTCAAGGGCAGAGCCCCCTGGGCCTCCTTCATCCCACTTGGCTCTTCTCTTCTAACCCTGCAAATAGAAAATATCCCCCCAAAACAACACCCACGCTTCAGGGCCAGGGAGGCTCTCAAGTAAGAATACTTGCTGTGGAAGCAGAGAACCCGAGGTCAAATCCCAGCACCCAGGTAGAAAGCCAAGCCTGACTGTGCGTTCCCACAGCCTCAGTCCTGCGTGGGGTGAAGACAAGAGGATTTCTGGAGCTGTCTACCAGTCAGACAATGAAGGTCAGGGTGGCTCATTGAGACCCTGTCTCAGGGGACTAAGGCAGATGGACAGAGCAAAGACCCTTCCTCCTCTGGCCTCTGTGCACATGCACTTGGGGACAGACAGGGCGTGGAGAGAGGTTCACACGGTGTCTCCTTTCCCTCCTTGTACTCTGCTCCGATGGGAACATGACTACAACTTTCTCTTGCACTCTGTCAGGCCGCCTACTACAGAATGTTGTGTGATGATGCAGACACAAACAGACCACGTTCCCCAAAACACTGCCTGGGGGTACTTGACACAGGGAAATTGTGATGAACTCAGCTCTCAGCTGGACTCATCTTTTTTAAATGCCTTAGTGTATGTGTGTGTGTGTGTGTGTGTGTGTGTGTGTGTGTACTCACACAAGCTCGTGTGGAGATCGGAAGAGAACCTGTGGGAGTCAGTTCTCTCCTTCCACCATGGGAGTCCCAGAGACCAAAGTCAGGCTTGGTGGCAATGCCTTTACCCACTGAGCTATCTTACCAACCCCATTTAATCGGTAATTTAAAAGCTTTAGTAGTGACGCGAGGCCGGAAGCACAAGTTAGAGACACACAATAGACAACATCTATATCTAGTGGGCAATGCCTGTGCGGAGACCTGACTCTAGACCTTTCCCGGGTACCCATTCCAAGTTCCCACCAGAAGTGCAAGGGGTGGAGCCCAGCTGCACTGCCCTTCCTCTGAGGACAATGGAGGGTACCGAGGTTCATGTCAGCCAAGGTCTCTCCGTCAGGGGGAGTTCTGGTCCAAGTTCTGGTCATCTACGTCCAGAGGCTGTCCCTTAGCCACAGGAGCACTAAGGTCATTGTGGTTCTGGGAGCAGCCCCTGAGAATGTGTTGACTTCTCCATTGTGCCAGCGTGGGAGCGGCACTCCTAGCTCACTCACCCCACCCTTTTAATCAGCTCTGTGCCCTTCCTGCTCCCTGCTTAAGCCCTCTTGGTCCCACCACCAAGTCTGCTCTCCGTATGTCACGCCCAGTCTCTCCACTCAGCCAAACCCCTCCCTCCCATCTCCCCATTTGGGTATGGGGAATGTCCACCAGAGGCCCACAGGTACAAGCTCACTCTCACAGGGTGAGCTGTGAGGGACCCTGACTAGTGGAGCCTTATGCTCGAACCCTCAGTCACTGAGACCGAGCTCCAAAGGAGACTCTAGGACTCCGATGGTTTCTTCTTTCTGCTTCCTGTCTCATGACATGACCACGCATCAGAGACATGCTCCCTGCCATCACATCTGCCACCGTCCCCAGAATGGAGCCCCAGACAAACTCCACACCCTTGAGCCTCCAAAATCATGATCCAAAAGAACCTTTCTCTACATAAGTCAGCTGCCTCGGGGGTTTTACTGTAGACATGTTACACTTACTAATGTCACTAAGGAGGGGAAAATGGCTCTGGTGGCTGGGAGGGCTGACTTGGTCTGCCAAGGTCTGGAGAAGAAGAGGGTTGGAACGCTCACCAGGACTCAGAGCAGAGCTAGTCACAATGTGGTCTTCAGGAGAAGGATGTGACCAAACTCCACTCCAGAAGCACTGTGAAAGGTATCAGGAGGACAAGGGCTGGTAGGAAGGACGGAACAGCTTCACAGTCTTCAACCGTCAAGCATGAGTGCAAATCTGACTGGGGGTGCATGTTTGCACTTTCAGGAAACATTTATTAAACGCCTACTGGGTTCCTGGCTGTGTGCCGGGCACTCAGGGCACAATTGACAGTGAACAAAAATGACGTGTTATGCAGCAGAAGAGGTGGTGTCCTGAGAGTGTTGGAGACAGGCAAGGGGCCATCTTCCTTAGAGAATGAACGTGGCCAGAGTGGGCGACAGCCCCATCCTTAGGTTAATTGTCCTAATTGGCTTTCTATCACTTTGATGATCACCACGACCAAAAGCAACAGGGAGAAGAGGGTTTGTTTGACTCCATTGTGTGGGCTTGAAGAATAAAGAATGCAAACAGGGAAAAGGGGAGCAGGCAGGCTGCGGCATCTGCGGGGCTGATCTGCTAATCTGGCTGGCTAGGCGAATGTCCCCGTCCTCCCTCACCACGCCCCACTGTGAGTCCCTCCCGGACTTCACTACTGATCAAAGAGAGTAGAGCATTCTTCAGCTGAGGGTGCATGAGTAACTGTGTTCTGCTGATAGCCTCAGAACAAAACACTAAGAGTTATGTGGGGAGGGGAGGGAAGGGGAGGACAGGGCAGAGGAGGGGAAGAACCAGCTGGGGAACAGGACAGGAGGAGCCTGAGAGGAGTGAGGAAAGAGCACTGACAGAGGACGCAGCAGACCTCAGTGCGCAGAGAGCGGGAACCTGAAGATGGACGCCAAAGCCCGGCCTCGGAGGACCTGCAAGGTATGAGGGCACAGGAAGCGGCTCGCGGCTCTAAATGTGAATGAGGGCTCCTGGAAAGAACGGCACCCTGTCCTTCAGTGAGCGTGAGAGTTGGACTGGTGCAGGTCCAGCCTCTAGTTACCATTTAACTTGGGCTATCGGCCCAAGAATTCCTGTCCACCTCTGTGTCTGACCTGTCCTTGTGACTAACAGGTGAAACCTTTGAAATATATTCACAGACCGCTACCTTCCACCAACCGACGGCTGAGCAGGGTGAGGCTGAGGCCTGTAACCGTCTTGCCTGCTTTGCGCTAACGGCCTAATAGTTCTATATTCCTACCAATGTATTTGCCAAGGGCCTTCAAGCCTTCATTTCTTTGTTCTGTTATGAAGAAAACCTCATCAACTGTTACTACACTGTAACATAGAATTCGGGGTGACCTGAATCTGTGTCAGCACATTTACCTCAGCCCCCCATCTTACGCAGCAGCGAAGCCTAAGGAACAGCCCTGTACCTTGCTCGGTGGGAGAGGTCACACGGATGTGAGTACCAGCTGCTGAGGTCACCAAGGCCAGCACGGTTTTCTTTCATGGGGCAGCTGGATTTTCTGATGTCTCCTTCAGAGTCTGCCTTTTGAGTAAGAGCAGGGCATAGGTGGGGTTCCTGTCCTGGTAACAAGACCCACAGATGCTTTCTCAGGGCAGAAATTCACTCAGTACCCCAGAACCCCATCGCCTCATTCCATGCTAAATGAAGAGGGTTTGCCGGAGGCCGCCTGCCCCGGTAGGATGGGCTCGGATGAGCACATGGGCCACTGTTTGTACTTCTTCCTCCTAATCTAACTGTTCCCTCCTGAGTCCTGAAGTCTGTAAATGCCATCTGCCACAGTGAGCCTTGCCAACCCAGGCAGGCTGGTGTCCTGGCACTGGCTCTGCCAAGGAAGGAGGACATCCCTTGGCATTCTACCTGCCATTTGCCACCTGAGTGACTTCAATCTAGCAGAAACCAATACCTCAGGGCCCACCAGCCTGGGAAAGCAGGAACTCTAAGTGGCCCAGGAAGAAAATAAGGTAAGTGGAGTCATGCCCTGCATCTGGTCACAGACAACTGTCACTGTCAGGAGTCCGGGTGACTGGAACAGGGGCTCCTTCCGAGCCATAGGGAAGAAGAAAAGGATAAGTGTGGGCCCTGGGCTGTGTCCTGGGCACACAGTGGAGTAGCCCTCTGGGAAGGGCTCCTGCCCACTTGCTGCACTCACGGTCTGGGTCATTAACCATCGAGTCCACGCCTCTCCCTGCCCTGGCTCAACTTTACACATCTGTGTGGTCCTAGGTCAGCGGGGGTCCCATCTGCTTTCTGGAAAGAAGGCTCAGGAAGGACTGTAGGGTCCCCAGAAGGCAGGAGCCAGGTAGCTGTCCCCTTCCCTCCCTGACCTGGCCAAGGCTCTAGAGCACTGTGCACTGAGATGACACAGGTTGGAGGCCTGAGATGAGCAGACTGTCTCACAGTTCCAGCAGCTGAGAAGCACAGAGTCCAAGTGCCAACATCTGGAGAGGGCTTTACTGCCACATTATGACACCACCTTAAGGCACAGGTGGAAAAGAGAGGGAGGGAGACAGGCCACTCCCCCAGCAGGGAGATTTTTGTGAAAGATGGAGTCTTAGTCACTATTCTACGACACCCCCCCCCAATAGGCTCATAAATTTGAATGCTCAGTCACCAGGGAGCAGCACTGTTTGAAAGGATTAAAAGGATTCAGAGGTGTGGCTTTGTTGGAGGGAATGTGTCATTGGGGGTAGACTTTGAGATTTTAAAAGCCCATGCCAGGCCCAGTTCTCTCTCTCCTCTCTCTCTCTCTCTCTCTGCCTATAGATCATAATATATCTCTCAGCTACTGCTTCAGCATCTGCCTGCATGCTGCCATGTTCCCCTCCACAATGATCAAGAACTACAGGTGGACTCCGCCCCTTTCTGAACTCTGACTTCTTATGTTGCCATTTGATTGCTCTACAACAAACAGCCAGGCTAATGAGACCCCAAAGACCAGACGCTTCCTCAGAATGCTAGTAACGAAGAAGCAGAGGAGGGGGTTTTATTCAATGAACACATTGGAAAGAAGGATATGTAAAGAGAAGGGACAGATGTGAGCCTTAGGGGTTTTTTGTTTTGGTTTTGGTTTTTCAAGACAGGATTTCTCTGTAGCAGTCCTGGCTGTCCTGGAACTGGCTCTGTAGCCCAGGCTGGCCTCAAACTCACAGAGATCCACCGACTTCAGCCTCCTGAGTGCTGGGATTAAAGGGGAGGTGCCAGGGTCCTGCATTGCGAAGCTCTCCTGGCCAAAGCACAGTCTGGTCAATCACTGATTCTGTTTTGGTCCCACACAGTGGTCCAAGAAGCCCTTGGTGCTCCGAAGGGCGCACTGGCCCTCAGGAAATGAGTAGCCTCTGATCCTCTTCTGTGGGGTGATTTGTCCTGTGAAGCCCAGCTCCTCCTGGAGCTCAAGTGACCACGTGATCAGGACACTGAGTGGAGACTTTACAGTACCTTCTGAGTGCAGGAGGGCCTGGTGAAGCCTGAAAGTCAAGTCAGTTTCCCTCGCCTTAAAGGAGAATGAGAGACATCAGGCATTGCGGTCTGCAGAGGACACACTCTGAGTGATCACCTTGTAGTAGCAAGCATGTCACCCACAGTGGAGGTAACAAAGAGAAAGTGAAGGTGTGGATGTCAAGCGCTCATCCTGTGGTTACTGAGAGCCAGGCTACACGTGAGTCCCGGGCCAACTTGGCCTACAGAGTGGAAATGTGTCGAGAGAGAGAGAGAGAGAGAGAGAGAGAGAGAGAGAGAGAGAGAGAATACAAAAAAAATTTAAATGTAAGAGACCATTTTGAAAAACAAAGTCTGCTTGCAGACTTTGACAAGAGCATTGTAGGCACCCATAGATAGGAGGGCAGAGTATGAGGAGATATTAGTCACCATAGGAAGAAAGAAAGAAAGAAAGAAAGAAAGAAAGAAAGAAAGAAAGAAAGAAAGAAAGAAAGGAAGAAAGGAAGGAAGGGAAAGGACATTGAAAGAACACCAGAGGAGGAAGCCAGGCACACGCTATACAATCGCATTTATAGGAACCCCAGAGTGGACAAACACCTGCCTGCAGTCAGGACTGGCTCTGAGAGGAGTGGAGATGTCACGTGTGGGAAAGGGGCCTGAGGAGACCTGTTGTGGGTAGAAAAGCTTTGTACCTACATCCCAGAGATCGTCTTCAGATGAAAACAAAACCACACTGATCTGCAGTTAGAGTGTGTGCTGCCTGCAGGGGACTGGACTGGGCTCCCAGCACCCAGGTCAGGCAGCTCACAACCACCTGTACCTCCACGCCAGGGGCTTCGATTCCTCTGGCCATTGTGGGTACTTGTGAGTGCATACCCACACACAGACACACACAGACACACACATACCCACACACAGACACACACATACCCACACACAGATGAGCGCATACCCACACACAGATGCATGCATACCCACACACAGACACACACATACCCACACACAGACACACGCATACCCACACACAGGCACACACAGAGACACACGCATACCCACACACAGATACACACAGACACACACAGAGATACATACATACCTAATTTAAAGTAATGAGAGCAAATCTTTTTAGTATAAATAATTTTTTTCAAAAAGCAACAAGTCATACATTTATGATCCTGTGCCTTTTATGTGGATTACACCTTGACCTAAGGATCCAAGCATAAGAGTTAGTGAAGAAGAGCGCCATTCTTAGCAGTCCTGCCCAAGCCCCACCACACCCCCTACCCACCCATCCCATTGATCCCTGTACCACTCAGGATGCTGCCATTGATGGCTCCCGACTTATTAGGGCAGAAGGTGAGGGGGCGGGGCCAGAGCTGTCAGTACTGTGAGTTAAGGTGTAGATTTTTCTTCCTGGCCTCCACAGTCTTGCTCACTGGTCCATCAATCTGTCAGGACAGCTGTCAAGGCAGAGGAACAAAAGACTAACAGTCACAACCAAACAACCTGATCAATTTAGTGCCTGCCACCACCGATGGGGCCAGAAACATGAAGCTGATGTTTTATGTATCTCTCCAGCTCTGCAATGTATTTCTGTAGCTCTTGAGGCTCAGAAAGTGGGTGAGGTACACCCATGGACTATGATGGCAGGGGCAGAGAATAGGACCCCAGACCAGAGCATCCTTTAAGCAAAGAGATAAAAGTCGGGTTTTACTGTGACAAGACACAGGTTTAAGACCAAAGGATTAGCTGCTACTTGGTTGTATGATCCTGGGTAAGTTATTTGCTTCTCCAAGTCCCAGAGGCTTCAATTGTAGTCAGACTTTTCTTTCCCACCTGCCAGTTCCCAAATAATCAACATGGAGACTTAATATTAATTATAAATGTGCAGCCAATAGCTCAGGCTTATTACTACCTAACTCTTACATTTTAAATTAACCCATATTTTTAATCTATGCTTTGTTGTGTGGCTTGGTACCTTTTCTCAAGATTGGTATACCAATCTTGCTTCTCTCTGCATCCACTTGAGACTCCAGACTCTCAGTTTGGCTCTCCCACCTAACCTTTTCCTATTCAGCTATTGGCTAATCAACTTCTTTATTAAAACAAGCACAGTGACATATATTCACACAGTGTAAAGAAATATTCCACATACAATAATACCTACATGCTGCTCACTCCGTTATATACTCACAGATCTGTGCTCCTGTGACCCTCACAGGTAGTTTCACACATGGAACAGCTGCTGCCCAACTCACCCAACTAAATCAAAGTTCCTCCAGGCACCAGATCTGACAGCAGTGTTCAATAAACAAGGCCAATGCTACCGCTGTTGCTACAGTATCTTTCAGGGTCCTTGTTTGAGCACAGCAATGAGCATGCAAGGCTGCTGGGAATTATGTGTTGTATGTGGGGAAACTGAGACAGAGAGCAATTAAATGGCAAGCCCATAACCATGTGTGCCTGCACCAAAAACTACCCTCTGACTTCAAGTCCACTTCCACCCCCTTTGCAGAGCTGTTGATACCAAGACCAAACTTGGGGTTATGGCTTAGAAATGGTTTAGTTCTGTTTAAGACAGAGTTTTGGTGTGTAGCCCAGGCTGGCCTCTGCCTCCTGAGTGTTGGGATTAAGGCACGTACCATCACATCCTGCCCCAAGTCCAAAGTTGGGAAGACACAGAACCCCAGACAGGCACAAATTCTAAAGGAAAGACTTGGATTCAAATCCCACATCTGCACTGCTCAAATGTATAACGGAGCAGTGCCCTTCACCCCAGGGCAACGAATGTGATAAAAGTCAGCCTCCTGGAAACAAGAGCAAAGAGAGAGATAGAAAAAGAGTGGAGAAGGGGGGTGGGGCGGGGCTTGCTTCCTAGTCCTGCCAATCAGCAGCTGAAGTACCTTGCTTGAGCTGTTTCCTTCTAACCCCAGTCTTATGGAGGAGGTTGGAGTTCTAGAAGCTACTTCAGCAGCTCTCCCTGTAGATGGACCACAGAGGCAGCAGACAGCTATCCCCATGTCTCCATTTGCAAGAGACCTTGGGAGATGAGAAGCTAGCTTGAGACATGGACAATCTCTCCCATCCCAGAAAAGGTTTCTGATGTCCAAGAAAGGCTGAGCTGCCACCAAGCCTTGGGTCACTATAAAAAAGGCTTTAAAAACATGAGTAGGAGCCCTGGCTAAATCGCAGGTTAAGTGGAGGTAAGCACAGAGCATGCTGGGAGCTTCTAAGCTGCACACCATTCTGCATCTGCCTCCCATCCCAACAAGAGGACAAGTAGTCCCATCCCCCAACAATGGAAAAGGACAAGTAGCCCCAGCTTTAGTCCCTGAGTTCTCAAGGGCCCCTCCCACCAGCACATGGGCAGGAACAAGTCAGCTAAAGAAATTATCATCCAACAAGGAGTTCAATCAGGGAATTCTTTTCTCCTCAGAAACTTGGGGACACTGAGGCAGCTCAGTTGCTAAATGTTTCCCCCTTTGGGTTAAGGAGTAGCAGATCCCTGACTAAAACCTAGAGCTTCCGGTCAGTCTCTGATGCCATGATGGAATACCAGAAGCGGGATCTTTTTACATATAAGAAGTTTATGTGGCTCTCAGTCCTAGAGGCTTGGCAGCACTGCCCTGCCATCTGCTTGGCTCTCATGAGGGCCTCGGTGGTGGACGGCTTCATGTGCTGAGAAAGGAAGCAAGAAACAGAAGGACTGAACTCATTGGCGTGACCATCTGTCCTTGTGGGAACATCACCAGTCCGACCAGCCTTGACCTGTTCCCCTGAGAGCGCACGAATTGCTTGAGGCTGGAGCCTCACCACCCAATCACCTTTCATTGGCCTTGCCTCTCAGCAGCATCACTCCGGTGTGACTGTCATGTCACTTGCTTGTGTAGAGATACCAAGATGACTGACAGAAAAACATTAAGGGAAGGAAGAGCTTGAGTTCCCGGGGATGCCATCCACCACAGCCAGGGCAGCATGGTGGCAGGAGTGTGGTCACATAGTGTCCACAGTTAGGAAGCAGTGTGGGTGCCTGGCCCAGGGAATGGTGCTGCCCCTTTTAAGGTGGATCTTCCTACTTCTATTAAGGTAATCTAGACAATCCTCTCCACAGCCGCGCCCATGGGTGTCTCTTGGATGATTTCACATTCTATCAAGTCAACTATCAAATTGATCATCACAGTTAGGGACAAGAATCTAGCCCGGGAGCCATTCACAGTACCCCCGTGGCCTGGGGAGCAAATAACAGAACCCATATGGCCTTGGGAGGGAATCACAATGTCCCAAGGCCTGCTGGGAAGATTTGCAGTGAATAAAAAAATACCAGACAATTCCTCACTCTGCCTCTTCTGGCTCCCTAACAGGAAGTTGTAGAGAACCCCTCCAGGTAGGGACTCTCCAGTTGAGCAAACACAGCCACAAGTTAGGAGAAGAGTCTACCCAAGGTCAGGGCCAAGGACACACCATCTTTTCCAGTGTCCTCAGTTAACCTTGCCCTTCATCTGCACTTGTCCTGCCCACCCTTCCTCCTGGAGACTCCACACGCTGGCAAGGTGGGGAGGAGAGAAAATGGCAGCTTCCAAAAGATCCGTGACCGTGTCATTTCCTTTCGCCGCTAGCACCGTCATCTCATCTCTCATCCTAACTGTCCTTCAGCGGTCAGTGATTTCAGCAGTGAAGACGCCTGCCCTGACTCCCAAGGGACTCTGGGAGTGCCCCCATCATTCCTGTTTAGCTGGTGCGGCACTGGAGAGGGTGAGGGCTCCTCTGAAGGGTCCTCATGTGAAAAGCAGTCCAGGCACCCAGAAAGCCTTTCTTTCTTTATGCCTGCCTAAAAAATATATATTGTACCTAGGGGCTGGAGAGATGGCTCAGTGGTTAAGAGTCAGGTTCAATTCTCAGCACCCACGTGGCGGCTCACAACCATCTATAACTCCAACAGGTAAATGCTCTGATGCCTTTGCCTTCTTCTGGCCTCAATGGGCACCAGATAAGCACGTGTTACATATGCACACATGCAAGCAAAACACACAGATAACACACAGGGTAAGCCAATAGCTTATTTACCAATGAACTTCAAGAAAAAAGATGGAGAGAGCTCCATCTTTTGTCAAGTGAAATGGGATTTACATTCTATATATGGAACTTGTCATCAAAGTACAGAACCCTGGAACCGAACACAGCCAGGTCCGAATCCAGGTCGTTCACTCAGGAGCTTACCTCTCTGATCTTCACTAGTAAAATGGAAATAAGACGGTAATTCCTGGGGCTGCAGGGGCAGTGAGGGGGTACTGGGCAGAACTGCATGTGTCTGATTCTGACAACACACATGGTGGGAGTAGACCTATGATCTTGTTCACATGAGAATCCCGTTAGTTCGTACCTATCGGATATGATATGATCATTAGCTCATAGCTGTGCATGTGTGTGCATGTGTGTGTACATGTGTGTGTGCATGTGTGTGTGTACATGCGCGTGTGTGCACATGTGTGTGTATGTGTGTGTGTACATATGTTGCAGGAAAGAGGAGGCAGATAGCGCCAATGCCCCCTGGATAATGAGGACAATGTCTAATGGGCTGTCTTAGTCAGGTTTCTGTTGCAATGATGAACACCATGACCAAGAGCAAGTTGGGGAGGAAAGGGTTTGTTTGGCTTCCACTTCCACATCACTGTTCATCACTGAAGGAAGTCAGGGCAGGAACTCAAGCAGGGCAGGAACCTGGAGGCGGGAGCTGATGCAGAGGCCATGGAGGGTGCTGCTCACTGGCTTGTTCTCCACAGCTTGCTTGCTCAGTCTGATTTCCTTTAGAATCCAGAACTCAAGGATGGCCCCACCTACAATGGGCTGGGCCCTCCCCCATCAATCACTGATTGAGAAAATACCCCCACAGACTTGCCCCACAGCCTGATCTTATGGCGGCATGTTCTAAACTCTCTCCTCTCCAATGACTCTAGCTTGGGTCAAGTTGACATAAAACAAGACACCCACCACGTGGGTGATCTATAGGCACTGGCTTCCTCTTGTTGCTTATGGTTGATGTGGGAGTTCCCTCTGTTTGCTGTGATTACAATTAATGAATAAAGAAACTGCTTTGGACCTATAGCAGGACAGAACTTAGGTAGGCAGGAAAGACAGAGCTGAATGCTGGGAGAAAAAAGGGCAGAGTCAAAGAGATGCCACAGAGCTGCCAGAGACAGACGCTGGTCAGAACTTTAGCCGGTAAGCCACAGCCACTTGGCGATACACAGGTTAGTAGAAATGGGTTAAATTAAGATGTCGAGTTAGCCAATAAGAAGCTAGAGCTAATGGGCCAAGCAGTGATTTAATTATACAGTTTCTGTGTGGTTATTTTGGTTCTGGGCAGCCGGGACGAACAAGCGGCCTCCTCCTACATATGGTAACATGTAAGAGGCAGGAGATGTGTGGAGAGAATGACTGGAACGAAAAGGAACAAGGATTTGCTGGCTTTGAAAGGTGTGTGCTGCTGTGACACGTAGCTACAAAAGTCAGACATTGCCCTTTAAAATGTGAAAAATTCTGGGCATTGTCAGGAAAGTGAACATAAAGATGAAGTTGGGATGTGTGTAAAATCTTTACCAATGACTCATAAAGACTCACAGTGTACCCAACCACCAACTGGTCAAACCACACAGCTTTTATTAGCTGTAACAGTTATTGCCTTCTGCTGCTTTGGGTTTCCCTATGAAGATCCCAAGCCAAGAAGAGCTGTGTCAATAGGTCTGTGTGACTTCACCCAGTGCAGTGCGTCCCAAGATTCACAAAAGACCCACACACTTACGTATACCTACAGAAATCCAGTGAGCGTGGCTGAGAGAGACGGGAGTTTAAAACATGCTGGAAAGAGGACGTTTACTTAGTGGCACCTGTTTTGTCTGAAACTCCAGTAATTGAAGAGCTGAGGCAGGAGAATTGAAAATTTGAGGCCAACCTGAGTTCTTCAGTGAGATCTTGACTGAAAGGAAAAGGAGGGAGAAAAGTTGAAAGGGAAGGAAAAGAAGAGGAATAGGGGAGGAGGAGTGGAAGGGAGGAGGAATGGGAAGAGGAGGAGTGGGGAGGAGGAATGGGGAGGAGGAGGAGGAGTGGGGAGGAGGAGGAATGGGGAGGAGGAGGAATGGGGGAGGAGGAATGGGGGAGGAGAAGGAATGGGAGGAAGAGGAGGAAAAAAGAGAAAGAATGGGGAAGAGGAGGAGGAGGAATGGGGAGGAGGAGGAATGAAAGGAGGAAAGGGAGGAGGAGGAATGAGGAAGGGGAGGAGAAGGAATGGGGGAGGAGAAATAGGAAGAGGAGAAATGGGAGAGGAGGAGAAATGGGAGGAAGAGGAAGAAGGAGGAGAAAGAATGGGGAGGAGGAGGAGGAATAGGAAGTAAGAGGAATGGGGGGAAGAAAATATAGGAGAAGATTTTAAATTCCTTAATGTTCAGTGGTAATAAGGCCACCTTCACAAAGAGGGCAGA
The DNA here is from genome assembly GCF_982192425.1 of Myodes glareolus. Taxonomy (NCBI): domain Eukaryota; kingdom Metazoa; phylum Chordata; class Mammalia; order Rodentia; family Cricetidae; genus Myodes; species Myodes glareolus. Next base: position 131,422,827 of record NC_142027.1, read on the forward strand.
ATGATAGCAGAAAGCCAGAACCCGCCAGAACCCAGATGCAGAGGTCAAAAGCCAGATATGTTTATTTTCAGGCCCTGAGAACCAATTTTTTTAAGAAAAAAGAAAAGAAAAGAAAAACTGTCAACTTGTGCCCAACGTGTTTTGAGGTTGGCATGGACTGGGGACCTGCAGGGCTCTGGTCTCCCACCACTCAGGGCTTCTGTCTCCTGTCCCTCCCTTTTAGACGGGGATCCACCCAGATGCTGTGCCACTGTTGCTGCTGCTGGAGGAACCTTCAATCCAGTAACGAGTTTCAGTTCCGAGACTCTGCCCAGGCTAGCAGCACACGCCTATTATTAGCACTTGGACGCAGAGGCAGGAGGATCACAGCAAGTTTGAAACCAACTTGGTCTACACAGATAGTGTCAGGGCCCCCAGGGATATATTAGTGAGATCTGTCTTTTGAAACTAAAATAAATAAATAAATTGAATTTGGCTTTGAGTTGATGTGATAGGACTGAGGAAGGGGAGTGCCTGTGGGAGAGATATGAGTCATCAGAGGCCAGGGAGCAGTCTGCTGTCCTCTCTCCTGTACTGACAGGGCTGACCTGGATGACCACCAGCAGAAGCGTCAGTCTGTGACTTCTAAAATGCAATCATCTTTTTGAAATGGAAGCCTCCACCTCACGCCTCTTGACTTCCCTCAGGGGAACTCAGCCACCTACAGTGTAAGCACTGGGGCAATCCTCTGGAGAAGGACCTGGGGCCAGGAGCTGAGGTCTGCCAGCAGACCTGCTGGGCACCACCCTGCAAGTGCCAGAAATGAGCCTCCTGGAAGCTGGTCCTCTAGCCCATCCATTCTTCAGATGTAACTGCAGCTCAGGCCTGCATCTTCACTGTACTCCAATCCCAACCCAACTGCTTAAGCTATTCCTGAATGCCAACCCAAGAAACGATGAGATTCCACACACCTACTATGACTTTAAGCAGCCATGTTTGAGATTGACTTATTGAACAACTAATACAGGTTTCCCAAGGCACGCATCTCAGAACAGACTATGGACCTGAGAAAACAGCTGATACTGTTACTAATTGTAAGGAAACTGTGTCCTTGAACAAGACAAGACTAACTTGGAGCCAAAGGAAGGGAAGGGAAGATGATGTTGGGAGAGGACTACCATCAGGCTGGAGCTGAGCACGGGCATCCAACTCTCTGGTCCTCACCTGGATAATTTCAGGACTTACCCTCCCATCAGGTGCCGGATGGCAGCAGAGTGGTCTTTGGAGGGAAACAAGCTGTGAAGAATTGGGGGTGGAGGTCAGCATCCTTCAGATGGCAGGTTGAGAAAAGAATGTCATCCTTGTGTAGGTTACTGTCCAAACATCCATAAAGTCCCCCATTGCTGTCATCCTGCCTGTCTTAGACAGTGTTCTGTCACTGTGAAGAGACACCATGACCAAGGCAACTCTTATAAAAGAAAAAACTTTAATTGTGGGCTTGCTTACAGTTTCAAGGTAAGTATAATATCATAGTCGATTATCATAATCATGGCAGGAGAATGACTGCCCCCGTGGTGCTGAAGCAGTAGCTGAGGCTACCTCCTGGTCCACAGGCAGAGGGAGGGGGCAGGCAGACAGACTGGGGGCCTGGAATGGACTTTTAAAACCTCTGAGCCCACTCAAGGTGACAAGGACACACCTCCTAGTCCTTCTGATCCTCTCAAATGGTCCCACTCCCTGGTGACCATTCATTCAAATGTTTGGACCCATGGGGGCCATTCTTGTTCAAATCACCACACTGCTACGAGGGCCACAGCCTGAGAGTCCTCTGACTCCCTGGGAGAATCTTGTCACACTTGGACAACATAACATCAGTTATGGTCCCCACAGATGACCAGATTGTCATTGCAGGCATGTGACGGAAGCCTGCCTACATATAAACATCTGGCTCCAATGTCTTAACGATTTATTTTAAGACAGGGTTCCTTGTAGCCCAGGCTATCCTTGAACTCACTATGTAGCCAAGGATGACCTTGAACTTAAGATTACCCTGCCTTCACCTCCCTAGTGTTGAGATGGCAAGTTCAAACCACAACACCCAGTTTATGCAATGTTGGGGATCAAACCAGGGCTTCATGCACGCTAGGCAAGGAGTCTAAGGAGGGAGCTACAACACCAGCCAGGGAGACATCTCCATGGTAAAATGTTTGCTGTACAACCAAGAGCACCCAAGGTCCCTAGCACCCATGTTAAATCCAGGTACAACGACTCACGCCTGTATCCCCAAAGCCAGGGAGGAAAGACAGGCAGTTCTTGGGGACTCATTGGCCATTCAGTAAAGCCAAGAGAGAGCTCTGGACTCAAAGATCCTGTCTCAAACAATAAGATGGAAAACAATAGGGGGAGACATCCCGTGTTGACCTCCAGCCAGCCCTGAGTCTATTGGCACCCACACACACATGCACACACATGTACACACACTCCCACACATGCACATGCACCATAGACACGTGTATACACACGAGCGCGCGCGCACACACAAGCACAAGCTGGGGTTTTATCTGAAGAGCAGCAGGAGAGGATAAACAGAAGAAGAACCAATCTGCACCCTAAGATTGTCCTGGGAGAAGGTGGAGCATGGTTTGCAGGGACACGGGTAAGCTGCCTGTGAGAGGGGCCTGTAGGGCAGATTAACCCCCCCCCCAGTCAACCTGGTCAAAAATCAAATCAAATCAAATCCATGGCCATCATTGTCTCTATAAACCCAAACAAAAGCTATGAGAAGGCCAGTGTTGGAGATTTTGGTCTTGTGTCCACTCCCATTGTGTGCCCCCTCCCCCACACTTCCCTAGGACTCTGCATGCAGTGAGCAGAGGAACAAACTGGCTCAGATCTCGGATCTCTCTATCTGTGTGGCCAGAATATAATCACATTTCCTCCACGATGCTCCCAGGCAGGATCCCAGAGCGGGGGAGCCAGAGGTGACTGGAGGTGCCCTTGAGTTAATTGGGAACACCTGTGAAGAGAGACTTTGCCTTTGTCTGATAAGTCTAATTAAGGAAGCTGTGATCTTGCTAAATGGACTGGCTCTAGCAGATAGAAGTCACTGTTAGATGCTGGCGAGACCCATGCACAAGGCAAAAACTTACAGTCGTCTTTCTGAAATATTGTGGGAGACATACAGTGAAATTTGCTAGACACACATAACCTGGAGAAATTAGATTTCAAGTTCCATGGTGGTGTTCTATCAGGAGTCAAGATCTATCTGTTATTTCACGCTGTGGGCAGTGTCCATGCAGGAGGCACAGCTAGGAAGGAAACACCAGCCGCTGCCTCCTGGACCACTGTCTGATGAGGGACGGAGATTAATGAGCAGTTATTAAATGCTGATGGTAAACATTTCCTCGGCCTAGCCACACCCACTCGGCCTAGCCACACCCACTCGGCCTAGCCACACCCACTCAGCCTGGCCACACCCACTTTAGAAGGCTGTCTGTGGATATGTTTGCTTGGGTACAGGGCCACATAGTCTGTGCCACTGTCCCCCAAAGTATCAGTAGTCAAAGAGGAATTAGTGACACCCCACAACATCACCTCAGATGCAAGACAAAGGCCTAAAGTCCTCATAGCTGTCTACCTGGCTTCTAAAAAGTTCCACAGAAGAGGCCCTGTGACCTTGCCTGCATCATAAAGGCCATTCCCCAAGACTGAGGGAAAACAAGAGGATGGGCTCCATCCACCTGAGACTGGAGATTCTCCCATCTCTGCCTCCAGGATAGGAGTTCACCTGTCTCCCAGCTGAAGTGCAAACAAACTCCACCCTCCAGCTTGGAGACCCAGGGCCTTCAGGTGCACTTAGCAATTCCCTGGGCTCAGAAGAGCTTCAGGCAGTGGGAGTCCTGGGCAGATGGCAGCGACCCTGCTTCATCACGCTCTGAGGATTTTCTGATCTCCTGGCAGCTAGAGAGTGCCCAATTACTAAACAAGATAGCTCAGCAGTCGCTGATTTATGAGTCCGGGGGAACCACGCAGGGCAAGCCAATCAATGGGCAGAAATTTGCATATTAATGAAAACTCATAAATAATGCAGGAATGGCATGCAGAGTTGGTGTTCTCATCTGGAAGCAGTCCTCTAAGGGAGGAGCACTTGGCACTCACCCAGTGGAGCTTGCTACAATTTCAAGCAGACCGATCCTGTCCCAGGGTGTCCCCATTAGGAGTCTGGAGTGTGTGACTACACATAATCAGTTATTAAGAACTGCCAGTGCTACCCCGTAAGATACATACACATGTGTGAAAGCATGTCAGTGGACTCACACACACTCCCATGTGGAAGCAGGGGTCACCCTCCTGTCGTGAATTTTCAAGGCAGGGTCTCATTGAGACCAGGGTCTTGCCAGCGAGCCCTAGGAACCTGCTTCTCAGTGCTGGATCAGAAGCTGTAATCTGGGCCTTTTTACGTGAATTCTGAGGATCACCCTGGGGTCCCGGATGTTGCACAGTGAGCACTTTACCTACTCCATCCCCTCCAGGAAGGGCACTAGCCACTGGGAAAGCTAGGAGGACTGGTTCTGCTATGCACTGGCTCTGATAGCTCCCAGTGAGTTCCTCAAGCACTTCAGTCCTTGAAAGACTTACAGAGTCATAAATCTTCCTCAGAAGAAGGGGTTGCCTTTTTTTAGACTCATTTTTATTTTTCAGTTATGTAAATGTCTCTGTGTATATGTCATGTGTGTGTGCACTCTGTGTGTGTGTGCCATGTGTATATGTGTGCCATGTGTATGTGTATATGTTATGTGTGTGTCATTTATGTGTATTCCATGAGTATATGTGTTGTGTGTGCGCCATGTATATGTGTGCGCACGCATGTGGGTGCCATGTGTATTTGCATATGTCATGTATGTGTGTGAATGTGTGTGTGCCGTGTGTATGTGTGTATGTCATGTATGTGTGTATGTGCAAATGTGTGTGTGTGCCATGTGTACAGTGCCTGTGGAAGCAAGGAGAGGCTGTCAGATTCCCTGGAGCAGGAGTTATAAGCAGTGTGTGCTCTTCAGCCCTGAACCGTCTCCACTGCTCCAGCCTCAAGGGGTTCTCAATGAAGACCAGATGAGGAAATTCACAGCGCTGGGCGAGTACCCGCAAGGTAAGAAAAATCCCGAGATGACAATGGCAAAGGCAGCATCTCTGCAGGAGGATGTAGGTCCTGACCATTGTGGTATTGTTTCTTTTTACACAATTATGTTGTAAATGTAGTACATAGACTTTCTAGGGCGCCTGTGCAGATTCTGCAAACACGAGTGTTTTATCACCTCTGTTCAGTCATTCTCTCCCTCAAATATATGTGCGCTGTGTGTGCAGAAACGTGTTCAGAGGCAGAGTGCTCATTTCCCAAGGCCGGCAGAGTGCTCATTTCCCAAGGCCGAGGTGTGACCACCAATACAGCAGCTTTAAACCAACCACACATATTTTCTTCCAGCTGAGAGCAGAGAACAGAGTCCTTTGGGCTGATCCTGTGACAGGGACCTGCCTCTGAGGTCACCCATGAGCATCGCCCCCCTCCCCACCGTGTCTTCCTTTACCGCCAAGGCTGAGATCTGAGCATTGTCAATGCTCCCTCTCTGCTTGCATCCTCCCATGACCCTGCACTATCTATGACTGACCCACTTGCCCCTCTTTCTGCTGAGGAAGCATGGGATTCCTCAGGCCCAGGGACAACCCCACATGCTCTCCCAGCCTCGGCATCATCAGCCACATCAGCCAAATCATTCTGGCCTTGGAGGGTGACACATACTCGGGCTCAGGGTTTTGTGTACAAAACCGAAATATAATTACTCTCAACTCCTTCAAGGACATCTAGCCGTAGGGAGACATTAGACCGATGAGTCGGTAGACAGATGTCTACACCCACAGCTACAGAGAGGCACAGCAATGAGAGCCGTTTTTCAGGCCTGATTCTAACCCTCTTCCCATTACTATATCAATGTACATTTCCTAAGAACGCCTTTCCCTGGGTTGTAACGCGTCAAAGTCGAGAGTTACACGTCAAAATCGAGAATTTAAGATCAGCATTCTCTAGTTTCGAGTCTGCAGACCTTACTCTGCTAAGTATCCCAACAATGCCCTCTGTAGACAACAGATCTGGTCCTGGGCTCAGCTGTGGGAGCCCACCCCGTGTTTGTCCTCTTCCAGCTGAAATTGGCCCTGTGTGTCATTGTCACTCAGGACCTTGACATACAGGAAGGCGTTGGGCCAGCTTCTCTGCAGACTGGCTTCCTGTGTGGATCTGCCATGTGACTGCCGTTAGATTCATGGTTGACATTTAGGGACAGTTGTATTCTCCCTGCACAGCGCATCTGGAGGCCTAAGGAGGCCATGTTTCCCTGTGTCAACTTGTGTCACCTGGTGGGGTCTTCTGGCTTCGTCCTCCATTAAGCTGTCCTTTAGTAACTGTAGCAGTAGATGAAGGATGTAGTAGTTGAAGGTAAGTAGCCATGCCTCCTGGAAGAGGGTGAATGATGGGAGGAGACACCTAATGCTGACTTCAGACCTCACCTGGAAGTCCATACATGTGTATCCCACTCCCAAATGCATACACTACGTGAACACTTAAGCCTACACACACCACACAGAGATGCGGCAGTGGGGTGGGGGGGGGCGAGGTCGTAGCATTGGAAGGAGACGCAGGCGCACCTAAAGGGATGAGGGTGAGAACACAGTTCAGTCAAGGTGGGAGAGCCAGGCTTGCTGCAGCACGCTGGGGCCTATGGCAGTGTGGCAATAACCCAACAAGGTTATTAGGGAAATTTTACATCAGCCTCTTCCTGTGAAAGCACACAGCTGCAGGTGTTTGGGACCCCCTGGGAGGACTGGAGTATTGGCTGCAGGTGTTTGGGACCCCCTGGGAGGACTGGAGTATTGGCTGCAGGTGTTTGGGACCCCCTGGGAGGACTGGAGTATTGGCTGCAGGTGTTTGGGACCCCCTGGGAGGACTGGAGTATTGGCTGCAGGTGTTTGGGACCCCCTGGGAGGACTGGAGTATTGGCTGCAGGTGTTTGGGACCCCCTGGGAGGACTGGAGTATTGGCTGCAGGTGTTTGGGACCCCCTGGGAGGACTGGAGTATTGGCTGCAGGTGTTTGGGACCCCCTGGGAGGACTGGAGTATTGGCTGCAGGTGTTTGGGACCCCCTGGGAGGACTGGAGTATTGGCTGCAGGTGTTTGGGACCCCCTGGGAGAACGGGAGTATTGGGTGCAGGTGTTTGGGACCCCCTGGGAGAACGGGAGTATTGGGTGCAGGTGTTTGGGACCCCCTGGGAGGACTGGAGTATTGGCTGCAGGTGTTTGGGACCCCCCGGGAGGACTGGAGTATTGGCTGCAGGTGTTTGGGACCCCCCGGGAGGACTGGAGTATTGGCTGCAGGTGTTTGGGACCCCCTGGGAGGACTGGAGTATTGGCTGCAGGTGTTTGGGACCCCCCGGGAGGACTGGAGTATTGGCTGCAGGTGTTTGGGACCCCCTGGGAGGACTGGAGTATTGGCTGCAGGTGTTTGGGACCCCCTGGGAGGACTGGAGTATTGGGTGCAGGTGTTTGGGACCCCCCCCCCCGGGAGGACTGGAGAATTTCCATGCCCTATCTTGCTAGAGCTGTTCTCATTTCTATAACTTGATTTTTTAAAGTGAGGCAGGGGATCTGTTGTAGGAGAGGAATGAGTCGGCTAAGATCCCTGTGGAATGGGCTAAACATGTGTGCCCCATCACCCTGTGCCCTTGTGCGCTGGAAGCTCAGAGGGCTAAAGCGGAATGAAAGCGAGAAGACAACCCCACTGGGGTTTGAATCCAATCATGGCTAGCCACAGAAATCATTAAACAGTGCGGAAACACATCAGTGGGTGGAACCCGCCCCCAGCCTCATGGCAATAAAAGCCAGTGAAGAATTGCACCCAGAGTCATCTGGCCAAGCCTCTTCTGTGGCAATGTCATGTGGGCTGTTCGAGGACCAATGTCCTTCAAGCCACTGAGCCTCCCTGTTTAACTAGACCAGAGAAGACACTGAAAGGGATGCTGTCTGTCCTGTAACTGCCCGCACAGCAACGGCACAAGCAAGGGACTAGACAGGCGTGAGTAGCTGCCGCAGTACAGTGTGGACACCACGTGGTTGGAGACAAGAGGAAGGAGTCCCCTGTGGGCTGAGTTCAGAGCAGCATGGATAGAGCTGACTCAGAAGACTTGGCCTGTGACAGTCTGTAGTAGAGCTAGGCAATGTGTGGAACCACTGTGGGTGGCCTCACAGGAAAGGGGGACTGGCAGGTACAGTGAGGACAGCCGATGTCCTCAATAGGACAGGAATCCAGTGTGAACCAGAGGCCCGGGGAGTTTTCCACAAGGCAACCCACAGTCCACTAAGTCCTCCAGAGAACCAAGAAACAGGTGCCGTTTCTAAAATACAGGCTATTCCCTGGGTTCAAGCAAAGTCTGGCCACGGATGAAGCAGACTAAGCTGGAAAGCAGCTAAGACTTCGGGCCTTCCTATGAAATGCCCTATTTTCTGTATGTAGTCCAGACATGGGAGAGAGGTCTGCCCCTGATTGCAGCCACCACAGACGGCGGAACCAAGGGTGCGGATCTATGTGTACCATACTGTACTGGTGCAGGACCCATGTCTGTGAGTGGGCTGTGAAGATGTGCCTGTGCGGGTACCATGTAGCCCTCTAAGAAGCAGTGCCATGGCAGCAAGCAACAGGTAGGGTGTCCGACCACCGAGGACACAGACACATAGAGCCCGGAGACCTGGCAGTGATGAGGCGGCTCGCTCCGTAAACACTGAGGACAACCAGGTCCCACGGTGTTTTCATATACATTACAATCCTCCAGCGCACTGGGCTAATTGAAAGGGAGAACTGGTTGTTAAAACAGTAGTTAAAGAAATTGAGCAAAGGTGCCCTTCAATGGTGGAAAGACTCCCAGAAGGCACAGGCTTATGAAATGAAAACCCCCATACAGCGGTAGGATACCTTCTCATCAGTCATTGGCCAGCAAGGCACCCAAGGCCCACAAAACACCACAGGCTGATGCTACTGCCGTTTGCTGGCTACCAGAACTTGATAAGACGCTGTTGGTGAGGATGGAGAAACCGCGCACTGGGGCACGGCACTGCCTGGCAACAGTCCCCACAGCTCCAGCAAGCGCTAATCACGTATATACACTCAAATGGCTGCAGGACTCGGAGACGTCAGCCTGGCACTGTAATGGAAATTCCTCCCTGGACGATTGACTTTCCTACTACCAGAAGGCACCATGCAGGCTATGGGGGAAGAATGTCAACTGAAGGCCTGCTTAGTCGTGGCTCCTACATGCTACACGACGAACATACATGAGTTGTGCCCACTGACAGAACAGTGGCATGGCTGTTAAGGGAACAGCCAACCACTTCCCCTTGGACTTCAGGTACATGCGCTGGAAGGGACCCACTCTGTACTGCAGGCCAGAGAGGTAGGGATGGAACTGTGGTTGTGAAGTCGTAGTCCCTAGTGTGGAGACACCACTACTTTTTGTTAAGTGGCTATGATATACCTGGACATGGTTGCCCATATTTGTAATCCCAGGATCTGATTTAGGAAGATCGATGTGATTCAAGACCAACCTGGGCTACATAGAGAGTTCTAGGCCAGCCTAGGCTATACCAAGAGTTCTAGGCCAGTCTGGGTTATACAAGAGTTCCAAGCCAGCTGGGGTACATAGACTCTGTCTTTAAAAAATAAAACTAGAAGGCTGTAATGTGATGCGCCTGGCAGATTGCCTCCTGACTAATACCCACAGGTTACTACTGCCCTCAGTCTGACGTGAGCTAAGCTTCTTTCACAGGGGAAGAGATCACTGCCCAGACTGACTCATCAAATGTTCAGAGTAAGGGGCACTGCTGTGACATGGTAGCCCAGTGTTCACCCTTAAACAGAAGAAAATAACCAGGCCTCTTATCACCTCCTTCCAGCCCCAGGAAACGTGACAGGAGATGACGTAGAAAGAGTTATGAGAGCCAGAGAGAAAAGCGAGCATGCCCACAGAGTGTCAACCCTTTGCAACCGCAATAAAAGAGTTCCTTGAGGTTACTGTGCCCTCTTCCTGACAGATGGTTCCTGTCTCTCAACAGTCCCAGTCCTAACCACACACACACACACACACACACACACACACACACACACGGCTCCACGATGGCTGGAAGGCAGCGGACACACTGCTGTAAGGAGCCAGGCAGACAGCTGCTTACTCCTCAGTCCAAGGTGAGTGACTCGGTGCCAGGCAGAGGGTGCTCCCCTGCACCTACCTGCATCACTGCCACCTCCTAAGACCCAGCTTGGCCCCTAGAAAACAAGGTAAAGTGTAGCTTTACAAGGTGTGGAAACATGTGGTACTGTTGGTCACAGAGACGCACATTCTCCAAGTTCTGCTGGGCTGGAAGCTTTGCACAAGGAACTGGCTTCCCATGGGGCAGAGGTAGGATTCAAACCCATGTCGACCCACACCCAAAGCTGTGGCTCAACCACAATGCACACTGACTCTGCTCACCTCCCTAAGCCAGGGGGACCCAGACATGCAAAGGACACAACCGTGGTCAACCTGCAAGGACTCACGTAAGTACCCAGAGGCAAATGGTTCCCACAGTGGCCCTGCTATCAGCAGCAATACTGGCAGAAGGAGACCTGATCCCCTCATAGCCCAGGACACCTTCCCTTTCCAGGCCCCCATGGACAAGCCTTTGTTACTGACTATCTGTCCCCCAGGCCTAATGAAAGGGCACGGGGATCTCAGATGTGAGAGACAGAACGTTGAGAATGCTCTCTGGAAACCCAAGTCTTTCCTGGGGGGAGAAAAATGAACAGTTTCTAACAAAGAAGTGGGAATGTGAAAGAGAGACACCATTGTCCTTGACAGCAGGGTCAGAGATTGTATTGTTGCCAGGGCAACAGCGGAGGAGTGGGAAGCAGAAATCACTGGCTCTAATGCGAAGGCTGTGGGTTGCTGATCTGCAGTGTAATGGCTGAATAGCTCCCTCTATAATCTACCAGAACAGTAGGGAAACTTGGGGGGCTTTCATATAGGGCTCAAGAAGCAGTGCACTGACTGCCCTCCCAGGACCAGCACCCTTCTCCCTTCAACTGTGAGAGCTCTGTTGAATGAACACAGCCATTTCTGGAGGATGGACAGACTTACCTAAAGCAGGCCAGGAGGGCAGGGAGATGGCTCAGTGGGTAAAGGCAATTGTCACCAAATCCGATGACAGGAGCTTGATCCCCAGAATTCATGTGATGGAAGGAGAAAAAACTCACAAAAGCTATCCTCTGGCCTCCACCCATGTGCTATGATACGTGTGTGTGTGTGTGTGTGTGTGTGTGTGTGTGTGTGTGTGTGTGAAAAAGAAGAAGGAAATGGGGGGAGGGAGGGAGGGAGGGAGGGAAGAATGGAGAGAGAAATGGAGGGAGGAATAGAGGGAGGGAGGAAGGGAGGGAGGGAGGGAGGGAGAGAGGGAGGGAGGGGGAAATGAAAGAAATAGTTTTGTTGGAGGGGAGCTAGGGAGGTGGTCAGTGAAGTGCTTGACGAGCAAACATGAGAACTGAGTTAACTTCTAGAACCCATTTAACAACAAAACAAACAAAACCAAGAGTCTACAGGCTGGAGCGATGATCGGTAGTTAAGAGTGTTGCTGCTCTTCCAGGGGACCCGTGTTCAATTCCCAGCACCCATGCAGCAGCTGATGCATCTGTAATTCCTCTTCTGGCCTCTGTAGAACACAGATAAGCATGCAGGCAAAAAAAGCATACACATAAAATAAAATTTACAAAATAAAAGATTGTAGCAACTGCACACACCTCTAAGCCCAGCTTTGGGGAGGATCCGACCAATTCACCGGCCAATCCAGTTAGGGCCAGTGGGACAGACTTCCTCCAGTAAGATGGAAAGTGATTGAGGAAAATGCCTCTGTTAGTCTGGGTTCTCTAAAGGGACAGAGTCCATGAGATTAGTATGTAGGTCTATAGATATTATGTATGTGAAATTATTAGGCCATCTTACATTAAAATAACAACAGCTTGATCACATCTTAAAGCTGAGACTTGAAAGTTGCTTGGTCCTCGAGGCCTGTCTCTCCCTGGAAAAACCAATAACCCAGTAGCTGCTTGGTCCACAAGGCTATGTGCCTCAGTTGACAACAAACATGGCAGCAGAGCCCTGGAGGTCCCTGGAGGTTGCTGGAGGCCCATGGAGGTCCATTAAGGCCCATGGAGGTCCAGGGAGGTCTGTGGAGGGTCCTGGAAGTCCCTGGAGGCCGCTCAAGGCCCCTAGGGTCTATGGAGGCCCATGGAGGTCCCTGGAGACTGCTGGTCTTGTTGACACAAAAACTGCAGCTATAATCTGATTTACTTTTTTTATTTTACTTTTTATTTGTTTTTTTTCTTTGTTTTGTCTTTCAAGACAGTGTTTCTCTGTGTAACAGCCTTTGCTGTCCTGGAACTCCCTTTGTAGACCAAGATGGGCTCAGACTCACAGAGATCCATCTGCCTGTGCCTCCCCAGTGCTGAGATTAAAGGTATGCACCACCACTGCCCAGCTAAAGTACTTGACAGTTTTTTGTTTTGTTTTTCAAACAGTTTCTCCATGTAGCCCTGGCTGTCCTGAAACTCACTCTGTAGATAACCCTGGCCTCAAACTCACAAAGATCTGCCTGCATTTGTCTCCTGGGATTGAAGTTCTGGGATTGAAGGTGTCCACTACCACTGCCTGACTGGCTCTAATCTTAAAGGGAAAAGAGACCGTTAATCAGGAGCCATTTTGAGAGACCACGGCCTAGAAACATAAATTTAGGTTACCCCAAATTCCATGTTCCAACAGGTTTCATGAATTTTTTGTAGTTTTACAGAGAAAGTCATAAACCACGGCAAGTTTAAAATAACATTGGTGGGTCCATCAGAGCGGTGGGTGCATTGAGATGAGGAAGCTTTTCTATAGGCTGGAGAAGCTAGCCGAGAGCAGCCATCACTTTGGTGATGGTGGAAGCCAGCTATCTGCTAAATTAACAGATTCCCAAAGATTTCTATTAGTCAGAAGATGTTAGTTCTGACCCAGATGGGCAAGGAATGGCAGCTCCAGAGAGCAAGAGCTAGCCTCTGGCCCTGCGACATTTCCACCTCTCCAGAGTCCTGCCATTCTAACGTGTTCGCCCGCGTCTGCAGGCACAGCTTCCAGCAGCCTGGACACACGGTTCCGAGGTCAGCAAAGGAGCCAGCAGCAGGGTGCATCAACCTGGGGACCTGGGGACGAGGGGAAGGACAAGAGAGCAAAAGGGAGTGACCCTCCTTCTGCCACACCTATCTGCACTGCTGCCAGGAAGTGTGTCCACAATCTAAGCAAGCGGGCCCTCCCGGGTCAGCCAAAGAAATCTGGACAGCTCCTCGGGCGAGCGCCCTACCCAGTGACACTAATTAGCAGAGAGTTGCCGGGAAAGGCAGCCACAGTCATACTGGACCTCCACGTGCGCAAACACACAGAGCCGTCTAAATCGATGAGGTTGCACTATGTGTTACTCGGATCTGAACCAAGACCTAAGGGAATGTGGCCTTCCCAGCTCTTCCAGTGAGGGCTTCCCCATGCTCGGCCGCCCTTCCTGATTTTGAGCACGGACTTGTGAGAACCAGAGTCTTAGAGCAGCAGCAGTCACCTTGTTACCATGAGGGGAGTCAAAGCCTACGCCCTAGAGTTAGCAAGACACAAAGACAGGGCATCCTGTACGCTACTACCTCCTAGAACAATCTTATACCACATTATCTTGGCAAACAAACAGACCTTGATAACTGAAGCTTTTTGTTTGAGGAGTTATTAACTTTTTTCGGCCACATGCTTAACTCTTGGTAACAAGTAACGGGAATCATTTCAGGTTTGCAGACAGGAACGATTCACTTGTGCTTCTGTGCCTTGGAGAGAGGGTGACAAGATCCACACCTCCTGAGTTTGGATCTTTCCTGGCTGGTAACACGTGGTGTCATCCTCTCTGGCAGGGCTGGACCTCACCCAGGAGCCACATCAACCATACAGTCACATTAGCAGTGAGGGGGCTACACTGAGTTTATCAGGTGGAATCCATCATGGGGAGAATCTACAGCTGACTCAAGACAAGTTCTGTGTCCCGCTTAGGTTGTTTGTCAACTTAGCACAAGCTGGAGTCATCTGGGACGAGGGACAGAGGTTGAGAAGATGCCTCCATTAGGTCAGTCTGTAGGTAGGTCTGTGGGTCATTTTCTTGATTGATGATCATTGTGGGAGGAGCCAGTGCACTGTGGGTGGTGACATCTTTAGGCAGGTGATCCTAAACTGTATAGAAAGCAGGTTGAGCCAGCCATGAGAGCAAGCCAGACAGCAGTGTTCCTTCATGGCCTGTGATCCAGACATATAAATAAACCATGTGATCCAGACATCCAAATAGACCCCTTCACCCCAAATTGCTCAGATCATGGTGTTTATCACAGCAATAGAAATCAAACTAGCCTGGTGTGGTGGCACACATCTTTAATCCCAGCACTCGGAAGGCAGAGGCAGGAAGATCTCTGTGAGTTTGAGGCCAACCTGGTCTACAGAGCGAATTCCAGGAGAGCCAGGGCTGTCCTTTCTTAAAAAAGGAAGGAAGGAAGGAAGGAAGGAAGGAAGGAAGGAAGGAAGGAAGGAAGAAAGGAAAGAAAGGAGGGAGGGAGGGAGGGAAACAGAGAGGAAGGGAGGGAGGGAGGGAGGGAGGGAGAGAGAGAAAGGAAGGAAGGAAGGAAGGAAGGAAGGAAGGAAGGAAGGAAGGAAGGAAGAAAGAAAGAAAGAAAGAAAGAAAGAAAGAAAGAAAGAAAGAAAGAAAGAAAGAAAGAAGGCCAAACTAAGACAGGAAGCTACCTAGAGGCTGTGCAGATGAAGGGGAGGGGTGTGACTGGGTTGCAGAAGTCACCTGTGAAGGTTGCACATTCCTGCTAACCTCACCCCCTCACATTGACACTGCCCACCTGTACTGTGGTGTGAGCGGCTGGTCCAGTTCTTATCGCTCAGTATCAGGCTCCCATGAGCAGCACTAAGTTTGGAATCCCTTGGTCTTTAAGCCCCCAGGACAAGATCTAATGGGACTGGTGTGGGCCAGGGACCCAGGCCTGACTTAAACCACCCAGGCAGGTGTGGAGGGTCGTGCCCAAGCACAGTGTGCGGGAGCAGTCAATGAGGCCTTGCAATGGAAATCAGGATGCCCAGACAAACACGACCACTGAGAACTCAGGAATTTTGCAGTGTTTCCAGGGCGTGGTGGGAGTCCAGCATTCTTCACTGTGAGCAGCTCTTTTCTAACTTCCTGGTGATAAGGGATCGGTGGCAAGACCTGGCTGTGGCTCTTTCCCACTGTGGCCCTTTCCCTCTGTGGGGAGTCACCTGCCTGACCCTCCTCTGTCTTCAAAAATGAGTGGCATCCTTTCTGTTCCATTCCACTATAGGAAGGATTCCGGGCAATGACACAGCACAAAGAGGTGTGCTGGGGAGTGTCTCTTTAATCTCCTCAATCTTTAATACCCTTGCTTGCCCACAGGGAAGGGTGGCAATGTATGCATTCCCCACAGCACTTGTACTGTGAACAGTGTCAGCCCAAAATTCAGATTCACTCAGAATCTATGAACCTGGCCTTGTTTGAAAACTGGGTTTTGGCGGTGGGGTGGCAAAAGCCTTTAATTCCAGCACTGGAGAGACAGATGCAAGCAGATCTCTGAGTTCGAGGCTAGCCTGGTCTAGAATGAGTTCCAGGACAGCCAGGGCTACACAGAGAAACCCTGAGTAAAAAAAAAAAAAAGAAAACAGGGTCTTTGGAGACATGACCCTGTATGAAGAAGTCACAGTAGTCTAAAGAGGGAACTCACTTCGGTGGCAGGTGTCTGTATAAGGAACTGTTTAGAGACATCAGCACATGGCAAGGAGTGGGGACAAGCGGCAGGAAGGGGAGGTGTGGGTCCACAAGTCAAGGGGAGCTGCGGCCGTGGAGTCTGAACAAGGCCAGGTGGGAGCCTGTGTGAGCAGGACCAGTCCTATAGATGCTCTTGTCCTGGACCTCAGGCCTCCAGAGCTACATGAGGATAAACCTAATTCCCCCTTAAGCCACCACCTGGTGGTGATTTGTTAGGACAGTCCTAGGACAGTAACACAGCTTAATCCAGTACCTGGCACATGGGCCACTCCCAGAAAGTGCTTCAGAGAACATGCATGAATCGCCAAGCTGGAAACGGACCTGGCTGGGCGTAGAAGTAGCTCTGCCGGCTCTCACAACCGTAGCTGGTACCCAGTGGTCTCTCGCACTCACTCGCTCGCTCGCTCGATGCTTCTCCTTTATGTTGAGCCCTTGCTTTGGGCCAGAGGTTCAGTACTAGCTAATAGCCCCATCTTAAATTGAGGATAAATTGGAGAACTGACCTCTTTTTCTAGTCCCTGTCTCCCTATGCACCTAAATTTTGATAGATGGTTCCCTGGAAGCCACCCAAGCACACTGTACAATAAAAATGAGAACGGGAGCTTCATAAGATTCCTGAATGTGGATCGCTTCGCATATTAAGGCATCAGTAAGAGCTACTGCTCGGGTGTTCTCCTCCGCACCTCCTCATCTTCTCTAGACAAGTTCCCATGTTAATGAGTTCTAGATTCTCATTTAATAAATGTTGCGTGGGAAGCCTCATTATTCGGAGCTTCATCAATCTCCAGCCGGCACGCTGGCGCCCCTGTGGCAGTACCTGGGATCAATAGAGAATGGTGCTCAGGTCTATGGCCCCCCCCACTCTGCCACCTGGAAGAATTCAGTAATTGAAAAGGTCTTATGAATCAATACAGTCAAATTAAAAACTCCCAGAGCACAGCGTTTGCTAAGATTTCTCTTTGCCTTCCCAGGAGGGGGAGATGCAGAAGAACGGAGAGCAGGCAGGAGGCATCCCTCATCCCGATGAGGGAGGAGATGCTGCAAACATGGAGCTTGTCCAGCTTGATTCATTTTCTTTGTGTTTTGGCCTCTAGTCAAATACTAGATTTTACTGTCCCAGACAAAGGATTGCGTTTCTTCCAGGAAGGTGAAAGTCCAGAGTACCCTTGGTGCTAATTGCACCCTGGAGAAGACCCCTCTCGGCATGAAAGGAACGCTACTGCTCACCCACCATCTTCCAGAAGAAAGGAAACGTGTGGAGGGTGGGCGAAACAGAGGGTGTGTGCACCCCAGGAAAAGGAAGTTGTTTGAGAGTTGAAAAAAATAAAGGAAACTGGAGTTAAACAATAAAAGGAAGTCTTATTGTCGATCAGATTAGCCGAACAAATTGCTCTCCCTTGACAGCAGAAGGAAGCAGAGAGCCTTCAGCAAGTGGGCAAGGGCTCTTCCCACAGGTCCCGCCTCCCTCCTCCTTCAGGAATGTGTGCAGACAACAAGAAAAGCTGGGAGCATCTTCGTCCGCAGGGAGATGGATAATATTCTGTCAGGCTACTAAAAAGCACTTTCAGAAATAAGCCAGGCCTCCTTGTACCCAAGACCTGTTTATAAGTACAGTAACAAAGAAAAATTGGATCGGTGCGTGTGAGCACGTGTGTGTGTGTACACATCAAGTGTTCAAATGCAGAAGAAAAACCCTGCAAGAATGCACACCAAACTGCTCAAAAGTAGATGGGGGAGGGGTGCAACGACAGGGGAACCAGGTCCCTTAAGGGCTCGCCATGGGATGTGTGGCCACCGTGGGTCACCCTAAACTAACAGGTCTAGGTGGACTCCAGGACTCGGTCACAGACTTGAAGCTGCCCATTCTTTGTGTTTTTGTAAACCTTGATTTCAGGTTCACTTCCCTTGGCACACTCGAGTCCCCTGGCAGTGGGTACTGTACCCCTTTAGCCTTTCTTGGTGGGAATTGTCACAAGCATCCAATAAACGTCTGCTATTCTGGCCGCCTCTGCTGATGGCGGAACTTGGCTGAGTTTCAGAGACAGCTAGATGCAAGCTTGTGTTGTTCTTAAGTTTTAGCACAGAAAGGTCGGGGAAGGACTGGTTGCTGACTTACACAGTGGGGAGCTTCAGGGGCACGGGGAGGGGCCCTTCATATGGGTGCAGAACCATGAAAATGGCACACTTACCCAAGAAGCTCTGGGATGAAATGAGATTTCCAACCTGTGTGAACTCAACAGGGGGTGTCCCCAAAAACAAACAAAAATACAGAATGTGGCAGAAACAGCAAACACCCAGGACAATTCCACATCATTATCAATCCTTTTCCTCCTCCTTATTCCTCCTTCCCTCCATCCCTCCATCCACCCCTCCTTCTTCCCCTCTGTCTTTGAAAACTGACTTCCTGGGGCTAGTGACCTGACTCAGCAGTTAAACACTCAGCACTCAGTCATGAGGACCACAGTTCAAATCCCAGAGCCCACATCAAGTGGTTCACAAATGCCTCTTACTCCAACTCGAAGGAATCCAATGCCCTCCTCTGGTCTCTGCAGGCACCTGCACACACATGTGCAAGTACACTCACCCCCAACACATGCATAAATAAAATAAAAAGGCAAGGTGGTGGTGGCACTCACTTTTAATCCTAGCACTAGCGAGGCAGGGGCAGGTGGATCTCTGTCAGTTCAAGGCCAACCTGATCTACAGAAAGAGTGAGACCCAGGACAGCCAGGGCTGTTATACAGAGAAACCCTGTCTCGAAAAACCAAACCAACAACTCTCCCAGGTACTAATGAGCAAGATGTTTCCAGAAAGGGAGCCTGCACAGAAAGGGAGGGGGAGGAGAGGGGAAGAGCGCCTCCAAACACAAAAATATCCTGGAAAAGGATTCTGATTGGCTCAGGCAGCTTCAGATGCCCCTGTGTAGAGTGTCAATCACTGTGACTAGGGGGACAGGGCTTATTGTTAGACACTGTTATCATTTCTATCACCCAGAGCTTTGGCAAAATGTCCAGCCACCCCAAGCGCTGGCACTTCTGGGTTCCAGCAAGCACTCAGGCAACTTACATAGCCACCCAGGGCCCTCAAACCCTACAATGACCTATGCACAGCATGGTCGTGTGATCTCTGTGAGCCGCAGCTACATAAGCCCCTGTGCAAATGCACTAGGCAGCCTTTAAAAGCTGGGCATGCCCGGGCTCCATGCTTTCTTCCTGCACCAACTTTGTCAGGCTAGCGCCTGTGTCTTTCTTTTGAGACAGGGTTTCCCTGTAGCTTTGGAGCCTGTCCTGGAACTTGATCTGTAGACCAAGGTGGCCTTGAACACCCAGAGATCCACCTGCCTCTGCCTCCAGAGTGCTGGGATTAAAGGCATGCGCCACCACCACCACTGGCTCTCCCAATTAACTCTTAAAGTAAGTTTTGTTGTGTGTCTCGTGATTCATTCTCTCATGTGCGAATAAATTTCAGAGTCCCAGATAGTTATCCACAATACGATATTCTCCACTTTTTTTAGGTGTGTGTGTGTGTGTGTGTGTGTGTGTGTGTGTGTGTGTGTGTGTGTGTAGACCAGAAGGGGGCACCATATCCCTTGGAGCTGGAGTTTCAGGCATTTGTGAGTCACTGTGTGGGTACTGGAAACCAAATCCTGGTCCTCTCAAGAGCAGCAAATGTTCTTAACTGCCAAGCCATCTCTCTTAACATCTCCCTTGGGTTTTTTTTGTTTTGTTTTGTTTTGTTTGGTATTGATTTTGGTTTGCTTGTTTTTTGAGACAGGATCTCTCATTGACTACAACTCACAGGTTGGACCAGGCTGGCCAATGAGCTCCAGTGATTGATTCATCTGCCCCTGCTCCCCCAGTGGTGGGATCACATGTACACGCCGCTATAGTGAGGAGCTGCGGGCAGGCCTGCTTTTCATCCTGCCCAGCTCCTGCACGGCTAGTTTAGCCCCAGAAATAATAACATATAAGTTGTATTCATTTAAATACTGCCTGGCCCATTATCTCTAGAGAGTTAGTTACTGGCTAACTCTCACATCTTGATTAACCCATTTCTAATAATCTGTATAGCACCACAAGGTGGTGGCTTACCAGGAAAGATTCAGCATGTCTGACCTGGTGGCTGGCTCCATGGTGTGTCTGCCTTATTACCCTCTTCCCAGCATTCTGTTCTGTTTACTCCACCTACCTAATTTTCTGTCCTATCAAAGGGCCAAGGCAGTCTCTTTATTAACCAATGAAAATAACACATAGACAGAAGGCCCACCTACATCATTTCCCCTTTTTCTATTTAAACAAAAAAGAAAGACTTTCACTTTCACATAGTAAAATTACATACAGCAAAACAGTTATCGAGTAAGAATTACAGTTAAAATATTTATATCTATTTTATCTTTATCATAATAATAGAAAACTATAACTATAACTAACCATTCTTCAACTCCACCAAAGACTCCAGAAGGATATAACATTACCTAAGTAAACAAGAAGTTAAGCAACTTCCAAAACTCTAGAAATGACAGAGACATCTTGCTGCCTGGACAGTCACCCAAAGTTCCTCTGTACCGTTGGGGCATCCATCTTCACCCTACAGGCCCATAGTATCCAGAGACATTTCTATGAAGCAGGAAATTTCAAAGGCAGTTCAGTCACTATCTGCTGTGTCCTGCAGAATGTCTCGTAGACTCTTTCATGAATCAGGAACCCTGAAAGATCATCTCACCTTTAGGCAAGTTCAGCAGTCCTCTCTCTGTGGGTTCTCTGTGTCCAGTTTATACAACAGTTCAGGCAAGAGCAGTTTCTTGCCCAAATGGCTAACCAACTCCAAATGGAGCCTCTTCGAGGCCCATCTTCCTCTTGAAGTAGATTGGTGCTGCCAGGAGCAGACGTGTCTCATTGTCATGAAAAGCCCTAAGTTATTAAAACATTAAATATCATGTTCTGTAGTCTTTGAAAGATATGAAGAATGCCTATCTGAAATATATCTATGCACATCTAGAAAATCAAACTAACATTACTACAAGCTTGACTATTATCAATGATTATCCATTAACAACCTATATTTTTAATTATACATTGCATTTTTAAATTAACTACACAATCACAATACCTCAATCAAGATCAGAAATATATATACATATAACAAAATTGACCTTAAAATCCATACCAATGCAAATTATTTATATCTATATCATATCCTCCTTTTAATGTAAAAGAACATTTGTAAACAATATTTGGGAATATGGGCGTAGTTATTTCTCTCCAAACTTCTTCCTGCTATATAGGGGCGCTGTTAATCAGGTCTTTCATGGTATAAACTGTGCTAGATTCATCTCAGTCGGCAGTTGAGCAAAGAAATTTCTTGAGGGTGTTCATAGCAACCTATCAGGAGGACGTGGTCTATCATACCATATTGGGATAGAAGCAATCCATAGGGTCTCATCCCCTGTGAAAACAAAAGAAGAATCTCTTTTCCAAAGTATCATATCCTTAGATCCAAATTCTGAAGTCAAGGTATTTTCAAAATATCTATCTTTGATTAGTTCAGCAGCATTTATAAACAAATATCTTTTAGCAGCTGTTGCTTCTTCCTCAGCATTCAAACAATTCAAAGAGAGCAGAATAACACACAGTATCAAGATTCTCTGTGTATTTTCCATCTCTGTGTGGCTTTATTTTAACCTCTATTTCTTTTTTTTTTTTTACTTTTACTTTTTGAGACAGGTTCTCTGTATATCTTTGTCCTGGAATAACTCTGTAGACCAGGCTGTCCTTGAACTCACAGAGATCTGCCTGTCTCTACCTCCCCAGTGCTGGGATTAAAGGAGTATGCTATCACACCTTGAACTCAGAGATGCTTCTGTCTCTGCCTCCCAGGCATTGGGATTAAAGGTGTGTGCTACCACACCTTGAAGTCACAGAGGTCAATCTACCTCTACCCCTTGAAGTCACAGAGGTCAATATGCCTCTGCCTCCCAGGCATTGGGATTAAAGGTGTATATCACCACACCCAACTACTCCCTTTTTACTTTAAGAACTTTAACTTTTATCCTGTATTTATTTGTAACACACTATAAACCATTTAGAGGTTTTCTTCCTCTTTGTATCTCTCTTTACCATTTATCTCTCTTTTTCTGACCACATGAGCCTTTAACTTACAAAGCCGTGGCTTTGACAGCTAGACCCAGCCCATTCCTTAGCTTTCCAGCCTCATGGCAGAGATACTGCTGGAGCCATGTTTATTGCCACCACTCTATGGCGTTTCAAGGTCCCTGCCAGCAAGCAAGCTGCAGCATTCTGCTCACAGACCACATTCAAATCCTCCATAGTCGGACTGCCTGCCTGAAAGAGGCAGAGTTTGCCCTGGCAGGATGGCCCAGAAAGCCGGCATTTTAAAACAGCACAGCTTTTTTCCTTTTACAGATGAAAACCCGGAAAACATGCATTCAGCTTTTCATCAACACCATTTAAGTGTTTCATGGCAGGACCTCTTAATGAGCTGCAAGGTTTTGCAGCTAAAGCTGAGACAGGAATCCTCTCTTAGATGAGAGCCTTGCTTGCCTCTAGCAAGCAAAGTAGACACGAAAAATTGCTGCTACCAACAAAACATGCTTTACTCTATTCTTTCCCAAGCTTTCTCAAGCTTTCTGTGGATTCAGTTATCCACGTCTGGGCACCATATGTAGTGAGGAGCTGCAGGAGCTTTCATCCTGCTCAGCTCCCGCACGGCTAGTTTAGCCCCAGAAATAATAACACATAAGTTGTATTCATTTAAATACTGCCTGGCCCATTATCTCTAGAGAGTTAATTACTGGCTAACTCTCACATCTTGATTAACCCATTTCTAATAATCTGTATAGCACCACAAGGTGGTGGCTTACCGGGAAAGATTCAGCATGTCTGACCTGGTGGCTGGCTCCATGGTGTGTCTGCCTCATTGCCCTCTTCCCAGCATTCTGTTCTGTTTACTCCACCTACCTAATTTTCTGTCCTATCAAAGGGCCAAGGCAGTCTCTTTATTAACCAATGAAAATAGCACATAGACAGAAGGCCCACCTACATCACGCCGCCACCACTGTGCCATTTTCTACATGGGTTCTGGAGCTTGACTTGGTGCTGCAAAGCATTTTACCAACCGAGCTGTCTCCCGCGCCTGTTTTTGGATGTAACAGCCACATCCTTCGGTCTGTGCATATGGCCTACATAGCACGTTAAGGACTGCAGCGACTAAATAGTCTACAGAGGTCATGTGACTTGCACAGCTGAAGACATTTGTCATCCGGGTCTTTACAGAGGAAGTCTCTAAACTCTTCCTTGCAGGCAAATGTACGATTTCTGCTGCAATTGTACACGATCACATTTTCTTTCACTGTCCCAGTTCCTCCTCTGTGGAGTGACATCGTGACAAGCCAGCAGAGAGACATTAGGAGACAGAAGAATCCTCCCAGGCCCCATCACTCCTACCCTGCTGCCCGTGAAGCCTGTGATGAGTTCACATCAGAATTGAATCAGGGGCTTTCACAGGCCGCTGGAACACAGGCTGACTCCACTACCCATGCAGAACCTCCACATTCAAAGATCAATGCCACACAGCCTGCCTAAGGCTGGCAGGCCAGCGACTGGTGCCCCTGGTCTCCAACAGTTTCATTCTGGGCAACGGTCTTAGTTAAATGACTTTATCTCCCAGCTGAGAGATGGCTGGCTGCAAAGAGAAATACTGGGTATGCATGCTAAGTCAGTGCAGCCTTGGAGTGTCCTTCTGTGTCAGCCCAGAGCAGAGTCCTGGAAGCTGCACTCCTGCCGCTCCACCATAAAGAAGATTGCTTCTGCATTCCATACTGATCGCCGCAGCACATGTCTGATTTTTTTCTAACGTTTGCTTTTTCTCCTTCTGCTTTTTCTTTTTGTTTTGTTTTTTAGGGAGGGGGAGGGTGGTGGCTTTGTTTGTGTTTGTTTTGCTTTTGTTCGTTTGTCTTTTTGACTCAGGGTCTCACTTGGCCCAGGCTAGCCCCAAGTTCACTATGTAGCCAAGGCTAACCTTGATCTTCCAGTCTTTCTTTCTCCTCCTCCTGACTGCTGGGATCACAAATGTGACACTGCCCCAGTAGATGCTGAGAATCATGCATGCTAGGCCCACACTCTGCCAACTGAGCTGCAGCCCAGTCCTGAGCAGGCATCCTCCTCTACCTCTCTCCACATTAATTTATTTTCTTCTTTTCATGTATGTGTGTGTGTATGTGTGTGTTGTACATGTGTATATATTCATGTTTGCACGTGTGTGTGTGTACGTTACGTGCACAGGTATGTGCATGTGAACATAGAGGCCCAAGCTCTGTATCTGGAATCTTCTTCAATTACTCTCATACCTTCTTCCTTGTGGCAGGGTCCCCTGTTCCAACCCAGAGTTTGCTAATATGGCTAGTCTTGACCTGCTTGCTCCAGGGAGCCTGTTTCCACCTCCCACAGCTGGAATTCCAGACTCGCCACCTTGCCTGCTTGGCGTTTACCTGGGACCCAGGATCTAGATTCAGACCCTTGCTTCCATGGGCACCTTGACTACTGAACCACCTCCCCATCTCACTGTGGGTTGGATCGTCTTTGTCTTTAAAAGGTTTGTTTGTTTTACTTGTATGTGTATGAGGGTTTTCCTGCACTTATGCATGTGTACCACATGTGTGCCTGGTGCCTGTGGAGGTCAGAAGAGGACATCAGACCGTTTGGAGCTGGAGTTACCAATGGCTCTGACCCCATGTGGGTGCTGGGAACTGAACTCGGGTCCTCCACAAGAGCAGCAAGTCCTCTTAATCACAGAGCCCTCTCCCTAGCCCCAGGGTGGCTTTTTTAAGTATTTATTTTATTTTACGTATACGTGTGTGTGCCTGAATATTTATGTGCACAGTTTGTTAGTCTGGTGCCCACAGTGGTCAGAAGAGTCAGATCCCCTGGAACTGGAGCTACAGACAGTTTTGAGCTGCCATGTGGGTGCTGGGACTTGAACCTGGGCCCTCTGCAAAGGCTGTCAGTGTTCTCAACCTCTGAGCCATCTCTCCAGCCCCAGGGTTTTGGGGCATTTTTTTAAGATATTTATTTTATTTTAGGTATGTGTGGTGCGGTGTGTGTGTGTGTCTGGTACATGCAGGAGTCAGAAGAAAGTGTCAGCTCCCCTGGAATTAGAGTTACCAATGGTTGTAACCCACCATGAGAGTGCTGGGAACTGAACTCGGGTCCTCTGCAAGAGCAGCAATTGCTTTTAATGACTAAGCCTTTTAGCCACCTTGGTTTCCAAGACAGGGTCTCTTGCTGGACCTGGAGCTCATCAACTGGCTAGACGGGCTGACCAGCAAAACCCAGGAGGCCTCCTGTCTCTGCCTCCCCAGCACTGGGACTACAGGTATGGGCTCCTCCTCTAGTATTTCCATGGGTGCTCAGACTCAAACCCGAGATTCAGGCTTCTATAGCAAGCATTCTGTTGGCTGAGCCGTGTCCCCAGACCCCAGCCCCCAGCAAAGCGAGGCTTTGATGACTGACAGAACCTCTCGTCTGCGAATGGCATATCTTCAGGATGTTCTGACCTGACAGAGAAGGAAAGAAAGAAGCAAACAGAGCGTGACTGAGTGCCCGCTGAAGCAGCCATTGCATGCCCACCCCACCTCGCTTCTTTTTTCCCTTTTCCAAGCCCTATTCAGCACCGAGGGGAAGCTGCAGATAGCCCCATCTGTTCTGATTCCTTTCTTGTGGCAAAACAGAGCACAAATTAATACCTCAATAAATTATCCTGCCACATAAAATTTCATGCTAAATCAACTATCATCTCCTACCAAACTCTAATGCAAGCCAGAAGCAAGAGCCAATGATCTGGGGAGAGGAGGAGATGAGAAAATAAGCCAGAACTATAAACTACACACATTTGGGGCTGGGCTAGGGATGTTTCCCCCTAGAAATTGGAAACGTATTAAGTTTAGTGGGGGAAACATCTGGTAGGTAGTAGGTGTTATTATATGTTTCGTCCAACAGAACTTGAAGGTGTAGAAAGAGGCAACCACGAGGGGCAAGGTACCCCAGATTCACCCCATACCTCACCCTTCTATGTGTGTCATGCTCCCACAAACCCTGCAGGTGGTGACCCCTTGACTCCAGTGGTCGTCGGGGCTCCCCTCTGATCGGCAGAGGGGATCTGGGGCCAGATTGTTGGCTTTAATTTAGCCCGTCACTTAACAAGTGACCCAGCTTCCTGACATCGTCTCCTTCTGAGTCAAGAGGGAGAGGAGTCTCCGTCACAGTTCGTGACACCCACCCTCCCAGATGAGCAAAGATATCAGTCATCATCAAAGGCTAATGTTAAAACAGAGTGGGTTCTGCATCGAGACTGACAAGGCCAAGCTACCACCCTTACCCCCAATCCTGTCCAATCTGTCAGAGCCCTGATGACTCCTCCCACCAGCTCCCGGTGCAGTGGCTTCTCCCTGGCACAAGGCACCCAGAGCCCTTCCTTCTTCTGAAATATAAATTGGATCTTGTGTCTCTCCCAGCTCCGAGTCTCCAGCAAATGATATTTGGCGATACTTAATATAAAGTCTTCATTTTTCTCCCTGACACACCCACGCTTCCAGCCTCATCCCCTGTGCTCCCAGCCTCCCTCACCTACCCACTTCCTCTTTCTGCCCCCAGAAAAGCAGTAAACTCCCAGCTCTGGTCCCTACAGGGCACTGTCCCTGCTGCTTCCTCTCTCTGGAGCCCCCAGCCTCCAGGTGTCTGCACATGGGCTCCCCCTCCTCTGTCAGCTCTCAGCTGCTCGGAGACTTCCCCGGACCCAAGCGAAGCCCCCTCCCTCCCTCGTCAACCTGCCTTGCTCTCCGAGAGCTAGCCGGCCTCACAAGTCATCCTGTGCATCTCTGGTGACACAAGCAAGGGAGGACCTGGTCCCTTTGTTCACACACCCAGAGCAGACCTCTCCGAAACAAGGCTAGCAAATGGAGGATCAGAGGGTTCCTGCTAACAGCTCTGCCTACAGCCTTAGCCATCCATGAGAGAAGCAGCTGGTCAAATAAGCAGCTGTCCCCATCCCCACCATTAAGTTCCTTAGAGAGAACGGCTGGAATCCCACAGCCATTCTTTCTCTGAGGCTGCCACATCTCTGCAAATGCTCTTTTGTCTGTTTGTTATTTTTTGTTTTTTGAGACGGGGTTTTTCTATAGCTTTGGAGCCTGTCCTGGAACTCACCCTGTAGACTAGGCTGGCCTCAAACTCACAGAGATTTGCCTGATTCTGCCTCCTGAGTGCTGGGATTAAAGGGTTCTGTATGGGGTTTGCTCTCTCCTGGCTCTAGCATTGTGGTGGACACAGCCAGCCTGGCTGGGGCTCTGTGTTTGATGCAGGCCTCAAGTGGAGTCTTAAAGAATTAAGACAAGAGAAGAGCCCAGTGCAGCTTGAACGTGGTTTTTGGCAGATGTTAGAGTTTCTCAGATAGAGATGGGGACCCAGAGCTGGGGAAACCACAGACTCTAAGGGGTTGGTGTTATACTTTTTAAAAATATGGTTTAGACCAGTCCCACAAGGGGCAGTGGTCCCATGAGGGACCACAGCAGGTGAGAGACAGACAGAGAGAGAGAGAGAGAGAGAGAGAGAGAGAAGAGGGGGGAGAGGAGAAGAGGCCTCAGTCACCTCTTTCTAAGAGAGACAGGGCAGAGAGAGCACAGGTTAGAATCAGAAGGAAGATCCAGCTTGCCTCAGCAGAAGGGGAGGAGTGGGTGGGGCTTATCTCTTAAAGGGATAGGACAGACCATTACAGTTGGGCTTTTATGTGAGTTTAGGGTGTCCCACCAGGTAATTCCCTCCCTGCCTTTTCTATTGGTCTGAAGGTGTCTAATACCCTTCCTCTAGTGGGGATCAGGTCTCGGTCTCTATCCAGAAGCATGGACATAACTGAATTGTTGACTGGCTGGGGTAAGAACACACACCCCAACCTCCTTTGCATTCTGATAGCACAAGGATACAGAAAGACCCAGTGCATGCTCAAAACTGACTCTGCAGAAGAGAAAAAGAAACCCGCTCCTAGGAACAAAAAGCCACAAAGAAACAGAAACTTCCTATCCGTTGCTGGAGGGGGAAAAACTCATGCTAGGGCTGCCATGGCCCCTCCTCCCATCCTAGAGGCTCCATGACAGCCCCACAAGACAGCGGCTGTGGGGGGCACATTCTCAGCCAATTTTGTGGTTGGAACTGGACTCAGGGAGAGCCTGTAAGGATCAAACTCGGGTGGGCACACTGCAGAGCTGAATGGATGCCACAGGAGGGTAGGAAGAGTGATACTGGGACACATCCCCTTCCCAGCACTGGCTCAGCAGGAGGAGATCCGGCACAGCTGTGGCTGAAGATCTTTCCTTGCTGGGTGAGGCCCAGGAGCCCAGTGAAATCCAACCATGGTTGCTTCCTTGCAATCAATCTCATGGTCTCTGTGACAGGCAAGCACTGTATTGATTCCACCGCATCCCTGGCTGGCACTTTTACCCTGGCAGGCAGGTTCTGCAGGGCTAGGGAGACACCATCTAGTAACTGAATCTATTAAAGCCAGCTGCATGGCAGCCCATTGCTGCCAGGAGGAGGGGCCAGCACGGGAGGATATTTATGGGCATTCGTGGGACAGAAATGGGGAAGGTTTATGCGATCCAGGCCTACTTAATTATCCACAGGGGACCTCAGAGACCTGCATGGCATCCCCTCTGTGCCTTGGGGAGGTTAATTACACCTGGAGGAGCCAATGTGCAGGAGACGACTGCTGGTCTCCGGTGGGGTGCCTGTATGCCTGGACACAGACACGAGTTTGTGTCTGTTTTAGCATTGTCTGTGTGACAGCCTGCACTAGTCCTTTCTCTCCTTCTACCTTTCTGAACCTGGGACTGAAACTGGGTCATTAGACTTGGCCACAGTGGCTTCACCATCATACCAACCCCGTATGTAAGTCATTCTTTGTTAGTTTCTTTCTTTTTATGGCGTTTGCCTGCATGTATTCTGTGTAAGGAGGTGTCAGATCCTCTGGAACTAGAGTTCCAGACAGATTTGACAGACAGCTGCTGTATGAATGCTGGAACTTGAACCCAGGACCTCTGGAAGAGCAGCCAGTGTTCTTAACTGCAGAGCCATCTCTCCAGCCCCTGTAAGTCATTCTTATTTAGAGCCAAGATTGTCATTGTTGATGTGAAACACTCATTCCAAGCTGCTTGTTTTATGCAGTGGTTAGTCCCTCAACAGACTGGTGATGGCTATGTCCTTTAAACTGTCATGTTGTGAAATCCTAACCTTTGACACCTCATGAATAGTTATGATTTATAATTCAACTGAGTACAAAAGCAGAACAAAGTTGGTAAAGAGGTGACTTTTAGATTCTGTGGGACTGCATACATTTTTCTCAACATTCCCTGCCTTCCAATTCACTGTCCCCTTCCCTCGTGACCTCAAAGCTGCACAATGAGGAGACAGCACCCCAGAAATTCAACGTGTGGGGGCCGGAGAGATGGCTCAGTGGCTGCTAGAGCGTGTTGCTTTTCAGAGAGCTTCAGCTCGGGTCCCACGCCAGGCAGCTCATAGCCATTGGTGACTCCAGCTCCAAGAGACCTGACCCCCCTCTGGCCTCCGAGATCACCTGCAAGCACCTACACATATGAGCAGATACACATAGAGACACATAAGTAAAACTAAAATTTGTAAAAATTTAAAGCAGCCTGAGACCTTGAGTCACTACATGGAGGGCAGCACTGGGGAGAAGAGAATGAAAGTCCTGTCAGAGCACTCTTGCTTGTTAATGCAGCTCTCATGAGCTTATACTGCCTTATATTGAAGTGCCATACGTACTCCATCAACAAGAACACTTTGAGATACATTGGACTACTGTGTGTGTGTGTATATGTGTGTGTGTGAGTGTGTGTGTGTGCTCCTGTGGTGTGTGTGTTTGAGTGTGTGTGTGTGTGTTCCTGTGGTGTGTGTGTGTGTTCCTGTGGTGTGTGTGTTTGAGTGTGTGTGTGTGTGTGTGTGTGTGTTCCTGTGGTGTGTGTGGAAGCCAGGAGTCAACATTAGGTGTCTTTCTTAACTACTCTCCAGTTTCCTTTTTTTTCAAGATTTATTATGCACACGGTGTTCTGCCTGCGTGTATGCCTGCATGCAGATGAGGGCACCAGTTCTCATTACAGGTGGTTGTGAGCCACCGTGTGGTTGCTAAGAATTGAACTCAGGACCTCTGGAAGAGCAGCCAGTGCTCTTCACCTCTGAGCCACCTCTCCAGCCCTCCACTTTACTATGTGAGACAGGGTCTCTCTGATTTGCAGGCTGGCTGGGCAGTGAGCCCTGGGAATCCTCCCATCTTCTACCTCCCAGCACTGGTGTCACAGGCTTGTGTCACCACAGGGATGCTGGGGAGTTAAACCCAGGTCCTCAGCTGAGCTCCCCTACCAACTAAGTCAGGCTGGATTTGATTGCTTTATAAAGCCCTACTCCGCTCTGAGGGTTAACAAATCTGACCTATTGTATGACCCTCCTTTTTTTAAAAACTTTAGAAATGTTCAAATTTTCTTTGGATGATTCACTTGTTACTTTTCTGTCTACATTTATAAGTTGATTTCTTTTTAATTTATTTTAATTAAAATATTACATTATTCCCCCTTCCATTTCCTCTCTCTAGCCCCTCCCACTTCCCTTCCTTCCATTTCCTCCTGCGCCCCACCTCACTCCCTCTCAAATCCATGGTCTCTTTTTCTTTGATTATTACTGTTTTGCACACACACATAATATATAACTATAACCTGCTGGTCTGTTTAGTGTTGTTTATGTGTATATGATTTCAGGGCTGACCACTGGGTTTTGGAGAATCAATTAGGAGACTTGACCCCAAGAAAGACTAAGTCTCCCTTTCTAAGACATCATTAGTTACCTGTAGTGAGTGTGTGTGTGTGAGTGTGTGTGAGTGTGCGTGAGTGTGAGTGTGTGTGTATATGTGGACCCATGAGATTTCCCCTTCCACATTAGCACGGCTATTGGTAGTGTCATTGATGACCCTTATTGTCTCTCATGGCATCTCAGAGGGCTGTATAAATAAAATCTCCAGTCATAATCGCTACCCAGCGCTATGGCATGTGAGGGGGTGAGTCAGAAAAACCTCCCGTCCTTCCCTGGATGACAACCACGAAGCCAGGCTTTCCCTGTGACCCTGGGGCTCAGTGCCATCCACTGTTACTGAATGACTATTGCAAAGGGAGCCTGATGCCCTCCACAAGTCTCTGCGGTCCAAAGACTCTCTAACCAGCAGAGCCCCAAGACTGCCTGCCCTTCGGCTTCAAGCCGGGTTTCCTGGGGCTTTGCTCTGGCTTCTCAGCTAGACTTAACAGTTCTATCTGGTAGGTGGCCCGGGTTCAAAGCTCAACTGTGGCTTTTCCTAGTTTTGCAAACTCCGAGAGCTACTTTGCCTCTCTGGACCTTATGGGCTTTGTCTGTCAAATAGAGATGATTCCAGCCCTCACTGCCTTGGACTGACTTGTGAGTTCACAGGACAGGAGGCTAATAGTTGGGATTATGTGAAGCACAGCTCTTCCTGCTGGTAGGAAAGGGGAAGCACAAACCCCTCCTCTAATCAGGCGAAATGACAGCGTCATCATTAGGTCCCAAATACTGTCCCCAGGAGTAACTCTGACCTGAGGGGACAGTCCTGCAGTTAGCTACCGCTCTTCACCCGGGCTTGACTTTGGAGGCTGTGACTACGGGTGGGTAGAGCATTCTTGTGTGGAGGAGCAGGGTGTTAGAGCCTCGGCGTTGTTCTAGCCAAGTGAGCAGGAAAAGCCCAGGCACAGGGAGGCTTCCTACAGACAACATTCCAATCACTCCACGGCGTCTTCCAGGGGCTTTCCCCATATAATCCAGATATGTAGCGCTGAGAGTCTAAAATCTGTAACCACTTTTAAAGAGTGGTGGCACTGTCGGGTGCCATTTCTGTTGGTACCACCATTGCTATGCATTCCCTCCCCATGAAAGGTCCTCACAGACCCCTCCACCCATCCCCACCCTGATACTTTCTCCTTCCTGGAACCTCATCCCACCAGACTGAATGAGTCAAAAAAAACAATGCTCTCCAGTTTCCTGAGCCCTCCCAAGAGGGTGGCTTTTCATTCCCCTTAGGTGAGAGCCTGGCTTTCATCCTCCCTCTCTGCTGCCATGGCAACCAATGTGCTGGCAACAGGAGTAGAAGAGCGTGTATTCTTCTTCCACCAAGGAAAGTGGGGAGAACTCCCACGGAGAGGAGACTGTTCCTGCTGCCTTTGTAAACAGCTGCTAGACAAACGGGCGACTGAGTTCAGGACCATGGAAAGCTCCAAACGGTGGGGGAAGGCTACTAGAGAGAGGGAGGGCTGAAGAGGGAGGAGGAGAAGAGAAGTAGGGGAGAAGGGAAGGGTAGGGAGAGGAGCAGTAGATAGAGGGGCAGGGAGGAGGGAAAAGTGGGGGGAAAGGGAAGAGAAAGGGGGAAGGATGCGGAAGGAACTGCAGGTTTGGTTAGTGGTTGCGGTGCATCCTTAGCTTCTCCAGAGAACAGAGCATTGAAGGTGAAGGCTCTGTTTGTCCCTGAACCACTGAGAGGACTTTGTCACCTGCGAATGCAATTTCCCAAACCCTGCTGAGAGGGAGGGGAACCAGCCTCCCAGCCCTTGGAGCTGTATTCTTTCTGTTCCCGCATAATGACTCTGCAGGCTTGAGTCCTGGTTGTACTTTTGAAGCCTCTCTCCAAACAATTCCAACACACACTTAGTCTCAAGGCTGACCAGTCTACCCACAGAGCTGTTGCTCCAAAGGAAAACTGGCTCATCAAGGTGAGGTACAGTTTCTAAATTCAAGCACAAAGTTAGAGTCAGAATCTAGACCTCCCAACTCTGGAAGTTCTCTGAGTTGCCCAAGGTTTCCCTCGATACACCTCAAAGCTCTGTCCCAGTCAGATGTGACAGACAGCATGTCCCTTGTGAGTTTGTATCCAATCCAGATGAAATATCATGTTCACGGTCAACTAAAGTACGCAGGGAGACCCTGGCTTCAAAAGAAGGATGAGACAGAGAGTCAACAGAGCCTGACAGCCTGAGTTTGGATTCCCAGAAACCAAGCAAGGACTAGACAAGACAGCTTGTCTGTAACCCCAGCATTCTTCCAGTGAGGTGGAAGTTGGAAACAGGAGAATCACCAGGAGTCAAGGAACAGTTGGTCTGGTATCTTAGTTACTTTCCTATGGCTGTGATAAAGACACCATGACCAATGAAACTTGGAGAAGGGAGTGTTTAACTGAGCTTGTGGTTCCAGAGTGTTAGAGTCCATGTTGGTGGGGCAAAGGCACGGTGCCAGGGCAGCTGAGATCTCATATCTCCAACAGCAAGCAGGAGGCACACAGTACACTGGGGATGGTGTTTTAGAAGCCTCGAAGTCCGCCCCCAGTGACCCAACTCCTCCAACAAGGCCATGCCATCTACAAATGATGTCATGCCTCCTAACCCTTCCCAAATCTTTGCACCACCTGGCGCCCACGTATTCAAAGGTGAGTCTGAGGGGCCATTCTCACTCAAACCTCCTCACCTGGGGCATAGTGCTGGAACAAAGAGAAACTCTGCCTCCAATACAGGCCCGCCCTTTGACTGTGGTGTTAGCTGGGACTCCCTGGGCTCACTTAAAAGAAATGGCTCTAAACTAACACTACAGAGAAACAGGGTTGAGGACAGAAAGAGGCTCTGCAGCTAAGAGTATGGACTTTTCTTGCAGAAGACCCAAGTTCAGTTCCCAGCGCCCACATCCAACAGCTCACAGCCTCTTGTACCTCCATCTCTGGGGCGTCTTCTCACCTTTATGGGGACTTGCACTCTTGGCGGGGGGGAATGGATACACACATACAATATTTAAATAACACATTGAATAGTTTTCACAAGAAACAAATGGGGGCTTTGCTACAAGGCTGCAGAAGTATCCAAAGAGGTCCGAGGCTCAGGAGAGCCCTGACCAGCTGGCCGTGATCAGGATGTTCCTCCCTCTTCACCTGCCCTGAATTGCTTCTCTCTGCACATGAATACCAATCCATGTGGCAGAAGCTAGCCATGTAGCCCACATACCCAAAGCATTGCTTATCTCTGGTTCTTGCTATACCCAGATCACAGAATACCCCCAATACCAACTAGGAGGTGGAGTTACAAGTTAGCAAACTCGGACTGTCCATGTGTCCATCATATTAGAGTGGTCGGAGAGCCCTGAGCTCAGTTAGGATTTGGTTTTTATAGTAGCCCAGGTGGGGGTGAGGGATTTCTAAGATTCAGGACCCCTGATTGGCTAACATTTGTCTAGGAGTGTCCTGGGGAAAAGTGATGGGTGTGTGCTGGCAGGTGATCCTATCTACAATGGTTGGAATTTCCTTTGGATGGTCTGTTCCTGGGTGCTGCCTGGGTAGTCTCAGTTTGTGGTCTTTCTTGGAACCAGGTATTGCCTTAGGGAAGACCACTGAGGCCCAGGCCTCTATTGAGCTTGTCATGACTGGGTCCTGCACTTCCCCCTCCACAAGCATCAAGGACAGGACCCAATCCTGCTTGTCCTGCTAGTCCATAAGTGTAAGGAGATATTATTGGGACCTAAGAACCATTAGCTAACAGGTTTTATTTTTTAAGGCAGTGGCCATCCACTGCTATCAGGCCCTGTAGCTCTGATCTTTTTTAATACAACCAAATTGTAATTATAATCCTGAATGTCCTCTTTGGTTCTGTGATAAAGAACCAAGGTGTCTTTTTATTGTAGGACCATTTTAGTTAATAAATCCATTAATTGACAACTCTGGACATGTGTGTGTGTGTGTGTGTGTGTGTGTGTGTCATATGTCAACTCTGGGCAGGGAACATGGGATGATGTGTTCTTTCCTGTAACTACTCTGAGCTGATTGGGTCTAAAAAGGCAACCGAAAGGTATGGAGAGAATTCAAGCAGTGGAGCATTCATCAGAAGCATCCAGTTCACAGACTCTGTTGAAGAGACAGGGAACATTCACATCAGTCAGACTGGTCCACATCAGCTGTCAGCGAGCCCAGGTCTCATAGTCATTTGGAGCAGGTTGTAGTCAGCAACTGATGCTTAGATGTAACTGGCAGCCAAGTGGAAATCAATTGAGATAAGTTTAAATTAGGAGCAGAAGTTAAAATTTTTGTACTTAAAGGAAAAGAATACATTTGAAACTTTCAGGTCCATATTGAAATCCGTATCATAGATAAAAGCAGAGAATGAGTATCTGTAAACAGCAGGCATAGACTCATACCTTTGAGTCCTAGCAAAAACTACAGATTTTGGTTAGAAGCATGTATATTTTTCTTCTGTCCAGAGAACCAGGTATGGATTAGACAGAGATGTCTTCGGCTTGATGAGAAACATCTTAAGGTTAATATTTAGATGTTTACCAGAATACTCTAAAATCTTGAGCTTGTGACCCAAACAGCAAGTAGTCACTGTTCAATCAGCTTATCAGAACCATATCATAGCAAGGGAAAGAAATCAGAAACATTTTTTATATCTTTATCATCTATTTGTCATCTTTGTAACCTGTATTTACATCTCAAATCATTTTTAGATTCTCAAAGCTTATGAGCTTTTATATCCTCAGACCTTTATATATTTTTAAATATTTTTAAATTAAGACACCTAGTAGCTTTAGAAAAAACAAGACTTGATTTTTATATCTATAAAATGAGCTAACTAGCTGGCTGTTGCTTTGTGGAAGGATATGGATACCTGCTGCTGCCAAGCTGACAACATTATTGTAATGGTCTGTCCTGTCCCTTTAAGAGACAAGCCCCGCCCTCTCCCTCCCCTGCCCACTGCCAAGGCACGCAAATCTTCTTCCTGCTAGCCGCCTGAGTCTCTTTTCCTTTTCTCTCCCAAAGAGGTAGCTGCTGTCTGACTCCTTTCCTCTCCCACCCTCACTCCCCCACCTCTTCCCTTCTCCTTTCTCCCCCCTTCCCCCTTTCCCTTTCCCCTCCATGAGGTCAGGTGACTTCACCGCCATCTTAACTGAGAGCCAGGTCAGGTTGACCAAGTTCCACCATCTTTATTGAGGTATTCCCTGCTTAGGCTCCCTGCCTGGAACTTGCTGCCTTCGTGGCCTGCCATGGTCTTGGGACCCACTGCCCACTGCTGCCACCCAGAGACCCGCAGCGTTTCTGCCACTGTGCCCCATGGGGAACTGCAGCATTTTACTTAAACCATAACAGTTATAGCTAGCCTAGCCATCAATACCATCAGAGATCCCAGAAGATAAATAAATTATACCTGAGTTTCCAAATCTATTAAAAATGACGAGGACCAGAGACCATAAACAGTAAGCCATGCCCAGGTCTCCACAGCATTGGAGGCAGAACAGCAGTCTCACAGTCCTAGTCAGGCCCATAAAGTGAATTTTTTTTTCCTGTGGAAGAGGGACATGGAAAAGACTGACCTCATTTTGTCAATCAATTGACCTCAATTGTGCAATCAATTCTCCAATATCTTGCTGTTTGTCCACAGTCTGGACCGGGTCCTGGCAGCAGGTGTTGCACAGGGGCATCTCATCCAGTGGTCAGCATCATCGTAATCCAGGTGGAGACATCATGGTGTCCCATAATCTTTTTTGGAGACCTTGGGTTACTGCTAGGATCTCGAAGTCTCTGTCTAATATAATAAACGTTTTAATCATTTTAAATGCCATATTCTGCAGATCTCTGAAGTATGAGAGCTGCCAAGGTATGTCTGATTAGACAAACTTTGTTTCTAGTTACTTGTTTTAAGTTTGACTTTGAAGAAACCTACAGGGAACTAAATAAGGCTTATTCCTGTAACTAATTAAATCAGTGCTTTAAGGATGACTGACTAACTTGTATTTCCTAACAGTCTATAATAAGTTAGCAGCTTTCATAGGACTAAAATTTTACATTCTGTCAGGTTTAGACTTAGAAAAAAATAATGATTTCTAATTGAAGCTAATAAAGAAATTGAATTAGTCATTCGGAGGAAAAAACAGAACAGTTTGTATCCAGCTGTTAATGCTGTCTCCTGGGAAGGCAAGGAAAAGATCCCAAGGCAAAAAGGGAACAGGAGGGAGCCTAGGGGCTAGTATTGCCCTTGACAAGTTCTAAGGCACAACAGGGGGTGTTAGGGAAGGACCACAAATTCCTTTTGCCAGAGAAAAGGAGGGCGGTACCCTTTTTAGAGAGTAAGAACTTTCTCCAAGCCCCCTGAGGGACTGGGAACTTTATCCAATGCCTGACATTGGGAAAGGACTTATGTATGAGCATTAGAAAACAACAATTTTTAATTGTAATTTCTTTTAGTATCAATACAAAAAAATTATGACTCAGTTTATCCAAATAGCTTAAGCCCAACAAAATTAGCAAAGGCAAGGAGGCTAAACATATATTTTTAAGCCTGAATAAACCTTGAGCAAGGAGATACATTTTTTAAAACCATTAGCTAATATTTTTAATGCTTTGATCTTTTAATATAGTTTTCCATGTTGCGGTGATCCTCCCATTACATATTTTTTCCATTGTTATTCTACAACTGCAGTTTTTCTAATGTTAACATCTGACACGCAGATGGTTCCAGACTACCGCTGTACAACACCCAAAGGATTGAGACCCATAGGCTTGGATGCTGTTCCAAGCCCTCTATCAAACTGCTTAGGTCGTTGTCTTCTGCATCACAAGAAATGAACATCCAGTTTCTGGTTAGCATTTTGTGTTTATGGCTGTGACCCTAATTTTCAGTTTTTTATTTTTCATTTATTTTTTTATTTTTTATTTTTTATTTTTGGTTTTTCGAGACAGGGTTTCTCTGTAGCTTTGGTGCCTGTCCTGGAGCTAGCTCTTGTAGACCAGGCTGGCCTCGAACTCACAAAGATCCACCCGCCTCTGCCTCCTGAGTGCTGGGATTAAAGGCGTGCCCCACCACCACCCGGCTCAGTTTTTTATTTTAAGTCCAAACATTAATGATACAAAACGTTTTATGAATACAAATGTCCCATAGTCTTAACTGTTCCTTAAAAAAAATTAAAATCTCTTAAATGTCTTACTGTAATATCAAAAATAAAGTACCTCTTTGTTCCATCTTTGACAGTATATACTGTCTTTTAGATTTCAGCCTGCTCTATTTCACTGTAGCTGATACTTCTGGTGACAATCATCTGGCACTGGCATTTCTAAAACTGTTAAGGTCCATTCTTACAACTGCACATTCTTTGGGGCTCTAGTCCTGCCATACATGTGTAAACCTCAGCTGTTTCCTATGATCTCTTTATGTCTTTATAATCATTACCTAGGTGACACTTAACAAAGTCTAGCTGGCAGAGCAAGGTACATTTTTGAGTATAAAAACATTGAGGTGCAGCATTAACAATTTAAATCCTACATATATATTTTAAATCTTGTTTTCAGAATGGAACATGAGTCATCACACAGAAGTCTATCCCAACCCAAACTACCTTAGAGATCTGTTGTTGCCTCCTATTTAGGCCCACTCCACGTGGTCCACCATTAATCAAGATTGAGGTGAAATCATGTAGCATTCTTTTTTTTTAACTCTAGAGAAATGGCAATCCAAAATTTAAAATGGAATTATGCCTTGTGGTTTTTTTTAAAAAAAAATTACCCATGGGCTAGAGAGATGGCTCAGTGGTTAAGAGCATTGCCTGCTCTTCCAAAGGTCCTGAGTTCAATTCCCAGTAACCACATGGTGGCTCACAACCATCTGTAATGACATCTGGTGCCCTCTTTGGGCCTGCAGACATACAGGCAGAATATTGTATACATAATAAATAAATAAATAAATATTTAAAAAAAATTACCCATGCGTAGATTTTAGTTTATCAGTTTCCATTGTTACTAATTAACTTTTAACTAGTTCTATTTTAATTTTAACAGATTTTTGAACATATCTAACAAAATAAACTTATAAATCTGAAGCTACAGAATGTTCACATAAACCAAGTCCAAAATATGTTTTTATTGTTCTGCTTTGTTTTCATCTCATTTTCATTGTGTCAGGGGCTCAGATGGACAGAGTGACAGAGGAAACTTTGAAATAAATATGGGTCTAACAAAGGAAGAGCCATAATCCAACTCTAGAGCCAGCTTTTCAATAAAAAGAAAATTTTAACATTATCTATACCAAAAAGTCATCTAAATTTCTGTTAACCCAAATTCAGTAACCAGAACTCAGAGATAAATTCTGAGGTCAGGCCCATAAATGTGGCCACAGCAGTGATAGTGACTAAGTCAGCAAAAATATCCAAACCACTTTTGTTTCAGCTTCATGCTTGCAAGAAAACTAACATAGACAAACTTTTTAATAAAAAAGCATATTCGATATTTGCAGGTATGAGAAACCACAGCAAACATAGTTCATATCCCCTTCTGGCTTTCTATAACTTTTTATATACCTATAATCCATTTTTTCTCTCTTCATTCTTTCAGCTTCCTGCTTTCTCCCTCACTTTCCAGACAACATAAAAACTCTTACCAAAGTTTTTCTCGTGATTTCCCATGGAGTCAAATCTTGGTCAGGTTTGGGCAGAAGTTGAGGCACACAGCCCCCAGGGCAGGCCAAGGGAACCCATCCATCAGCATGAGAAGAGGTAGGGTGGCATGCAACATGGGGGGCGGAAAGATTTTAACTTCTCCAACCATAGCAATTAACCCCAGCTTCTCTATTCAGGGTTTGAAATCCTATTGGGGCACATCTGCTCCCTACAACTGTGGCTGGCAGCCTTGCTACATTGTAACAACAAGGCTGTACAGCCCAGCCACCCACCCACACAAGTGTGCTGCCCTGCAGCCTTGCACTTGTATGGCAAACCTACCTGTGTTGTCCCCAAACCGCAGGCCAAGGCTGAAAAGTTTAAGGTGGGTGGAGGTTGTTTGTCTCATCCCTTTTAGGAAAATATGCATATAGTCAGAAAGAGGATGCACAAAAGACAAAAACAAAACAGGATATAGAACAATACAGAGTCCCCCTGACACCTGGAGGCAAAACTGAATGACAGCCTCAAGCTGTTTTGCTGGTGCCACACGCCCATCTATCGACATAGCTGAGATGCTGGGAGCATCCCACACGTCTATCTACAGAAACCAGAGAGATCCACTCTCATACAGAAGGGTCCTGGGAACCAAATACAGAAGGGCCCTGGGGACATCTCCCCAGGTACTCCACCTGTGATCTTTTTGAGTGTCTGCAAGGGCCACATACAGGCTCTCACAAATACTGGGCCCATTTACAAAAGGATATCCAAAACAGAAAAACACAAAACAAAACTTACACACAGAAAACTTACGGGACAGCTGAATGCTCTGCAGAGCAGTGGTCCTGGTGGGTTTGGGGGATCCCGGACGAGCCCCCAAATGTTATGCTCAGATCACAGAATACCCCCAATACCAACTAGGAGGTAGGGTTTTGTATGTAAACGCAAAGAGCCTTTATTCTCACACAAGTCTGCAAACTTGGACTCTCCATGTGTCCAACATATTGGAGTGGTCAGAGAGCCCTCAGCTCAGTTAGGGTTGGGGTTTTATAGTAGCATAGATTGGGTGAGGGATTGCTAAGGTTCAGAACCCCTGATTGCCTGGCATTTGTTTAGGACTGGGTTTATGCTGGCAGGTGATCCTATCTACAATGGTTGGAATGTTAGGAATGTCCTTTGGATGGTCTGTTCCTGGTGGTGCCTGGTCTGAGTTTGTGGTCTTTCTTGGAACCAGGTATTGCCTTAGAGTAAACTACTGAGACTCATGCCTCTATTGAGTTTGTCATGGCTGGGTCCTACAGTTCTCTGTCCCAATGCACAACTTTCAGGAGAAATGCTCTAACCTGGGAGGCACATTCCCACTAGCTCAATCACTATGGCTGATGAATGCACAGGGCACTGGACCTGCCACCCGAGGACACTGTGACTCATGAACACTGGACAATCCTGGAAGCTCTCTGTGGCAATGACGCATCCCAGCCCCAAACCAGGAAAAGGGCGCAATCTACACACACAGAGAGTTTGTCCGTCATGCATGAAAGCCACGGCTAAGTGGGGGAGCTAAGACAAACCTGTGGCTGGATCAAAGCACCCCCACACTGAGCATCACTGAAATGGCCCTTGTGACATGCTCAATACAAAGTGCTAAAGCAAAATTATAGTCATCAGTTTAATTGAGTGAAATTGGCTGCACATTAATATTCATGATTATTAGAGCAGCTAATTTTCCTCTTTATAGAAAGCAAATGGGGGCTTGTTTCAGCTGCAACATTTTTCCTCCCTTGGATTTCTGCAGGGGAGGAGGGGGAGAATAAATGACATGGCCCTTGGAATCAGT
Organism: Myodes glareolus; assembly: GCF_982192425.1. Taxonomy (NCBI): domain Eukaryota; kingdom Metazoa; phylum Chordata; class Mammalia; order Rodentia; family Cricetidae; genus Myodes; species Myodes glareolus. The sequence goes on from NC_142027.1 coordinate 131,464,132, forward strand.
CATCCATTTCTGAATGCTCTTGCATGATTGTCAAGGACCTCTTAATGGCTTTGACCTCTTAGAAGGGGCTGGGTAGAAGGAGCCTATGAATATTTAAAAGAATGCACCCACTGGCCTCTAAGACTGCCCCCCAGATAGATCAAGGCAGGTTACCTGAAGGAGAGACAAATCATGTCCACTCTATTGTCCCCCAACTCCCAAGGGAGAACCAGAACTCCCAGTCAGAACCAGAACAGTAACCACAACCTGCAAATCCAAATTTAGGATGGGATGGGGTGCACACCATGAGCATCCTAGAGAGATGGAAGACTGAGATGGTCAATGGGAAGCTGAAACAAGAAAATGCTTACTAAGCCAGGCCACGGTGGTACACACCTTTAATCCTAACACTTAGGAGGCAGAGGCAGGCAGATCTCTGTGAGTTCTATGTCAGCCTGGCCTCCACAGTGAGTTCCAGAACAACCAGAGTTACATAGTGAGACCCTGTCTCAAAAAATGAAAGACGTAGCCTCAAAGATACTTTTCACAAAAACACTTGTTTTTTTAAATTTTGTTTTGTTTTTGCTTGTTTCTTTGTTTTACTGTGTATGAGTGCTTTTTTCGCATGTATGTTTGTGCACCACATTACTGTCTGGTGCCTGCAGAGACCAGAAGAGGGCATTGGATCCCCTAGAACTGGAGTCACCAAGCCCAAGTCCTCTGCAAGAGCAACCAGTGTCCTTAACTGCTGAAACGTGACTCCAGTCCCCAAAACCATGTTCTAATAAAAGGTCCTTGTGCACTGCTGGTGAAAATGTGACTGGTAGAGCCACCGTGGGAATCAGTGGACCAGCTATGCCACCTCACAACAAATCCAAGTCAGCATTCCACATGAGTGGTCTGTGCTGCTCTATATCCACAATAATGGAGACAGGGAAGGGATCGGGTGCCACCAGCAGATGGGTGAAGGGAATGAAGTCCACATGTGATAAGATTCTACTCAGTTCTAAAGAGGAATAAAGCCGCCGTGAAGCAGGTGGATCTGGAGGTCAGCTCAGCAGTCTCGAAAAAAACAATAGTGCAGATTTCCTCTCATATATGCAACCGAGATTTGTGTGTGCATATATGCATGTATGTGTGCATATGTGTATGAATGCAAATGTTCATTGTATAATATGTACATGTATATGTGTGCATGTATGTGTGTGCATGTTTGTATATGTGCATATGCATGAGTATATATGTGTGCATGTGTGTGGATGTGTATATGTGTGCATGCATATATGTTTGTGTGTATGTGTGTGCTCATGAGTGTGGTTGTGGTTGTATATGTGTGAGCATGTGCAAAGGACACAAAAGTAGAAAAGGAGCTGTAAGAGGGAAAGGAGACAAAAGGAGAGCAGGGGTGGAGAAGAGGTGTGGAATGCATGTGCCCTCTTCTGGTCACTGTGGGTACTGCATGTGCACAAACATGAATGCAGGCATAAATTTTAAAACCACTTCTTATTGCAAAGAGAAAGAAATCCTCACCATGATGCTCTCTATGTGCACAGAGTTCCTAAGAGATCAAAGTGACCATTGCTAATGGCAGGACATATCAAAATCCCAGGCCACCCATCAGAACAAGAGGACATCTCTTTCCTGCCATTCCCATCAGAGACGTGCAACCTGGACTGAATCACAAGGAGACACCAGACAAACACACACTGGGTGGGAGTGTTCCACAAAGTGACAGACTGTCCCCTTAAAAACTGTTCAGGTCAAACAGTACAGTGATACATCCCTGTAATCCCAGCACTCAAACTCAGGGTCATCCTCAATTACAGTAAGTTCAAGGTCAGCCTAGGATATGTGAGACCCAGTCTCAAAAGCCAAACAGTGTCTAGTCCAGGTTACAAGGGTCAAAGAAAGTCTGAGGGATGCTCTAGATTGGAAGAGACTCAAAAGACAGGGCAGCTATACAGTGGTGATGATGAACTTGGTCACCAGGACAAATAGACTCTTGGTGGTTGTGTGCCCTGGGGTTAGTGTCCTAACCCTAAATGTTGGACTGATAGTCGTGAACATGACCTTTGTCTGAGAAGAAGACTGCTATGCTCATAGGTGACAGGACGTCATGTCAGCAGCTTCTTTCTCAGTTGTCTCAGGGATGAGTCAGGGGGACACCAGAATTGAACTCTCCACCTATTGTTTCCTATGCTGGGGACTAAGCGGAGGGTCTCCCACATGCTAGGCGCATCTCCTGCTGCTGAACTACATCCCCAGCCTGCTGCTTTTCGTAACCATAGTAACTGCTTGGTGCCTATTACATGCTGTGCAATATTCATAATGCATCATGTGATGGACCCCGTTTTACAGGTAAGAAGGCTGTGGTTGAAGGAGGGTAAGCCCCACACACCAGGCTGTTCCTTCTCTCTAGTGTTTATCGTACATCTGAGCACAGAGTACAAGCTCTGGGCACAGAGTGAGTAAACATGGCCTTCCCTCACAAAGCAGACAGTCCAGGAAGGGTGACAGGACACAGCCAGGGCACAAACAGGGAGACAGCTCCCAACAGTGATGAAGGCCAGGAAGGTACAACTTGGACTTTGTTGTAGAAAGGCCTCTTGTTTGTTTCCCAGCCACCCAGACTCCCAAAACAACCACACAGAAACTATATTAATTAAACCACTGATTGACCAATCACACAAGCATATTTCTAGCTACCTCTTACATCTAGAATTAACTCATTTCTATTATTTTATATTTTATCATGAGGTTCTTGGCCTACCGGCAAGGTTCCAACTAACAGTTTATGCCTTTCTCCTCTAGTGACTACAAGGCTTCTCTCTAACTCTGCCTTCTTCTCCCAGCATTCAGTTTAGCTTCCCCCAACTACCTCTACTCTGCCCTGCCCAGCCCAAGACAGATTCTTTATTAACCAATGGTATTCACAGCACACAGAGGAGAATCCCACATCAGGGACTGGGAAGGAAGCCAGCACTGGGGAAGAGGGTCGTATGAACGTGTGGGGTTCTCAGATTTTAGCTTCTTACTGAGAGTTGGCATAGCATGATGAGGCCCAAGTTGTACTTTTATTTGGAGGGAATGGAGATTTTGTTTGCGACGTCTATTTGCTTTTGACAAGATCTCACTCTGACCCAGGCTGACCTGGAAGTCACTGTCAATCCCAGACTAGTACCAAAATAATGACAATCCTCTGACCTCAGTCCCCAAAGTGTGATTTGTATTTCAAAGAAACTCCTTAACAGCGGAGAGGAATGTGGGATGAAAGAAGAGGAAATGGGAAACAATAAATGGAACCAGGGCATTACCACAGTTAGTGTCCCACTCCACATCTGTCTGGCCACTATTTTTAGCAAGACATTATTTTTTATGTTATGTTTATAGGTGCTTTGCTTACATGTATGTGTGGGTTCTACGTGTGTGCCTCCACCCTCAGAGGTTAGAAGAGGGTATTGGGTGCCCCTAAAACTGGAGGACCAGACAGTTGTGATCGACCATGTGGGTGCTGGGAACCAAACCCAGGTCCTCTGCGAGAGAAGCCAGTGTGCTTAACCACGAGCTCTCGACAACCCCTCTATGGACACCTTTTTAGAATGTTCTGTGGGTATCCTCCACCCTCCACCCTTCCACACTCCCCACAAGGCAGGTTGACAGTACCCAGGAGTGTTGCCCTGGTCACTGGGGAAGCATTGGTGGATAAATCCCTAGTGTTACCGGGACACCGTCTCCTGCTCAGGAGACTTTTAGCCAGTGCTCTATTTTATGTTCTCTGGAGAATTCCATGTGAGTGGGAAGGTGAGGGACTAGAGGAGGTCCAGACCCTGAACTAAGGACCTCATCCCAGCTGAAGACAGAGGTGGTATGCACCCAGGCAGGAAAAGCACCCCACCCCCAGTTTGTCTAACGTAATTTCCAACAATGATGGTGGTGCTGTGTGTGCTGTCCCACAGGGTGACCACAGGCTACACAGAGCAGCTGAACACTGGAAATGTGGTCCGTGTGACTGAGCAATTTAATTTTTTCATTGTATTTAATTTTTCATTATATTTAATTTTAATGAAGTGAAATGGAAATGACCCCGTGGGGTTGATGGGTACTGTATTGGACGCTGGGGACAAAATCCTAAGACATAAAGCACAGACACTAAGTTCTCTAAAGAGAGCCAAGCTGGCCTCTGTCTCGTGTCCTTGGTGCTCCTGCTCTCCGGGGTCTACCCACAAGGCTTAGCTCTTCTGAGAAAGAACCAGTGCTAACCTGCGAGGCTACCTCCTCTTCCTGACACATCTCTGTGAGAAGGCTTCCCCTAGTTGGCCCATCTCACAGCCTTCTAAAGAGCCCCCTTTCTCCTGAGCCCAGGCTACTCCACAAGGCTGAGGGGAGGGACTCAGATCTGCTTCTCACCAGTCTGGGGACAGTTAATAATCTGCCTCCTACTGAGATGCAGAGCTGAGCTGAGCTCTGGAGTGGGCGGAGGACAGGCCTGCTGTGGGGTCTTTGAGTGCCATGTGGCCAGTCTGTTACAGTCAGCCACCAGCAGAAAGGGCTTCGGATGGGGAGGGCAGGCTGTCCTGTACCCTGAAAAGTGAAGAGACCCGCTTGTGAGCGTTGAATAGAATTCATTCTCTAACATCAGACTGTGATAATCTTTAAACGTTAGACCAGCAACCCTTACGTAGGCTAGATTGTTCTCCCTTCACCTTCAGATCTGCCCCCAAGCTCCCCAGCACAAGTGAATTCGTCTTTTGCCCCTCCTGCTCCCTAGCCCAATCCCATCCTCTCTCACAGTAATGAACTAAGATGTGCTGGATTCTATTATTACCCCAAACGCCAGCACTCACACCACTCTGTCTTGAATAGGCTAGGTCAGCTTAGCGTAATATAGCAATCAGCCCCCAAAGCCAGAGACTTGGAACAACCAAGGCTCATGTGCACAGTCAACCAGGATATCTGTTCTGTGTACCCACTCACAGCAGCTATCACCCCCAAGTGCAGCTGCTGTGACCCGTGAGGGGTCGTGTTCTACAACATCCTTCAGCGGCAGGTCTGAGCCCTGCGGGCTCTGGATGCAGAGAGAAAACCCTGAGGCAGACCTGAGAGGGCAGATGTGGAAACTGAGGGCAGAAGCGGAGATGGTTTAGCGAGGTGTCATCAACCCTTTGCTGGTGTAACAGAGCACATGAGAAAAACAATTCAGAGAAGGGAAGGTTCATTTCTGCTCACAGACTTTGGGAGCAAGGGGTTGGCCCATGCCCTTGACTCTGTCACTTGTGAAGTCCAGAGCATCGAAGTGCAAAGGCGGTGCAGGTAGTCAAAAGGCAAAGAGTTGGAGGAGTGAATTAGGGACAAGACTAACCCTTTACAGCCCACAGAACCCGGCTTCCTCAACCAAGTCCACTCACCAGCAGCAGCAGGTCAGCAACAAACCCAGCAAAGGATAGCTCGAGCCAATTGCCTCTCAACAGCGCCACCTGCTGATCGAGAAGTGCCACGCACCGAAGACACCAGTTGGGAAAAGAGGAGCTGCTCACCCACTTCACTGCCTACCCAGGGAGGCAACCACGGTGACTGGCAGTTACAGCCTGAATGGCAAGCACCCTAGACGAGGCATCAGGACACTATACAATTTTCTCAATGGCCTTCCAGGATCAAGGAGAAATTCCACAGGCTTAAACAGGGTCACTCATAAATAGGTTCCTATGAACATCCCAACATCCCGGCAGGGGGCATGGAATATGGGCACCGTGGATCCAATCATGGCAGTTTTAATGGGTCGCTCACCCCTTGGAGTGGATGCTGTGGGGACAGGCACAGCAGTCCACTGGTGTCCTCTGACTGCTGGCAGGGGGTGACAGAGGAGATGGCCGGTGCTCAGTAAAGCCTTCGCTGAGTGAATAAAAGCAGAACTTGCAGGGAAAGATGAGATTTTAGGGTCTAATGAACTTCAGTGTTTTCAGGGTCTCTCTGAATAACAGTCCTGGCTGTCCTGGAACTCACTCTGTAGACCAGGTTGACCTCAAACTCAGACACCCGCCTGCCTCTGTCTCCCGAGCACTGGGATTAAAGGTGTGTGCCACCACTGCCTGGCTCCAATCTTTGTTTATCTTTGATGGTTAGTAGATGCTGTCAGATAGGCTGGAACACATTGAAACACTTGGAGAATTACTATATATCCTACCCTGTCACCTTCTGTGAGATAAACCTCATACATCTGTGGGGTGTGGGTTCGAGGCACTGACTGATTAGCTACCCCCACCTCAACTCACCATCCCCATCTGCCCCCAGAAGCATCGTTGTTGAGAGTGTGGCTCTAGAGCTGGGCTCCGCTCCCCACCTCTTACAACTGTTTTCCCAAGTTGCTCCCTCCTCGGTTTCCTCATCTAGGAAATGGGGAGTCAACTCCATACCATAACCCCTGTGTTAGTAGCTTCTGACCATGACCACTGTGTTAGCCGCTTCTGTCCACAACCACTGTGTTGGCAGCTTCTGCCCATGATCACTGTGTTAGCCGCTTCTGTCCATGACCTCTGTGTCAGCAGCTTCTGTCCATGCCCTCTGTTCTAACCACTTCTGTCCACAACCACTGCATTAGCTGCTTCTGTCCACAACCATTGCATTAGCCGCTTCTGTCCACAACCACAGTGCTAGCAGCTTCTGTCCACGATCACTGTGTTAGCCGCTTCTGTCCACGACCACTGTGTTAGCTTCTTCTGTCCACGACCACTGTGTTAGCTTCTTCTGTCCACGACCACTGTGTTAGCCGCTTCTGTCTTCACTGTGGCACAATAGCTGAGCAAGAGCAGTGAGATGAGGGAGGGTCTGTTTGGTTTAAGGATTAGAGGGAGTGGTCTACCATGGTGAGGAAGCCCTGTTGGCTGGAGCTGGAGGCACAGATGCCTAACCAGGAAGCAGAGAGCAGACAGAGAGTGGTACAGGGCTATGAGTCTCAACCCTGATGCCCAAATCTAAAACTCAGGCTTTAGGTCTACACCTTCCCCGCAACAGGGCCACCAGCGGAACACCAAGCGATCAGGACATGAGCCTGTGGGACTGTTTATGTCCAAACAGTGACAGTCATAAAGAATTTTTAAGGGCTTTTAAAGTTGAGTGTGGTGTGTGTGTGTGTGTGTGTGTGTGCTCGCGCGCGTGCGCACGCACATGTGCACATATACCATGACACATGTCTGGAGGTCTGGTGACAATCTGTGGCATCAATTCCCTCACCTTTTTTAAAATGTGGGTTCCAGGGCCCAAACTCAGCCCCCAGGCTTATGTGGCCACAAAGCCATATTGCGGACCCAAGAGCTTTTAAAGAAGTTTGCTGACTGTCATCAAGGGCATCCTTAGGGGTCACTTTCTTTGTGACATTCTTGGCATGCCTATCTCCCCGGGAAGTGAGGACAAGGGCCAAGCCTGTGTCTGTGCTGTGTACAGAAGGAACTGCTGCAGGTGGGTATGGCCTGAACAGGGGTCGGGTCTGGAGTCTAAGTTCAGAGGGACATTAGAAAGTAAAGCCACGTGCATACGATAAATGCTTAAAAGAGACAATTGATCCAGCTGTAAAGAAAAATGAAATCATGAATTGTGCAGGTAAACGAATGGAATTAGGAAAGATCATTTTGACTGAGGTAACCCAGACCCAGAAAGACAAATGTCACATGTTCTCTTTCACCAGAGGCTCCTAGCTGCAAATCTGCAGATATGAGTGTAAGCAGAGACTGTGTCTTTGTTTCTTGGCCTTCCAGACCTGAATAATCATACAGAAACTGTATTAATTACAACACTGTTTAGCCTATTAGCTCAGGTTTCTTATTAACTAACTCTTACATCTTAAATTAACCCATTTCTATTATTTTATATTTTACCACGAGGTTCATGGTTTGTTGCCTCTTGCTTCTTGGGCGGCTACATGGAGTCTGTCTGACTCCACCTTCTTTTTCCATGCATTCAGTTTCTTTTTTCCGCCTACCTGTATTCTGCCCTGCCATAGACCAAAGCAGCTTCTTTATTAACCAATGGTAATAAAACACATTCACAACATACAGAGAGGAATCCCACATCATACGAGTACATGTCATGGAGTAGCTGCAGACGCCAGGAAAGTTTAAAAGGGCCATTTAGGGGATAAGGGCTTGGGGAGCAATAGAAAGAGGGGAATAGTAGGGTACAGGTGATCTGATTGGGGAAATGAGAAACACAGGGGCTTTAATTAGGAAAGGGGGCAATAAATACAGGAGGAGGAGGCAGGAGGATAATATAAGAGTCAGAATGTCTGAAAAAGTCAAAAAATTACACTGTTAAGTGTCTACCTAAAAAGAAAACGTATAATGTATGTAATTCTCACTATAAATATATAGATAGAATTTTAATGAACTTCTCTTATCTGGACTGACAAATCCAATAGAACATCTAACAAAAACTCCAACAGCAGACACGAGAAACCCCCTTTTGGGTTGTTGGAAGGGGTTATCCGAGAGACTCCCAAAACATTGTAGACTTGCTATTGCCCTTGGCTGCCTTCAGAGATACGTCCCTATTGCTGAAGACACCATGCACTTTGGACGGAACCCAGAGGACCTGAGTTGGAACTGACCTGGATGCTAGCTCCAAGGACTAGCTTTCATGGTACAGAAGGAGCCACACAGGCTTCCAAATGAGCAAGGGAAGCAGCGAACAGTCCCACCAGCTGACGCCTCTGAACGGAATCTAACAGGGAGCAGCGCGGCATGATAACACTAAGGTGCAGGAGTGGCAGGCGAACCTCGGCTGTAGCCAACAGCTCTCTAATTGGACTTACAGCTTGCTGAACAGAGAGATATCATGCCTGGTACTGGAAATCCAGCCAGCTACCCAGGGCTACTGAGCATGGATCTTGGAGGAGAACCTACGACACCTCTGTACTAACCCAACATCATCTCTGTTACGCTCTCAGTATCTGTTCTTACACCCACAGGTAAGTGCGGTCCTCAACCCTCAACAAGAAAACCTCTCTCTGTAACAGACAGAGACCATTAGAGAAAACCACCACCAATCAAAATGAGAACTGTGGAGCCCAGTTCCAATGGCTACACCTACAACACAACTCCTACTCCAAGACTAAGGGAACATTTCAGAAAAGGGGCCAGAAAAAACATAAGAGCCAGAGGATCTGGAACTTGTCACAAAACTGTATCTCCTGGGAATGTCAGAAGCTACACACACGAAGTATCATCAACATGGATGCCTAGCATGACCTGAACAAGAAAGACACCAATAGACATGCTAAGGCAGACAATGGAAAACTCACAAGGTCTCGGCCTTAACCAGAGACCTGTCAGCAACTAAGGAACGCTGAGAACAGGAGAAATAGTCTACCCCCAGGAAGAGCAATCAGCTGGGCATCCAATACCAAATGGTCAGCCCTGCAAACATACATACAAGTAACATTACACAGACTGGGCAAGTTGTATTCATGTATTTAGGAATATATAACAATTAAAGAAAAAAGTCATGAATTTGAAAGCAAGAGGTGGGTACGTGGGAGGGTTTGGAGGAGGGAAATGATGTAATTATATTATGATCCCCCCAAAAAAATTTGAATTACATAGCAAAGTATTTTTTAAAGGTAAGGACTGAGGGTGGTAGGTGAGGCGGCTCGGTGGACAAAGCATTTGCCAGAGGACGAGCTGCCCGTCATCCCCCGGAGCCCCTCACCTCTGAAGCGGGGTTATTCAACTGTCTCTGACATCCTGACACAGCAGCAGCACTCAAACAAGCCTTTCTGGTTTGGGTTTTGGTTTTTTTCTTTTTTGTTTGTTTTTGTTTTGTTTTGCTTTTATTTTTTTGAGACAGGGATTCTCCATGTAGTACAAATAATAAAAACTCAGAGACAGATATTGGGGTTCATTCTGAAGATCAGAAAAGCAAAACAGACAGCCACTGGCTCTCACCTCGACTTCAGTCTGAAATGGTAATCCTGCTTCCAGGAATCCCAGAATGAGACTGTGTCTGAGAGCTGTCTCCTCCCGTTTTATATTCCTCTCTAGTGTTGGGATTAAAGGCGTGCACCACTACAGCCTAGTTCCTATGGCAAACTGGTGTGGCTACTGGGATAAAAGGTGTGTGTCACCACTGCCTCGTCTGAAGACTGACCAGTGGGGCTGCTTTACTCTCTGATCTTCAGGCAAGCTTTATTTATTAAAATACAAATGAAATATCACTACAGCTCTGGCTGTCCTAGAACTCACTCTGCAGAGCAGGGTGAGCTCAAACATGTGTCTGACACCAAAGGGGGAAAGGGAGGTGGGAGCACATGGGGCCAGATGCTGACGGCGCAGGTCACCTGAGTGACGTAGACAGTTGAGAGCAGGAAGACACAAAACCTGGAGGACACTGGACGATTCCTTCAAGACTCCTGAGAACCCTGGAACCTCGCCTCTTCCCTGCAGTGAGAAAGGAGGGGAACACACCTATTCACCCCTAAGATATAGATGCTGATACCACTCTATATTATGAGAGAAACTGCTGACCGAGAAGCAGCAAATTATTTACAGTGCATTTCCCAGAACTCAGAGAAACACTGAATTTTTTTTTTTTTACACAGGCCTGAAACCAAAGCATAATTTATAACAATACGTCAAACTTAGCAGCACATAAATTCTCTCACCTTTATAAAAACACTCTGAGAATTGCTCACTCTCCACAAATGACTCAAGGCCATCCCAAGTTCACACATCATCGTGGAAGGATTCCCATCACAGGGAAGAGGCTGTTTCTCCTGGTGGTCACTTCCACGGTGGCAGAGGGAACCATTAACATGAGAAGCAGAGAAGTCCCCACAAAGCAATCTGTGGAAACCCACCCAGATCTGCCCACTGTGCGTTAAGCCCAAAATTAGTTCTTACGGAACTTCTGTCTTTCAAGGTACCTGATAGAACCAAGGTCAATACTAGAAAAATCTAAGAGCAGGAGCTATAGCTCTATAAACTATAGTTGATGCACTGTGATAGCCCAGGTACATAGTAACTGCTCAATAAATACCAGTTGTGAGGAGGAAGGAGAGAGGAAAGGAAGTAGGAGGAAGGTGGTCCCTGCAAGATGCAAATGTATCAGTTACCTCTGGCCATGATCCTGCTGTGTAACAAGTACTGCAATAACTGTGCAAATGTATCAGTTACCTCTGGCCACAATTCTGCTGCGTAACAAGTATTGCAATAACTACAAACTATTCTTTTTATAGTTACCTCCATGCGTCTTAAGACTGATTGCAATTCTTTTGACCCCAGCTGAATTCACCCACATGTTTTCCAGTCATTCTGGCTGGTGTCTCACGACCTCAGGTGGGATAGTCAGCCTCTCTTCCTCTTATCTCCCTGTATGTGTCTTTCATGTTCCCCTGGAAGGCTGCCCTGGGATGTTTTCCAGCTACCCTTGGCATGTTTCCATGAGGACAATGTGGTACCAAAAGAGCAAGGAATACACATACCTTTGTTGGCAAGATGCTTGCTAGTGTCATTGGACCAAACATATCACATGTCATGCCAGATTCTAGAAGGCACTGAGTGGCAAACGACATCAAATAAAAGCAGAGGGCATGGATATAGCCGGTCCACCACAGAGCAATACCCAATTCCCATGCTTTCATTCCCTAGCCATGTCACACCCCGTTACCTAAACCCATGAAGGAGGAAAAACAGAAATCAAGAAACACCAGCTTCTCATATGGGAAACTGGTGGCCAAACAGCTCTTTAGTTAGAGACACACTTGTTTGGAGTGCACACACGAATCTTTTTATTTATTCTTTAACGATTTCTCCAGCCGGGCGTTGGTGGCGCACACCTTTAATCCCAGCACTCCGGAGACAGGGGCAAGTGGGTCTCTGTGAGTTCAAGGCCAGCCTGGTCTACAAGAGCTGGTCTAAAAGAGCTAGTTCCAGGACAGGCTTCAAAGCTACAGAGAAACCCTGTCTTGAAAAAAAAAGATGATTTCGCAAATGTATATATTGTATGTTGATCAGATAAACCCCCACTCCTCCTCCAAATCCTCCAGTTTGTCTTGAACTGGAAGCAACCCTCCCACCTCTCGGCTGCTGAAGTTATGGGCATCTGTCTGTACACCTAACACTCAAAACTTTAAAGTCACAGAACCATTATCTGGGGGAAAGAGCAGAACGACCCTCCAACTGCTGTCTTCCAAGTTTCTGTGAGCTGCAAGACAGGGCTCACAGGTCTTCTGAGAAGGTGGAGTCTCAGGTAGTTTTGTCAGAGAAGCAGGCTGCAGGGGATGCCCACTCTGTGTTGGCTGGTCACTTTGGCCATGGCTAGAGCAATGGCACCAGCATGAGTCTGGGCAACCTGATGCTCCCTCTGCGTTGGCTGCCTCTGGAATGCAGGCTGGCTGTGCGGTATCACCGTCTGCTAGCTGGCCAGTAAGGACAGTAAAGAAATCACCTCCCAGGAACAAGGCCTCGTCCAGGAGGGACTGTGGGTCCATCCGCTCAGCTCAAAACACAACACCTGTGGCTAGTTCACCCCTCCTCGACTGGGATCCAGTGCCCACCTCCTGGGTGGCTGGAACTCCCCTTGGCCATGTTGTCATCCGTTTCTTGCTTTGACCGACACCATTGCCCTTCCGTATACTTTTCTCGTTTCCTACGACTACAGAATAAGATGTATTTGTCTTCTGTTCCATGAACCCTCTGTACTTGCCAATATTCTGAGGACAGGGACTGAGGGGTGCTGTAGTGGGTACTCTGGTCTCAGACTTCCCTTCGAAAATGCCCCCCACTACTCTATGGGTACCTACTGACGCTGTCTGTCACAGCTTCCATAGCAATGGGTGTGGTCTAACAGAGAAACCCTGCCTCCTGAACCAGGCTGGTTCTGGAGTTGTCATGTGACTTAACCAAGACCAATAGGGAATTATTTTTTGTTTTCTTTTGTTTTATTTTTGGATTTTGCTTTTTCGAGACAGAGTGTCTTTGTAGCTTTGGAGTCTGTCCTGGAACTCCTTCTGTAGACCAGGCTGGCCTCAAACTTATAGAAATCTGTCTGCCTCTGCCTCCCGAGTACTGGGCTTAAAGGTGTGGGCCACTACTGCCTGACCCAATCAAGAATTCTTAATAATCTCCAATTGTCTCAGAGAGTACTGAGTGTTGCCCTTGGTGTCCCAAGGCTGAAATCTGGTCTGCCACATGCTCACGCTACTCAGAAGCAACCCGGTTCTTCCTGCCAGGTGGCTCTGGGTCTAGAGATCTGGTGGCGTCACCTCCTCAGTGTCCATCTGGCCATGGTTACCAGGGTAATCTGCTATTGGTCCTTTGTGGGTCACCTTATTGTCCTGTTTAGCTCCTCAGCTGTTCCCACACTGAGTTGCCAGCTCCCTGCACTGTGCTCCTGGCCAGACCCTCGCCACCCCCTCCCGGGCATCCTCTAGCCCCCAACAGCAGTAAGCTTCTCTGCTGCACATTAAACCAGCTTTCCTTACTTTAAAAACCCAAGGCTTCTCATCAGTCTTAAACTACAACCCAAGTTCTTCACCGCAGCCCACGGGGCTACAGAAGACCTGACCCCTGCCCGCTCCCTTCCTCATCTCCTGCCCTTCTCCCACATGGAGCCTGATTCCAAGCCCCGCCCTAAACCAGGCCTCCCTGTGTTAGTCTCTGCTCTCCTCCGAGCCTTTGCATGTGTTGCTCCCTCAGCCTTGCAAGACCTCCCTTCTCCCCACCCAGCTTCCTCAGCTCCTTTCCCTGCAGTAAGAAGTGCCCTTCTTCTGAGACCTTCTACCCCAAAGCCAGTAGAAAGTCCATGGTCACTTTTGATTATGTCTTGGTGCCCTGGATGCTTCTCTCATAGAATCATCACCATCTCGCTCACTTATCGAAGCCAGACTGCCTGATGTTCTAGCACCACAAAGCATATCTGTGTCACCATCATATTGTGTGTCCAGCATCTTGATCACTCTAAAGAAATAGAACAGAGAGAGACAAGTCAGAGTCATGGGGCATAAAGAAGGTGAGGGGAGAGAAGGTACAGCATTTGCAGAACATGTCCAATCCCTGGCCCTGCATAAACTGGGCACTTGTATACAGCCCAGCACCCAGGAGGTGTTAGTGGAAGAACAAGAAGTTCAAAGTCATCCTCAGCTACATAGAATGTATTCAAAGTTATCTGGGCACAACCAGCCCATTCAAATTAACATGTAAAATTGACATAACCCCCAGCTCAGAACCACAGATCTGTCAGATTTAAGAAGAAAAAGAGGAAAGAGGAGGAGGAGAAAGAAGAAGAAGAAGGAGAAGGAGAAGGAGAAGGAGAAGGAGAAGGAGAAGAAGAAGAAGAAGAAGAAGAAGAAGAAGAAGAAGAAGAAGAAGAAGAAGAAGAAGAAGAAGAAGAAGAAGAAGAAGAAGAAGAAGACAAACAAAACAGTGAAGTCACACAGTCTGGGATCATTACGGGGTCGACCCTAAGCAAAGATTGGCATCTTATTAGGGTTCATCCAGAACTCACGTAGGGTGAGAAAGTAGGAGCTCATGCAGAGGCCATGGAGGGGAGCTGCTTATTGGCTTGCTCCCCATGGCTTGCTCAGCCTGCCTTCTTATAGAACCCAGGACCAGCAGCCCCAGGGACAGCACCTCCCACAATGGGCTGGGCCCTCCCCCATCAATCACTGATTAAGAAAATGTCCTACAGCTGGATCTTATGGAGGCATTGTCTCAATGGAGGTTTCATCGTCTCAGATGGCTCTACCTTGTGTGGAGCAAGCCAGCTTAGCGAGGGAGCACTCACCTAGACCAGCAGATACGCCTGGTATCAGTCCTCAGCTCCCACCTAGTTTGAGGCAGAGTCTCTTGTTTGCTGTGGTGCACTCTGTGGCAATCTAACTGGTTCATGAACTTCCGGAGATGTTCCTATCTCAGCACAGGTATGCTGAGGCTGCAGACACCTGGGTCGACACGCATTCTGAATGGGTGTCCATGCTTTTGCAGCAAGTGCTTTGCCTCTGTGTAGAAGGCCGCAACCACACTCTCCACCATAGATGGCGCTGTACCGCCAGGTGAGCTAGAAAGCTCACACGTGTTGGTAACTTTCCACTACTCCCAAGGTATCACCTGGGACTGGGAGCAGTTGACCAATCCAAGAGTGACACGTCCGAAGCTAGGACTGTTTCATATATAAGGGATGGGTTCCATCATATCTGGGTCTCCGCCATGTGGCTTATGCTCTAGCTCCCAAGAGACATAAAGCTTTTCTGCAGAAGAATCCTGTGTCCCGCATGGTTCTTTCAGGCGAGGCCGAGCGCGGGGCACCTCTGGACCCATCTACCCAGCCCAAAACTGTTAGTTTAAGAAGCAAAGGTTGTCTAGGAACTCAACTCACCTGGTTCCCCAAAGAACTCCCAAATGCCACCAACCTCTCTGATTAAGGCCGAGCTCATTCCCCAGTAATTAAAGAGCATTTTCTCAGCTCCTGAAATTAAACCCTTTGATGTCTATCCAAAGCCCTCCCAGGTAAACTCTCTCTGAAAGAGAGGCACAGGCATTAAAAGCTTGGTCTTCCTTGGCCAGCAGGTGCCCACCTTCATTTCCATGGTTCCTGTTACTATGACGACACAGTTTCCACCCACAGAGCTTTTGGGATTCTGGGTGAATCTAAAGGACATGGAGGTCTGCAGTCCCTCTGCCCAGTAGCCCCTGTGCCACCTCAAACAGATGAAGCAGGAGATTATGGGGAGGGGTGGCTCCTCTAGGGCCTCACTGCATCCTGACTGATCCCAAGCAGGAGGAGAAGAAAGTACTAGTCACTTCTCGGTGAGGCTAAGAGTATGCTGACCACCTGAGCACAGCTTGGGGAGTTTCCTGTGTGCTCAGATAAATCCCACCCCTGCAGCAACCCCAGACCTAGATCGAGGAGACTTGTCCACTGGGCAGAAACTGCTGCTGGGCTTGAAGAGGGAAGCGGCCAAGGTGTAGTCAGAGGCATCAAGGTGGCCCTAACCGCCCTTTTCTCACGACAAGTCTCCCAGGGAAGCCTCCCACATCATACCCACAGCGAAGGGGATGGTATGTGGCTTCCAAAGCTGGATCATAAATGACACTGCCCAAAATACACTTGAGAGGCAGAGGCAGGCAGTTCTACTTCCAGGCCAGTCGGAGCTA
Source organism: Myodes glareolus (assembly GCF_982192425.1). NCBI lineage: Eukaryota > Metazoa > Chordata > Mammalia > Rodentia > Cricetidae > Myodes > Myodes glareolus. The sequence continues at coordinate 131,480,250 of NC_142027.1, forward strand.
CACAGCCTATCTCAAAAATATTGAACTCATTTTTGCTTGTTTGCTTTTATTTTTATAGACAGGGTTTCTCTGTATAGCCCTGGAATCCCCTCTGTAGGCCAGACCAGTCTCCAACTTAGAGATCTGCCTGTCTCTGCCTCCCAAGCATTGGAGCTAAAGGCATGTGCCATGCCCGGCTGGCATTGTGCTCTCAAGTACTGGGATGCCCGAGCCCCAGACAAGCCTTCAGACACTGCAAGGCACAACGAATCTTCACTGATCTCAAGAGATACCTCCACTGCCAACGGTACAGTGATGGATGTGGGAGGCCTCAGCTGGGCTTCTACCTCCTCTAGCAAGACATGGCCAATATGCAGAGATGTGAAGGCTTGTGTATTGGAGCAGGAGACTTGTCTGTATTCTGTCAATCATGTTTTAAATAAACGCTGATTGGCCAGGCAGGAAGTATAGGTGGTCAACCAGACAGGAAGTAGAGGTGGGACGATGAGAACAGGAGAATTCTGGGAAGGAGGAAGCCCATTCCTCCCGTTCCTGCCCAGATCACCGAAGAAGCAGGATGTGATCTTCCCCACTGAAAAAGGTACTGAGCCATGTGGCTAACTTAGATAAGAATAATGGGTTAATATAAGCTACACAAGCTAATAAGAAGTTTGAGCTAATGGGCCAATCCATTTATAACTTATGGAGACCTCTGTGTGATTTTCTTTGGGACTTGCTGGTTGTGGGAACTGGACAGGACAGAAACCCCAACCAGCAAGCCCTCATGTTACAGTGTTTGATCTGGTGTTTCACAATGGACATAGTTTCCATGCACCCATTTTCTAGGGGTTTTGTCACGTGTCAAGATAAGCATTAAAAAAAGAAGAACTCTATCTAAAACAGAAGGCTAAGGAGGGAGAAAGTCAGCTTTTCAATATTGCTTCAGGGAATCATATTTTATGCACTTGATGCAGTTGAGTTCAGAGAGCAGAGAGAAAGCAGAGCAGCCTCTCCTGAGGAGGGGTTGGAGGAGGAAAGCCATTCCAGGAGAGCCACAGCCCCCTGGTGTCCACACAGCTAGCGCTACTATGATGCCCCCATCACATTCCTAGATTTTCTTTTCAATATATTTCAATCATGTTCCCTCCCTTTCCCTGCAAATCCTCCAAGATCAGCTTCTCTCAGATTTCAGCCCAGTCCACAGACACACCTACTGTTTAACATTCTGCAAATTTTACTTAACAATCCAGCCCTGACGAGTCTTTTGAAAAACGGGGGTCCTGTCAACTGTCAGGCTGTACCCAGCATGAGAGCTGAGCAAGTGGGTTAGAGCTGACTCGGGTCCCCCGCCGTGCCCACCTCTCCCCAGTGTCTCTCACTTGCCAGCAGACCCCTCTGAATGTCTGGATTTACCCCTTGTGGCCTAAATTCATTAGAGATTATTTATGCCAGCCTTCCAAGAATTCCTGGAGAGAGGCAGACTTTAAATTTGGCAATGTTAAAGTGGGGTGTGGTGGCGCATGTCTTTAATCCCAGCACTCAGGAGGCAGGTAGATCTCTGTGAGTTCGAGGCCAGCCTGGTCTACAGGATCTAGTTTCAGGACAGGATTCAAAGCCACAGAGAAACCCTGTCTTGAAAAAAAGAAAAAGAAAAAGAGAGAGAGAGAAAGAGAGAGGGGGAGGGAGGAAGGAAGGAAGAGAGAGAGAGAGAGAGAGAGAGAGAGAGAGAGAGAGAGAGAGAGCAGGCTGAGCAAGCCATGAGGAGCAAGTCAGTAAGCAGTACCTTCCATGACCTCTGCATCAGCTCCTGCCTCCAGGTTCCTGCCCTGACTTTTTTCAGTGATGGATGTTGTGCCCGTGCTGTGAGACCCCTACACAAGACTGCCACAGAGCTGGTATCCAATGCAAACACACAGGAATTTATTGAATACGAGCTCAGTCCAGACCATCATCTAGCACTTCTGTGCAGCGGTTACAGAGCAGTCCTGAACCTCTGGGGTTGGGAGTTCTTAAAGGGGAAAACCACAGCAGGACAAGGTGGTACAGCCTTGGCATTTCAGGACTGGGTAAGGTTATGCAACCTTTTAATTCATTGGCTGGGGTCTAGGGGAATTTTCAAGCAATGGTTATGAGAACCTACAAGGGCATCTGGAGCCTGGAGATGTGTTTACCTAAGTTTCTCGGAGGCTGACTTGCCCAGGTGGTTGCCCTGACCTGGGCGCTGGCAGTTAGGAGCCCTTCTTGGAACTGTTTATGACTTCGCTGGAGCTGAATTCGTCCCCTGTCTAGGTCCTATCTAAAACAGAGTTCTTTCTCAAAATGGAGTTTGTTCTGCTCCTTCAATGAACAGTGGAAGTGTAAGCCAAATAAACCCTTTCCTCCCCAACATGTTTTTTTGGTCATGGTGTTTCGTGGCAACAACAGAAACCCTAACTAAGACAACCAAGACAATCACCACATTAGTTCTGTATCCTGAGAACTCTACGGTCTGTCCTGTTGTTGGCATTTCCAATTCAAGTGGCAAGATTTCTCGAGCACCTACTACAAGCCATACTGTACGGATATGAGGTGGGAAACTGAGGGCTCAGCAGACAAGGATGAAAGCTGGTCCCTCACTTCACACTGTTCCTCCGGTGCCTGTCACAACGAGTGACTCCAGTCGTAAGCCCCAACTCTGGCCTGGTCCTAGGCACTGTAGTCTGGGCTGGGGGTCAACAGTTCTCCTCAACCAGACTCAGGAGGAGGCTCGAAGGTACAATGGGGCTCTCCTCGGGGATGGGGCAGCCTGCAGCTCAGAAACTTTCTTCTGTAGAGAAAAAATAAAGTAATAACCCCTTGGTGTTTTTCTCAAAACAACTCTGATGGTTGGGTGTGGTGGCCACACCATTAACCTCATCACCTGGGGTGCAGAGGCAAGAGGAGCTCTGTGAGTTTGAGATTAACCTTGTCTATAGAGTGAGTTTGTGGTCAACCCGAGCTACACAGAAATCCTGTCTCACAAAACAATAGCAGGAAAAGAAAGTAACTCTACTGAATAGACATATGTGCTGTCAGATGTGTAGATTTAGACTCAAAACCCCAGAGAAAGAAACATGATCACCACTTGGGAGGGCGGGGCAAGAGGACGGCTGTGAGGCCAGCCTGGGCTACACAGTGAGTTTCAGACCAGTTTGTGCTACTATCTCAATAAAATAAAATGAAATTAAAAATGTAAAGATTCTATAAGCATGTTTGTTACCTGCAGGTGACAGATTGGCAAATTAGACTGTCACCAGCAAATAAATTCAGCCCAGTTTACAAATGACAGAGCTGGGATTTGAACCCAGGGCAGTGTGACTCCACAGAAGAATCTACAAATCTGAGGGCTAAAGCACAGTAGGAGCCAGTAGGTGTAAACAAACTCTTGCTACTGAGCTTGGTGACCTGAGTCCAATCCTCGGACCCATATGGCAGGAGAAAGCCCATGCTTGCAAGTAGACCTCTGCACGCGCACACACGCACACAAACACAAACACACGCAATCTCTCTCTCTCTCTCTCTCTCTCTCTCTCTCACACACACACACACACACACACACACACACACACACACAGCATAAGGCAAAATGTTTCGGTTTTTGTTTTTTTTAATTAAGAAAGGTGGGCTATTACCCCCGCTCTGCAGTTGGGAAAACTGCAGAAGGGAGTAGGGAGTGCCTTGCCCCAAGGTCACAGGAGGCTGAGGGCAAATCTGAATCTGCATGCACACTAACTTCCCAAAGCGGGCATTTCCTGGAGCAGGCCCTGGATGTTCCATTTCAGTGTTTGTGGGTTAACATGGAGGTGTCAGCTCTGCACCACGGAAACCTGTCTGGTAGCTGAAAGGCTGGTGCGGGAGAATTGTCTGTATTCCGTCAATCATATTTTAAATAAATGCTGTTTGGCCAAGAAGGAAGTATAGGAGGATAAAACAGACAGGAAGTAGAGGTGGAGCAAAGAGCACAGGAGTATTCTGGGAAGCAGGAAGCTCCCTCCGCCATTCCTGCCTAGACCACAGAGAAGCAGCATGTGGCCTGCCCCACTGGAAAAGGTACTGAGCCACATGACTAACATAGACAAGAATTATGGGTTACCATAAGATGTAAGAATTAGTTAATAAGAAGGCTGAGCTAATGGGCCAACCAGTTTATAATCTTATGGAGTCCTGTGTGTGATTTTCTTTGGGGCTTGCTGGTTGTGGGGTACTGGGCAGGACAGATACCCCAACAAGCTGGCCCTTCATGTTACAAATGGTGCCCAGACGTGGATAAATGAATTCACAGAAAGCCTGAGAAAGCTCGGGAAAGAATAGAGTAAAGCATGTTTTCTTGGTGGCAGCTATTTCTCAGGTCTGCTCTGCTTGCTACAGGCAAGCAAGCGCTCTCATCTAAGAAAGGCTTCATGACTCAGCTTTAGCTGCAAAACCCTGCAGCTCTTTAAGAGGTCCTGCCACGAAACACTTTAAATGGTGTTGATGAAAAGCTGAATGCATGCTTTTCGGTTTTCAGCCATAGCAGGAAAAAAGTTGCGCCAAAATGTCGGCTTTCTGGGCCATCCTGCCAGGGCAAACTCTGACTCTTTCAAGCAGGCAGCCCAAAGCACTTGAGTGTGGTCTGTAAGCAGAATGCTGCAGATTGCTTGCTGGCAGGGACCTTGAAACGCCATAGAGTTGTGGCAATAAGAATGGCTACAGCCAGTACCTCTGCCATGAGGCTGGAAAGCTAAGGAATGGGCTGTATTCAATGGTCAAAGCCACGGCTCTCCATATTGCTTAGCAAATTAAAGACTCATGTAGTCAAAAAAGAGAAATATACAGTAAAGAGAGATTCAAAGACAAAGGAAACCCCTAAATATTTTACAGTGTGTTAAAAATATATGCAGGATAAAAGTTAAAGTTCTTAAAGTTAAAAAGAAAGAAAGAGAGTAGTTGGGTGTGGTGGTACACACCTTTAATCTCAATGCCTGGGAGGCAGAGGTAGATTGACCTCTGTGACTTCACGGTGTGGTAGCACACACCTTTAGTTCCAAAGTTTGGGAGGCAGAGACAGACAGACCTCTGAATTCAAGGTGTGGTGGCAGACACCTTTTATCCCAGCACTGGGGAGGCAGAGACAGATGGATCTCAGTGAGTTCAAGGACAGCCTGGTCTATAGAGTTGTTCCAGGACAAAGATAGACAGAGAACCTATCTCAAAAAGTAAAAGTAAAAATAAAAGAAATAGAGGTTAAAATAAAGCTGCATAAAGATGGAAAATATACAGAGAATCTCGATACTGTATGCTATTATGCTCTCTTTGAATTGTTTGAATGCTGAGGAAGGAGCAACAGCTGCTAAAAGATATTTGTTTATAAATGCTGCTGAATTAATCCAAGAGAGGTATTTTGAAAATACCTTGACTTCAAAATTGAAGTCACAAGGTATGTTACTTTGGAGAAGAGATTTTGCTTTTGTTTCCACAGAAATGAGAGGCTATGGATTCATTCTGAGTTAAGAAAAATTCAGTTTGATCAAGGAAGACCACCTGAGAAATCTCCGGTAGGAACAGATGATCCAGATGTTTGAGTTCTTCATCCAGGTTCAAGAGATGCTGCCTGAGATGATCCAGACTCACAGGATACTCCAGTCAGGACTTGATTATAACTCTAAATTTTCTTTAGGTCCCCATAAGATTATCAGCGCCCCCAACCAGCAGGAAGTAGCCTGGAATACTACGCCCACATTCCTAAAAAAAAATGGACTATGGATATTTTCCTTTGCTTTGCTTTTTTTTTTTTTTAAAGAAGGGGAAGTGGTGCGGGAGAATTGTCTGTATTCTGTCAACATATTTTAAATAAATGCTGATAGGCCAGGAAGGAAGTATCGGAGGGAAAACCAGACAGGAAGTAGAGGTAGAACAAAGAGAACAGGAGTATTCTGGGAAGCAGGAAGCTCCCTCCGCCATTCCTGCCCAGACCACAGAGAAGCAACATGTGACCTGCCCCACTGGAAAAGGTACTGAGCCACATGGCTGACACAGACAAGAATTATGGGTTACCATAAGATGTAAGAATTAGTTAATAAGAAGGCTGAGTTAATGGGCCAATCATTTTCTAATCTTATGGAGTCCTGTGTGTGATTTTCTTTGGGGCTTGCCGGTTGTGGGGTACTGGGGCAGGACAGATACCCCAACAAGCCGGCCCTCCATGTTACAAAAGGCCATAGCAGGCTGCTCCACAGAATGCAAATTAAAAAGGTCAGAGATGGCATGGTACATCAAAAGGATCTCTGAATTTCTAAGCCAGCTTGGGCCACGCAGTGAATTTCAAGACAGCCTTGGTGGCACAGAGAGATCCTGTCCCAAAAACAAAAACAAGAAAACGGCTAGAGGGGACAAGAGAGAGGAAAGAAAAGGAACAAACCCGGAAACTGGGCCAAGAAGTGGAAAAAGTTGGGTGGCATGGCTACCGCCATTGCACACGAGAGAAACTGAGGCAAATGAAGACCAGCCTGAGGCCAGGGACAGGTAGCAGCAGTAGCTGCGCTGGAGAGGCCGGACGCGAGCTCACCCACCAATCAGGGACTTCGACTCCGCCCCCTGTCGCTTATTGGCCGCTGCCGGCACGCGACGCGCAAGCGACAGCCAATAGGAGCGGCACACGGCGCGCCTATCCCGAGGCCAACTCGAGAACCCGGAAGCACGACAGATGGACAGTTAGAAAAAGCCAATCCACCGCGGCGAGGGCGGCAAACCGTCCAATGGCGAGGTGCTGGGGGCGGGGCCGAGGGCCGAGGCAGCAGGGAACTGCTGCGCGAGCTTAGATGGTGCGGAGGGCACGGTCTCTGGGCCCTTGCGGCAGGCCTTGTGCCTCTCCCTGCCTCAGTTTCCCCCTTCAGGAGTAAGCCCAGCATGCTGGGCTGGAGCAGCTGCACAAGCCGCGCGCAGTGATGACGTGGCGGGTAAGGCCCTCGAGCCCCGGCGCCGCCTGTCAGAACCGCGGTGTCCCTCTTCTGTAAACCGGAGCTACAGGTAGCTTGCTCTCTCCACAGGGGCACACCATAGTTGCCCAATAAATGCTTATTGTTGGCAAGATGGCGTGTGCATACCTGGCACCTCGCTCCCCGGTCAGCCCCAAGCTCGTGTCCGCCCTTACTGAGGTGTGGCATCACCCACTGGTGTGGCTCAGGTCCTGGACTCCCGGTCCTTGATGGAGAAGTCAGGAAAGGCAGGCCAGAAGGGACACAACACTGTGGGCACTGAGGCGGCGTTCGTGTGGTAACACATCAAGACACCAGATATTTGTGCTTGTCCAAGAATGTGGTGTGTGTACACGCGCGTGTGCAGGAGTGGTGGCCCAAACACTGGCTGTCCAGTGGCAACACACACTGGTAGTAGTGAACTGGTGGACTTCCTGGCCGAGAAGTTCCCGGCTTCCCCTCTCTGAGCAAGTTTCCCCACCTGGAGGGGGCGGCGTGGAACCATCACCTCCTGGGATTATGGTCTATTACTAATATATTTAATAAGTGCTCGGTAAATGCGTGAGATGTCTGTCACACTACCAGCAGGTAGGAGTCAGCAGTAGGCTTTCCCGGCTGCCGCTCCCCAGGAGGCCCCTGACCTTCCCCCATCTCCCTGGTCCCCCAGCATCAGGAAGTGTGCTGATTCTTCACACGTGTTTCCATCAGTAATCACGTTCTTGGGAACAGGTCCATCCCCCTGCCTCATTCTCTACAATGCTTGGTTCCTCACAGATTCTGCTCTCGCTCTGTGACGGGACAAGCGCTCCAGGCCCAGCCTCTAGTCCAGATGACACTCATGCCGATGGCTTCAGTGATGGCAGTGGCTGAACCCAAGTGGGTCTCCATCTGGGGCCGTTTCCTGTGGCTGACACTGCTGAGCATGGTCCTGGGGTCGCTGCTGGCCCTGCTGCTGCCCCTGGGAGCCGTGGAAGAGCAGTGTCTGGCTGTGCTCAGAGGTTTCCACCTGCTCAGGAGCAAACTGGACAGGGGCCAGCATGTGGTCACCAAGTGCACCAGTCCATCCACAGAGCTCAGCGTCACCTCTGGGGATGTGGAGCTGCTGACTGTCAAGACTAAGACGTCTCCAGGTGAGCACGCTGGCTGTCTCGCCCATGTTAGTTAAGACGATGTTTAGAGTGCCGGAGAGTCCTGTGTGCAGGCATGAGGGGGTTATGGTGAATGAGGCACACCGGGAACTCCAGTTTGGTGAGTGACTGAGAACGGGTGTCCCGTGTGTGGAGGGGACTAACAAAGTGTGAGGCCTGAGCGGCAGCTCGGCTAAGTGGGAGTGGTTCAAGGAAAAGAGCCTGAGAACAGCGCTCCAGCCAGAAACCAGGGGCATGGGAGCTGAGTGAGTGCCGACGCTCAGAGGCAACCCACAGCTGGAAAGAGGGCTGTGTCCACAGTGGGGTCCCTCCATTACTGTCCCGAGCGCACAGTGACGTGTTGCAGCAGCCTGTTGCTACCCACTGGATGCCAGCAGCACACTGCCCCCAGTGGTGACAACTAGACATTACCACAAACTGGAATCCTTAAAAGCAGTCCAGGGGATGGAGGCATGGCCCTGATAGAACACTTGCCTGTGTGCACATGGGCCTGGGTCCCATCCCCACAACTGCTAGAAAACCAAAACAGCCCAGGCAGGGGAAGTCCCCAGGGGTTAGCTGAGTAGGAGCTGTTGGCATCCCCAGGCCCGAAAGGGAGGGGCTCGAGAGATAGGGCCACCTGACCACAGGGGAGGCTGCCACACTGTAGGGAGGGCACAGGGATAGTTAATGCCCCGTGTCTATGTCCAGGCCGGTGGCAGGGGAGCCCAGCTGGTGCCTCCAAGGGTACTGAGTGGTTCAGGACACAGCCCATTGACCAGCATCCCACCCCACAGCTACAAGACAAACCCAAACAGGGACATCTCCTGAGTGTCCCCAGCAGGCCACCCTCCTCATTAAGCCACTTTGGCTCTCTTTCAGCAGGGAAGCTGGAAGCCAAGGCCGCACTGAACCAAGCCCTGGAGATGAAGCGTCAGGGCAAGAGAGAGAAAGCCCACAAGCTCTTCCTGCACGCCCTCAAGATGGACCCTGGCTTCGTAGATGCGCTCAACGAGTTTGGCATCTTCTCAGAAGAGGAAAAGGACATCATTCAGGCAGATTACTTATACACCAGGGCACTGACCATTTCACCCTTCCATGAGAAAGCGCTGGTCAACCGGGATCGGACGTTGCCGCTTGTTGAGGAGATTGACCAGAGGTACTTTAGCATCATCGACAGCAAAGTGAAAAAGGTCATGTCTATACCCAAGGGGAGCTCAGCGCTGCGCAGGGTCATGGAGGAGACCTACTACCACCACATCTACCACACGGTGGCAATTGAGGGCAACACCCTCACCCTCTCAGAGATCAGGCACATCCTGGAGACCCGCTACGCTGTGCCGGGAAAGAGCTTGGAGGAGCAGAACGAGGTGATTGGCATGCATGCGGCCATGAAGTACATTAACACTACCCTGGTCTCCCGCATTGGGTCTGTCACCATCGATGACATGCTAGAGATCCATAGAAGGGTGCTGGGGTATGTGGATCCAGTGGAGGCGGGAAGGTTTCGGAGGACCCAGGTCCTGGTGGGACACCACATTCCGCCCCATCCCAGGGACGTGGAGAAGCAAATGCAGGAGTTCACACAGTGGCTTAATTCAGAGGACGCCATGAATCTGCACCCGGTTGAGTTCGCAGCCTTGGCCCATTACAAACTTGTGTACATCCACCCTTTCATCGATGGCAACGGGAGGACCTCCCGCCTGCTGATGAACCTGATCCTGATGCAGGCAGGGTACCCCCCTATCACCATACGCAAGGAGCAGAGGTCAGAGTACTACCATGTATTAGAAGTCGCCAACGAGGGTGACGTGCGGCCCTTCATCCGCTTCATTGCCAAGTGTACGGAGGTCACGTTGGACACACTGCTCCTTGCCACCACTGAGTACTCCGTGGCACTGCCGGAAGCCCAGCCCAACCATTCTGGGTTCAAGGACACACTCCCCGTGAGGCCCTAAACCAAGGCCCTAAACCACTAGCTAGCCCTCCCCCTTGGCGACAAGGGAAGCCAGGAGATGGCATCCAGAGAACAGCTTTCTAGAAACAGCTCTCCCCAGTAGCAAAAGGAGATATTTAAACATTCTTTACCTCCAGATGTTTTTTAGTTGGGAAAGAAAACTAAATTATCAAGCCTTGTCTTTAGGATAATTTATACTTCAGCCCAGCCCAGCTATTTATTTTTCTGAGCGACCTAGCCGTGCCAAGTGGTGCTGTGACCACTGCACCGTGGTGATCCCAGTACCCTGCAGAGGCAGCCATGCTCCCTCCTCTTACGTCCTGAGCCTGGGTTCTGGACAGAATTTGCACTAAGGTGGGGGCAGAGGGGCCAGATCTGTGGGACAAAGCCCAGGGCCACAGGGGCCACTCAGATGTCTTTGAGGTCCTGTGACTTCAGAGGGCTGCAGTCCTGAGCAAAAGCTGCCCTGTTGTGATGGACTTTCACTCCTGAGACAGGAAGCAGACGCTGCCATCTCCAGAGGGAGACCACAGATTCCCAGAGACCCCCGGAGCCGCTAACTTGCTAGCCTGACTGGCAGGGATGTTCTTTTCCTATCTAGACCTTTCAGGAGAGCAGCCAGTGTGGCTTTTCCTTTCTTCTGAACTTCACTTGCATCAACTCAGACCAGATGTTTTAGACAAGCTTTTCAGCCCGCTCCGTCACCCCATAAAGCAAGTCTGCTTTTACTTCCCACTCAGTCTCCTGCACAAAGACCCCAGACAGTGGATCTGAGAGCCTGGAGGTGAGGCTCAGTGGTAGCACCTACCATGCCCCAGGCACCACCTCTAACAAAAAACAAAAACAAAAACCACCTAGGATATCACACCAACCCCAAATAAGCGTTCCTGATAAAAGGAATTAAAACAAACAAACACCTGTGATCACAGCCCAGACTGGTCCCTTTTGTCCTGTGTTTCTAAACCACCTTCCCCTATAAAAGGACCCTATTATGGGGTCTAACATCCCCTAGGATAGGTGGTTGCCTTGGAGTGGCCTTGCTTTTCTAGTAACTTGTAAAGCGATAGTGTTAATGCCTGATAAATGCATTTTAAAGCTGTCACCTTAGAAAAAAATAATTTTCCAATCATATATGGCTAAGTGCCAATTTGACTGCTGCTATTTAGTCAGAATGGCTAGAGATCACTGGGTCTTGTTCTGAGGGACAGCCTAGGAGTCCCACACTGCACTGCACTTTCTTTGTTTGAATGATGGTAAATTCATTCCAGGTGTCAAACCTCCAGTTAGGCGCTGCCAACTGATGTTTCAGATACTCAGTGGTAGTTCCGAGGGGCTGAGAAGAGTGGAAAGATGTGTGCATGCAGTTGAGCCTCACGACTGCTCGCCAGTGCACAGCAGTACAGCCCCAAATCCCAAGCTCCTTGCTCTTCTCTGCAGCATCCCGAGTCTCACAGGGTGCTTGCTTGGTCCTGTAGTGAGCACCTGCACTTTAGCTACGTGTGGAAGATATTTTAACAAATTACTGGTTCTAATAAAGTATTTTACTACATAAAATTGTGTTGCCTTATTCAGGGAGGGAGCACTGAGCTACCACTGTAGATTGTTCTGAGAACAGACCTCAGAGGGTGCCTGCCCTGAGCTAAACCAGATTAAAAATGATTTTTGTTGTCCTCTCTCTGATGTCCTCAGTGGGCTTTTCTGGCGTGTGGAAAGGCTTACCTGTGTCATGAACCCTGTGGCGAGCATGAAGTCAGATGGCTTCTGTGAGACCATCAGGAAAGCAGCACCCATGGTGGGATTAGCTCAGTCACTGTCTTCTCTGTACTCTCCCTCTGAACGGACCAGTCAGCTCCCTCACAGAGACCCAGCAGGAGCCAATAGTGTGGCCCCTGCTATCCATAGCTATTGTCTAATTGAAGGGTAATGCCTAGAAAAAGGTCTTTGTATGTTATGCGATAAAGGTAGAGGAGAACCTGCATCTTAAAAGACATTTACAGGGCTGGGTGGTGGTGGCAGCGCATGCCTTTAATTCCAGCACTCAGGAGGCAGAGGCAGGCAGATCTGAGTTTGAGGCCAGCCTGAAAGAGCAAGTTCCAGGACAGCTAGGGCTGTTACACAGAGAAACCCTGTCTCAAAAAACAAAACAAACATTTGCAGGACGTGTACATTACCATTTACAGGTGGAAGCTGAACTTTGGCTAGGTCCTGACATTAGATGCTGACAGGTACCCTGGTGTCTGGAAAGGAGAGGTGACCAGGACCTAAGTGCTGAGAGCTCCAAGATGCACACAGTCGAGGCTACACTTAAAAAATGCTAAGGGGCTGGAGAGATGGCTCAGTGGCTGTGAACGAGAGCGCCTGTTGCTCTCGCAGGGGACCTTGGTTCTTTCTCTTCCCAGCACTCACATGGCAACCTACAACCATCTATAACTTCAGTTCCATGTGATCCCTCTGCTAAACAGAATGGGCACCAGGCCTACACATGGTGCATCATACACACATGCAGGGAAAACTGAAATCTTTTAAGGGCTTTTTTAAAAAAATGTTAAATTAGGGAAAAAAAAAACCTTTAGGGCTGGACAGATGGCTGACTGATGCCTCACACACACAACAGACACGGGAGCAATGTCCAGCACACACAGGCTCCCCAGTGTTTTCCTCCAAAGTGCTTCTACACAGTGAGTAGTTTCTTACTGTCTTCTCTGCCCCGCCAACGGCTTCAAAGCAGAGGACAGGAGCAATGTGAGAAGTCAAAATTCTCCCACCAGTGTCATGCTGCCACAAAGGCTGCTCACTGCTAAATCGTTTAGCCAAAGGGACAAGATCTGACTTGTACAAGCTGTTCTGTTAATACACTACTTAGGATGAAGGTGCATCTATGTGAAACACACCCACCATTAAGTGAACACACACACAGCAGCACTGTGCACAGCTTCGATAAGAGAACTTCACTTTAATAAACAAAGCTAAGTGGGGGAAGTCAACTATGCGCTCGACATAGCATTTAGACACAAGTGTCTGGACAGAGGACATAGGTCCCCCCCGTCACCAGGCAAAGAAAATGGCCCACAGCAGGTGGAACACACGCTCCTACATGAACAAATGTCACAGACATCCCGCTTCAGGGAACATGAAACAGCTGAGGTGTCAATTACAAATACATAATAAAAAAAAAAACAAAACAAAACAAAACAGCCTCTTTGGACAAAAGCCCATTAAATAAATGTATTGTCTGCAATGTCCCCACCCGCACTTTACTAAAGAGGTCATCTGATGAGTGACAAGCATCTTCCATTTTATCTTTTAGGCTTAAAGAGCAATGGGTACTCGTGCTCTGCATGGCTGGGGGGGGCAAAGGGGAATTCGTAGAAAACGGGCCAGAGGTGGTGAAGTATCAGGACAAGTGGGCGTCAAAGCCGAGGCCCCCCCCTTGTTAGGACGCTGAAGTACCTTGGGAACAGCCTATAAAGCAGTTGGCTTCCGCCCTCAATATGAGGGAACACTCCTCGCCACCATGCTCAACGTAGGCTTTTCCTTCCTGTCTACATGAGAGGAGAATCTGTGGGAGACAGGTGTGCCCAGCCCCTCTGTCTCCAGGGCCCACGGTGGCCTCCTGGCCAGCATGAAGGAGTAAGTAAGGCATTTCCCATATATCAGAGTCCTCTTCACTTTCTCAGAAGCAACTTCGCAAAGTCAGCATTAGACATCTTAGGAGCTTCAGTGGCCAAAGAGGAGGTGACTGTCGGCCCCACCGCAGGGCCATTCTCAGCCTGAGGAGCAGCACTATGGCGCTGCAGAGCCCGAGGAAGAAGAGAAAGCTGGGTCCTTCCCTTTCCGCGCCTAGGAAGAGCAAACACAATGACCCTTTGGAAGCACAGATTCATAGCCCCAACTGGACTGTGAGACAGCTGGGATTATTGAACCAATGACTGATCAGGCTGAGCTCTAACCTCACACCAGGAAGAGAAAGCACGGGAATCACTAGACACCCTTCACCTGGATTCTAGTCAGAAGTGAGGAACACTTGAATAAGCAGCCTCCTCTAGGGCACTGACATGGAGCACCCTATGCTAAGTCACAGGTGACAAACTGGTTGCCGGGAATTGAACTCAGGACCTTTGGAAGAGCAGGCAGTGCTCTTAACCACTGAACCATCTCTCCAGCCCCCCATTCTTAGCTTTTGACAAAATTTTGAGACAGGGCCTTAGCCTTCTGCAGAGCTGGGGTCACGGGCACCCAGCTGAGGTGAGGTGAGGCACTATATATGCATGTTGCCTTTGTCACTGATCCATGCTCACGACAGAACTGGAGCCACACGCATAGCAGGCTGCAGTGGCGGCTGTCATCCCATAGAAACTGTGCTGCTGTGCTGGACAGAAGGAGCTGACAATGCCAGGCTCTTCGTGGTCTGAGAGATGGCTCAGCAGGTAAGAGCTGTTCTTCCGGGACTGGGGTTTGATTCCAGCACTTATGCAGTGGCTCACAAAAAAACTACAATTCCAGTTCTAATGCCTTCTTCTGGTCTCTACAGGTACTACACACACATGAAGACAGACATTCATGCAGGTAAAACACCCATACACATAAAAATAAGGAAATATATCAATATTAAAAATGAAAGAAAGCAGGCAGGCAAGCAGTATGAGGGGCTGGAGAGATGGCTCAGGGGTTAGGAGCATGTCTAACAGATGACCCAGGTTCAATTCCCAGCACCCATAAGGAAGTTCCTGGGGTCTGGTGCCCTCTTCTGGCCTCTGTGGGCATTGCACACATGTGGTGCATAGACATACAACCAGGTAAGATACTCATAACACATAAAATAAATGTAAATAACAAAACAAATTCTTAAAAAAGCAGGCCGATAAGACTTTTAGTTGATAGAGGGCCAGTTGAAATATTATCAATAGAATTTTAGTTTTAGGAAAAACTGGTTTGATTTCTAGCTTTATTACTATTAGGCATGTAAGCTTGGGCAAATCGCTTAATCGTCAGGTCTAGTTTCCTCACAGAATGAGGACACGGGACTAAACCATTTCCAGCTAGTCCTAGAGTACTATCTTTCTACACAGCTGAAAGATGCTGTTGCTGGGGGATACAACTAACACTTCTGAAGCTTTAAAGTCCATAATTGTTATCTTCAGAAAATATTATTTGACCTACACTATGTTTAACTCAATTTAATAAAATCACTTTATAACAAGAGAAAGGAAAAGAAAGAAAGCAGGCTGAGCAGGGTATGGAGAGGAAGCAGTAACTTTCTGTATTCCTCCACAGCCTCTGCCTCCAGGGCCCTGCCTTAGGTTCCCGACAATAGACTGACGGCAGGTGGGGAGCCAAATAAACCCTTTCTTTATCACAGCACTAGGAACCTAATACTTGCCTGACACTCAGAAGGCCCTGGATTCCATCCCCACTGCCACCAGGGCCGCTTCCCTTTATAGACTTGCTATGCACAAGTGACACTTGCTAGGCCTGTGACACCAAGGACCACTCAGAGCATCAGGTCCTGGTTTTCTGACCCAACTCCACGGCCTCCAGCTGTGACACCCTCACCCCCTTCAGCACTGGCCAGGACAGATCTGCACAAAACAGTAGCAGACACTTACGCTCCATACATCTGTCGGGGTACCATCGGGGCCCCCGGTGCTGTCCTCACTTCTGGCTTCTCTGGAACTTTCCGTTGAGGGGGATTGCTGATTGCTACCTTAATGACATTCTCTTTGATGGTCATGCCATCCATCTTCATCACGGCCTGTGATGCCTGTGACTCGTTTTCATACTCCACATAGGCCAGGCCCTGAAGGATAAAATCCACAGCTGGATCAGATGTCAAGGACTTGGCTTCCTTCAGGACAGCAGCTGTGGTAAGCGGGCACCCATTAGCAGTGACCTCCCTAATGTCGCCTAATGCTACAGATTTACCCCCAGTCTAACCATTTGCCCTGTGGCCATCACTGACTGGAAGGAAGCTTGAAAAGCCTCTCTGTGCTTACCCCAAAGAAGGAAACCATGTAAGCCCAGCAAGAGGTGAGCTAGACACAAACAAGACCCGACACGGTCACTATCCTTTGGCCTCTTCTGCCCACCATACTTTCTAAGTCTCCAATGTGGGTGGAGTCAGGGCTTCAAAGATGAACCCAAATGTGTCACCAAAAGGTCTAACAGGACAGAGGGGAGAAGAGGAGGGCAGGGAAGCCCATGCTGATCACTCCTCAGCAAGAAACTCAAAGTCTGCCTGTACCCCACTGACCTTTGGCTTGCCAGCCCTGTTGGTAACCAGCCTGAGGTCCTTCACAGTGCCATGAGCCTTACAAATGTCCTCGAGTTCCTCTTTGGTGCAGGAGAAGGGCAGGCCCGAGATAAAAAGCTTGTGTTTCTCTAGAGTGGTGCTGTATCTGAACACCTGGAGAGGCAAAGCTCATGGTTCAGGAAAGCACACCCCAGCATATGTGTCCGTCCCAGTCAGATGGCCCTGAGCCAAACCTGGTCTCAGAGACCTAAATAACAAAACCACCAGACACACCATCTCTGTAAAATGATCAGAAAAACAGCCATGCCCTGAGCACAGGTGGAGTTGCCCTTGAGCAACTGTGGGAAAGCAGTCATCTTTCCACACACTAAGCATATCCACCACCAAACCAAGAGGAGGCTCAGAGCAGTTGAGCCCAAAAGCCTGACACACGGGCTCCTTAACAAGCCTTGTACATGGTAGGAAGGGCTCAGGCACTGAGCACCATCCATCTGGCAGCCCCCCTTAAAGGAACCCTTTTCCCCAAAACATACCTTAAAATCAGGGTTTTTGCTCTTATCCACACAAGGGGAGACAAACATTGGCCTTCCTTCTACAGTCTTCCTGTCCAGGTCCAGAGCCTGCCGGGCTGACTTCTCTTCTTTAAACTCCACATAGCAATAGCCCCGGAAGTCCCCACGGTTGCTGAAGACCGGCCTGATCTGGACCACCTCCCCGCAGACCTCAAAGAGTGGCCTGAGCTTCACCTCTGGCTCATCCATGCTGTAGGGCAGGTTGCTGACAAAGACGGTGACACTGTCCTTACTGCTGTCATGAGCCACCTTGGGCATGTCGAGCTTGAGGGAAGCTGCCTTCTCCTTCTGCTTGGATGGAGGAGCAACGTCTATCGTTACACATTTCCCAGAGGAATCCGCTTCTTCCTCCATGGCAGAGGCCACTCCAGAGGCCAGGCTATTCTCCACCCTTCTACGTTTGGAAGGCTGCTCTGCAGGCATTCAAGAGAGAAGCAGAGGCAGCTAACACATTCTGCATCAAGCACATCCCAACACAAACAAACTGCACTGGGTACAACAGAGACGGCCACCAGGCCCCACAATGTGCAGGCCCAATTTACACTCCAGCAAAGGCACTAGCTATGCCAACTGGAAGCAAGAACATAAATCTCCACTGTCCAGTCATAACTGCACACAAAGTCAGGAGTCCCAGAGTTCCTCTCTTACAATTCCCACATGACCCAGGGAGAACAGAATACTGGTACAAAGGATGTTTCTAACTCTTTCAAATGGCCAGAGCCTTCTGCATTCCCCCAGCAGACATGGGCTGGGCCTGGACAGCCTCTACCATTTCCTTAAGAAGCAACACAGAGCAACTATACAGAACACTGATTTTCAATTGGGACTTTACCACAGAGTCACTACTGAGAGAAATGTAGACGGTGAACAGGTGATTTAATGGCATGAATCCTGACTGTGTCAGGGCAGCACAGCTGCACATCAGTGTGCGCGCCCCGAGGAAATCAAGACCATTTCTGGACAGCTAAGACATGTTCTATGTACTGCATGTGCAGGCCTTGGTTAGGTTAGCGTTACCTTCCTCCTCCTCCTCCTCGCCCCACTCTCTCTCCTCCTCCTCATCCGCCTTGCGTTTGCCTGCACCGTGAGTCTTTTTCTTCTTTTTCAGAGCTTTCTTCTCAGCCCGCACCTTCTTCCGCTGTTCAGCCCTTTCTTCTTCCTGCTGCACAAGAGCTGCTTCCTTCTCTGCAGCCTAGAAAAAAGGGCAGGTCATTCCTGGATGCCTTGTTAGGCTAGCTGGCTGGCTTGTGAGGAGACAAGACCTTAAAGAGGGTGGCAGGGGACCAACCTCTTCGTACAACACAAGATCATATGAACACGGTAAAGAGGAAACTCATAACTCATATACTTTCAATAGCTTCAATCATAACACAGCAAGGAAAAAACCCATTCCTGCTGCTGGGGCAGAGTGGCCTGACAAAAGCCACAGAGGGGAGAATGAGTTCACAGCTGCAGGCTGTTCACAGGTCTACTGTGGTATAGAGGTGGGGGCAGGATCATCAAGCAGCTAGTGCCACCACAGACAAGAAAAGGAATGCCCACATGCCATGCTCAGCTCGCTTCCTTCCTTTCATTTCAGAGCCCAGGCCATGAAATGATGCTACCCACAGTCAGGATGGGTTTTCCACCTCCAACTTAGAAAATCCCTAACAGGTCATAAGAAAGCCAGAAATGCTCATGTTCCACTCAGGCCTATCGTGGCTCCTTAAAAAAAATTATTCTTCAAGAATTTCATCCATATATACAATGCATTTTAATCAAATCCTCACATAACCCCCCCCGACTCTTCTCAGATGCTGGCCACTAAATCTCCCTCCACTTCATTCGCTCTTTCTTTCTGTTAAACCATTGAGTCTAACCAGTGGGGGAGGGTGGCAATCTATCCCAGGCTGTACCCTAGAAGGAAACTGAAGCTCCTTCTCCAGTAGCCATTAAGTGCCAACAGCTCCCAAGCACGAGGCCCCACAAGCCCAAGGCTACTCTATCGGATCTAGTACAGTCAATCCCTGTTAAGCTGGACGTTTTAAGTGAGCCTACAGACGGCAAGCGGTAAATGTAAATACTGACCCAGATGCTGTTTAGTCAGCATCTTAGGAAGGGCCAGGAGAGATGACGGCTCTATGGTTAAGAGCACCAGCTGCTCTTCCAGAGGGCCCAGGTTCAATTCCCAGCACCCATAAGGCTGCTCACAACAGACAGTCCAGAACCAGGGGATCTGACACCCTCTTCTGACCACTATGGGGACTGCCCACAATCGGCGCACAGGCATTCATGCAAACAAATGGGGTGAGTGGTGCAGTCCCAAAGCCTCAGAAGCATCACTGTCACCTTCAGCCTCTGTTCATTCACGCGAGCCAAGCGAGTTTCGGTTTTCTGAATGGCCACATCCCAATCTTCCAAGGTTCCTGGACAGAAAGAAGAATAGAGCTTTTTGACCCCTCAATTCTGAGCTGTTCCCTGATGCCACTGCCCCAGAGCAGAGAGCTCCTGTCACAAGAACTGCAGTCACTCTTGCTTTACGACAATGCAAGTCACCAGGCTGCCACTCTGTAATTCCAATAATCCTTCTGTGTTGCTATGGATCCCTCCTCCTTCCAAAGAGAGACTTAAAAACAAAAAGCCAACTTTTACAGGCTCTCAATGGTAAAGACTATAAAACATTTCAAAGCAGAGGGCACATGAAACTCCCAAGAGCCAAGGGAGCTATTCCCCATGCCAGCAGCTCTGTTGAATCTCATCTGCTGGCTTCAGGCTCACATCCCAATCCAGATAGATGCCCATGGAAAAATCCACACTGTCTCCCCAAGCTCTACTACTATGGTTTAATACCAACACCAAGGATCTAAAACTCCACAAAGGACCAAAGAGCATGCTGAGCCCTGCCTCTCCAAGTGCCTTCACAGTGCCGGCATTGCCAAAATAGCAGTTCTCATATATGATCCTCCTGGCCACAGAGCATCTGTCCCATCTGGTTGTGGTGAGGACTAACACTGATCCTAACCAATGAGGCCGGCCAGAAGTATGCCAAAGCCCATCCTGTGACTGCACACTGAGGCCCACCCCCACACAAGCAGCCAATCTGTCCTTACAGGCCACATATTTCACTGAAGACTACTACCCAAAGGACCAGACTCTAAGCCAGAAGCAGAGGCAGGGTCCCACCTTCTGTCCTCTCCATGGTGAGCAACACTTCACAGACATGCTCAGGGTAGTCACTTGTGCACTGGACAGCTCGGTGCAGAGCCTTCCGACAGTGCTGCGTGTCACCATGTGCCCTAGAGCAGAGAACAAACAGGCATCATGAAGGCCCACGGTAAAGACTGTGAACAGGCTGCTGCTGGGGCAGAAGAGGCCTGACTGCAGAGGAGACAGCGGCTTTCAGGAGCACGGGGCCTTTCTCTCCTGCCACAAGCTTCTGCAATTGCAAGAGGAGACCTTTTTCTATACACGCTTTCCCTTGGCCAGGAAGATGCACCAGGAAATGCAGCTCAGACAAGAGCCTCTAAGCAGACCTTCTGAGAACACGAGAGGGAACCATGCATCAACTGAATGCACCTTGACCTAGTTCCTCAAAGTCTCTGCAGTCCACCAGAGGGTGGCTCTGTACACCCGAAACCCAGATGGTTTAACTCCATGCTCTGAGTCAGGTTTTATTCTAACATGTTAAAATATGCTAACTACACTGGCATGTATGTATGTATGTGATGTGGGATTCCCCTCTCCGGTTACATGTATGTATGTATGAATAAATAAATGGATGGATATATCAGCACACTCAAAACCTTCAGGGCAGTGGTTCTTTGGCTATGATCCGCACACCCAAGGCCTCAGGAGGTCTTCAGAGTGAGAACACTTTGTACAGGGTACCCAAATGTTCTTTGCCACAGCGCTGGTGATTACATGGATGATAGAAAAGCAATGGAGACTCAGGACAAAGCAAGCACATGCCTCTCTAGTGCTGTGTGACAACACAGCAAATGCGCAGGAGCTCCTGTGCACACTGAAGGATGGTACTTACTGGAAAATATTGACATCACAAAATTACAACATCAGGCCTAGGGTCTATCAAGCCAAGGGGCAGAAAAACAGATACTGTAAACCAAAGAACTCGGTGGCATGGTTCCAGACACCACATGTCATCTGGCCCTGTTGAGTTTTGCTGTCTTGAAAGCAACCTCATCTGAAAAGCTTTGAGGCTCTCCCTTTCCACCCATCTCTGCAAGGCCAGTTTCTTTTTACCCTGCAATAAAAACTACAGCACAGCAGAGGGGTAACTATAATAAATACATTTGCCAAAACGTCAGGCTCAGGTTTAGATAGACAGCTCAATGGTTTATCAGAGGACCCAGGTTAGAGTCCCAACTCAAAAGGACTTCACTCCAGCTCCCTCTCAGGCCTGAGGGCCCCAAGCACAATTGTAATGCACAGGTGAACATTCAGGCAAACGCCCACCCATTGTTTGTTTTGTTTATTTGAGACAGGGTTTCTCTAAGTAGCTCTGGTTGTCCTGGAACTCTGTAGACCAGGTTGGCCTTGAACTCACAGAGATTCCAGCACTTGGGAGGCAGAGGTAGGCGGATCTCAATGAGTTCGAAGCCAGTCTGGTCTAACAGAGCGAGTTCTGGACAGGAACTCGCGAGTCTTGGACAGGCTCCAAAACGACACAGAGAACCCCATCTGAACACCACCACCACCACCACCAACACCCCGCCACCGCCGCCAAAAAAAGAAAAAGAAAGAAGAAATATTGGGGATTTTCAATATGCACTGAATCAAACAGCTAGTCAAGACAGCTGCCGTATAGCTCATGCCTGACATCTTAGGGTGAATCACCCTGAGCGCTCAAGGCCAATTTGGGCTATGCAGTCTCAATCTTGGAAGGGAAAGAGGAAAGGCAAGGTCATGTTTTTTATCTTCCCAATGGATGCAGTTTACTGAATTCAATAACCTAGAATGGTCAGAGTGCAGACACACTACAAACATATCATGAAGGAGCCCACCCTAAATCATGAACAACACTAAGTCTAGACAGCGGCTGCTAGCTAATCTGATGGTTTTCTTTTCTCTTAGTGCTTTGAGCTTTCCTATACAAAATATAATTTTAAAAAAAAACACCCCCCGCCAAGAGTCCAATTAGGCACATTCAAAATTCAAAACAAAAATGCAAACAGCTTAGAAGGACTTAATGGCTAGAGGAGCGCCCGCCCCCGTAAACTCACACACTAAACTCTGGTTCTCAAGGCTTGCAAGGCACAGGCCCTGCTAAAGGAGGCAGGAGGGCACCCACCCCAAAGAGCAGGCACAAGTCAGCTCAGCCAAGAATGGGTACAGATGTCAGCTACCCTGGGTCACTCACCTTTCCAGGTTGTAATACTCCAGCCACATGTTGGCATACTTGGCATTTCCTCTGGTCATAATGCTGTCCCAGAGTTCTCGAGCTTTCTGCATGTTATTGCACAGGCGAGCCTAAAATACATTAACAAGATCACCTAGGACGAGTCCAGAACCCTCTCACAGCAATATCCACACAGGTATGCCTAAAACACTCCTTCTTGGCCCATGACTGTGTTCCACAGATCCTGAAGGCCCCAGGCCTCCCTCAAGCAGTAACAAGTCTGAAGCCTGGCTCCCGGCTCTCTGCATAGTGAGCCTCACAGGTCTGCACAAAGCCAAAGCTCGGATAAAACCTGCAGCACAGAGAGGCCCTGTGTACCCCGAGTAAAGACAAAAGTTCTTGCAGACAGCTCTTGCAAAGGCGTTTCCCTTTTTACATAAACTTGACTACAAATGTTTACTTGGAGTGCATTACAAAGGAAGATACTGATCCAGTAGCAAATGCCAGTTCAACTACTTCAAAGACAAGTAATTTAGACTAGTAACATCACCTAAGTACAGAGCCTGCTTCTCATCCTTCAGAATTCAGTAAGAGTCTTGTACAGAATTACCCAACTCCTGTTACAGAACAAGATTGGAATTGTATAATTCTATCAGCTGGTGAAGAGGGACTTCCTCACTCTGCTCAGTGTTCCTGGCTCAGCTGGACAGCTGGACACAGTTAAAGCCTTAAGAACGCCGAGTCCAGCTCATTCACAGCACCCGCAGAGCACTGGCCAACAGCAGGCACTCAGTACACCCTCATTAGCAGTGAGGGAAGGACTGAGGAGCTGAACAGGCCAAGAGTCAGCGTCAAGGCACTGCTGCTACACAGCTAGGGCTGGGAATATCTTCACCAGAAAAGCAAACCAAGCACAGCATACCAGGTAAACACGAAACCTTCACCGCCTAGACCACACCCCAATTTCCATGAATGCCAAACGAAGCACTTAACCAAAGCCTTCAAAGGAGGGCATGGCAGGTCTGTGAAGATGCTCACCTCAACTCGAGCCCAACTCTGCATGATCATGCAACTTGGATCTCCGCTCTCATTGAAACCTTCCAGAATGAAATGGGAACAATTAGGAAGGACATAAAGCAAGCGCCCCCGGCTGGAAGAGGTTTGGCAACAAGAACAAACAAGGTAACTGGGCAGACAGCAGGCTGGCAACTTACGCTCCTCAACCTCCTGCTGCAGGTACTCCAGAGCACGTGTGAACATGGCCCGCAGCTCTTCCAGCTCCTTGCTAGAGTCTGTTGGGGAAGGTAGAGGAACTCCATGAAGCCACCACAACCACCAAGACCCACTATGGACACAGGAACCTCAGTCACACTTCCTTTCACAATAATAAACAACTGGAAGGAGTGGTGGCAGAGAGAAACACAGGCATGCCCAGGAGGGACAGGCAGGTAGCACAGGGGCTGTGTGAAACAGTCTGGCAAAGTGTAGGTTTTTTCTAGCTGACCTCTGGTTTGGAGCAGGGATCCAGTGAACAGATCTAAAAGAACATGGTAGTCTTACTGGAAAAAAGATTTGGGGTTGTGGTGGTCATTTTCATCTCCACGGAACCTACAATCAGAGGGAAATGGACCCCTGGGCCTGTCTGTGATGGATGAGCTCAGTGGCATCTGGTGAGGTGGGAAGGCCCTCCCAAGCTGGGTGGTGCCGTCCCTACTGGGTCCTGGGCTATGTGCTCTCCCCTCTTCTCACTGTGGATGTCCTGTGGTGGCTGCTCTAAGTTCCTCAGCCCTGAGTCCCCAACGTGCTGGCCTGTGCCTTCTCCCCTGGGCGCTTGTCAGGGCATTCACTACAGCAACAGAAAGAAACGTAGCAGGGCTCACAAAGGCCAGACCCAAAAAGTGAGAGGCTACCACAGCTGCCAGGCACCAGAGCAAACACAAGGACTGTCAGCTTTTCATTCCACACTGGACTTAAGGTGGAAAAAAATGTTACTAATGGCAGGTCTCAATGTGCTTGAAGAACAGGGATGTAACTCCTCCAAAGATGTGTTAAGAAAAAGTACAGAGCCAGGCAGTGGTGACACACACCTTTAATCCCAGCACTCGAAAGGCAGAGGCATGGATCTCTGTAAATTTGAAGCCAGACTGGTCTACAAGAGCTAGTTCCTGAACAGGTTTCAAAATTATAGAAAAACAACTCCCCACCCCCCGCCAAAAAAGTAATATGGCACAATGATAATGTGCTTGCAAAAAAAAAAGTAAAAAGCCAGTGAAGCCAAGCACTGGTAGGTAGCACATGCTTTTAATCCCAGCACTCAGGAGGCAGAGACAGGCGAAGCTCTGTGAGTTCGAGGTCAGCCTACAGAGTGAGTTCCAGGACAGCCAGGGCTACACAGAGAAACCCTGTCTCAAAAACAAACTAACAAAGAGTTATAAAAGCCACTGAGGTGACACATGCCACTGCTGGGGAGGTGGGACAAGTGGGTCTCTTGTGATCACGGCCACACCAGCAAAACTTAAGCTCAGGGGGCTGGAGAGATGGCTCAGTGGTTAAGAGCACTGTCTGCTCTTCCAAAGGTCCAGAGTTCAATTCCCAGCAACCACATGGTAGCTCACAACTATCTGTAATGATGTCTGGTGCCCTCTTATGGCCTGTAGCCATACAAGCAGACAGAATACTGTATACATAATTAATAAATAAATAAATAAGTATTTTTTTTAAAAAAAAACTTAAGCTTAGGGTCAACCATGAGATCCTAGAATCAGTGGATCCTAAAAAACAGAACCCAAGGCTCATCTGTGGCCACGCACGCACACACACACGAGAGAGGTGGGGGGACATGATGACCAAATCCAGTTCTGAGGAGGCCCACACTCTACCTTGTCTGAAGTCAACCCTTCTCCTCAGGTAGTCTAGGTACACTTGCCAAATCTCCACATAGTCAGTGGCCTGGATAAAGCCGGCACTCAGAGCATTCTCAAAGGTTGCTGCAATGGAGAAAACCACAGCATTCACTAGACAGTTCAAAAAGAAATAAAGCCATCAGAACTCATAAATGTGTGATTCATGCATTTATAAATGAATGTCTATCCCAGCACCACATACAAGGAAAAGTACAGACGCAGTGTTTGCGGCGCTCCCCTCCAGCACCGTTCTCTAGGAAGGTAAAGACACAGTGTTTGCGGGGGTCCCCTCCAGCACTGTGCTCTAGAAGGGACTCCACCAAAGTGAGAGTCCGGGTCGGACAAGACAGACCATGACTTCTAAGAAATTCACTGAGTATTAGAGGCTAAAGCGCCAAGAAGCCACACAGCATCTGCCACTACAAGACAAGCCCTGGGGCGCTGGCTGAAGACTGCCACAGCTCTCTTGCTCATTTGGGATAAAAGACTAGAGCTCCCAGGCACGGTGGTTCATGCCTGTCATCCCAGCAAGCTTAGGCTCCACAGCGAGCTGCAGAAAAGAAACTTCCAAAAAGGTAGCTTAGAATTTCTCCTGCACAAATGTTCATACCAGAAATCATTTGATGGTCCACTCCATGTCTCTCCATGGCCAAGAGGTACCGACTCCACAGGGCAACTGTCCACGGGCAGTTCCTCACAGCACGGCTGTGTACAGATAAAACCAAATCCTTTACTTTCAGCTGCCGATCCTGTGACAAAGAATCCCAGGGTGAGAGGACAGAATTGTAAGACTTCCTCAGTAATGGCGACTCATGGAAACTCCCCCCACAGGCTAATGGCCCAAAACTCAGTACCAGGTGCTGGCACTATTTTGGGAGGTTGTGAAACTTGGGGGAGGCAGGCCCTAGCTGAGCAAGTGGGTCAGTGAGAGAGGCGAGAGCCTTGATGGCCAGAGCCCCACACCATCACCGCAGCCCCATGCCATCACCGCAGCCCCACGCCATCACCGCAGCCCCACGCCATCATCACCACAGCCCCACACCATCACCGCAGCCCCATGCCATCATCACCGCAGCCCCACACCATCACCGCAGCCCCACGCCATCATCACCACAGCCCCACACCATCACCGCAGCCCCACGCCATCATCACCACAGCCCCACACCATCACCGCAGCCCCACGCCATCATCACCGCAGCCCCACGCCATCATCACTGCAGCCACACACCATCAAGGACAGCATCCCATTAGCCTCTTCCCTTAGATAGCTGGTCATGGGTGACAGAGGTGACTAATGACCATCAGAGAAACACTCCCAGCACAGCCAACTGATGGAAGAGATTCCTTTGAAATGTCTTTGTGAAGCTAGGAATGTACAAGATATGCCTGTCATCTCAGCACTCAGGAGGCTGCGTTGTTAGTTTAATGATGCAGAGTTATGTTGCATTCTTTTATGTTGCATTTGTTTAACTCCGTAGAGCTGTGCTAATTTGCCTGCCTAAAACACCTGACTGATCAGATCTGAATGGTGAACAGCGAGGCAGAGGGGAGAGAAATAGGCAGGGCTGGCATGCATAGAGAGTAAATAAGAAGAGAAATCTAGGCTCAAGAGAAGAGGGAGAATTGAGAAAAGGAGGAGTGGAGGACACCAGGGGTCAGCCATCCAGCCACACAGCCAGCCACAGAGTAAGAAGGAAAGAAAGATATATAGAATAAGGAAAAGTAAAACTCTCAGAGGCAAAACATAAAGAGAAACAGGATAATTTCAGTTAGAAAAGTTGGCTAGAAACAAGCCAAGCTAAGGTTGTGCATTCATAAATAACAATAAGTCTCTGTATTTATTTGGGCACTGGGTGACGGGCCCAAGAGGAAAACAACACACACACACAAAACAACTATAAGGCTGAGGCAGGAGATTCACACATTTGAAGCCAGCTTGTGCTACATATTGATCTGTCTCAAAAGAAATGAAGACAAAAACATAAATAAAAGAATGTTGTGGTCTGGCTTCTTCAAGGAAGAAATCACCAGGGGAGCGCAAGATGGGCAGGGCAGAGGAGCTGGTGGTCCTAAACGGCCCAGACACAACCCTGATGTGTGAACTTCACCAGGGCCTTCACACAGAAGGACGTTTCATGTACATGCTGAGGTAGCAGTGAAGTACAACAGAGATGGGGACAGCAGAGAAAGCTACAACAAAGTCAGCCAGAAAGCAGACCACACAGGCTTACGACTGCCCCGAAGGTCAGCAGTGTGGTGTGTAAGGGAGGCTTCACTTTAACCATCTCTTTCACGTCTAAAATTTTTCCATAATGAAATAACATGAAAAGTGAGTCTGTTATAGTTTTCAGTAAGAAGATCACAAATTCTAGAGCTGGCAATAAGTTTAAAACAGCATCAAAAGCAAGGAAGGGGGAGACAGAAGGAGACAATGCAGAGAGGGACAGCATGTCGCTCCCAGCCACCTCCTTAGGAAGGCTCTACCTTGACAGACACAGAACTGGAGCACGTATCTTACTAGGTACCGACTGTAGCGGATCCATAAGTCTGGGACCAGGCAGTTCTCCACCAGGGCACGCTCAAAGATCAACTGAATACGAGCAGGATCCCCAATTTTCATCTCAAAATCGATGTACGCTTGGTATTCCGCCAGCCTGGGGGCCTCTGCTTGCAACTGTGGCACAGGAAAGTCACACTTGTTAAATTTGAATGCTTGGCACTCTCAGAAAGCATCTTCAAATAATTCAGCATTGGCAAGAGCAGCTAACCCAGGATGACAGTCACATCTTCTTGCTCCGAACCGACCATGAAAAGGACAGATCTGTCTCCTAAGAGCACTGGGAGCCTCTGTAGACCAGGCCCCTACCACCAGGATCAAACCCTTTTTCACAAGCACTCGTGACCAGACACAGAACAGCACAGCTAATGACCATCCTAGAGTGGGTAGTCAAGGGCTCACACTCAAAACATGAGCAGAAGAACACAGGTGCAGGCCAAAGACAGAGGGGGTCAGGCTGTCACCAACACAATACACGACAGAACCCTCTTAACCCTCTGTCAGCCTATCTTCTCTTCGGCCACCCTCTGCTGATGGCCACAGTGGACAGACAGCTTTGTCAACTCAAGTGCACACACACCATTACAGATGGCAGAGAGAGAGAGAAAGGGACCAGGTTCTACACACAGCAGCCGGGTGTAATGACGCTGACTTGGTTATCTAGACAGTGTGCCACTGAAATGACAAGAGCTGCCCAGCGGCCAGTCTGTCATGGCAGAAACAGGCACAGAGGACAAACTCCAGTGAAGGCAGAATGCCTATGCCGGGTCAAGCCTCTGCTGGCTGTAGCAATCTGATCCCAGTACTGTCCCCATCTTACACCAGGGAAACTGAAGCACAGGGAAGCTCAGCACTTACCAAGAAGCAGAGCTAGTAAGTGGCAGAGCTCAGTTCAAAACTGGCACAGCCTGGGCTGGAAAGATGGCTCAGAGGTTAAGAGCACTAGCTTATTTTCCAGAGGTCCTGAGTTCAATTCCCAGCAACCACATGGTGGCTCACAACCATCTGTAATGAGAACTGGCGCCCTCTTCTGGCATGTTGGCATACATGGAGGCAGAATGTTGTATACATAATAAATAAATAAATTTAAAAAAAAAACTGGCACAGCCTAACTCTCACGGTTTGGCCTCTTCCTCACTGTACTTAAAAAGATGTTGAAAACAGAATCAAGAAGCCTAAAGAAGCTCAAAAAAGACAGGGCAGCCGGCCCCACCTAAGGTAATGAGATCACAGGACATCAAATCAAACCAATGAGAGATTAAAATCTGACAGTAACAATTACCTTCCAAGAAGCAAGTCTGTGACAGACAGCTGAGCTGTCTATGACAATAGAAGACAAGAGACAGAGATGTGTTCTGTTGCCAAGAACATCATATCAGTGCAATGCTATAGCCTGAGAAAAACAGCTGTCAAAAAGGAAAACAAAGACAGAGTCTGTTGGGTACAAAATGGAGAAAATTTGCTGCCAGTGAATCGTGGGTGCAGAGACAGCACACACTCAACTAAGAGCTAAGATAAAAGAAACACAAAGCAAAGAAAACAGCATGCACAGACTGTCTGAGACACTGCCACCAGTGCTGGTGGGCCACAACTAAGACAGTGTAAGCAAGGTGTCTGAAGGGTCAAACCAATAAGAGAGAGAAAAAGTGTGGTAAATGTCACCTACAAATAACATGCTAACATAAACTAGACAGAGACCAGCACTCCCGCGTGAGCAAATGCAATGGATGAAAAGGAAACCAGTAATGTGAGATACCAACTGTATTCTTAGACATCGGGAAACACAACTAGAAAACCAGTCTTTAAAAAGAAATCGGTCAGTGGGTGCTCTCCCAGGGTGCTCTCCTCACAGCCTCGGAGGAGATCTGCAGGGTCACGTGCCAGGAGACAGGAACTCCCTCAAACTGACCCACACATCTATGCAAGAGCAATCAAACATTTAACAGAACTGACAAGCTGAGTGTAGGTCTGACGGACATGCCAACAGCTGAAAGAAGCCAAGCCCCCTTGGGAAACGGGCTGTGAAGAGTGCCACAGTCAGTGCTATGACAGCACAAGCAGGCAGCGGCAGAGCCGCAGCAGACTCCTAGTCACGCTGTGGCCCTGTACTGCGGCAAGGGACACACTTGTCATAATCAGGGCCACAAATGGCTCTCCACAAACTCTGATCATTACTACCCGCTACCACTGAATGAAAACCCAAACAGGAAGTTTCAGATTAAAGCTTCAAGATGAAATCAGCGCTAATAAAGACAGTAGTTTAAAAGCAAAAAGATGTCGTGAGGAAGGATCAAAAGTCAGGCCTTCCAAGAAGCACTAGGAAAAAACAAAAATTTGCAACTTCTAACACTGAAAACTTCACAAAATGAACCACATGGCCAGCTAACATGAGCAAACGCACTGCCATTAGCAATCAAGGGAAACTCAACAATGTCAAAATCAACTGGCGCAGTTACAGGCACAGGCACCCAGGGATACCTGTAGCGAAGCACTGTGGTCAGTGAGTTCCCTCCTCTGTGTGTACAGACACACATACAACCTTTATGACATAAGCCAAACCCACATACACACTAGGGAAGGAAACACAGCCTAATCACCACACCATGTTCAACAAGCAAGATCAAAAGATATATTATGGGTACATTCACAGGAGAACAGCTATCAAAAGGGGAGGAAGAATTATTATCACAAAAGTCATCAAAGTGATTACCTCAAGGGAGAGAGAGGAAGAGGCAATCGGAGAAGGGCACTGCAATGCTCTAGTTCTCAACCTGGGTGGTGGGTACATGGACGTTCACTTTGTCAGGACATTTATATGCTCTGCGTATTGCATAGTAAGACAAACTAAAGAGACTGTTAATGTGCATTATGGATGAGACAGGCTTGCGGGAAGGCTCCCCGAGGAGCAGAGCACTCACCAGCGCTTCCTCGTAGGGCTTGTATTTTTCCAGCTGCTCGAGTGCCTTCTGATAGCTCTGAAGTACAGGTTCTGGTATGGGGTCTTCTGACCACTCTTCATACTCTGCAAAGGTGGCCTCCATATCTATGGAAAGATCGATTCAGCCCATGTGTTATGTCACTGAGTTTTACCAACATAAAAAAAAGCCAGAAGACTCCAATGCCACCCACCCATCCCACATCCATCTCTCTGCTCTGATTTCCAGTTCTGTAAGCCCACACTTGGCCTCAGGACATGTCAAAACAACAGGCCAGACAACCCTACCAGCTCCTCGGTCCACGAGACCATGATCACATGCTGGTCACGTGCTGCACAGCAGGCTCCTGCAATCCCACCCACATCCCATGGTGTGTCCCACTGTAATCCTCAGTGCAGGTGAAGGACCCTAAGGGCAGAGCAGCCTGGCTGACAACAGCAGCCCAGGGAGCCAGGAAGGAAGAGGAGATCAAGGGTGCTCAAGCAGTTGCCCCAAGGTTCTGAGCAAGGCCTGCAAATAGACAAGGCAATGCCAACCCACACACAGGAAAAGCCCTCCTGGCACTGCCCAAACCCCCTGCTGAAGCCTTTCCAAAATGAGCTCACCCACAGGAGACTTAAGCAAAGCTCCAGAAATTGAGACTTGAATGCCTATAATTAACTCCTCAACCAAATCACTGAGGAGGTGACACAAAACCCCTGAAATGCAGAGACAGACCAGCTATGGGATTCTTGGCCAACAATGACCAGAAAATGGAGGGCTGTGCTCTTGTCCCCCTTTTTCAACATGTCTGAAAAGTAGGGAGATAGGGAGAGGTGGCAGCTGAGCTCCAGGAAACAGTGTCCCTCCCCTGCCTCTGCCTCTCACAAGTCTTAGCACTAACAACGCCTAACAGACTTTTCCAGTCAGAAGGAGAATGCCTGCCCTGCCTGCCCCGCAGGACACTGGGGAAGGACATGGGCAATGGCACTAGCAGAGTACAGAACGCGGGTTACTGACAAGTCTGCTTCTCTTACCATACAGTGGGATCGCCAGCTGTCGCCGGAAGAGGCTGTGGACTTTCTCCAGCTGTGAATCAAAGGTTTGTTCCCAGTCAGAAGGGGAAAGGAAGGCAGCTATGGGCTAAAGAAGCAAATTGGTGGTAAAGGACAGGAATTGGTTCCTTCTATTTCAGAAAGACATTTAAAAAAAAAGAGTCTACGATGTCTTATACAGGAGATATCATCATATTGTTGGGGTCAGTGACATGGCTCAGCAGGTGAAGGGTGTTTGCCAGCAAGCCTGACAACCTGAGTTCAATCCCTAGGTTGACAAGGTAGAAGAAAACCAACTCCCAAGTTGTCCTCTGACCCCCACATGCAGCTGTGACACACATATACCACACATGCAGCTGTGACACACATATACCACACATGCAGCTGTGACACACATATACCACACATGCACACAATAAAAATGCAAAAAGAAAGAAACCCAAAGGACTACAAGGTGCAGAGCCTAAGTGTCACACAGCAGAGCACTTGAGGGTCACAGCCGTGGGACCTGCTGAGGCCAAGATGGAAGGCTGGGAAAGGATCTGGACGGTAGCACGTGGCGGGGTGGGGGGGGCAGCTTAGTGACTCCCGGGGAATCACAGTGTGGTAAAGTAACAATAGAGACAAAACAGAAGAGTGTTTG
This sequence comes from Myodes glareolus, assembly GCF_982192425.1. Classification (NCBI taxonomy): domain Eukaryota; kingdom Metazoa; phylum Chordata; class Mammalia; order Rodentia; family Cricetidae; genus Myodes; species Myodes glareolus. The sequence continues at coordinate 131,512,514 of NC_142027.1, forward strand.
GAAAGTGAGGCAGGGTGGGGAGGCAGAGGCAGCAGGAGGTGCTGAGAGCCAGCCTGGGCCTCTGTCTAGAGAGAACAGACAATGCAGAACACAGGCTCTGGCTTCACTCTGCACTCGCTGTCACGGCCCTCTGCAAACTGAGAACAGGGAATGACTAGGAAGGCACTGAAGTGACTCTGCCCACACAGGAACGCTTCACCCACCATCCTTTCCCCAGACTCTAGAATAGGCATCAACAAAATGTGGTGCCCAGCCTGGGCATGCAGGAGCCCAGTCTAGCAAGAGTGCCTTGTACACCAACCTGACAGTCACTCTGTACAATGCTTTAGCTGTGACACATTGTCACACGAGTTCACAAGCTAAATTCCCCACTGGTGTCAGTCAGTGCTCAAACAGTTTGAAGGTGAGGCATTCTGGATTCCTGATTTCCAGATCAGAAATGCATGGCCTGTGGTGACCCACCAGGCTCCAATCGTCACCACAGCGGGTCTCACAGAGAGGACAGCTGTCTATCCATCTGTCTGAAACCTCCCCTTGGTCACATCAAACACGATACAAAGACACACGCACACAATATGCACGCACATAAACAGACACAAACATGCATACATGGGAAAAGGAAGTCAACTACATCCAAGTCAAGGAAATCACTCCCTCTGCCAGAGACTGCTGACTTTGTTTGTTACAGTCCATCCCTTTACAGACTGGCAAAGGTGGATGGGCTGTTAGACTGTTGGACGTTTGTTTCAAAATAATACTTTTTGCAAGTTTGGGTCAGAGACCTGGCACTCACCCGAGCAGCTTCCATGATGGCACTTTCAAACTCCCGGTAAGCCTCCCAGATGGCCAGGCCTTTCGTCATGTGTAAGCCAACAGACGAAAGGGCTCTTTCAAACACTGAGCGAACCTTCTCGAGGCCACCTTTCTGACCAATGCCACCAACCGAGTACTGGCCATACTCTAGCCAAATGTTTGGACCTGAAAAGGAAACACAATCTCTAAGTTCAGCTCATAACAGGCCCCAGCATCACCCAGTGATAACAAAACACACGCCCACCAAAAGGTGCTCATTTGTGCAAAAAGACCATTGCCAACAACTGCCCCAGTTTCCCACAAGGCTGAAACCCCAGAAGAGCTATCTTTGTGCCCCACTAAGTACAGTACAGAGATCTGACTGCACAGACAGCACACAAGGGACAAATATGTAACTAAGTTAAATCAGAACAGGTAGAGTGTGGAGTCATGCAAGGCCCTGGGTTTGATCCCAGGAAAAGACAGACAGATGGGGTGGGGGGAGGGGAGGTATGAAGGAAGAAACCCACTAACATACTTAAATGACTGTAGTTATAAACCTGAGTCACTTGTCCAAAAATTTCAGATCCTAGAGTTTTACTTGTTGACCCTAGTCTTGTAGGTCTTCAGGCCAAAGGGAAAGAACAGAAGCAAAAGCACTGACCCTGTCATTAGAAGTCCACTCTTTGTTTTGAGGGCTTTTATTTTGGTTTTTCAAGACAGGGTTTCTCTGAGTAACAGCCCTGGCTGTCCTGAAACTAGCTCTTGTAGGCGTGGCTGGCCTCGAACTCACAGGGATCCCTGCCTCTGCCTCCCTCCCAAGTGCCGGAATTAAAGGTGTGCACCACCACCACCCAGCTTTGATTTGAGTTCTTGACATGTGGAGTCTTCTAATACCAACCTCTCCCCATAGAGTGGTATATTTGTGACAATCAATGAGCCTACCTTGATGGGTGTAGTGATGACACCTGTAACCCCAGTACAGGAGAAGCAGGGGTAGAAGGACCACACGTATGAGGGCACATGGTTACAGCCTTATACTGGTATATTATTTGTATTTTGACAAATAAATCTTGCCCAAAGACCAGAGGCAAAGCTAAAGTCACTAGATGTCAGGCAGCAGTGGCACACACCTTCACAGGATTTAGAACAGTCGGCTGGGTCTCTGTGAGATCAAGGTCACCCTGGGCTACACAAGACCAAAGCAGAAACAAATCCAGGTGGTAGTGATTCACACTTTTAATTCCAGTCCTAGGGAGTCACATGCCTTTAATTCCAGCACTAGAGGGAATATAAAATGGGAGGAGAGGCTCTGTCTGCTTATTTATGGTCACCCAGTCTTGGTAGAGGTAAGACTTCTCTAGTGGCTTGGCTGCTGGGCTTTTCTGGTTTTCAGATTGAACCCCAATTTCTGTCTCTGGGTTTTAGTATTCGTGCTACACAGCCTCTGTTAGCAGAACCGTTCTTTTTCTGTCATCATGAGGCTACACCCAAGAACTGTTCTCATGGGTTTGTTTGTTTATTGAGACAACACTTCATGTGTCCCAGGAGAGTCTCTCACTACGTACCCTAGGCTACCCTTGATCCACCTGCTCCCAACTCCTGAGTACTGGGACTACAGGAGAACAGCCCCATTCAGCTCAAAGTGTTTTAATGCTCTTTTCAAGAACATGTTGTCTAAAACTGGGAAAAGAGTCTGTGCAAAGAAAATTACTTCAGAATCTTTTTTAGTCTTTGAGATGGGGGGGGGGGGTGTCTCACTCTATAATCTAAGCTACCCTTGAACTCACTGTGTAGCCCAGGCTGGCTTGCGACTCACGATGACAAGGATGTGGTGACATGCACCTGTACACCAACCATGTCAGGAAGGTGAAGCAGAGCCAGTCTGAGCTATATGATGAATCCCTGCCTAAGAGCAATAACAACAAAAAGGACACAGAGGGACAGACATTTATGCCTTAGTCCCAGCACTCAGGAGGTGGAAGCAGAAGGGTCACCAACTGAAAGCTAGCCTGGGCTACAGAGTCAGAGTCTGTTTCAATCAAGAGATATGAGCTAAACTCTAAGTGCCTAGAAATCCTGTGTAAGTCCTCCTTGCCAGACAGATGCCAAGTGAGGCATCTACTCTCTTCCTATAAATGTTTCTCCAATTTTGTCTTAAGCCCAAAAACCTCTAAGCACTAAGATATCACAAAGAAACCAAAACTGAACTCCCTGGCAACAGCTGACAATGCAGCACAAGGCAGTAAGGATCTGGCACAGCCCACACCCAGCCCGGTACTCACAGATGTAGTCCTTCACAGCTCTCTCGAAGAGCTCGTACACATGCTCGCGGTCCAGGCCGTCCATGGCCATGCTGATCTCATCATGCAGCCACTCCAGCCAGAGTTCTAGAGATGACAGCACACCTCAGCACACACCCGCACCTGCTCCCAGGTCCCTAGAGACCCAGTTCTCAAAGCCTAAGCAGGGCACACAGACTGCGCTTCCAGACAGAGGAAGGCAGCACATGTCAACCACTCCCTCCTTTGCACAGCACTCGCCCACATCCCCACCCAATCTGTCTGTCAATTTTGTAAGACACTAAGAGTGACAACAGGTATCTGATGACTCAGAGCCAGCTGGCACATGACACACCTGTCCCCAGGAGGCAAGAACTACTGCTACCCTCAGCTGACTGTGGGAAACTGGGTCTCCGCTGTTACCATGATCTGCTTAGTCTGCTTGTGAGAACCTCATTAGAAATGTACAGTGTGGTCTCTGTTCCTCTGAGCTGTGCTTTGGGAAAAGCAGATGGGACAAACACTCATCCAAGGCCAGGGTTTCTGAGTTGAAAGATCAGTTGCAAATGAGAACAAAGACCCAGCCACAAAGTTGCTCAGTGCAAGTATGTTTCTCAGAAGCAAATGTGTGGAAGCAAACAAAACATACATTTGCTGTACCCAAATGAAACATTTGCATTTAAAACTATGAGCACGGGATGCTCTTTCACAGGATCCAGGTTGGATTCCTGCACCACACAGGGGCTTACAACTGTCTAGGACTCCAGTTCTAGGGCATCTGGCACCTTGTTCTGTCCTGTGTACCAGGTGCACACATATATGCATGCAGGCAAAAGCATCCATATACATAAAGATATTTTAAAGAGATTTAAAGCAATAAATATTTATTTTAATTTACAATTCCATGGCACTATGAGCATAGGCTAAGTACACACTTGTGGAATGTAAAGTTAAATTACATTAAAGGAAATGTTTCTCGTAGTATTGGGCTAAGAAACCAGTATTCCTCGTGTGAACGTGTACAATCAATCAGACTACGTCCTACAAAACAGTCTAAGACAATGAAGAAATGAGAAATAGCTGGCTTTCCTTTACGTCCTTTACCTCAACTATCCTCCCGGCACCATTACCTTCAGTCAAGGGGAAGAGCTCACTCATCTTCTGGCGGGCCATCCTCACTTTGTTGAGCTCCCCTTCCAGCCGCAGCAGCCTGATCAGCTCCACGTGGCAGTTGTAGTCATAGCCATTGATAGACAGCTAAGAGGAAAGTCAGCATTTGTCACCTCCAGTAAAAAAAAGACACCATCTGCCCCAAACCACTGGTATTGACCTGGGAGGCCACCAAGTAAGCAAAGCAGGACCTACCCCACCACACAGAAGTGGGGGAGAAGTATTCCCATCCTAACAGGAAGCTCCCTGCCCGTGGGCCCTCTCCAATGAGACAGAGCACCATCCTTAGGAAGGTGCCAGTGTCTCCTCTGCTCTCCATCTATAAAGTGGGGGCACTGCTAGTCTCCAGCCGTACAGTACATGGGGATTCTAAACGGCACGTGTGTCTGTCATATGAATTCTTTCATTTTACTGAACAAGTAAAGACAGCAAGGAGCCATGATAATATGACTGCAGTTACCAACTCTGGCACACATCCCATACCTACAAATCAACTCCTGAACAATAAGACAGAGGGTACAACAGACCAGTCACTAGCACCTGGGCTGACTCTTTTTGTTTTCTGGTTTTCAAGACAGGGTTTCTCTGTGTAGCTTTGGAGCCTGTCCTGGAACTCACTCTGTAGATCAGGATGGCCTCGAACTCACTGAGATCCACCTGCTTCTGCCTCCCAAGGGTTGGGATTAAAAGCGTGCACCACCACTGCCTCAGCCTGCGCTGATTCTTAACTGACACCACCATGTTCATAGTTTTTTGGTTGTTTTCCATTTTTAATATTTTCTTTAATTATGTATGCATGGGGGTAAGTGACATCAGTTGTCCTAAGAGGCCACCTCCAGCTGAAGTTACAGGTGGTTGTGAGCACCTGACCTGTGTGCTGGCAACCAAGCTCCGGTCCTCTGTCAAGTGCTCTTCACCATTGAGCCCTCTCTCCAGACTCCTGTGACTGGTTTTTGAGAAGCGCTGGTGCATTCTGGTTAGTCCTGCCACCAGCCTCCTACTCTGGAATGCAGACCTTGCTGCCACCGGGACCAGCAATGAGCTGCACTTGGTGTGGCTCTGTATATAAAGGCTCATTTTTACACTTTCAAGTTAAACCTTTCGAGCTAAACGTTGGAAATATTTTTTTTATTTATTTATTATGTATACAATATTCTGCAGGCCAGAAGAAGGCACCTCATTACAGATGGTTGTGAGCCACCATGTGGTTGCCGGGAATTGAACTCATGACCTTTGGAAGAGCAGGCAATGCTCTTAACCACTGAGCCATCTCTCCAGCCCCGTTGGAAATATTTTTAACTCTTAACACATCTACACAAAGGATGCGTATAAGAATAGCTTCAGTACACCCACCCTAAAAGAATGGAGCAGAGACATAGGTTATCACATGGAGGAGCCGTCTCCTTGGGGTTCTAAGTCATGTAAGGAAGAAACATACAATTAAGACTATCTGACCCCAAAACAGTAGTTACGAGGGGGAATGGGGAAGAAAAACAGCCTCCACTGGAGTTAGGTCAGTTCAGTGGAAGCCGCTCCACTGAGCACCACAAGTCAGGCACAGTGCAGCCCCAGCACCGCAAGGGCAGGTGTGGGGAGACTGAGTTCAAGGCCAGCCATGGCTACTTTCAGAAATACTATTTCAAGGAGAAAACAATTACTCAGATGTAGTAGTGCACCCCAGCACTCAGGCAGAGGCAGGCAAGTCTCTGTGAGTTTGAGGCCAGCCTGATCTACACAGAGAGTTCTAGGTCAGCTGTGTCTACATAAGAGATTCTATCCCAAAAAATTTTTAAAAAAAGGAAAAGAAAACAATGACAAAACACTTTCCTGAGGACATACAGACAGCAAACAAGAAGAGTGTTCAACACCACCACCAAGGACATGCACGTTGAAACCTGCGGCATTCCACAGCTAACACAGACACACCATCAAATGTTTGTCAGAAAAGGTGTGGGGGGCCTGGAGAGATAGATACCTCAGAAGTTAAGAGCACTGCTGCCCTTCCAGAGGTCCTGAGTTCAATTCCCAACAACCACAAGGTGGCTCACAACCGTCTGTAATGAGATCTGGTGTCCTGTTCTGGCCTGCAGGGATACACCTGTATATATAACAGATCTAGGGAGGAAAGGGGGTGGAGGGAGGAAGAAAGCCTTTCTATAGCTGGCTGCACACAGGCAACACCCAGCACTCAGCCTCCACCTCCACGCCCCAGCCCTTTGTCCTTTTCCCACAGGAGACAGCACTGCCACTGCCACCCCTGCACGAGGGCTTGTGCAGCTTTCTCCCTAGCCCATCCTTACAGCACAGGGCTAAGTCAGGGCGAAACACCCATATCCAGCCGAGCACTGCCCAGCAAAGGGAAGGGACCAACGCATACTGTGCCAAGCACAATCTGAAGTGGAAAGGGGGTTTTGAAGCAGAAAATCAATCAGTGTAATTTCCACTTAGCAGATAAAGGGGAAAACAGTGATGTAGAAAGTGTCTGATATAACCACCCAATCATGATTTAAAATTTTTAATTACCAAAGCAAGAGAAGGAAGACATAGCCTAGCCTGTGAGCCTGCTCCCTAGTGATCCCTAGTGGGCACGCACCCAGAACCTTCTAAAACCACACCAGTTGCCCAGATAGTTGAGTCTAAAGCTCAAACAGCCAAGGAAAAGAAATTAACGACATAAGGGAAGGAAAAGGTGACAACCATACACAGGCCAAGACTGCATAGTAAACCAAGATTAATCTACAAATCCTTAGAAACAATGAACAAGACTAGCAAGAGTGTAACACACACAGATCAACTTTGCCTTTTATATATGAAGTTTCTGAAGCAGTTAAACCCACAGAAACGAAGCTGAAAGGTGCCCCAGGCTGGGAGAGAGAGAAGGGGGCTACTGTACGGGGACTAGGCTACAAAAACAAACAAACCCTTCTAAAGGCTGCACAGATGACGGATGCCACACTGAAACTTGAACGTCTGGAAACGTTCCCGCTGACAAATTTTAAACCAGAAAGCCTGTAAATAATAGCATCTCGGTATGCTGGCACGAAACAGCCCAAACTGTAGAGTGCCAAGGCACCCATCTCCTGAGAGACTGTGTGACCGCAGGGCAGATGTCTGCAACCTTCCTGAGCAACCTTCCATCTCAATAAAGCGTATGTGCCATGGTCCTAGATTCCAGAACTGTGACGGCGCACGCAATTTACTACCAGCACTCAGGAGGAAAGGGCAGGACAGTCAAGGCTATTTCTGAAAGACCCTAACGCAAAAAAGGGGAGGAGATGTTTAAAAAAAAAAAATTCAGCCTGGCATGGTGGTGCACGCCTTTAATTCCAGCACTTGGGAGACAAAAGCAGGCGGATCTCTGTGAGTTCGAAGCCAGCCTGGTTTACAACACCAGTTCCAGGACAGCCATGGTAAAGGCACTTGCGGCCAAACCTGACGACCAGAGTTCAATCTCCGGAATGCATATAGTAGGAGACAACCTTGTGCGTGCAATGCATACAAACACAAACTGAAAATTTCAGAAAAATAGACGTCCTGAATTCGGTTTAAAACAAGAAACACTTTCAACCTTGTGTAAGAGCCCCTTCCACGAGCCTCTGTTTCCCGCAGTGAAACCTGACTAACGCTACTTCCGTCCCAGCCGTGAGAAGAATTCAATGGACTACAGAAGCAAAACACTGGGCACGCAAAGCCGGGCGGACGCAGGAGACACGATGGGTGAATGCGCGCTGGCGACCTCAGAGGTCTCCATGCCGCGGAGAACCAGGGGGCGGGCCAGGTCTGCGCATCCAAGAGGAGTCCGCTGCCCACCCCAGCCCACCTGCTCCTCCAGCCGCTCGATCTCCAGCTGGTTTTTCTCCTCCTCCTCGTCGTACTCCCACTCGTCCTCTCCGGGGGAGCTCTCGGCGGAGGAAGCCATGGCGTCCTCCTCATCGCCGTCACTCTCGCTCACGCCTTCCTGCTGCAGGTCCCACCCTGGCTCCTTGGTCTTGGCCGCCTCCGCAGCCACAGCGCGGGACAGCACCTTCCTCTCCACGCTGGCTGCCTTCGCCTCATCCTCCTCTTCCTCGGCCTCAGGCCCGGCCTGGGGCTCAACCTCCGGCTCGGACGCAGACGATGCGGCCGCAGTCGCCATCTTGCGCAGCCCGCGACTCTCGGGTCTTCCTTCGCTCACCAAAGCCCGGCGAACATCGGGCTGTCCGTGGCATCCGCCTGATCAAAACTGCGCTTCATCACCACCAGAAGCGGCACGGAGGACCTCATGACGTGTGAAACCCGTAAAATATCCACCGCAGAGACTCTCTTTATATTTCTCTAGAAGTTAATGTCAGGGGAAAAGGCTCATTATCTTAACGTATGTTCCGTTACAACCTTAGACAGTTGTTGGGTCTTTGAACCGGAAGTGGCGGCCATAGCGGAAGTCGTGAGAACGTGGTGTCTGTAGTAAGGTCGAGACGCCATCTTAAGAAGGTCAAAGTCATTCTTGGGACCTAAGCGCCTGCAATGCTCTATCGGCTCTAGTGCGTACTTGTTTCCCAGGAGCCGAGCCGCAGGTGCGATCGAATGCATCACTAAGAAAATTCCCGAAAAATAAAGCTTCCTCTCCTGTCGCATGCACACTATACTACACTCCCCTTTTTGTAAAGTCTAGTACATAGGAGGTGTTAATCCCGGGCATTTTGTGACTTTGGGGGTTCATAGTCAATATTATTAATAAGCTACAATAAGTACTGTTTAGGAATGCCGTACACTGCCATAAAACTGAATATTTTATACATGGGTATGTATGTCCATGTATATATCCGTGCCTCGGAATGTGTGTGTGTATCTTGACATATACATGCCTCGAAGCATGGTGTTTGTTTCCTTCTTATAATTCTCGTTCTTGAGTAGAAAATCATTATTATTTGGCCGACTGCCTTTGTCCTTCACTAGCAAGGTTATCATCGTGTCCGCTTCCCTCGGGACCCCCAAGATTCTGTAGTGACACCTAGTGTACACTCAATATGTATTTGCTCCACAGATGAAAGGGATGTATTTGAATTAGTAAAGAGAACCCGTTTCCTGAACCACACAGCCAGAACATGAAGAACAGGAACTTATGCAAGTTCGAATCCCAAGTACGCCTCAGTCCGAGCGCCCTTGAGCGCCCCTGCGACACCTGAGCAACTCCAACACCCATTGTAGCAGCCAGACAAACTCGCCCGCCGCTTCAGACCTTCCCGCTCTGCGGGCCGCCACGCCCTAGGGGCGTGGCCAGAAGATCGGCGAGGGCGGGGCCTCGGTGACGTCGGCGTACGCCCTTCTTTGACGTTGCCGAGGTCAACGCTGGTGCAAGCCGGCAACATGGCGGCGGCTGGAGTCGGCCGTCTGAGGAGGGCGGTTTCCGCGCTGCTGCTCCGGAGCCCGCGCCTGCCCGCCCGAGAGCTGTCAGCCCCAGCTCGGCTCTATCACAAGAAGGTATGGGAAGGCGAGGGGGTGCGCGAACCGTCGAGGGGACGCCCGGGCCGACGCCAGCCTAGTACCCCTGGGAGAAGCGGTCGGCTCCCCAGCCTCTCCCTGGCCTGCTTACACCCGGTGAACAGTGGCCCAGAAACAGCCACCGAGGATCCCGCGGCAAACTCAGCCCCGCCGCGGCCTTCACTCGGAGTGTCCCATCTCTGACAGCCCGGAAAGGAGGGTCCTGGTGTGTCAGCCAGGGAACAGCACGCACGCGTGCCTGAACTCACTGTTCCCTCCCGCCCCACAGCGTCCTCACCAGGCCTCTGGCCTTGCCAGTTGGCCCTGACAAGTCACTGGCCTCTCCTCGCCTCGCTTCGCCTCGCCTCGCCTGTCCCTACAGACCTAAAAGCGCTTTTCGTTAGTCTCTGTGTGTGTGGAGCGCTCGGGCCCACAAATGCAAACCTATTACGTTGCTATTCTAAGGGGCTGATGGCCTCCAGGCGAGCCAAGCACCTAACCAACATAAAACTTTGGTTCTCGGTGACTTGTGTGTGTATTTTCAGGGAGCACCAAGTATAGAAGGGTAGGTAGTTTGTGGGCCCCGACCTTCTAAGGACGTAAAGGTTCCTTGACTTGAAACTTACTCGGAAAAACAAAAGACTACCGCAGCTGGTCGAGACATCCAAAGTACCAATTGGATGATACGTTGTGGGGCCTTAGAGCTTAGATTCAAAGTCTACAGATTAGGTTGCCTCCTGCTAACTAGCCAGAAAGGAAGTTCGAGGTTATTAAATCCTAATACGTCCCCGACTTTAATCTCTGTTTGTTCTGTTCTTGCTTGGGTGCCTTTGCCAAGGCCTTCAACCCCCGTGGGAAGGGTGTTTTGTTGACATTATTTGGGCGGACTGACAGCTTTATGGCAGCAGGGGGCGCTCCTGTACCAGGGTGGCGCTGTGTTTTTGTTTACAGCCACAAATGACCAATCCCCGATCTTGGCTCTTCCATAACAGTCTCTTTAAAACTTAATGAAGAAATTTTATATTTGGGGCCGTTTTTATTCCCGGAGTTTTAAAATACATAATTCTCTTAAGACGGTGTGGGTTTTTTTTTTGGTAAAAACGCCAGTGGTGCTTGAGCCCAAATCTGGTATCAGTGTGTAAGTCACATGATCAGTTGTGGTTGAATTCTCTATGAAGTTTTTTGCCACTATCTCAGACAGTATCTCCAAGATGAAGGTCGTTGGGAAGGAGATGAAAAGAGTTCAGGTGGCACTTTGTCCCACCTCTGTCCTTTCAGATTGCTGGCCAAAGGGAGACAGTAACGCCGAGGTGAATTCTGCTAATCTGTGTTTCAGGTTGTGGACCATTACGAGAATCCTAGGAATGTGGGGTCCCTTGACAAAACTTCTAAAAATGTCGGAACAGGATTGGTGGGTGCTCCTGCATGTGGTGACGTCATGAAATTGCAGGTACTGGCTGGATGCAAAGGAACATCATTTGCTCACAGAACCTTTTGTTTTATCTGATCCTGTGAGATGGGATGAATGGCTGTCTTGGATGGTGAGAGTAGAGACTTGTCTTGTTCTGAAAGAGATCACTTCGTTTTCCTCTTCTGCATCAGCGTAGACCCTGCTTTCAGGGAGTGGAAGGCTTGGTGAAGGTTACTGAGCAAATGAGGATTCTACAGGAACTAGCACTCCCCAGTGAGAAAGGGAATGTGTTAAGCCGGAAGCCATAGCTTCAACTGCAGTCTCCGTGATGGCCAGTAGGATGGAGCCACTGATCAGTCAGTGTCCAAGAGAAAGGTATTAATGGAGACCTTGTTTGCAGACTCTCCTGGTGCCTAGGGCTGATAATGGCAGCAGCTGTGAACAGACTTGTGCAAACGGATTCATGTACAGCAGGCTAGGGTGGGGTGAGAGGTATCATTTTCCTGCTCCTCTCTGTCAGCTGGGTCTGTGTGGGCCCCAGGTTTCACTGTCGGTGACTGAGCTCTTTGAAATAAAACATAGTAATTGATGCCATAGCATCTGGTGTGCACAGCAACCCAGGGCTCGTGCTGAACACCCACTGTGGGCCAGAGGTTCCAAGGTCACCTCTTAGCTCCTGTTTCTTTTCTAGATTCAGGTGGATGAAAAGGGGAAGATTGTGGACGCCAGATTTAAAACATTCGGTTGCGGCTCCGCCATCGCCTCCAGCTCCCTAGCCACGGAGTTAATAAAGGGGAAGACGGTAAGAGTACTCACAGAGTGTATGGGATTGCTGGACCTCAGCACTCAGAAGGGTCTCCAGTGTAGACTTAGGCCAGCCTAGTCTACATAATGAGGCCTGTCTCAAAATAACTATAGAATTAAATCAGAATTCCCTGTGACCTTGACTCTGGAAGAATCCAGTCATGAGTCACAAAGCAAAAAGCAGGAAGATGAAGACAGCGAGTTCAATGCCAGCATGGGCCATGCAACAAGACCTTGCTTTTTTTTAAAAAAAAAAAAGTGCTTGATTTCTTGAAGCCATTTTTCTAAAGTTTAATACTGGTTACATTCCTCACATTGGGAGTTGTGGACTATTTTGTTGATTGAGGCTTTGTGTTAATTACTGCTATTTGGTTATCAGCTAAATAAAAGAGGGTCATCACCAGTCTTTCCACCAGAGCAGAGCTGAAAAGAAACCACCGAGGGTTTTCCCTAATGTCCTTAAGATTTTCTGAGACTTGCTATGTGATAGTTCCTGTTTATTTCGTCCCGTCTCCTGCTTCAAGTAGGATTCCAGAAAGGCACGTTCAAATTGGTAGAAGTCACTTGTGTTGAAGGGGGTTTAGGAATCAAAGTCACAAGGGCAAGAACCAAGGAAGCAGACCAAAGGCAAACAATGGTCCATGCGATTGGCCAGGAGCCTCTGAAGGGATCTGGAAAGGACTGTGAAGTCTTTGCGTCCTTTTCTCTCCAGCACTCTCCTTAGCAGCTAAGCTGAGGCTGCTGAGAACCAGCTGCATCAAAACCATTGCACTAGCTGGGTATGGTGGTGCATGGCCCAGCCTGGAATCCCAGCTCATAGGAGGAAGAGGCAGGACTGGGGTGGGAAGATTTAAAGATCACCCTGCCCTGCGCGAGATCCCATTTTAAAGTCAGGTACTCATCCTCTGCACCCTCCCAGACCCCACCCAGTTCAGGAAGCCGGTGCTTCTGTTGTCAGCCAGCTCACCAGCAGAGCCTCACACCAGCTGCTCTGCAGGGTTCAGGCATTCTGTCTGTAGAACTCCTGGAGGCCAGGGAAGCCTAGGCCGGCTTATTCTGGAAGAAAATGGCACAAAGGAAGTTGGTTAACAACTAGCCTGGGGGGCGGGGAGCAGAAGTGAGACTGCACACAGGCCCCCAGAGCTATGACAGAAAGTAGGTAGTCTCTTTCTCTAATCTTAGGTCTGCCTGGGAGAGACTGGCTTTCCTTAACGTACAGGCCATGCTTCACGGCCTCCTATCACCCCTCAGAGCTTTCATCCTCGAACAAAAGCCACACAAGCAGCCTAGGCAACGCCTGCCTTCAGTAGGCAGGGCATCTCTTTCTTGTTTACCCAACCATGCAGTGCGTGGAGGGTGGAGCCTGCTGGAGACCCCTTGGTACACAGTGGCAGTCTTGTACTTCCTTGTTTTGAAGTCCTAAGCAGGCGTTACCCCTGACATCCTTCCCTTTCCCTTTTCACTGCCGACCCTCGGCAAGATTCACTAAAACTCTGTGCTTTCCCTGTTCCTCAGGTGGAGGAGGCCCTGACCATCAAAAACACAGACATCGCCAAGGAGCTCTGCCTTCCACCCGTGAAACTGCACTGCTCCAGTGAGTCTGTCTCGATTGCCAGACACCTAAGACTCCCTGTTAGGACCCCACCCTGCGGCCCCAGAGAACGGCTGCCATAGTAACCTTTAGGAAGTTGAAGTTTGCTCTCACAGCCCAGACCTCTAGGAAGTCAGGCTTAGAGACACCCAGAAACACCCAGCCGGACAGCATTGCTCCCCTCAGAGATGAAGAATTGAGACTTGGGGAGAGGCGGTTGCTGTTCCCACCACACCATGGCGGATAGGCTGAGCAAGAGATAGCTTTCTCCACCACCCTGTTCACTGTGCATTTCCTCAGGTGAGGCCATTGTACATCGCCTGCTGCACCAACTGCCCTATGAGAGGCCATGCGCCTCAGAACCTGCAGTCAGATCTGATGCCCTCCATCCTCTTAGGTGTCCCAGAAAGCAGGATTTACAGACTGAGTTATAGCTCACATGCATCACAGGCTAGGCTGATCACTCCAACACCATCTCAGGGTGCCCTTTGAGTGGTACACCTCCTGAGATCATACTCATTCCACTTGAGCTTATACACAGTTTGGCAGTTCTGGGAAAGCCTTGGTCTTCAACCTTCCAGGTGCTCCTCTCTGTGGGTTGTTAGCTTTCTGCCCCTTCCAACTCCCAGCTTCTACTTCCCTGTAGCCTGACTCTCAATACAAGCCTTCCAGTGCAGGACTGCAGGAGGGGGTGTACAGGCCACGCTTTCAGAGTTCTTGGCTTAAGACAGCTCAGCCAGCACCTGTGACCTCCAGTCCACACTCTGGGACCTAATCTTTGTTGTGTCCTTGCCAGGTGACAGGAGCCTTCTGGAGATCCCCTCACTATCCCAGCCAGGAAGGCGTGACCATCCCAGTCTGTGTGTGCCCAGCTAGGACACTCTTGGGCCTTCCCAGATCTTGTACCCTCTGGCTTAAAAATATTATTTTCTTAAGACCACCTCCCAGACCAGGGAGACGGCCCAGGCTAAAGATTTGTCACCAAGCCTAAGTTAGAGCCCTAAACCCACATAGTGGAGGAGAAAACCTCCTTCCCCGAGTTGTCCTCTGACCTCCACGTATGCATGACACACGCACCTGCTCACTTCCATGTACAAACACATGCGTAGATACTCTAAATGCTTATTTATAAAAATATGTAAATAAAGATGTATGTATATAAGTATATAAAATAATAAAGACCACCTCTCCAGTGTCTAGAAATTGAAGCTATCTACCCTTCCATGCCTTCCAGTGCTGGCGGAAGATGCCATCAAGGCCGCCCTAGCTGATTACAAAGTGAAACAAGGATCTAAGAAGGAAGAGCCAGGGAAGCAGTGAGCCCTGGAGAAGCCCCAGCTGATCACAGCAGCTGCTTCCCACCACCCTTGCACCAAGCCAGAGAAGCTGTGAGAAACAGGCACTCTGCACCATCTGCATTGTGGCTCTAATGCAGGCAAATACACTATTGATTACGCCTAATCCTGCACTCCTTCCAGCTCACTTGCGCCCTTAGTTAACGTCTGTTCTGATTTATGTTGTGGCCGGGGAGCTGAAATCGGCACTGAAGTCGTAAGCTTTGTCAGCCTCCGGAGAGTGACAGCAAGTTTTCCCTAACCCTGTGTGGGGAGACGCCAGCAGAATGCCTTGTTCTAGTTATTTGATAGAGTTTATTACTGTATGTTTAACAGATCTGCATATATATTATAATAAAAGAATGTAAGATGATGGTTTTCTTCAGTGAGCCTGTCTCTCGTCTCTCGCCCCCAAGTGCTGTCCGAAGCCCCTTGTGTTCTCCAAGGCCAGGCTGAGATGGAGGACAGCACACCAGACAGTAGTAGGCACTTGGTGCTTTTGAAAGGGCATAGAGGATGTCTGTGCTTTTCACTGCGCTTTGGGAAGTGTGGTCGAGTCACAGTGGCTTCGAGAGTCCCTGCAGTAATACCTCTGGTCTGTGAAAGTCAGAAATTAACCCAAGAAGCTGGCTGAGGTGTTGCCTAACCCTGTGGGCCTAGCAGAACAGCCTCAGGGTGAGCTTAAACTATTGCCCAGGCTCTGGCTTCATCTGGTAGACAGTTCTGCTAGCCGTTCAGCAGCCTCACAGGCTTTGTGTGGTGACCAGAGTGAAGAAACTGCCAGTGAGCGTGCCCGTCTCATGCTTCACAGAAGAGTGAGTCCTTGTACTGCACTGGCCCTCAGTTTGAGGGCAGCCTGGGCTACTTAGACCACGTCTCCAAACATCAGGCAGGGATAACAGCCACTCCTGCTTTGAGCTCAGTGTACAGCGCTTTGAGAGGCCCTGATTCTAGCGAAGACGCTGGAACACAGAAGTACCACAGGGAACTTCAAAAGCAAACTTTTTCTGATGGTGGCTTTGCTGTGCAGGCGTATGTGGGCTGACTCTTAAATCATCTTTATTTTAAAATACTCTGGATTCTGGTGAAGGGCCCAGAACTTCAAAGGCCACTCGCTCCACAGTCTGGAGGAGACCACAGGCCAGAGTCCATCGGAATCTCAAATTAGACCCTGGGTGGGGCCGTGTCAAATTGTCCTGCAGGGTGTGTCATGCTGTGCCATTCAGTCCCCTGCTTGTGGCAGTGGCACAGTGCCACACCTCCATTTGTGACTTTAAAATGAGGCACTTCTGTCCCAGCTAACATCTGAATTCACACATCAAAAGTTGCCGCCAGCCCAACATAACCCTGGGAATGTGAGCGGGTGCAACCCCAACATGTCCAATTTCTAGAACTTGCCGTAAGTCTACCCCTCTGCAGGCAGATTGACTTTGAGTCCCATGTACCACCCTTCCCCTCACTGAGCCTAAGTAAGAGGTTTGTCACAGTCTCCATGTGCATCTCTGAACCCTGGAGTAACCCACATGCAATGTCTGCTATTTGGAGGGTTTGGGCTTGGGTTTTTTTTTGTGGGGGGGGTTGTTTGTTTGTTGGTTTTGCCTCAAAATCCTCCTGTCTCAGCCTCCCAAGTGTGTGATTATTTACAGGCATGAACCACATGGATGGATCACATAATTGGTTTTGAAAATCAAGGTGAGACCTCTTCATTTTTCCCCTCTTCCTGGCAACCTGCAGGGAGCTGTAGTATGAAACATGCCATCCTCAGCAGGCCCTGGATGAGTTCTTACCCTGTCTGTCCTGGCAGGTAGCCGTGGCGCTGGGGACATCAGAGGCTTCACCTGGAACACCCACACAAAGCCCTAGCCTTCCCTTACTGTGACTCTGTCATTCAGGGGATTACCTTTGTATGGCTGACGACACTTCAGCCCTTTTGTACACCAGGCACTGGAACTAGGAGCTCAGTATAGAAAAATCTGAAGTGCTAGGAACTGAAAAGACAAAGAAAAAAGTGAAGTTAGGGGTCTGAGGTCAAGACCCCTCCAGCCAAGAGTCAGCAGAGAAAGTGTAATGGTGTAAGTACAATGCTGCAGGTCCCCGAGTGACGGCAGTGGACAGCCAGCCATGAACCCACGCTGCAGGTCCCTGAGCGGGCAGCAGGTCCCAAGACACGGCAGGCCATGAAGGCAGCGGGGCCCAGGCAGGAAGCCACGTGGCAGGTAAGAGACCGAGACAGATAGGCACGCCATGCAGAGTGAAGTTGGATATTTATTTAGTGGGTTATGGAAGGAAAGGGTAAAAGGAAGAAGAGCAGAGAGAGAGAGGCAGAGACAGAGCGGGGAAGGGAGAGAGAGCTGGAAAGGAAGGGACTCAGACTCGCCTCTCCGGACAGATGGGTATGGTGTGTGTTGGTGTGGGTGTGTGTGTTTGTGGCTTGTCTCTTAAAGGGACAGCAGGGCAGACCATTACAGAAAGACCTTATCTGTTACTGTAGTTTCCATGAACACTGGCATCATCATTCTTGCTGCTATTCACAGGAATGCTATTACCATGGCAACCATTACACGGACTGCTCTTTTATAATAAGATAATATCAAGGTTTCCAGCCTCAGTGTTGTTAACCTGGAACTACACAGTGCTTCTGAGCACTCCAAAGTACTCTACAGTGCTCCAGGACATTACATGGCACTCTACAGTGCTCCAGAATCCTACACAGCACTCTACAGTGCTCCAGGGTACTACACAGCACTACATGGCACTCTACAGTGCTCCAGGGCACTACACAGCACTCTATAGTGCTCCAGAATCCTACACAGTACTCTACAGTGCTTCAGGGCACTACACAGCACTCTACAGTGCTCCAGAATCCAACACAGCACTTTACAGTGCTCCAGAATCCTACACGGTACTCTACAGTGCTCCAGGACACTACACGGCACTCTATAGTGCTCCAGAATCCAACACGGCACTCTACAGTGCTCCAGGGCACTACATGGCACTGCACGGTACTCCTCACTGCACAGTACTTCACAGATCTTCCTGGTGATATCCATGCAGCAGTAAACCAGTAACTCCTGTCACGTGATTTGACAGCCAAATTTGCTCCACCACGATTTTCCTGCTGAACACCGCCCCTCACCACCGCCCCTCACCTCCGCCCCTCACCACCTCCCAGATGTCTTTGGAAGGTCATCTTTGTCACCTCTACCCCGGCCTCACTTCACAGACACCTAACTCCCAAGAGTCCCTGAGGGGAGGAGAACCGTCAATACTCTGGAGCTGATGGCGCAGAGCGATTTCTGGACCCTCCCATGCTCCCCCATGGCCTTAGGCTAATGGGTCACAGGAAGCCCTGGTGAAGAAAGGGGCTGGACCACATTCTGCCCAGCACATCATGCTCTCAAGTCTGCCACCTACAGCCTGAAAGCAGAACCATGTGACTTTAGGAACAACTTTGGAAGGAATTCTAAGGCCTGTGTTCTGATCCTAACTATGCCATGATCTGTCTACAACAAAAATGTAGCCATATGCTTAACCTCACTGAGCCTCTTGTCCCTCACTGGGATACTGGGACAATACTGTCTCCCAAGCTACAAGACTGTTGTGAGAGTTAATTTCCACTTAAACAGAAAATTCCACAACACCTGGCATCTAGCAAGTGCCAGTATCAGGCACCGCCGCCGCCAGCACAGCCGTCAGCACCCCAACACCTGGTATTCTAATGCTGGACAGTGGATTTGTTCCCTCAAAACCTCCAAAGCAACTGTCCCCGGAGAGAGCGTGGCATGGCGATCAAGGTTAGATAGTTGTGCAAATGTGAGCCTAGGCCAAGAAGAACATGACCTTTAAAAAGGGGTCTCTCCCATGCTCAAAGGATAGGCCAGGTGAGGCCAGCATGGCTATCTACATTCCTGGAAAGAGCCACATCAGAAACTGAACCCGCAGGAACCTAGATTGTGGGCTTTCCTACCTCCAGGGCTATGAGAAAATAAGGTTCAGTTGTGAAAGCCACATCGTTTGTGTTACTTCATTATGGCAAACCAAATACTACCACTACCATCATCATCATCACCACCCACATCATCAACTGTCTTAGTTGGGGTTTCTATTGCTGTGATAAACACCGCGACCAAAAGCAACTTGAGAAGGAAAAAGTTTATTTCAGCTTGCACTTCCAAGTCACATCTGTCACTGAGGGGAGTCAGGGCAGGAACTCGAGGCAGGAACCTGGAGGCAGGAACCTGGAGACAGGAACTGAAGCAGAGACCATGAATGAGTGCTGCGTACTGTCTTGCGCACAATGACTTGCTCAGTCTGATTTCTCTCTCTTTTTCCTGGAACTCGGTATGCATAGTCATGCATATCTCATAGTCATCCTCATAGTCCTTGAGCCCACTAGTCTGAAACTAACAACACAGGGACTTATCAGTCATTATGAAAGCTTGGCTTGTTCCTAATGAGTTTTTGTTTGTTTGTTTGCTTTGTTGTTTTTGTTTTTGTTTTTCAAGACAGGGTTTCTCTGTAGCTTTGGAATTCACTCTGTAGAACAGGCTAGCCTTGAACTCACAGAGACCCACCTGACTCTGCCTCAGCACTCTGTCAGAGTGCTGGGATTAAAGATGTGCGCTACCACACCTGGCTATCAATCTGCTTTCAACTAGGACCACCAGCCCAGAGATGGCACCACCCACCATGGACTGGTCCTTCCCATATTAATCACCAATTAAGAAAATGCCCACAGGCTTGCCTACAGACCACATTTTTGTTGTTGTTTTGGTTTGGTTTGGTTTTGCATTTTTGAGAAAGGGTAGCACATGTAGCCCTGGCTATCCTGAAACTTGCTATGTAGATCAGGCTGGCCTCAAATTCACAGAGATCCCTCTGCCTCTCCGCCTCTGCCTCCTGAGTGCTGGGATTAAGGTGTGGGCCATCACACCCCACGGGCCAATTTTACGGAGACATTTTCTCTACTGTGGTTCCTTCTTCTCAGATAACCCCAACTTGTGTAAAGTTGGCAAAACAAACAAAAGCTAACCATGACAATCACCATCATTGCCACTATCACCACAATCATCAACTCCACCATCGTCACCTTAGCCTTCTACCAATATCAATACAATCTCACCTTAATCATCACCATTACCCCACTATGATCAATGCCACCATTATTACAGAGAGCTGATTTTCCAATGGATGCCATGAGCAGGGTGTTCACTTGAGAGTATTCCCGGGCTCTGCCCATACCTGTAAAAGTGGGGCAAGGATTCAGAATTGGGAAGAGAGGAGAGATAAGCAGGTGTTGCCAAAGCAGGGCCTCAGTCCCCATGATGGGGCACTTTAGGCCTGATGTTCCTCCATGTTGTCCCACATCAGGACCTATGCTCCTTCACACTCTTGGGCTCAGGACTCCTTTTCCCAGAGAGAGTTCTAGTTTGCGCTCAGAGGCGATAAGACACTGATGACTAAGCCACTGGAATCCCAGGCATCCTCAGAGCTTGCTGTCTATGGGCAAAGGGCTTGGTGAGGGCAGCCCACCCTGCCCCGCTGGCCCTTCAGCTCTAGGGTTCTGCTCTCTTTCCCACAACAGAAGGGTCCCCAGAGAATGTTCCCCATAGGGGACCACTCATCCACTTCAACCTCCAAAGGCTCCAGACAGCACAGCACAGCTTCCTGGAAGGTTTGACTTGGACAGCTCTGGGCTCTGGGTCTCTTTCCAAGCATCCCCAGTCTCCAGGGGAGCCAAGTGGAGGACAGAGTGCTGGTGTGGCTATCTGTGTGTGTGTGTGTGTGTGTGTGTGTGTGTGTAATAGAGAGAGAGAGAGACAGACAGAGACAGAGACAGCTAGAGAGAGAGACAGAGAGAGATAGAAAGAGAGAGAGAGAGAGAGAGAGAGAGAGAGATAGGTTAACTAAGCTAAGGGTCCCCGGGACAGAGTTGAGTCTGTGCTATGTGTGACCCACCAAAGCTTCATTCGCTCAGTTCCTTTGGAAGCCACTAGAATAGTTTGCAATACTGCGAGGTCACGTGGAAAGTGCCCCGCACAAAGTCTTGTGAGTCACGTGGAAAGTGCCCCCGCACAAAGTATGCCACAGGCGCTTATTAACTCCTCATTCCTCCAAGGGTGGTTCCTTACCACACTGCAAGGAAGGACTCAGGAGCTGTGCACTTCATCCTTTCATGAAACAACTCCTCCTCCCTCTCTCTCTCTCACACACAGCTTGCTGGGGACATTCAGCATGCCTCACCCAGTTCATTCGTACCTCAGGATCTTTGTACCTGCTGTCCTCAGTTCAGGAACCATCTTTCCAAGAGCGCCCCAAGGTGGCTGCCCTTTCAAATGGGTCTCATCTAAGTGCCACCTTCCAGACCGGCTCCCAGTAGCCATAGTTAAGGTGACACAGGCCTGGTCACTCTCAAGAGATCACCTCAGAGGCATCACCCTTGGCTCACCTTCCTCCAGCAAGGGCCCTGGAAAGCCAGGAGGCAGAGATTGTCCCGTCCTCCCAGGCAACTTTCTCTGCTTGCTTGCAGTGGATGAGGTAACTGGATCCCATGAACCATATTTCTTTCCAGCTCAAACAAAAAGACTCCACAGACTTGGAAAAGTCCTCATTTTAGCCAATAACCAGTACAGGCCAGATCATGATTCATCCACCCTCTCTGTCCAGACAGCCCCTCCTCCCCTCACCCCAACCTCAGAAGCACTCCCCAACCCCTCCAGCCTCAGGGGTGGGTTAGCAGGGCATCAAGATCTCCCCTCCCCCGCCTGTCTGCCACTGGCATTTTTACCCAGCCTCAGGATGTCTCTGTCTGGAACAACTCGGGGGAAGTCGGGTCCCCCAGGGATCCCACCAGCCGGAAACAGCAGCAGAAGTGTGCTGGAGAAAGCGCTGAGTCAGCAGCAGTGCAGGGGATGCTGTCCCAGGGACGGCTCTGCCTGCCTGAGGCACAGCTCCCAGCCCTGCAGGGTCAGCACTTCGGGGAGACACCAGGCTAGACAGCAGGAGGAGAGTAGGTGCTCACAGAGCCAGCTCATTCAGCTTGCCAGGGACAGGTCCACCCAGCCTCGCTCAGTGAAGGGAAACTTAGTGTTCCAATCTAGGCTGGAAAGCATTTGCTAGACCTCAGTGGCTGGCCTGGCTTCTTTCATGTCAACTTGACACAAGCTGGAGTCACAGGAAAGGAGGGAGCCTCAACTGGCTCCCTCATAAGATCCAGCTGTAGGGCATTTTCTTAGTTAGTGATTGACGGGGAGGGCCCAGCCCACGGTGGGTGAAGTCATCCCTGAACTGGTGGTCCTGGGTTCTATAAAAAAAAAAAAAAAGCAGGCTGAGAAATCCATGGGGAGCAAGCCAGTAAGCAGCATCCCTCCATGGCCACTGCATCAGCTCCTGCGGCTCCTGCCCTGCTTGAGTTCCTGCCCTCACTGCTTCTGATGACGAAGGGAACTGTGAGTGAAATAAACCCTTTCCTCCCCGAGTGGCTTTGGTCGTGGTGTCTCATCACGGGAATAGTGATCTTAACTAGACAGTGGTCATCAGTGACACAAAATCTTAGTAATCCGGGGTTAGAGAGATGGCTCAGGGGTTAAGAGCACTGACTGCTCTTCCAGAGGACCCAGGTTCAGTTCTCAGCACCCAAAGGCAGTTCATAGTTGTCTGCAACTCCAGTTCCAGAGGACCTGAAAACAACAATGCACATAAAATAAATATTTTTTAAAAAAGAATCTTAGCAATGTAAAACTAGAAAGGGGTTTCCTTACCTTTGAAAAAGCCATTTGCTAAGAGAGACAGCATACGTCTTGCCATTACCAAAATATTAACAGGTTCTCAGGAACAGCAGACTCAAAGACTACACTCAGCATTGCCTCTGTGAAGGCTGTCATGGCCCTTCCCTCTGCCTGTCATCCACCAACTGCACAAACAATCGGAGCGCCAACATCAACTCTACCATCATTCATTCTACCACACCATCACCTGTACCCCTACTGTCTCCTCCTCCACCACCACTGCCATCATCCCTCTCTGCTGTCATCTCCTTTCTATCACATCCACCATCACCTCCCCCATCATCATCTCCCCATCATCATCTCCCTCATCCCCCATCATCACCTCCCCCACCATCACCTCCCCCATCATCACCTCCGCCACCATCACCTCCCCATCATCACATCCCCATCATCACATCCCCATTATCACATCCCCATCATCATCTCCCTCACGCCCCATCATCACCTCCCCCATCCCCCATTATCACTTCCCCATCATCACCTCTCCCATCACCACCTCCCCATCATCACCTCCCCCATCACCACCTCCACCATCATCACCTCCCCATCATCACCTCCGCCACCATCACCTCCCCATCATCACATCCCCATCATCTCCCTCATCCCCCATCATCACCTCCCCCATCACCACCTCCACAATCATCACCTCCCCCATCACCACCTCCCCCATCATCACCTCCCCCATCACCTCCCCATCATCACATCATCACCTCCCCCATCATCACCTCCCCATCATCACCTCCCCATCATCATCTCCCCATCATCATCTCCCTCATCCCCCATCATCACCTCCCCCATCACCACCTCCACCATCATCGCATCTCCCATCATCACCTCCCCCATCATCACTCCTCCCCTATCCTGGCCACCATCATCATCTCCGCCACCATCACATCCACCTTCTCCATTGTTATAGTCACCACAAGGGCCTATAGCTCGGCTGTCACAGACCTCCACACCCCTCCCCAAAAAGCATACCCACCCATGGTCACCAGGAGCCCAGGGCAGGGGAGGTCTGAGGTCCCCCCGTCAGACAGGTAGTCACTATGACCCCAGTGCCACAGCATCGTCCATGTGCTCTGGAGGGGTGGGGGGTGCCCTGCTCCACATCTGAGGTGCTGTCTCAGGAAAATCCCTCTGATTCCCTTGTCATAAAATGAACTCAACCACGTTGGGCAGTGGTGGCGCACACCTTAACCCCAGCACTTAAGAGGCAGAGGCAGGCGGATCTCTATGAGTTCGAGGCCAGCCTGGTCTACAGAGTGAGTTCTAAGATAACAAGGGCTGCACAGTGTAAAAAAAGAAAGAAAAAAAGGAATCAATTTCCAGGGCTGGGGCTGCAGCTCAGTTGGTAGGGTTCGTGCCTAACATGTGTGAAGTTCCATCCCCAGCATTGCATAAAACCAGGTGTGTGTGGTACACGCCTGTAACCCCAGCACTCACTGGGTGAAGGAAGAAGGATTAGAAGTACAAGGTCTCCCTTGGCTAGGTGCAGGAGAGAAGCTAGCCTTTCTCTGCTGCTCCCAGGTCCCTGTTCTCACTTATCCTAAACACTAGCACGGCTGTCCCCCTGCTCCACCCTGCTGTGGTTTCTGGGATACTTCCGTAGGCAAGTTCTAGAAAAGCCTTTCTGATCCACACTCACTGCTTCCAGGAGGGGTGATGATCCCCCAGAAGTCTGCTCAAAGCCAGACCGTGCGAAGAATGAGACCAAAGCAAGATGTGCTGAGAGTCACGGGAGAAGGCAAAAGCCCAGGCTGGCTACCCCCGAAGCCCGGGTCTCCAGCACAGCTCTGCGTAGGTGGGGCCCTGAGGAAATTGGACTTCTGGTTTAAGGAGCTCAACTTGTGTTAGATAGCAGGAAGGCCTTCCTCAGAGTGCAGGGTTGGTAGACAGTGGAGAGAGTGCAAAAGGAGCTTAGGAAGTGGGGAGGGTTTGAAGATGGCAGGGGAGGGGTTATATCCTTCCACGGTGAATTCCAGAAGGAGGAGTCAATTTATTCTGAGATCTTGTGGGGAGGCTAAGTGATGTTGCTTATGGGAGAATGGCTCTGGCAGCCCTCACCTCCAACCTCACAACAGGGTCTCGTGTGGAAATAAATAGGTTTGGGGAGGGCACTTGGGACTTAGCAGTCCAGCCCAAGCCTCATTCTCCACTATGTCAGATGCGGCTGAGGCCCAGAGAGGGCAAGTGACTTGATCCAGGTGGCACAGCCCAGCAAGGCTCAGTGGCCAGTCTTTCCTCCTGGGGTTGGACCCCACTTCCATCACAAGCCTATCTCAGGGTGGCCAGCTGGGCCCCAGATCCCTGAACTCTCAGTGTCCACCCACGTGCTGCACCCAGGGTCCAAGAGGCAGGCTGGGCTTGGTCACTCGCTGGCTGCCTGGAGTAGGCAACTCAGCAAGTTCCCTTCCTCAAGAGGAAGGCCAACAGGTCCTGGGTGCTGATGTAAGGTGCTCAGCTGCCAGGACTCTGCCGCATGGGTGTCTCCAGAGATTAGGGACCTGCAGCAGCAGACAGGAAGGGCTGACAAGAGACCAGCTACAGTCCAGAGCCCTTGCAGACGCTCTCGCAAGCCACAAGAGATGCAACACCCAGCATGGGAGAAGTTGCCATAGGCCGTCCAAGATCCTGAAGAAGTCTGAGCTCATTGACCTTGGGTTCCTTCCCCCAAAGCACCCAGTCACCTACCCATCCACCTGCCTGTCCGCCCATTTGTCTGCCTGCCCGTCCATCCGCCCGCCTACCCCTCTATCTTCTCACCCACCCACCCATCCATCCACCCATCCATCCACCTATCCATCCACCCATTTATCCACCCACCCATCCATCCACCCACCCACCATCCACCCATCCATCCACACATCCACCCATCCACCCACCATCCACCCATCCATCCACCCATCCACCCACCCATCCACCCACCCACCATCCACCCATCCATCCACCCATCCATCCACACATCCACCCACCCATCCATCCACCCACCATCCACCCATCCATCCACCCATCCATCCATCCATCCACCCACCCACCATCCACCCATCCATCCACCCACCCATCCACCCACCCACCATCCACCCATCCATCCACCCATCCACCCACCCACCATCCACTCATCCATCCACCCACCCATCCACCCATCCATCCACCCATCCATCCACCAATCCACCCACCCACCATCCACCCATCCACCCATCCACCCACCCATCCATCCACCCATCCACCATCCACCCACTGCACTGTAGTAAGTGCAGGAAACTGACTACAGAGCTCAACCATCCAGGAGTTCAAAGCTTGGCTCAGACACGTTCTGGCTGTGTGACTTTGGGCGGTCACTTAACCTCTCAGAACCTCAGCGTCCTTCCTCAGCAGGAGGTGAGTGGCCTCGGTGCCCCCTCAGCTCTGTGAGGGCCCAGTGCACCAGGAAGTGCTCTGTTCCGTGCTCACACCCGTTATCCAGCACTTGGGGGGCAGAGGCAGGAGGATCTAGAGTTTGAGGCCACCCTGAGCTGCACCCAGTCTCAAAACAAACAAACACAAGCGTTGGTGGCCATCCCCAGGGCACAGTGATGCCTAAAACGGGGTGGAAATTCTAAAGTGGGATTTAAACATGGGGGGAAGACAGAGCCTCCCCGATCTGTGCTGCCAGCCACGTCTCCAGCTGCTGCTGACCCAGACAACATTCAAGCCCTGGCCACGGTCACCTCATCCCTAAGGGAAGACGAGAAACAGCTGAGATGTGACCTTTGACCTCACTAGACACCCCCACATGCACCCAGGGATGTGAGTGGGGGGTCAGAGATCCAGTCTCTCACCCCCCTTGTACAGGGTTTTGTGGGTGTTCTCTGAGGACAGTCTCAGCTCTGATCTCTCAACACTCGGGACCCTTTGGCTGCTCAAGAAAGCACAGTTGCAGGAATCTAATTGACTCTAGGAGTCTCCCAGACCAGGCTGGAGAGCCTTGAAACTCACCTCAAAGAAGAGAAGCCTCCTTCCCCTCCTCCCCTTCCTCTCCTTCCTCCCCCTCTCCCCCCTCCTCCCCCTCCTCCCCCTCCTCCCCCTCTTCCCCCTCCTCCCCCTCCTCCCCTTTCTCCCCCTCTCTCCCCTCCCTTCACAGTCCAGCATCCACAGGGGGCCTGGTCCCAGGAAGAACTCAGTTCCTGCCTACACCATCACCATGGCTCCTATTTCAGACAAGCCCACTTAAGCCCAGAGGCCTGTGGCTTGCTCAGACACACAACTGGAAGACAGACTTGAGACCCCAGCCCTGTGTTCCTGTCACCTTGCCATGCGCCCTGTCCCTCATCCTCATGAGCCCACATCACTGGATGGAGGAGGCCTGAAAACTGTAGAGGCCCAGAGTCCTGCGACCTCTTCTCCTGCCTTCTGCCACCTAGATCAGCCCCTTCCAGTTCTCTGACTGAACACAGCTCCTCAAACCTGAGGGAGATGCCCGGGGTCCATTCAGGGAGGGACAGACGTCACAGAGCCTCTGGCACCAGTGTTTCTGGAAAGGCTGGTTTATAAGCTTGGCTATTTTTCACTCTGCAGCTGCTGCCATAAAGTGCTCCCACAAACCCCCACTCAGGGAGGAACAGCTGGAAAGGGTCTCCAGGGCCCAGAGTGGCGCCAAGTTCCCCCACCCCTTGCTATTTCTGAGCAATCAGTGAAATCCTGAAATTAAACCTCCTGAAAAAGAGGCAAATCCCTGTTCCACATCGCCCAAGGCTCACCCTTTCTCCAGGGCAGAAGAGCGAGGTCGGCCTGGCTCCCAGCTGGGCCTCATGTGGCCAAATAGACCAGAAAGAACAGGGGCTGGAGGCGGCTCAGCAGCTGAGAGCACTGCAGTTTTTTTGTTTTTGTTTCTGTTTTGTTTTGGTGTGGTTTGGTTTGTTTTTTTGAGACAGGGTTTCTCTATAGCTTTGAAGCCTGTCCTGGAGCAGGCTGGCCTTGAACTCACAGAGATCTGCACGCCTCTGCCTCCCAAGTGCTGGGATTAGATGCACGTGCCACCACTACCTGGCAACACTGGTTGTTTTTCCAGAGGATCTTGGTTCAATTCCACATAGCATAAAATATAAATATATATTCATATTATATATATTTTATATACATAAACTATAACTCCAGTTCTAAAGGCTCCGACACCCTCTTCCAGCCTCTGCCCACACCAGTCACATACACAGTGTACACACATGCATATAGACAAAATACCCACATACATGAGAGAAAACACAGTGCTGCTTTAGGCCAGGGTTTCCAACCCGATCAACCCCAAAACAGCCACAGAGGGACCCAAGGTGATTCTTTAAAAAAAAAATTTATTTATTATGTATACAGTATTCTGCCTGCATGACAGAAAAGGGCACCAGATCTTATTACAGACGGTTGTGAGCCATCATGTGGGTGCTGGAAAGTGAACTCAGGACCTCTGGAAGAGCAGCCTGTGCTTTTAACCTCTGAGCCATCTCTCCAACCCCAGGTGATTTTTGTTTGTTTGTTTGTTTTGTTTTTTTGCCCTCCCCACAGGGTTTCACTGTAGCTATTAAGTCTGTGCTGGACCTTGCTCTTGTAGACCAGGCTGGCCTCAAACTCTCAGAGATCCACCTGCCTCTGCTGGGATTAAAGGCGTGCACCACCACCAACCAGTTCAGGTGATTCTTTTTAAAACGTATTTATTAGTCAGATATGATGGCACAAACCTTTAACCCCAGCATTTGGGAGTCAAGGACTTGTAAATCTCTGTGAGTCTGAGGCTAGCCTAGACTACATATTGAATTCTAGGGCAGTCAACACTACATAATTCAACACTGCCAAAAAAAATTACAAAAAAGAAAGAAAATAGGTATTTATTTACACATTTTGTGCGTGTGTGTGGCTGAGATTATGTGTGCACCCATGCACGCAGGAGCCCTTGTAGACCAGAAGAGAACACTGAATCTCCTGGAACAAGAGTTGCAGATGGATGTGAGCCCCCAGGTGGTGCTGGGAGACAAACCCAGTCCCGAGAGCGCTCTCACCACTGTCCCGTCGCTGCAGCCCCCTGGCTCCTGTGGTCGGTTCACTGTGACAGAATGCCCAGCAAACACACCTTAAGGAAGGCTTTAACCTGGCTCATGGTCTGAAGGATGCAGTCACTCATCGCCTGGACGGCTCTGTGGTGACGCTGAGGCAGCTCACACCACTCTGTCAGGAAGTGGAGAGATGAATGCCAGCTCTCAGCTGCCCTTCTCACTCCACCCGAGCACAGGATGTGCTGTCTTCGGGGTGGGTCTTACTCGGTTAAACTTCTCTGGAAACCCTCACAGAGGGGCCCACAGGTGTGTCTCTCAGGTGACTCCAAGTCCTGTGGGCAACAGTGAGGACCAGCCACAATTCTGATCCCCACTAAACTAGAGGCTCCCTGAAGTCATGTCTGGCCTACATCCTCACCGCCATCCCGTGTTCAAAGCTCCATGTGGCCACATGATCTTGGACTTTATCTCTCTAAGTCTCCATTTTCCTTTTTCATTCAGACCCTAGGGATGGGTTTTGCAGTGCCGTGGAGCAATTACAGCACATTACTTTTTGCACTGGAAGAAGGCGCAGTAAGGAAAGTTCAAGAAGCACGCTGCCGGCACATCGGCATCACTAGAGCCACATGGACATTTGGACTAGGCAGATACGGAAATGTGAGCTTTTAGTAGTTTATCACTTTAGACAATTTCATACTTGTACATAGTACGCTTCTACCATCCTCACCCCCTCACCCCTCCACACCCCACCACCTCCTCTCATCCCTTCTGCTCCTACTGAACCCTTTTATCCCAACTTATTCCCCTCCACTTTTGTGTCTGTTTGTGTCTCTCTGTGCATGTATGTTTGAATAGACCGTGGTGCGCATGTGTGGAGGTCAGAGGGCAGCCTGTATGTAGGAGTCAGTTCTGCCTGTGTCTCTCTGTGCATGTATGTTTGAATAGACCGTGGTGCGCATGTGTGGAGGTCAGAGGACAGCCTGTATGTAGGAGTCAGTCCTCTTCTTCCACCATGAGGGTCTCAGGACGAACCCAGCTCACCAGGTTTAGCAGCAAGCTCTCCTGCCCACTGAGCTCTCTCACAGGCCCTAGCCCATCTTTCCAATAACACTCGTAAGATGCCCTTTTCATCCCATCTTCACACAGCAACAGATACCCAGAGAGGTGAGGTCACATGACTGACAATGGAGCTGGCATTAAACCACTATGACTGGGATAAAAAAGTTTTGCAGAGGGCCACTTTCTGCTTACCTCTGTTCTCACCTGAGTGTGACCCAGTCCTGTCCCTGGGCCTTACCCCCAGGGTGAGGAAAGAGAGGTGCCGGCTTCTTTCTGTGGCTCGTCAACCCCTCCCCCAGCATGGGACACCAGCAACACACACACACACACACACACATACACATGCACACACACGCACACACATATCACTCACCTGCACATACACAAACATGTGCGCATGCACGCACCCACTCACAAGCACACACTCACACACATGACCGCATGCACAGACACACATGCACACGCACACATGCACATACACACATGCATACACACATACGCACACTCATCTGCACACACACAGCATGCGTGCATGCACGCACACACTCACAAGCACACACACACACGACTGCATACACACACATGCACACACAGTGGAGCAGGCCTGGCTGCAGACAGATGGACAAGTTATAAAAGGATGGCCTGTTCAGACCTTGGTTCCCCTGGGGGACACTGTGGCTGTCTCCCTTGACCTTCAAGTCCGGTTCTATACATGTGGTTCCAGTCTACAACTCAAGATCTCCCTCTATGGATTCCTGGCTATATTCACAAAACAGCCCTGCTGGGTAGATCCCTGCAGGTGTGGAGAAATTCACTCACCTACCCATCCATTCGTCACTCCTCCCTCCCTCCACCATCCCTCACAGAACACTCAGGATCTCTCCACTGAGAGCTGAACCCCTGGCTGTGTAATCTGGGCCACTAGCTGAGTTTCCTTCTTTGGGTTGTGGAAGTTATACCAGCGCTCACTTCAAGGTGCTCAGAGTGGGCCGATGCCTGTGTTCATCAGGGGCTACTGCCGTGGCTGAGCCCCGCAGGTGTGGAAGGACCCGGATAGGGTCTAGGCCAGGAGCTGAAGGCTGAGGTGGAGTTAGCATGGCGTGCAGTATGGGAGGGTGGGAGAGAGTCATGACACGAGGAATAGCACTGGAGGCTCTCGGGCCGCCTCCTTCATCCCTCCCCCTCCAGGATCAGAGAATACCACCATTAAGGCCATGTGCCCATATTCTTTGGAGAGTTCTCCTGGAATTAGTGAGAGGCTGCTGCACCGAGAATTGTTTCCAGTGTTGTCTTGGCATGACCCCAGGCAGCTTCTGTACTTCCAGCCACAGTCAGAACTCAGCAGCAAGGAGAGCCCGGCACCAAGAGCAACAGAGCCACACAGCACACTAGAATGGGAGGTGTTTAAGTGAACAGAGGCAACTCTGCTGGTGTTCACGGAGGAAGCTGGGCTGGGCTGGGCTGAGAGGAGGGTCCTTCCCAACCGCACAACAGAGGCCATTGTGTTTCCAGAAGCCTAAGCATGGGCCTTTCAGACTGGATGTGGGATCCTTGAAGAATCAGGGCTATAGGAGACAGCCTCCCTGCCACCACCCTTGTGGGTACCTGGCACATGTTCCCAAATCCTGCCACATCTGGATTCCAGAGAGCAGTTTCTGGGCCCAAATAGGAGCTTACCAACACAGAAACTCACCATCAAAGGGAATAAAGAAGCTAGAAGTGTGGGGGGGGTGTTGAAGGCTGGGTGGGTGTCATTGTCCCTGAGGCCCCATTAACACTCACCCCACCTCGGAGAATGGGCAGCTGTGCCCTCACCGCTGCCCTGTGCCACAGTGCAAAGAGGAAGTGGCTGTGGTGTGGCCCCAGCAGCCGCAGAGCCAGGCAGCAGTGTGTCGTGTGTTTGACACACTACCCCCAGGGATCCTCAGGCACGTGGGCCCTGACACCTGCGGGCACCCATTTTTCTCTTTGCCACCCCCATCCTCAGCTCTCGGACCTGGTTGATGCCCTCCCCTGATGCTTCCCACAACCAATGAACACCCCTGACTGCAGCCATGGATAGTCCAGAGACTTGAGCCAGATCAAGGTTTATTATGTGTTAATATCTCCACACCTGAAGAGCTGAGGAGTCCCTGATTGGAGGTGCAGGGAACTCCCCAAGGCCCCCAATAGGACAAAATCTCCACACTGTCAAAGACTGAAGAACGGTGTGGGCTCAGGCTGCCAGACCACTGTGAGCAAAGGGTGGGCCAAGCCCCTACTCTGGGCTGGGTGTCAGAAGCCAGAACAGTTGTCCCAAACGTCCCTTGGCCCCAGGTTGCTTCAGGGCCCTGGCAGAGGAGAGCTCTGCTCATCCCCTCATCCCAGCATCGACAGCAAGATGAGGTGCCCACTCTCAAATCGGGGTTGCTTGACACTTGAGAGAACCGGACTCCCTGCATCTCACATTCCAACTATGAACCAAATCATCCAATGGAGTGCCCTAGGGGAAACCGAGAACGGTATTTCCCAGAGTGGGTGCTGTGAGGCTGGGCTTTGCAGCCATCTGTCACAGCCCTAATACTAATGCATGGGGGAAAGAGAAGCGAAGCCAGACCAACAGGAACCCTTAGAGTAGGTGCATCAGCTCGGAGAGGGCACAGCGGAGCCTCAACTCACGTGACTTTGAGTTTGTATATCCACGGAGTGCCTAGGGGAACTCTGTGATGAGGCAGGGAGCCCCTGCAAGGAGCTTCATAACTAATCAAGTCCACTAAGCAGAGGCAGAGTGACACCGGCATTCTGGGGATGGGGAGACGAGAAGGCCACTCTCTGCAGTTCCTGGCGCAACTGGACACAGGCTGTACCTTGTTTTTCCTGTGGGGCGTGAAGGCAGCTGAGGACCATGACAAGCCCATCCACTTGACATCGTTCAAATCCGGCAGCCCTGCTTGTCTTCACAGCCGAGATGGAACCGGCAGTGTTTGCTGCCTCACCCGGGGCCTCTGGCTTTTTACTCTTCTGCTGCATGGCTGCTTGTGGGGACAGCCTTGTTGCAGCTCCATCTGGGGTGTGTCTGTCATTCCTCTCGCAGAGAAGTGGTGCTTTAGGGTGAAGCCCCCAGGATGGCAAGAGGCATTAAAGGCTCTGGAACTTGGCAAGGTGTGTCCTCGGGTGCACCAGAGGTCATCAGCTCTGCCCATTCAGGGTCAGGATTGGCAGCAAAGAAGCAGTCAAAGCAAAGGCCTTTCTTGACCAAGGGGGGGATCCTGGAGGACCCGACAGCCAGACTCAGCACTTCTGGGGCCGGTTAGACACTGGGGGAGACGCTGCCGCAAGCACAGGAACTTTCAGAGGGTCCGTCTGGTCTCCGGGATTCCTCTGCTACAGAGAAAGACCCTTCCTGTCCCGCTTGGCCCTCACTGGCTTTAGGAGCCCCTATAACCTCTGCTGAGCCTGACTCTTCTGAGACCCCCAGCTTCTCTGTGGTGGCCCCACATACTGGGGCTTCCTGGACCTCCTCCTGGCTGCTCGGCACCTCAGCCTTCACCGGCTTTGTTCCTTCCCCACTGCCTGGCACCACTCTGGCTGGAGACCGGAGGTTCTGGGTAGCGGCCAGAATGTCAGCCTGGAGCTGCTGGGAGGAGCCCATGGCCTCTTCCTGCCGGCTGTCAGGTGCCCTGTCAGGGACCTCGCTGAAGGCAGGGGGGCCCCCAGCCCGGTCACTCTGGTTCACATACTTCTTCTCCGGGAAGGAGGATGGGTAGTAGGCTGTGGCCTTGTGCTTCTGGCGGGTGATGAGCGCGGCGCAGACGATGAACATGAGCAGGAAGGCCAGAGAGCCCACCACCGCAATGAGCATCACGTACTGGCGGAAGAAGTCCATGATCCCATCCAGGAGGTTAGTGGGGGGCGCCGGGCCCTCCAGAGCTGTGGGCTGGGGTCTCCCAGACGTGGGGCTGAAGGTTGGAGTCTGGGGTGGCGGCAGGCTGGGGGAAGAGGCTGAGGAGCCCTCAGCTTCCCCACTGCCCCCCACATCCTCCAGGAAGGTGGCTGGGAGGGACACAGAGTAGGCCTCTACAGGCACAGGCCTCAGAAGCAGCAGAAGAGACAAGAGGAGGCTGGAGTCCATGTTGACATCAGAACCTGCGGGGAAGCAGTAAGAGCGAAATCAGGCCGAGTCTTCTGTGCCTCCAGGGTCTCGGGTCTCAGGAGTAGTTCCTGAGGACAACAGAGCCCAGAACACGGTCCAGCAGTCACTTAGCTGAACCCCTCACCGTGTCAACGTGAACACACTCCCAGGCTGTTGTACACGGAAGGCCACCTGCCCCACTTCCTTCTGGTGCTCCTGAGGACAGAAACTGCGTCTTGCTCACCTTGGAGTCCTCAGTGTCTTGCACCCGCGTATACACTAAGTGCCCGATAGATGCTCCTGCACCCATGTAGCTGGATTCACATATCTACTTATGCTCTCATGGTTTACTGGACATGGGACATCAATTGAAGATGTGTGCAAAGCCAGAGGATGACCTCAGGTGTCATTCCCCTCAGCACCCTCCACTCCATTTGCCAGGCGGGGCCTCTTGCTGGGACCTAGTGCTCATGAGTTAGGACAGGCAGGCTCCAAGAATCCTCCTGTGTCCCCCTCCCTACTGCGGTATCACAGGCATGTGCCACCATGCTGGCTTTTGACACGGGTGCTAGAGACACGACCCAGGTCTTCCAGAGTCACCACCTGGGCCATCTCCTAGCCCAAAGAGAGATTTATCAGGGCCAGGCAGTGGTGGTGCACGCCTTCAGTCCCAGTACTTGGGAGGCAGAGGCAGGTGGATCTCTGTGAGTTCAAGGCCAGTCTGGTCTACAGAGTGAATTCCAGGACAGCCACGAATGTTGTATAGAGAAACCGTGTCTTGGGGGGAAAAAAAAAAAAGCAAGCAAGAAAGAAAAGAAATTTGTCATGGAAGCCTGAGAGCTACCCAGTGGGAGAAGGGGCTATGATTGTACCCATTCCCAGTTGGAAACAGGCTCAGGGGATCAAGTGACTTATCCAGGGAGAGCTGGCAGGCATAAAGGAAGCAATGCCCTGAGGACTCTGGCAGATGGGGGTAGGGTGGGAATCAGATGTCTGAGGGACACCTCTGCACAGGAAGTGTCCCCAGGACACCATTACCCTGGGACCTTGGTAGCTCTGGCATAGGCTTTTTCAATCAACTCACTTCCTTTTCCAGAAGATTCTAGGCTTTGAAGCTACCAGGCCCGCACACACACATCACATACATGTGTACCCTCACACATGTAGGAAGCCTGGCTGCCAGGAAGGGGGTCAGGGCATTTGTGACCCCAGCCCCCAATCCTCAGAGGCCTAGACTCCTCTGTGAGCCTCCAAAAAACGCAAGAGGTTCCAGGGGAACCACAGTTCCTGGGGAGACAGAGCTAGCTAGCACTGCAACCCCTCTCTAGTGCCGCGGCCCCTCCCCACAGCCACCACTAAATGGGAACCAGATGCTCCCCTCCCACCCTGGAAGGCTGCTCCTGGCATGAAAACCCCCCCAGGCCCCATCTGGCCCAGACAGCCAGGCTAATTAATAAATTCCTCATTGCCCAAGTTTACACTAACTCTCCCAGTCAGGAGAATAGAAGCTGGAGTTCAGACCGTTGCTAGCCCAGCGGAGCGCTCTGGTCCCCTGGCTGGCTAGGGCTAGGAGTCTAATACAGAGAAAGTTTCAGGGCGCTGTCCCAGGGGTCTCCCTTGGAGGACTGAGATGGGGAGTCAGAGGCAGGCAACAGACCCTACAGCAAGTTCCTGAGCTGCACCATGGCCGAGCTCCTGCCTGGTGAGACAGGTGGCATTACCTGCCTCCTGTGTGGCAGGGACTCAGGAGGCTGGGCATTTAGTGACTGTCCCAGTGGCCTGAAGTCTTCCAGCTATGTGCACTGAGCCCTCGCTATCACAGGAAACTGGCATCAGGGTGCCCCGCCCCCACCCAAAGGAGCCCAGATCAAGTCATTGATGGAGCATCTCTCGGCCTCCCGTCTTTCCAGTCAACTCTGGGTGGCTGACAGCACCACAAGGCTGTGGGGATAGTTACGCTGGTCACTTTTATTGTTAAACTCTTATAGTTTTATTCGCAAAATGCTTTCTGTCTTGGTTGGGTCTGCAGCAGGGGCGACTGCACCAAGCATCTGGTCAAATTGGCTCAAACCGCAAAAGACCAAAGTTCATTTCAGATGGTAAAAAGAGGCTAAATGGGCCAGCAAGACGGCTCAGCAGGAAGGGAACTTGCTGCCAAGCCTGATGCCCTGAGTTGATCGCCAGGGCCCACAGGATAGACGGAGAGAACGTCTCCCACACCTTGTTCTCTGACCTCCACTCGTACACCATGGCCTGCACAGGCCCCGAAGACATATAGAAATGTAATAAATTTTTAAATGATTAAATTACCGAGGGATTTGTTATACTTATTTTTTTCTTTTTCTGCTGCACCAGGGCTTCATATGTGCTAAGCAAGTCTTCTGCTGCTGAGCCCCAGGGCTCACGAACAGTACGGCTGAGGCCTCCATGGAGGATGATTTCTATCAGCCCTCTTCCGAGGTCCAGGCCTACAGCAGACACCTTCAGGTTCAGAGTAGATGGTGACATGTCCTAGGACATATAGATGATACGTGACCGGGCTAGGTTTTGAGTCCTCTGTCGGGAATGTGTTATTCTGTTAGGGTGTGCATGTATGTGATTGCATGTGCACGCATGTGGAAGCCAGACAACAATCTGCAGCATTATGCCCAGGAGGTCTCTCTCTGAGAACTAGAGTCACCAAGTTGGCTAGGCTGGCCCCTGTCCCCGCCTTTCCAAGGCTGAGATTTGGGGTGCACATGGCTATGCCTACCTTTTTATCTGGGCGTTGGGCTTCAACTTATTTTTTTTGACAAGCATTTTACTGACCTGCTCCCCTTTCTACACCTTCCCCTTTCTGGGGTGGTGCTGGGGACTGAGCCCGGGCCCTTTGCAGCTGGGCAAGGGCTTTGCCACTGACCCCAACACTGGGTCAGTACCTGGGAGGCAGGATAGCAAATTTAAAAACGTCTTGGGCTACATATTAAGACGCTGTCTAATAATACGGTTGTGGCAAGTGAGGACTGTTGCTCCAGAGGGACAGGCCACCATGACTACAGTGCCTGAACACCGCACAAGTCCCCAGGCATACTGACTGACCCCAGATACATCAGCTGGAAAGTCACTGGGCCAGCTTCATCAACCTTGCCGCCATTATGTCTAAATCTGCCAGCTGTCTCCTCAGGGCCTTACTTTCCCCATCTTCAAATGGGCAGCAGTGGGGCGACTCCAGGCCGAGACTCAGAGAGCTGCTGGGATTGCGAGAAAACATTCTAGAACTGACGGACAGGCTTGATCCCACAGAAAAGCTGGAATTCAGGAACGGAATGCGCCAGGCAGGATAAGCCAGCATTTTCCTCTCAGCAGACCCAAGACGGTCCTCACTTGCTCTGGCCCTCAATAGCCCCAACAGAAGAGCAGAGCACACATGCATACATGTATGCATGGACACACACATGCAGACAGCAATGCCCCAGACAAGAGAACACTGGCCTCCCGTTGGCACCCCAGACCAGCCAAAGGGATCCAGAGGGAGCAGCAGAAACTGCTCCTGCCTCAAAAGAGCAAGACCCTAACTCCCAGAGCCCCTCACCTTCCTCAGTCCCTCCAGGCTCTCCTAAGAAAGGCAGCCAAGTGTGGGGACTCAGCCCTGCACGGAGCTAGCCAAATCTTGCAGGAGATGGCTAGGTGACCCTGAGCAGTTCCTCTGAACTCTCTGGGCCTCAGTTTCCTCCCTGTGGAGTGGAAGAGCTGATCTGAAGAGGCCTGAAATGACTGCTAGACCTGTCAGGCCCCCTTAGCTGCCTTCTGGGAGGGCAGGGCCTACTTGGTCTCCTGGATCCATCCTAAACAGGACTCAGGATCTCAGGCCGGTAAACCTGTTTCCAGCCCAGCAGAGCCCTTTGGAGAGGTGGCTCCGAGCAGCTGCGTCTGGGACTGGACGTGTCCGCTCCCTGAGCTCCAGCTTCCTTCCACATCTATGCAATGGGGACCGGCCACAGAAGTGCCTGGCACATACGTGTCAGCAAGGGGACGCAGCCGACACTCCAGGACCCTCTCTCTCAGGAGCTGCTGCTTGAAATCGAGATGGTTAGAATAGGCAGATGAGGAAATGTACCCCTAAGGACTGGGTACCCCAGGACCTGAGACTGACTGCCTAGCCAGAGCCTCTGTTCCACCCCCACCCAGAAACTGGGGGCCAGGGATGGAGAGGTAGGCCATGGAAACCTGGCTTCAATTAGACTTGGGGGAGGGGGTTCTGGAAGAAGCATTATATCCAAGCCCATTTCCCTGGAGCTGCCAAGGACAGGGACCCCTTGAAAAGCAGCCTGGAAGAAGGCTCAGGTCTCGGAGCCCACACACAAGTTTACACACTCGTACTACCAGCAGCAGCGTCGGCGGCAGCGTCGGCAGCAGCAGTCTGAGCCCACAGCACAGCTCCAAGACACGCCAGCAAGCTCCCACAGCCTCCAGCTCTTGCACGTACACACACATACGCTAATGGGTGGTATCGGACATCCCAGGCACAGCCTGCAGCCGCACATGAGACAAGTTCCCACCAGAAGCACAGTAGCCTTGGAAATGACACCCCGACATTCCCACCACATACATGCACAGTTCTGGGGACCCCAGCACCCATGCACACACATTTTACCACAGGGTACTCACAGCCTCAAACACACACTCGTATTGTACTACCCACATTCAGGGATCCCGGCAAAGTTCTCCAAGAGTCTCCAACTCCAAACTCCAAACCATCTCAAACTTCCAGGGCTGCAGGCTGGGACTTACCGGCTCCCGGGGAAGGAAGGCCTGCCAGGTAGACGAGCCTGGCCCACTAGAGCCCGACAGTCTGCTGTCTGCCGCCAGCTGCTCTGGCTGGTGCCTGCCCGCCTCAGCCTCCAGGCCCTCCTCCTTCCTCCTCCCCGCCGGGCTGGAGGGCCAGCTTGATTTCATTAAGAGAGCTTGGGGTGGGGACAGTGTAGGGCGGGTCTATGCCGGGCCACACGCAGTCCCACCCTCCTCACACTCCAAGCTTGCTTCCTCCTGACCTCAGGTCCCCTGGGCAGACTCAGACAGACTGACAGACCGAGGGGCTTCTAGGAGCGCTTCCTCTCGAACGTCCAGTTGAGGTCTTCCCCATCCCCCCACCCGCGTTCCCTGAGGGACGAAGTCAGGAGGCTCTGAGGCCCATGGAAGTGGGAAGGAAAACTCTCCATGGTCCATTCCAGCTGTGACTCAGGGTTTCCAGACTTAGGGTGCAGAGTGGGAATGGGGGTGTTTCAGGGAAGCCTGTTGGCTCTGAGTTCAGGCACTGTCCCGGCTCTTCCTCCCAAGTCTCAGTTTCCTCATTCTTGGGGATGAGAGGGAGCTCCCTCTGAGGTACTGGCATTCTACCCCACAAAGCCCCAGCAGGACAACTTGAGCAGAAGTTAAGAGCCCGGTCCACAGAAGTGCAAAGAAGATGGGGGAACTCAAATGGTGAGGTCCCGAGGACTGCAGCTAACAGCCCTAAAACACTATGGACGTCTTCTCACTCACTCACTCACTCACTCACTCACTCACTCACTCACTCACTTACTCGCACACTCACCCACTCAGGCACGCACTCACTCACTCACACACTCACCCACTCAGGCACGCACTCACTCAGGCACTCACTCACTTACCCACTCTCACACTCATGCATTCACACTCACTCTCACACCCACTCACTCATCCACTCAGGCACTCGCACACTCACTCATTCATTCACTCACTCATGTACGCTCTCACGCACGCATGCACTCACTCTCACACCCACTCTCACACTCACTCACACACTCAGCACTCTCACACACACCCACTCACACACACTCACTCATACACTCACCCACTCACGCACTCTCTCACACACTCACACACCCACTCACTCACACAGAGGGCCCACGGGGATGCTGAGCAAAGGGGGGCCTGGCAAGGCGCTCGAGGTAGTGAAGGAGTGAGGGTGGTCCTGGCCATGCCTAACCTGCCTTACTTAGACTAGACAGCAGTTAAAGGGGCAGCCAGACCTCCCCAGGGCCATTTCCCAGGGAGCAAGTCCTGTTCCCAACAGACTGAGGACTCCTGTCAGGACTCTGGTCCTCAGGGAGGGCCAGATCCCCAGCCTCATCAGGGATCTGGGAGCTTCCGGCATGACTTGGCTTCAAGCATCCTCCTCCTCCGTGTCCAGCAGCCACACAGAATCCTCGAGCAGTGAGGCCAGTGTCTTGACCCCTCTTTCTTTCCCCGAATGCAAGTCACCTTGGGGAGACCAAGGGCTATAATGTCCCCAACTAAGGTCCCTAGCTCACATAAGCAATACTCTTTACCACGGAGGCTGTCGTGACACAATCACAGGGTATAGACAATGTAGGTCCCAGATCAGGGTCTATGCACACCTGTCTTCTGCCCCAGGGATACAGGGCTCGCCTTGGTGCTGACTGGGGCTGGCTCCAGACTCAGATGCCAGAGTCCACGTGTGTTCAAGTTCCTCATGCAACTCTACAAAGTGTCTGTGCAGAACCAGACTTCCTGCCCCACCCCCACCCCGGTGTCCCTTAACTCATCTCAGTGTGCCTTGGTGCCTCTTCTTCCTTTTCATTTCCCTCTTTTCTTCTGAGTCTCCTGGACTCCAGGCTGGCTCAGATTTGACATGTGACCGAGTACATTCTTGAGCTTCTGATCCTCCTGCCTCTACCTCCAGAGTGCTGGGCTTTCATCCCCCAGCACGGACAGCATGGGACTCAGGTTTGCATGCCTGCGAGACCTGAGCTGCCTCCAGGTGACTGATTCTTCTGCGGTAAGGAACAGGTCGTTGCTCTACTCGGCTGTCAAAAGCACGATGTTAATGGAAAGTCTGCACCTGCTCAGTGCGAATGTAGTCATCTCTGCTGACCCCAAGGACACAGGGCCCAATCAATGTGAATGTAGTCGTCTTTGCTGACCCCAAGGACACAGGGCCCAATCAATGTGAATGTAGTCATCTCTGCTGACCTCAAGGACACAGGGCCCAAAGATGCAGGGAAGCCACATCTTGTCACTTGAGAGAGGCCTGCCTTGCAGAGTCTGGTGCCCACAGGTTCTGGAGGTGTGAGAGAGAGAAGTTTCAGAACAGGAACCTGAGGCTCACAGTGGAGTGGCATGGCCGGCGTAGTGGAAGGCTGGGCACAAAACCCCTTCTGAGGCATCAGTTTCTATTTCCAGATCTTCCGAACTGTCAGCACCAGGTCAGTTTCTACCTCAGACTGGACCATCCCCACAGCACAGCCCTCTCTAGGGAATGTGGGACCACACATGCGCGTGCACACACACACACACACACACATCTATTAGCACATGCATGTGTTCACACAACACATACAAAGGTACACACAGGTATACCATTCCTCACCGTGCACCCCCACCCGTAGCCTGTAGATGCTCAGCAAATGCCACTCATGAGCAGAGACAAAAGAGCCCAGCACCCGGCCACCACAAGCCACAGCTCTTTCCCGGGGCCACACCTAAACTCCAGTT
Source organism: Myodes glareolus (assembly GCF_982192425.1). Lineage (NCBI taxonomy): Eukaryota > Metazoa > Chordata > Mammalia > Rodentia > Cricetidae > Myodes > Myodes glareolus. The sequence goes on from NC_142027.1 coordinate 131,553,847, forward strand.
TGGGTTCAATGCTAGTCACCTCAGGCTCCCACCTAGAGACATTCCAAATTTCACTCATTTTGCAGATACATCCCAAGACTCTGGCATCCAGCTCACAGTCAGGTTTTTGGAGCCAGTAATGGGCAAACAGGCCCGAGTTCACAAAAGAGGTAGGAGAATGGCAATCAACAAAGGAACCACAGAGGGACCCCTGCCTGCACCTGGACTGAGCTGGGAGGAGTCACTCAGGGCTCCATGCACTAGGCAGTCAACTCCGTCCCAGGCTTCCACTGTAGGTAGTGACTACATTCTGCCCTCAAGGATGGAGAGAAGGTACTTAGAAAGGCACCAAAGCGGGAGAATTCCCGGCAGCTGGACCACACGTGACGTGCAAAGGCCCAGGAGCACAGTGCCACCGAGGCAGCCCCTAAATACTGTCAGGCCACATCTCTGGGGGCAGAGGACTGCTTGTTTGGGACCCTATCCTGACTCTAGCATCTAGAGCCCTGGTTGTCAACCTTCCTAAAGCTGCGACCTTGTAATACGGTTCCGCATGCAGTGGTGACCCCCAACCATAAAATTATTTTGTTGCTACTTCATAACTGTAATTTTGCTACTGTTATGAATCGTAATGTGAAGATCTGATATGCAGGATAGCTGATCTGGGCCCCTGAGGGGGGTGTGACTCACAGGTTGAGAACCTGTGGGTTCTGGTCTAGGACAGTACCAGAAACACAATGGGGCTCTCAATAAATGACGCCAACTGCCTGAAGGACGCCTCTGCCATCTGATTCTGCACCTTCAGGCCTCGGTCAGCCAACGCTATAAGAGAAGTTCTGCCCTTCCACAGTGTCTCACAGCACGTCCCGCAGTTTCTGGGGCACGTGTGGGGCCCTGCGATGGCATCTATGGGGCGTGGGCAGGCCCGTGGTGTGGAGCACAGGGTGGGCTGTTCACTTGCAACCCATAATTTCAGAGTCCCAGAACAGGGCCGGGGTTTCTGCTCTGCCTGGAAACACTTCAGAGACCCTGCCCTGAACCCCTTACAATTAGCTGCCACACTGCCCCACTCAGCAGCCCTGGCCAGTGGAGTTGGGAGGGCTGGGAAACGCCCCTAGCTTGTGTCTCTGCCGAGTCTTCCTGCTGGGCTCTGGGCAGTGCCAGCCCACCAGAGTCCCCAGCTCCAGCCCATCGTGGGTCCAGGACCACATCTAATTACACAATGCTGAGCACTGGGGCCTGCCTTCCAAGCAAAAATAGCTAGGTCTTTCATGTGGCTAGAGAGGCCTGGGCTGCAGCTCCATCACAGCCCAGGCCTGTGGAGGAGTACCCATGAAGGAGTCCCCTGGAGGAATGCCTGTGGAGGAGTGCCCTGGAGGAGTGCCCTGGAGGAACACCCTGGAGGAGAACCTGTGGAGGAGCACCCTGAAGGAGCACCCTGGAGGACTACCCTGGAGTACTACCCTGGAGTACTACCCTGGAGGAGCACCCTGGAGGAGCACCCTGGAGGAGCACCCGAGGAGTTTCATCAGACATTTGTCAGTCTAACCAAGGTGACCATCGAGCTTGGTGACGACAAGCTGGAGACGCAGGTAGCGAGACTAACTCCTTCTTGTTGCTGTGACAAACACCAAGAGCAACTTAGGGGAGAGGAGGCTAGTCACCCTCTATGGCCACGCCCATCATGAAGGAAAGTCAGGGTAGGAAGTCAAGCGGAACACAGCTTCCTGGCTTGTGCTCAACCAGCTTTCTCGCACGGTCCAGGGCTACCTGCCCACCGTGGCCTGGGCTCCTCTCCATCCGTCAACGAGACAATCCCCCACCCTGTCAGGTGACTCTAGGCTGTGTCCAGTTGGCAGAGCTAAACAGACCAGTGGCTCAATCAGCCACAGTGGCTTAAATAACACACCTGAGGCCCCGACTTCCACCTGCGGCAATGCAGAAGCCAGGCATGACAGCACATGTCTGGGATCATACAAGATGGAAGCAAGAGTTCAAAGACATTCTTGGGCACATACTGAGTTCAAGACCAACCCGGGCTATATGAGACCTTGTCTCATAACAAACAAATGAAGGAATGAATAAATACACACCCCAAACCCACAAAACAACAAAGTCAGACTCGGCTGTGGGTTGAGACATCAGAAGAGTAACTCTTGGGGGATTCTGGCGGGCAAGGGACTCAAGGAACAGGGTAGTCCTGGACACTGTGGCCCTCAGGTCTGGGTCCCATTCAAGGGACACCCAGTGTGGGAAGGCACAGCTGGACACTGGAGATCTGCCTGCCCTGTCCAGGTTATGAGTCAGTTCAAAATGCTCTTAAAAACCCACATCCCTCCACAGGGGGTACACGCTACAGGCCAAGGACAGGGTGGCCAGCCAGCTGTGGCTGTCTTGTAAACATTTACATTCTCCGAGTGGAAGGAATCTTCTCATGAGACTCACCGGGACCCTGGTGGTGTGGGCAGTGCAGCTGGGACTGCAGGCTTTGCCTCAGACTTCAGCTTGACCAGCTTCATGCTGGGGGCTTCCAGGCCATCACCGGCCTCCCTGTTCTGCAGCCCCAGGGAGGAGACCCTGTATATCGAAAAGCAGGGAGGCCCCTGAAGTTCCCAGTTGCAGGACGTCTCCTCCATTTCTCCTACTCACTTTAGCCCTCTAGTCCCTCCACATTGCCCTGCCTTTCCCTTCTCTCCCCTTCCCTCCGTTCCCCTCCCCTCCCCTCCTCTCCTTTCCCTTCCCTTCTCTTCCCTTCCCTTTTCCACCCCCTCCCACATGGAAAGTTCTGGACATTTTCCAGGTGCCACTCGGGCCTGTCTCTGTGGAACCTACATTCCGGTCAGAGGTCACGGACCATTTTGAAGGTGCCTAGATGGTGCCTTGGTGATACAGGGCTGGTTACAGAGCAGGGGGAGGTGACATTCCAACAAAGATATGAAGAGAGGTGGCAGCAGTTCCGGAACATGTTCTGGAAAGGTCCAGGCGGAGGAAGAGTGATACAAAGATTCTGGGGTTTGGTCACCCGGCATCACCCAGGAGTAAGAAGGCGGGAGATGTCACCGGAACAGAGTGGATGAAGAGGGCAAGGGAGGACATGAAGTCAGAAGGGAGTGGGCCAGGCCTGGAGCTCTGGGAATATTTGAAGGGTGTTGGTCTCCATGTTGACAATCCTGTGTTATGCATGTATGTAAAACCTGGCCACATCCTTCATCCATCAAGCCTCTGTGCGCCCACAATTCTTTTTTCTCAAGAACCCGGAGAAAGAGGTTTTCAGGGTCCCATCTCTAGGCAGGCTCTGTGCCAACTGCCTGATGGCTGGCTATGCAGGCCTCTGGTCCCTGCCTCCGTTCCTTCCATCTGACCACATAGTTCCTTCTCAGCTGGGTCCAGAAGCCCTGCCTCATCTTCCTTCCAGTCAGTCTCTGCCCTGGACCAGAGGTTACCCAGGGACAGCTGCATGGGGGTGGCGGTCTTCCAGGACATCCGGATTACCTACCAGGTGGAACCAGGCTCTTAGGGTGGGATCAACCAATGTCACCAGTAGCACCCGTAGCACACTATCTGCCCAGAGGGTCTGGGGCATGGCAGGGACACCATGCATTGAGTGGTCAACCAGCCAGGGCCTTTTCCCTCTGTTGTCAAACAAGGCTTCTTGTAGTAAGTCCTAGAGCCCTTGGCACCCAGATGAGCACCCTCATGGCAACAGGGGCCACAGAATCTGGGTAGTGTCACCCAGTTGGGTTTCACAAAGCAAGGAACCCTCAGCCACCCCACCCCTCTTTAATCACTCAGTGAGCTCCTCCACCCCATCGTATCTTTACAGAAATGTCCTATTCTTGGGCAGTGTGCACGCAGCCACTCCCCGCACTGCTGGCCACTAAGCCCCAGGGTCTAGGCAGCTGAAGCAGCAGACAGACCCTCAAGCCTGGGCTTAACCTCTCGAGCCTGGATAGAGGCTAGTAGTGTGGGTCAGCCGGGGTTGGGGGGATGGGCCCAACAGCTGAAAACATCTGGTTTGAATTGTCACTTAGAAGTTCAGGCCAGGCAGCCAAGGAATTTGTGAGTTAATTTTAGGCCAAAAGACAGCACTCAGCAGGGCGGGGTCTGGGTCCCTCAAACCACAGAGGCAGACAGGCTGAGAGGGTTGTAAGGCCCCCATGGTGCCCCAGGAGGGTCCTGCTGCCTCACAGCTAGAGACTTACTTGCCAATGGGCACAGATTGGCACCAAGGGCTCTTCTCTCCCCTTGAAGGAGAGGAAGTGAGGCTCAGAGGCGAGGGAGTTGTGCTGTAACACACACCCCGTAATCAAGCATCGAAGCCACGATTCAAACCAGCTACTGATTTTAGACCCTTTGAGGCTTCCATTTTCCGCTGAGCCTTTAGCCTTTGCAAAGCTTCTCTTTCCATTTCCTTGGTCCGTCGGTGTTTTCTGAATCCCCACTGTGTGCCATGCACAGTGACAGGGAGCATGAGCTAAGCCTCATGTAGCATCCATCCGCAGTGCCTGGATGAGGGAAAGGGGCTGCTGTGGTGAACTGACGGCTAGAGTGGTCTTAGCTGGACAGACGGACTTCAAACTGAGACCTAAGGAATTTCAAAGACACCAAACACTCAGCGATCCATATGTGTATTGAAAAATTAACAAGGGTAGAGTTGGGCCCTGAAACTCCCATTGGTAAGTGAGTAAGTCACACTCATGCTCCTTTGTCTTCAGTGTCCCCACGGGGACTGCTGAACTCTTGGGGGACCGGGACACAGAGGCTAGAGTCAAGGCCACATAGCCATGTGTCCAGAATGAGCCACCCTGGGGGAGTGAAAGTGTGACCAAGCCAGCAACTGGTGTGTGGGCTTCTGAGCCCACAGTAGCTCTCACCTCCAACTAATCTTGGTCACGCGTGGGGTTCTACAGCCCACAGCCACAAGCAGAGGTGGTGGCACCAAGAGGCTGCTCTGCAAGCAAGTCATGGGGACCCACAAGTCAATCGGAACTTCCAGAAATCCCTGGGAAGGAAGCTCTGAGGTGTGGGTGTCTCCTGCTATGTGAGGAGCCTCAGAGTCAAGTCCTCCCTTAGCACCATGGACACTGGGGATCATCCTGTAAGGGGACATTATGTCCTGTTGAGCTCCACCCTTATAAGGCTGTTATACCCACCTAGTGTGACAACCAGAAATACCTGCAGGGTGGCCAAACATCCCCTGGGAGCTGCTGCCACCGCAGCTTTCCTATGTGTGCAGGGGTACCAGGGACGGTGCTTTCACTGCATGGGGCAGCTGGCCCCTAACGTCTTCACACTAGCAGTTTTTTCTGACCATAGAAATCTTAAGAAAACGAATTCAGATTTCATTTAACATAGATATCATGGACCTTTCCCCCTTCGTCTTTTTAAATTATGTGTGTGCGTGCATACGTGTGCGTATGGGCACATGCTATGGCATACACGTGAAGTTCAGAGACAGCTCTGTGGAGTCACCCTTGCCTTGCACCCTCATGTGAGCTTCTGGGGGGGTCAAACCCATTGTCAGGCTTGTGCGTCAAGTGCCTTTGCCCAGCAATCGGCTCGCCGGCCCCTCGTCAGTTGTTCAGGTGTTTTTCTGTGGCTCAGGCTGGTGCAGTGTTTGCTATACAGCCCAGGTTACCCTTCAACTCAAAGCAATCCTCCAGCCTCAGCTTCCTGAGTGCTGGAATGACAGACACGGACCACCACAACTGGGTTCCATGTTGTTCTTCCGAAAATTACTTGCAGAGGCTTGAGGACTGCTCTACTGGGAGAGCCTGAGCCACCTCGCCTCACTTCCAGCAGTTAGTGTGTTCTCCAAATGTTTCCCGGGCACCTGCTCTGTGCCAGGGGTTTTGGCAGAAAAATCGAGTCTCTCTTCCTGCCCACAAACATGCCCCGTCTATGCCTGGGGACTGTAATTGGTCATTTTTTAGTTGGCCGCTTTTGCTCTTTACTTTTTGGGGGCCCATCACCCAGCTCTCAAATACGCACACACACACACACACACACACACACACACACACACACACACATGGAGTCTTAGCTCGGCTTATTTCTAGCCAGCTTTTCTTAATTTAAATTATACCATCCTTTTTTTTTTTTTTTTTTTTTTTTGGTTTTTCGAAACAGGGTTTCTCTGTAGCTTTGGAGCCTGGAACTAGTTCCTGTAAACAAGGCTGGCCTCGAACTCACAGAGATCCACCTGTTTCTGCCTCCTGAATGCTAGGATTGTAGACATGCACCTTCTGTCTCTAGTCTACATATCTTCTTTATATCTTTCTTTCTTTTCTTTTCTTTTTGGTTTTTCAAGACGGGGTTTCTCTGTGAAACAGTCCTGACTGTACTGAAACTCGCTGCTTTGTAGACCAGGCTGGCCTTGATTGAACTCAGAGATCCACCTGCCTCTGCCTGCTGAGTGCTGGCATTAAAGGTGTGCACCACCACCACCCGGCCTTTCTTTACTTCTTACTCCATGGCTTGCTGTGGAGCTGGGTGGCTGGGCCCCTGGAGTCCTCCTTCTTCTTCTTTCTCTTTCGTTCCTTCTCTTCCCAGATTTTTCCTCCTGCCTACCAGCCTACTCTTTCTTCTGTCTGCCTATTGGCCGTTCAGCTCTCTTTATTAGACCAATCAGGTGTTTTAGACAGACAAAGCTTCACCGAGTTAAACAAAAGCAACATAAAAGAATGCAACACATATTTGCATCATTAAATATTCGACAACACAAACAAAGGTAAAGCATCTTTAATATTCTACTCCAGAGGACTGCGTGTGACATGAGAAGACGGTGGTCTTAAAAGCTCAAAAGAGGGGGGGCTGGAGAGATGACTGTGGTTACGAGCACTGGCTGCTCTTCCAGAGGACCAGGGCTCAGTTCCCAGCACCCACATGGCAGCTGTCTATAACTCCAGGGGATCTGACACCTTCTCACTAATGCATATAAAATAAATTTTAAAAAAAGAAAAGAAAGTTCAAAGGAAAAGCCAGGCACATTGTTGCACGCCTTTAATCCCAGCACGGGGCAGGCAGAGGCAGGAAGACTCTGATTTTGAGGTCAACCTGGTCTATGTAGTGAGTTTCAGGACAGCCAGCGCTCTGTAGAAGAGTTTATCTTCCCCTTATAACGCCACGCCACTGAGGTTGTCATGGCACCGCACTCTCATGACCTCATTGAACTCCAATTACCTCTCAAAAGCCAAAAGCCCCACTTTTTAATTCTATTAACACATGGATTTCAGGGTCCTTTTCAACACCCTGAAACCTCAGCAGTTCCTGCTTCGCTCCAGGTAGAGAGGCTCACACCTTACTGCCCCTCCTGGCAGAGGTTCACACCTTACTGCCCCTCCAGGCAGAGGTTCACACCTTACCCATCCCTCCAGGCAGAGGTTCACACCTTACCCATCCCTCCAGGCAGAGGTTCACACCTTACCCATCCCTCCTGGCAGAGGCTCACACCTTACCCATCCCTCCTGGCAGAGGCTCACACCTTACCGCCCCTCCTGGCAGAGGCTCACACCTTACCGCCCCTCCTGGCAGAGGCTCACACCTTACCGCCCCTCCTGGCAGAGGCTCACACCTTACCGCCCCTCCTGGCCTTCCCTCTACACAGCTGTAGTCTCCTGCTGCCAAGTGGGAACTCTCTCAGTCACTGCCGTGCAAGCATCAGGCCCTCAGACCTGCTTCTGGCCCCAAGGAGCTACCCCTAACACAAACTCCCAACTCCCAGATGAGCAAGTGCGGGGCTGAGAGCCTGGTGGCCGGCTCCAGGGCTTCTTCAGTTTACCCCAGAGAGGTGGACTTAGGTGGCCTCTCTGCTTCCCCCACCCCACCTCTCCCCCACCCAGGCCACTTCCCCTCTGGCCAGATGGGCACCACAGTCTTGACTTTTTTCCACCTTTGCTGCCAATTCAAAGTTCTCTGGGAGAGTAATCTTGCTGCTGAAGAGAAGTCAGGCCAGAACCTGACTTAGCGATTTAGAAATTTAGGGGGTTCCCAGTCATTACTCAGGGAGCTAGTCTGTGGTCATGGTTGATCTCAGATCTTTAGGAGCTGGACGGAGTTTGATCTGGGCCCCTACATCAAGCAGTTCACAATTCCCTACCACTCCAGCCCAGGGGATCTAACATGCTCTGACCTCTGCAGACACCTGGACACACATAAACTCACATCCACATTTACAAAATATTATGTGTTTTTAAAAACTTTTATACCTTTATTTTATTTATTTATTTTTATTTGTTTATTTTGTGTATTTTTATTTTTTGAGACAGGGTTTCCATTATGTAGCTCTGGTTGTCTTGGAATTTGCTATGTAGATCAGGCTGGCCTTGAACTCAGAGTTCCACGTGTCTCTGCTTCCTGATGTTGGGACTGAAGGTCTGTCCTGCCACATCTGGCCAAAAACAAAAAACAAAACAACACAAAAATTATGCTTTGAGAGGGAGGGAGGGAGGGAGGGAGGGAGAGAGAGAGAGAGAGAGAGAGAGAGAGAGAGAGAGACAGAGAGAGATTAAGTCCAGGTCTCTGATTTCCAGCCTGGAAGGAAGTCTCAGTGAGGCAGTGTTTAAGTGTGGTTGGTTGGCTGGTGGGCACTTTGACAGGGGATTGACTCGAACAGGGAGAAGCCTCCTCTGTGGGCATCATCATTCCTTGGGCAGGGGATTTTGAACTGCACAAGGCTGGAGAAGTGAGCTGAGCAAGATCACATGAGTGCTCTCTCCTCTCTCGGTTCTTGACTGGACATGATGTGACCAGCAGTTCCGTGTTCCTGCCACTTGACTCCCCCACAGTGACAGACACGTGAAATAGAACAATCTTCCCGGAAGGATCCAACCTGGGTGGGGAATCTGCAGAGGTTGTTTGTCTCAGGGGAGGGCCCAACGTCTCCTGAGCCTTGGGACCACCCAGGCTGCAGATAACACCCAGCCAGGTCTCAGGATGATGTCTGTCTCCTTCCTAAACTTGGAAAAGGAGAACCTGTGAATCTTGGGAGATCCACCTGAGGGTAAACAGGAAAACAGTGGTTTTTGAGCAGACACAGAGGCACCCACCCTGCAGGTGGAGGGTACTGCTGAGCAACCAGGCTCATCTTCACGTTCAGCACCAGAGTGAGGATGGGGGGGGGGAGATGGCATTCCCCAGAAGAAGAATGGGGACAAGCACAGGAGGTTGGCACAGTGGCCAGATCCATCCAGGGCTCAGAAACAGCTCCAATCAGAGAGCTGAGCCCATGAGTGTGGGAGATTCTTCTGTTGTAGTACTTGTTGGGACTTATTATCAATTATGGAAGCTTGGCCTTTAGCTTAGGCCTGTTCCCAACTAACTCTTATAACTTAAATTAACCCGTTTATACTAATCTATATTTTTCCACATGGCTTTTTACCTTCTGTTCATTCTGTATGCCTGGATCCCTCCCTGTCTTCCTGGCATCTCTCACAGGCATGGATTCATCCCCCTGAGTTCCTCCTTCTCCAGGAAGCCCCACCTAACCTCTTCCTGTGTAGCTATTGGCCGTCCAGTTCTTTATTAAACCAATCAGAAGGCAATGACACATCCTAACAGTGTACAAAAAGATTATCCCATGAATTTTTGTCTCCTCAGCCCACCTCACCATAGAGCATGTGGATTTCAGAGATCTAAACTCAGATCCTTGAGCAGGGTTGATAAATACTTTTTATTTACAGAGAGTCCTTTCCTGGGCCTTCTGAACTTTAAAAATGGTTTTAGATTTTTTAGATTACACCCGCAGATGGATATGTTTCTACATAGGCATATGTGCATGTGTGCAATGCTCAGGGAGGCCAGAAGAGGGTGTTGGATCCCATGGAGCTGGAATTGCAGGTGGTTGTGAGCTCCCAAGTATCAGGAATGGAACACAGGCCCTCTGGAAGAGCAGTTGGTGCCCTTAACCACCAAGCCATCTCTACGGCCCCTTCCTGGACTTTATGTCCTTCAAATCCACACTCTACACACAGCCTTTGTGCCTGGCTTCTGCCATTCAGTGAGTGATTTTGTCATGTCAGCAGGCATGCTGGTATCTGCTCTTGTTTATGCTGAGTGCTATTCCACCTCATGGACGTACCCTTCATTGGCTGAACCTGGCTGTCAGAACCAAGGGAGCTACCAACCTGTGAATGGCTTCACACCAGCATGTGTCTGCGTTCTCGTGCACAGCGACTGCGTTGAAATGTCTGGGAATCTGTTCAACTGGTCTCCAAAGCAGATGCAGCATCTGGGACCCCATCTCCCCATCCTCATCAGCAGTTGGGCGTTGCACCCCAGCCTCTCCCCAACCAGCTGCAGGCTGCTGTCCTTTTCACTTTCAGCCTTGGTGTGCTGTGACCCTCATGGGGTTTCCCTAAGCTCCCCTGATGGCTGATGATGTCAAACAGTGTTTGCCTTGGGAAGCACCTGAAGGGCCTTCACACCCCACAAGGCTAAAACCCCACTAGGGACCCCTCCCTTCCTCATCCCAGCCCTCCACCCACAGCCCCTCTTCAGGATGGCTGCCCACGTCGGAACCCTGAGGTCCTAGCTCGCTTTCCTTCCGTTGCCGCTAACTCCAGCATCCCTGGGTGTGGCTCCACCCCTCATCCCCAATCGCTCCTACCCCTGCAGCAACGCAACTCTTCCTGTTCTAGATGCCCCCTTTGCCTTGTTCTCTTCCCTTATACACACACCCGTGCCCACACTCGCACACTCTGGCACCCTGGGGCTTGTGCGCGTGGCAGACAGGGCAAGCCCGAGCCCTTGCAGCTCTTGGCCAGGTCTGCTGACAAGAGAAACACCCATGTGACGGGTGGGAGAGGGCAGCCCCTGACACAGGGAGGAGGCGGGGACTGGGCAGAAACTCAGCCTACCAACTACCTGCCCACCACCTCTGCTGACCAGCATCCCCTCCCTGCCTGACCCCTCCCTGCTTCTCCTGGCTCTTTAGCAAAATGCAGCCTGTTTGCTCTCAGTTTCTAAGCTCCAGTCCCGTCCCCCTCCCCCCTTCCTGCAGCAGCATGGTGATTTCGCACCCCTATTATGCAGTCCCCTTAGGAGCTAAATGAGGCAATAGAGACAAAGGTTAGGCGGGCAGGACGTGTTCCACACGCGCCAGCCCTCTTGGTGCTGTGCCTCCCTCTGCATCATCCTGGTATCTACAGAGGGGGGCTAGTTCTGCTCTGTCACCTTTCCGAGTAATCATGCCTCTCCTCTGTTCCAAGGAGTAAGGGGGTGACAAGGGAGACTTCCAGATGACAGGAAGGTCAGCAGAGTGAGACTTTGGGGCACAGGATTCCCCCAGAACCCCACTGTGATCTGGATAATAGAGTGACATCATGCTAAGAGCATGGCTGCAGGGCCTGGGTTCCAGTCCCACATCCTCTGTGTGATGGGAGCTGGAAGTTCACATCTCTGAGCCTCCATTTCCTCCTCTATGAAATGGCAAGGCTGTCTGAGAGGTTCAGGGAGATCCTGCAGACGTGTGTGGGTTCGCTGAGTGGATGCTTTGGCTGAATCAGGTTCTGTATGGTCAGGGGCATACAGAGACAGGGTGGGGCAGTGTGTGCAATACACCTGGAATTTGCCCAAGGGCCAGGTATCAAGTTTTGAGAATCGACTCTTGAGCAACTATACCAGAGCATCCGCACTCCAAACCCGAGGCTGCCCAGCCCCTCATCACATCAACACCCTCCAGAAGCAGGTGGCCAGCGCCCCCTGGTGGCTGCTCCTCCCATCGAGGGTGAACCCCATTCCCAGTAAGAAAACCACAGCTGCGTCCTCACACAGCATCCTCAGAAAGGCCCCAGGGAACTGTAGCTCAAGTCCTGTCGTCGTTGGATCTGAGAATCTTTCTTTCTACACTTTTTGACCCAGGGGAGATGAACCCCAATCGACCCAGCCCACCAGCTGACCTCCTCTAACAGTCCAGAGGGAAGCAGCAGACAGGGCCACCTCCAGACACTGGGCCGTCTCTCCACAGTCCCTACCCTGTCCCTGAGGGGCCCATCCCCTGCCATGTTCCTCCCTGCTTTCCCTATGGCGCTCTTCATGGCTTTCCTACTCCTCTCTCCCAAGATGCAGCCTCCTCTTGCACTGCAGGCCACGTCCTGAGCAGGTGGGGGGGGGGTCTCTTCGTCCCAGACAGAGTTTTCTGGGAGAGAGAAAAAAGCGTTTTCCCTCCAGTGACACCAACGACGTTCTCCTCCCTGGTGCTGTGCTCCCAACAGTCTCCTGTCTATGGAAACGATGGGAAGAAAGGCCGTGGGGGTGGTCAGGAGTGAGAGCTCAGGGGTCCATGTGGGGTTGGGGTGAGGTGGAGCATGTCCACCGTACATGTGACCCATGTATAGGCAGCCCTCCTGACTTGCTAAAGATGGGGGCAGTTCAGAACAAAGGCTCTATTGCCAAAATCAGAAAGTCAGCAAATTTGTGACCCTGTGTCACCCTGCCCTGCATTTAGGGCTCAAACTTACAGAACCCAGTTGGCTTGCTGCCTCGGTGTGTGTGTGCATGTGTGTGTGTGTGTGTGTGGGCATGTGTATTGTGTGTAGGTGTTTAAGTGTAGGTATGTGTATATAGCTGTATAAGTGTGTAGGCGTATGTGTGTGTAGGTGTGTATGTGTGTGTATAGGTATGTATGTAAGTGTATTTTTGTCTATAGATGTATGTGTATGTATGCATGTGTGTGTAGGTATATATGTGTATGTAGGTATATGAGTGTGTATAGGGGTATGTGTGTGTAGTGTGTGTGTAGGTATGTATATGTGTGAGTGTGTAGGTGTATGTGTGGGGGGGTGTATGTGTGAGTGTGTAGGTGTATATGTATGTAGGTATATGTGTAGATGTGTGTGTTTTATGTGTGAGTGTGTAGGTGTATGTGGGTGTATATGTGTGTATATGTGTGTGTATGTACGTGTAGGTGTGTATGTATGTATGTGTGTATATATGTGTAGGTGTGTATGTATGTATGTGTGTGTATGTATGTGTGTAAGTGTGTGCAGGTGTGAGTATGTAGGTGTGTGTGTAGGTGTATATGTGTGTGGGTATATGTGTAGATGTGTGTGTTTATGTGTGAATGTGTAGGTGTGTCTGTAGGTGTGTGTATGTGTGAGTGCGCATGTGTGTGTGGATGCATATGTATGTGGGTGTATATGTGTGTAGGTGTATGTGCGTGTGTGTGTGTACACGTATGCACGTGCACGGGGAGGCCAGAGGACAGTCTCCACCGTTGTTCCTCTGGAGCTATCTATCTTCCTTTTGAGATCATCTCTTATTGGCCTGGAGTTTCCAAGGGGGACAGACTAGCTGGTCAGAGAACAATCTGTTCCTGCTGCCGCAAGGCTGGGGTTCAGAGTGTGAATCACCAAGCCTGGTTTGTGTGTGGGGGGGGGGGTGGGGGGTTCTGGGGATCAAATTTAGGTCCTCACGTTGGTAAGACACGTGCTTTCCATACCAAGCCAACTCCCTATAACAGAGCACAGTGACATCATCATCACCACACACTGTGGTTTAGAGAACCGACGTAGGGAGCTGCAGTAGAGATGGTGTGGTACCCACAGCCGAAATACTCACCATCTTAGCCTTGAAAAGAAATTGGTCAATCCCAAACTCTCGGCAACAACCGGTAGAGATACGTGGGAGGTAAGGGACAGCCTGGAAAGTGTCTTGGATGGCAGGGGCTGTGCCAGTGCATGAGGATCTGCTAGAAGACCTTAGTGGGGATGGGTACCCTGTGGAGGGAGAGGTTTCTGGGCAGGATCGTGTGGACAAGAGGGATCCACCTCCCTTGGTCAAACTCGGTAAGGGTGTATTCAATGAAGCTCTCTGGTTGGTTTATTTGCTCAATTTTGTTTGTTTATTGTGTGTGGAGGTCCGAGGACAATTTCTGGAGAGCAATTTTTTCCTTCCACCATGGAGGCCCCAGTCAAGCTTAAGACACAAGGCGTGGCTGCAAGCGCCCTTACCCGCTGAGCCAGCCAGCCAGAGACAGGGTCTCATGGATCCCAGACTGCTCTTAAGCTTGCTGCCTCGTCAAGGATGCCCTTGACCTCCGGCCCCTCCAGCTCTCTAGTGCCGGGAGCATCAGTGTGTGCAATTACACTGAGCTTTCCCCTGCAGTCACCCAAGGAGGCATGAAAAATCTCTATTGTCTGAGAGGAAGATGGAGATTGGTAGCCTGGGCACACAAAGGATGCAGCCACCATTTGTTAAACACATTTATTGAGTGCCGGTGCTGTGCCACAGTGTGAGGTCACTGTCACCAGACTGAAGCTCAGGGGTTCACAAGACCCAAATGAAGGACTATCTTTCCAAGCCTGGTCCTGGGATCCTCAGACAGGTGCCTGGGAAAGCCGAGAGCTGCCCCTCACTGTGGGTAGAGAAACAGACATGGCCAGAGAGCAGCCTTCCCCAGAGACCCTTTCTTATCAGGCAACCATGGCAACTGAGAGGAAGGTTTGGGAGTGGGGTAAGGGAATTCGTTCTTTCTTGGGGACGTGCAGCCAGTGACCCGCAGCAAGCTGCACAGCACTGGGAGGCATTGTGGCTGGGGCGACAGAAAAAAACAGCAGACAGGTCGGAGAGAGGCGTCCAGGAGCAGCAACTGCTTCCATGGTCCTTGGCTTGGAGGCCACTAGACTCCATGAATGAAGCAGAAGATGCAGGGCTTTGGAGGCTCTGGGCTCTGATTGGGGTGGGTCCAGGCCCCTTCCCTAAAGATCCCTATGGATAAAGTTCACCCAGGAAGCCCAGCTCTGTGGCCTTGGCGAACAGTGGGTGGAGCTACAGCAAGGGCCTGGCTCAGGTACCAGGGAGGCTAAGGGAGGAAGCTGCGCAGGGTTAGGTCATCCCCATCTCGGTCCTCACTGGGCTCTGTCTTCAGGTCCTGGACCTTGGGCAAGTCCCCATTGGCTGTGACGGGAGCCCCTTCACCCCCCTCAGGCAGTAAGGATGAGATGCAGATCATCTCGGTCGGGGAGTAGTTCCGCACCGGGTACATGTGGTTCTTACGGGAAAGGCGGACTGCCAACACCACCGTGCACACCAGGAAGATGGTGGCCAGAGAGGCTAAGATGAGGATGACCAGCAGGCATTGCTTCACGGGGATGAGGTCCGAGAACCCTGGGGTCGTTGTGGCCAGAGAGCTCCTAGGAGTCACAAACAGCCCATTCTTCAAGTGGCCAGTTGCCACATCATTGTCCTTATGAGTCACAGATGACCCAAGGAAGATGGTAGAGTCAGTGGACATGGTTTCTGTGGCAGTGGGTTCTGTAGAAGGTGCTCCTGTGGCTGTGGCCTCTGTGAACAGACTTTTTACATCCTGACTCCTGGGAAGCTGTGAGGTCTCTGCCTCCATCGTGGGTGCTGGCCGTGAGGGCTCTGCCTCCGTGGGTGCTGGCTGTGAGGGCTTTGCCTCCGTGGGTGCTGGCCGTGAGGTCTCTGCCTCCGTGGGTACTGGCCGTGAGGGCTCTGCCTCCGTGGGTACTGGCCGTGAGGGCTCTGCCTCCGTGGGTGCTGGCCGTGAGGGCTTTGCCTCCGTGGGTGCTGGCCGTGAGGTCTCTGCCTCCATCGTGGGTGCTGGCCATGAGGGCTCTGTCTCCATCGTGGGTGCTGGCCGTGAGGGCTCTGCCTCTGTGGGTGCTGGCTGTGAGGGCTCTGCCTCCGTGGCTGCTAGTTGGATGGTCATCTCCACTGTGGTTGGCCTCCACTGTGTGGCTGATTCTGTGCTTCTTTCAACAGCCAGTCCTCCTGCATCTGGACCAGCAGGGCCGGTGGCGGTAACCTCGGCAGTGGTTGACTCAGGGGTTCCAGCCCCCACAGAAACTCTCTGCTCCAGCATGGCCATCACGGTCAGAGACTCAGGGTTTGCAGCCACCACACTGGTGACATTGATCAGCATTTCTGGGGGATCTGTGCCTTCCATGGAGTAATCATACTCCCCCCAGTCCTCATCGCCAGCTGCTTGTCTCCGTGCCCGGAGAGGCACAGGGCCCGAGGCTGCCTTGGTTCCCTGCTCCTGGATGTCCCATGACTGGAGGCTGTCACTAGGGCCCAAGAGGCTCAGCAACAGCAGGAAGCGTGGAAGCATGGTACCTGGGGAGACAGGGCAGAGAGGTGGGGACGGCATCACCCTGTGCCTGCTGAAGACCTCACAGGCAATGCTGGTCTGGTCTGGGGCGGGCACTGTGGCATCGGGCATCTCTTGAGGCGGGCCTCTTGGCTGCATTGAGAAGCATGTGCTCATCCACACAAACAATGCCATCCAACCTTAGAGACGGTTCACTAACCTCTCTGGCATTTTTGGTTAAATTTTGTTTTCTTTCTACCCCACCCCATTTGCTTTTTTAATTTTATTTATTTATTCTATTTTATTTTTGAGACAAGAGTCTCCTCCGGCCTCAACCTCCTGAGCGCTGTGATTATAGCTATGAGCTATACAATGCTCAGTGGTTAATATATAGATTAATCACATTAATTAATTTATATCTATAGCCTATTATATATATAATCTATGTATTTTTATTTAGTTTGTATGAGTGTTTTGCCTTCTTGCATGTCTGTGCACCCACCACATGTATGCAGTGCCTGAGGAGGCCACTGGATCCTCTGGAACTAGAGATACAGCTATAGGCTGACACGTGGGAGCTGGGAATCAAACCCTGGTCCTCTCGCCACCGAGCTGTCTCTCCAGTCCTAAAATGTTTTATTTCTACTAGGCTCAAGACTATAATCCCAGTATTGAGAGACTGAGGCAGGGGGACTGCAAATTTGAAGTAGGTCTATCTACATAGTGAGATCAAGGCCAGCCTGAGTGACTTAATGAGATTCTGTCTCAAAACAAACAAAAACAAAATTAGGAAGAAGCCCGCAGGGTCTGGGCACGGTGGCACATGCCTGGAACCACAACACCCAGGAGGCAGATCCTGTTTTACACCCTTCCCCTGAAGAAGAAAAAAAAAAAAAAGAGGAAGGTGAGGGGCTGTGAAAGTCAAGTCAGCGTTAGGGAACCGCTGCACATGTGTGAGTTCCGAAACCTGAAAAGAGGAAATAACAGTGAGGAGGGCACGGTGGCACACCTGTGTCCCGGCACTCTGCCGGCAGACGCAGGTGGATCACTGTGAGTTCAAGACTGGCATGACCTACATAGCAAATCCCAAGCCAGCCAGGGTCACATAGCAAGACCCTGCCTCCAAAAACAAAAGTAAATAAACAAAGAGAATGAAAACAATTGATCTGTGGGCAAAACAATCCACCGAGTTAGAGGAAGTGAACGGATTTTCATCTTCTTTTTTGTAGTTTTGTTTGGGATTCTCTTTCTTTGTTGTTTTGTTTTTGTTTTGTTCTGGTTTTTTTTTTCTTTTTCCAAGATGGTGTTTCTCTGTGTATCCCTGACTGTCCTGGAATTCTCACTCTGTAGACCAGCCTGGCCTTGAACTCATAGATCTGCCTGCCTCTGCAGGCGTGTGCGCACACGTGTGCATGTGTATTTGTGTGCACACATAAACCATGTGTGCAGGTGGGGGTCAGAAGACAACCCAGGGAGTCGGTTCTCTCCTCATGGGTCCAGGGATGCAAATGGCTGCCAGTCTTGCCAGCAGGTGCCTTGACCTCTCACTGCACACTGTTTCTATTTTTGATAATAACAACTCCAAAAGAAAAAGTTATAAACAGACCAGTGGGCGTGGCCCTCACAATCCAGCGGCTGAATGGAGGAGCCCACCCTGGCCTGAGGACAGCAGCTTGCTGGTCCCTGATGCTTCTCCTTGGCGCCCCCGCCCCATTTATCTGTCTCCTCCCTGCCCCACACAATTTCCTGCCAGTCCTCAGGTCTTTGTCTCTTTTATTAAAAAAGTGATATATTTGAACTGAAAAAGGACACCATCAATAGACATGCCAATGTGGAGGGGGAGAACCTCAGCCCCCAGGCAAGAACCACAGTCAACTAAGGAACAAGAATGGAGGGAAATAGTATTCCCCAGAAAAGAGCACCCTGAGTGGTTATCCGCCACCCAACAGTCATTTCTGAAAAGACACACAAAGCAACCTTATCCAGAAACAACAATTAATGAAAAAACAGGCCATGAATTTGAACTAGAGCAAGGGGAGGTATATGGGAGGATTTGGATCGAGAAAAGCGACAGAGGAAATGATGTAATCACAATCTCAAAAATAA
Organism: Myodes glareolus; assembly: GCF_982192425.1. Taxonomy (NCBI): domain Eukaryota; kingdom Metazoa; phylum Chordata; class Mammalia; order Rodentia; family Cricetidae; genus Myodes; species Myodes glareolus. The sequence goes on from NC_142027.1 coordinate 131,571,983, forward strand.
ATAAATAAATAAAAACCCCTGCTGGGTAATGGCTGCATACACCTTTAATCCCAGCACTTGGGGGGCAAAGGCAGGTGGATCTCTGTGAGTTTCAGGATAGCCAGGGCTGTTACACAGAGAAACCTTGTCCTACAAAACCAAAAGAAGACAAAAAAAAAAAAATTAAAAACAAAACCTTTTAGAAAGGTTTAAGAAAAACCTTGGCATTTTTAAATTATTCATATGATGTATCTGTGCGGGGATATGTGCACCTGAGTGTAGGTGCCTGCAGGGACTAGAGGCATCAGATCCTGTGGAGCTGAAGCTACAAGTGGTTGTGAGATGCCAGACATGGGTGCTGGGAACTGAATTTAGGTCCCCTGGAAAAGTAGCAAGTGCTCTTAACCACTGAGCTATGTCATCCCTTGGTTGGTCTCTCCCAGCATCTCCCTTAAGACCCGCCTCAAAGGTACTGTGAAAGTCCTTTAGAAAGGGACAGCAGACAATGGCATCGGATGGAAGGAGGTTCAAACACTGCCTCTTAAAAGCTGTGACTTTGAGACAGACGCTTGCCTCTCTGAGCAGCGTTCCTTCTTACAGCAAAAAGACACGGCCCGCCTCACCTCGGTGCCACTTTCCTGGGGGGAGAGCAATGCAGGAAGAAGCCCCGGTGCCGAGGTATGTGTCATCACCATGACACAGACACCAACACCGCCCAACACCCACTACCTCCCCTTGGTTCCTGGAAGGCAGAGACCCAACCACTTCCTGAAACGGTGTGGGTGGGAGCTTAGCCCTTCAGTTCCTGGGGGCAAGACAGCTTGTGGGGGACCAGCGGGACTGAAAGTCAGGGTCCTATCTGCAGGTAAGGGCCAATCAGAAAGGAGCCAGGCTACTTTCTACCCACAATCCCGGGCACACAGAGGCGACCTGGGGTGAAGGCAGGGCTGGCCCACATTCCCCCTACAGCAGCTATATGCCTCTGACACCCTCTCTGACACTCAGTTGCCACTGTATGTAAAACGAGTGGTATTGTTTCAAAGACGTCCAGTGGAAGGTCCCAGATGCTGGCTTCTGGAAGGAAGAAATAGGGGAAACCTTCTGTGGGGGCACAGAAGCTCAGGCTCAAGAGGGCCATGGAGATGAGAAGGCCGCTGCTGTGGGCAGTCAGGGAACGGAGAGCCCTTCCCTGCTGTGGGAAGGTGCTGGGCAGGGGTGAGCAGGTGGAGGCTCTGGGCATCCCAGCTATTAGAAGGATCTCTGGAGCCCAGGAGTCTAACACCAGCCTGGGCAACACAGCAAGACTGTCTCATATAACTAAGTAAATACTTAAATTAATACAATTTCTTTTTAAAATATGGCCAGGCATGCTGATGTACAGCTGTAAGCCCAGCATTCGGTTGGTAGAGGCGGAAGAACACAAGCTCCGAGGTAAAGGTAAATAAACAAGAGCTGGGGCCGTGCCTCCTGGTGGAGGGTGTGCCTCAGTGGTGGTGGAGGGTGTGCCTCAGTGGTGGTGGAGGGTGTGCCTCAGTGGTAGAACATTTGCTTAGCACAGAAAAAGACGAGGCTCCTGGGCCTGTCCAGAGTGACCAGTTTGACATCACAGAAATCCCTCAGTTTCTACTAACCAGAGCCACTGGCCACTCCAGGCCAGTCCCTGCCATCTGTGCACCTTTACAGGCCTGGTCCTGGAACACCATGACCTGGGACACCTGCCCTCTGCAAGGATAGAATCCCATAGCTCTGATGGAAGCCATGTCTGAAACAGGTGGGCTGGAGTCCAGCACCCCCGCATCACTGGTGATGTCTCCTGAGGTCCAGGTGTGCTCTCCAGGGAAAGCGACATTCATCAACCCCATCACGCTGCTGCTGCAGTGGGCTCTTCTCTGGATGAACTCCCCCATCTTCTTCCAGGGACGCCCAGCTCCCAGGACCCCCATGACACAGATGAGGGAGAGCTAACCCTCTTCTCCTCAGACCACAGGAAATCAAGAGTGGGCTAGGCTGAACTTCAAGAAGGTGAAGCCACATCGAATTTGTCTCAACACTTCCCTGCCTATTTCCTGTCCTTCACCCCCAAACCAGTAGCTACCTCCCTAGGCCCTGGAGTTTATGAAGAACGGGTTTTGTGGGGCCTCGGTCCTCTGAGAAGCTTGGACCTTTTGAGTCCCTGAACATCATCTTAGAGTTTGAGACTCCAAGAAAGGCAAAGCCTACACCAACAATCAGGGGAGACTGAGGCACAGGTACCCCAGGTCCCATGAGGGGTTTATAGGAGAGTCAGATAACAGTCCATCATAGGTCTGTCCCAGGCAAAGCTGTGTGACCTTGAGCAACTCAATTTACCTCTCTGAGCCCTGGATATCCAATCTGCAACATAGGTGCGCCTCAGCTTACCATGGGATTTAGTGCCTATAAGTCTATGGTAGCATGAACATGCGAGCACACTCGACCTGAAAAACATTGCCGAGTAGCCAGGCCCACGTAAAATGTGTTGGAAAGGCTGACCTTAGCCTGCATTTGGCAACATTGTTGCTAAATCCAGCCTGCAGTGTTTAAGAATCAATAGCCCAGGGTAGATAAGATTCAAAACTTAAAGTGTGGGTCCTGTCCTCCAGAATAAAGAACTTCTTTTTTTGATTTTGTTTTGTTTTCTTCTTTTATTTTTCAAGGCAGGGTTTCTTGGTAGCTTTGGAGCCTGTCCTGGAACTAGCTCTTGTACATCAGGCTGCCCTCAAACTCACAGAGATCGGCCTGCCTCCGCCTCCCTAGTGCCAGGATTAAAGGTGTGGCCTAGAATGGTGACCTTTCAAAACACCACCATGAGGGCAAAGCATCACAAATCAGGTCAATGTCGGGGACAGTTGTGTGAAGAAGCAAGAGATTCCACTGCTCATGGGGCTGCTGAGGATGGGTGAGGAAAGGTCCCCGTGGGATGTTAGTACCCAGTAAATGCTCAAAAAACCCAGCTTAATTAACATCATCATTATTATTTTCAAACAGGTCTCACTATGTGGCCCTGGCTAGTCTGGAAACCCACTATGTAGACCAGGCTGGTCTTAAACTCACAGAGATCCAGCCTCCTCTGCCTCCTATGTTGTGGGACTAAAACCACTTATTGTCATAATTTTGAATTTTGCATTTAGGGCAAGGGGCATCCTGTTGACCACTGCTGGGTCCTGGGAAATCCCCAGCCCGGGAGCAGGCTGGAACTGACCTTTGCCCTTAGAGAACCGAGAAGCCCAGCAGTCGGTCCCTCTAGCAGGGCCTAGATGCGGCCTCCATCTCATCGTCCTCAGGGTTGTGAGTCACGCACACTGCGTGTGACCTGCATGCGTGCTGGGCCCTGCTCTAGGACTCGCCTGTGCCCCATTAAAGGATGGGAACCATTGTTCTGAGGGCCCCCAGGCATCTAGAGTCACCCTGACCAAGAGCAGGGCCTGGAAGCTAGGCAGTCCCTCTGCTGAGTCCCAAACCCACCCTAGAAACTTTTTGTTTGTTCTGAAGCAGTCTCGTGGGGCCCAGGCTGGCCTACAACTGACTCAAGCCAAAAATGACCTTGAATTACTGCGTCTCCTGACTCTGCCTTCTGAGTACTGAGATTATAGCTGTATGCCTTGACACTCAGCCCCTATCATTCATTCATTCATTCATTCATTCATTTTGAGACTATGTGGCCCAGGCTGGCTTCAAACTCATAGAGGTCTGCCTGCCTCTGTTTCCAGAAAATGCTGAAATTAAGGGCATGCGCCTTCACTCCTGGCTCCAGTGACTCTTCACTACTAAACACCCGTGTGTCTAATTAATATCCTGTGGGCCCTCGCAAGGCCCCAAGCATAGTGTTAGATAACGTGGGGGCTCCTGAACCTCAGGAACTAAGCATGGCTTGTTGGAACCCCAGGGCACTGGCCAGCTACAGATTAGCCGTGAGATTTAGCGCAAATTCAAGGAGAGCTTCAGCTGGCTTTCTCAAGTGGCATAAGCAGCACATGTCTTAGCTGGCCAGTCTGTCTGTCCAGTGCGTTACTTCCTGCAGCAAAAGGGACTGACAGATCTGGTCACCACAGGTCCAGGGTCCTGTGCCATAGGCCCATAGGCCTAGGACATCCTAACTTGGTGCCTTCTCGACCATGATATCACATGAAGCTGCCATCTCTCCCTCAGAGCCTGGTTTTCCCATCCCCCAGAACACTCAGGTGACCCCAAAGCACCAAAGCCCCTCTGGTGACCCAACAGGGATCCAATCCAGGTTTTCTGGAGAGCTTGGCAGGGTGGCCCAGTCCCTTTTGTTCCTCAGTTTCAGCTCTCTGGCTGCTGGCCAAACTGGTGAGGAAGGAACATCCTCACAGGGTGTGGTACCACCAGAGGCACCCAGAAGAGCTACCTCCTTGGCCACCGAGAGGTCAGACCCTTGTAGATGGAAGCTAGTTCCAGGAAAAGAAGGTAAAATGAGACCAGCAAAAAAACCGCATCGTCAGACAACAGAAACCAATTTCTATCTAGAGGGTGAAGGGTGGAGGATGCTCAGGGGTAAAGCACTGGCCAAGCTTGCCAAAGGGCCTGGGCTCAAACCCCATCATCATTCAGCAAAGCACAGCACAGATCTGTAGGTGTGAGGCTGGGCTCTGCTTGGGCCTTCAGTCCCTGCCAGTCCCCAGTGGGCCTCCACTTGCCTAGCATGCCTGAAGCTCTGGTTTTGATTCCAGCATCAAGGAACCGGGTGTGGTAGAGGTACATGCCTGTAATCACAGCAGTTGAAACATGGAGGCACAGAATCTAAGATACTCCATGGTTATGTAGGAGATTTGAGGCCAGCCTTGACTAGATGAGATTGCCTCAAAACCCTGAGCCTGGGGAGATGGCTCAGCAGGACTAGAGCACTGGCTGCTTTTCCAGAGGACCCGGTTTGATCTCCAGCACCCACACAGAGGCTCATGGCCATCTTTAACTCAGCTTCCAGGGGATCCAACATTGTCTTCTGGCCTGTGGAGGCACTGCACACATATGATGTGCAGACATACATGCAATCCAAACACCCATACACATAACAGTTTTTTAAAACTTAGACTAATTTAAAAACAACTTCCCATGAACAAGTTCTGTTTTCTCAATCTAATTTTTTAAAAAAAGCAAAAAAGATCTGGGTGGGTTAGATGACTCCGAGGGCAAAAAAAACCTGAGTCCAGTTCCCAGAACCCACAGTGCAAGGAGAGAACTGACTCCCTCAAGTTATCATCTGACCTCCACACACGCCGATGACACTCCTGGGCCGGTTTGTGCACACAAGTTCATAGGCACATACACACACACAAAATAATAATAATATACAAATAAAAATTTAAAATAATCAAAGAAGGCTGGTATGGTGGTGCATGCCCGCAACCCCCGCACTCTGGCCCAGCACTAGGCCAAGGCCAGAGGATAGCCTGGGCTACACAGAGTTCCAGGTCAGCTTAATGAACAAATGGAAACCATATCTAAAGGGAGAAGAGAGAGAATTCCAAAGAATATTTTCATGCTTTAACAACCTCAAGACAAATGGCACTCTGTCCTTTCTGGACTCCTCAGTGTCAGTACTGGCCTTAAGTTTCCCACTCATGAAAAGAGGGGTAGGATCGTTTCTAGGGAGAGGGCCCAGACTTCTCTGAATCTCCATTCAGAGACTACAAGGCAGCAGCCATAGCCTGGTACCCAGACAGCAGTTAGATAGTATCAGGGGAGACCCACAGCTAAGGCTGGAGAAACCCAGTCTCCATGGAGACCGTGGTCCAGAGCCTCAGTGCCACTCGGAAGGGCCCCTGTGTGCTAGCAATGGAAAGGCAAGCTTCTTATCCCTTGGGCCCCCAGCCACTCCCCAGTTTTGCAAATCAGTACTTACCTGCTCAGCAAAGCATGGGGCAGCTGCCTCGGGGCCCAGAAGCAACTCTGCCTCAATGACAAGGCCCCAGTCCACACTGCCAGACACTTGCAGTGCCAATCGGACAACCCCCAACGGCAGGGTGTGGAAGAAGGAAGTGAGAATGTGGTTACTCTGGCTGGTCACGTGACACCCCTTGTTTGTGACAGTCTTGGTGACAAATCTGATTTAAGTTGGGTGGACAGTGTGACAGTGACATGCTTGGCCTGAGAGCACTCTTGGCAATACAAGGAAGGTATGGGACCTTACAGGTGAGGGGACCTCTGGGTGAGACTTCAGAGAAGGTCACAGTGTTTCTCCATGGGCAAGAGAGAGTGCTGGTCAGAAAGAACCCTGCCATGGGAGGCCGAAAAGGAGGACAGGTCTCAATTCCACTCAAGGCGGGAAATGGGAGGCAGAGGGGTGGGAACCACAAAGTACCCATCTCTCTGGGGCTTTCATGTTGTGTGTGTGTGCCTGCGTATGTGTGCATGTGTGTGCGTGTGTGTGAGCATACATGTGTGTGTGAGCGTGCGTGTATGTGAGCATGTGTATGTATGTATGCATGTGTGTGTATGTGAGTGTGTGTATGTGTATATGTGTGTATGCATGTGTGTGTATGTGTGCATGTGCATGTGTGTATGAGTGTGTTTGTGTGTGTGCATGTGAGTGTGTGTATGTGTGCGTGTGTACCCCCACCTCTATAGCTCTGCTTGGCCTCAGGATCTTCTTTCTCCTGGGCAATAGGATGCTTTTCTTCTCACACAGCTCTACAAAACCAGGTGTGTACATCATAGCCAGGTGCAGTGGTTCTCATTATAATCCAGGCACTGGGGAGGCCGAGGAGAAAGAGTGCCACGAGTCTGAGGCCAGCCTGGGCTAAAGAGTAAAACTCTGTCTTAACTGCTCCGCAGATAATCCAGCAGGTTCTTTGAGCAGCTCTCAAGAGCTCCCTGGGCAGCGACGTCCCCAGTGTCCCAGTGGATTTCTCCTCCCTAATTTGTTCCTTAGGCCAACCCTACATGTCAGGTTGGACACCAGCCATGACCTCCTGCTGCCCCTCTTGTGGTTCTTCACAGGACGGTGAGGCCAGCCAGTAAACAATTACCATGACCTCATGCCTGAAGTAAATGTGTCACTCCAAGGAGGGTTGTAGAGTCAGGCAGGAGAAGTGACAGTGACATCAGGAGTGACGGGTAGACAGGTTGACAGACCAGGAAGAGGAGGAGAGGACTAAGCTCCAGGGTCTGTCCTGCGGTTTGACAAGGCCAGGCTCAGGACCCATATAGAGAAAAGCATACAATGCCTTGCACATAGCTTGTTTTAAAATGGAAGTCAGCAGGGCAAGGTGGTATAGCTGTAACTCCAGCACTCAAAAGCTGACAATAAGAACAAGGGTTTGTGGTCAGCCTGAGCTGCAAAATGAGAAGACCCAGGCCAATAAAATAAGGTAAGAGGCAGGAATGGTAGTTCATGCCTGTCATCCCAGCACTTGAGAGGCTGAGGCCAGCCTGGATAATATGCGTAGCAGGTCAACCAGGGTCCCATAGTTTATCTCAAAAAACAAAATAGGACCATTTATAAAGTGCCCTGCCACCAAACTCCGATAACCTGAGTTCAAGAACCGGAATCTACCTCGTAGAACAGACTCCTGAAAGGTGATTTCTGTCTGTCTGTCTGTCTGTCTGTCTCTCTCTCTCTCACACACACACACACACTCACACACACCATGGCATGAATGTGAATGATGTGGGATTCCCCTCTGCATGCTGTGAATACCACTGGCAAATAAAGGAACTGGTTTGGCTTGATAGGGTAGAGTAGAGCTAGGCAGGGAAAACTAAACTGAATGCTGGGAGAAAGTAGGCAGAGTCAGAGAGAAGCCATGTAGCCCCGCTAGAACCTTACCTGGTAAGCCACAGCCTCATGGCGATACACAGATTAATAGAAATGGGTTAAATTAAGATGTAAGAGTTAGCCAATAAGAAGCTAGAGCTAATGGACCAAGCAGTGACTTAATTAATAGTTTTTGTGTGGTTCTTTTGGGAGTCTGGGTGGCCAGGAAAGAAACAAGCGGCCTCCTACTACATGTGTATGCACATATACACACACAAAATAAATATATAAAACAAAATAATGTTTAAAGTAAAGCAAACACACAAAACAAGGTAGACAGACAAACGGACAGACCTGAGACTCCATGGTGAGTCGGGACAGGATCTTTCAGCAGCCTGAGGAAGCCAGCGCTCAGGCCCACAGCTGAGCCCACCAGAGTAGACAGATAAGCTGCAGCAACAGGACTCACATCTAGGCTGTGATGTAGCTACACGGAAAGGAATCGTGACTGTTCTTTGTCCCGGAAAGTGCCCTGCCACCCAGCTCCGCCCCAGCCTGTTTACTTGGCGGGAGACAGAGGCCGTGGTCTTTCAGGCCTATCGAGGCCCACTGAGCAGAAGACTGGCTTTCTAGGTGCGCACGCTGCCAAGTGGACGCCAGTTCATGCTTTCTGTGTGGAGACCGTGAAACCACATCCTCCTGCACCTGACACCTGCGAGGCGCGCATCCCCAGTAAGCAGTTTTGTGACTCTAGGAATAATGGACCCTCAAGGACCAAAGCAACGGTACTCAACATGAGAGAACATTTGGGGAAGCAGAAGTCCCACACCAGAAAGATCTGCTCCTTGGCGGAGCACAAAGCAGGCGCTAAAATCACATCCCTGCTTGTTAAAGCAGATTTAAAAGGAGACAGACCGAAGGGTCGTGAGTGGACAGACAGGAGGTTACAGACAGACAGGCTCTGCTTGATCTGCAAACAGGCATAAGCAAAGCTTGAGTCACTTCTTGGAACTACCTAAAGACAGACGGAACTTGCACTCAACCAATCAGAAGTAGGCAATGCAGTTATAATAAAAAACTAAGTATCTTCCAAACCAATCAGATTTCTGTTTTCCTTTTGAGTCTTTCGAGCACCCTCAGCAGGACTCCTGAACCTCACTGGCTTGAAGCTTCTTGATTTACTAATTTTCATTACTGTGTGTGTGTGTGTGTGTGTGTGTGTGAGAGAGAGAGAGAGAGAGAGAGAGGGGAGAGAGAGAGAGAGGGAGGGAGGGAGGGAGGGAGAGGGAGAGGGAGAGGGAGAGGGAGAGGGAGAGAACAGGTCAAAGGGTAACTTTTTTTGCGGGGGGGGGGGGTCTCTGTAGCTGTGGCTGTCCGGGAACTCGCTCTGTAGACCAGACTGGCCTTGAACTCACAGAGATCCTCCTGCTTCTGCCTCCCCGAGTGCTAGGATTAAAGGCATGTGCCACCACCACTTGGCCAAAGGGCAACTTTTAAGAGTCAGTTTTCTCCTTTTCCCCTACTATGTGGGTCTTGGGGATTGAACTCAGGTCGTGAGGCTCGTTGGCAAGTGCCTTTAGCCATCTTGTGAAGTCCTGAGCGTCATAATTTATGCATCATTGTTGGAATAAACTTTCCAAATGTTTTTTCTTATGTCTCAGCTTAACTTTCAGCACATCTGTGGGTAAAGTGCACAGGTACCTGTTGTCAAGCATGTGTGCCAGGTAAGCACTCTCCCTTCCAGACTTTTGTTGAGGCATGGACTTGCTAAATTCCCAAGACTGGCTTTGAACTCACTCTGCGGCCTAGGCAATTCTTGACTTCATGACCCTACTTCCCACATAGCTGGGACGGCAGGCCCATGCCTCCAGCCACGTTCTGCTTTTTAGAATTGGAGCCTGGAAAGATTCAAAATTTCTCACAGACCGCAGCAATGATCACTTGTATAAAGGAGATTTGAGGAGCTGGATGTAGTGGCACACACTTGTAATTCTAGCACTCGGCGGGCCGAGACAGGAGGATTCCCTCTGCTTGAACTATGGGGAGATAGCGATCAAGGCTCTACGTCAAAAAATAAACAAACAGGGCCAGACCTGGTGAGGCATGCCTTTAATCCCAGCATTGTAAAGGGAGAGAGACAGGAGGATGCCTATGAGTTTGAGAACAGCCTGGTCTACAGAGTGAGCCCCTACTTCAAAACACAGGAGAGGGAGGGAGGTGGGGAGGGAAGAGATGGATTTGTGGGGAAACTGACGTCTGTGTGAGATGCAGGCACTGGCGCCATGCTCTTATCATGTGTCCACAAAGCGTGTCCTGCCCTTCAAGGGAAAGGCATGGCATGGACACATGTGGTCAGCAAAGCTTAAATGTGTGGGTGCTCTGAGCTCACATGGCTGGCCCTGAGAAGCAGTATGGGCACCGTCTCCTTTGCCACTCTCTGCTTTTTTATAGAAAGTTCTAAATGCTCATAATGATGTCGTGTTCCTTTGTCATCCTTTACGTTTTGGGTACTATTGAATCAACCGCGGCCCTCGTGTGCGTGCGCTAGACCTCTGCCCCAGAGCTATAGCCTCGGCCCTGTTTACTTTATAATTAGGAAACAGAGCTCGCGAAGGCAACGAGGACTTTATGAGCATCCTGTATACTGACATAGTTCTTGCCTTCTTTCTTTTTCTGGGCTCCATGGGGTCAGTTTCCTACATGTCTGACCACTTTTTAGAGCTACCAACCATGGCTCCTTTCCATGGCCACAAATAGCACCAATCCTGTTGGTTTCCAGATCTCTGCGGAGGAGTCTCTGAAGGGTGTGGCAGCCTCTTCAGGTATTACAGAATGAACTTCCAGAGGGTAACTCATTACCCACAAGAGAGCTTTCCTCTGGAAAGGACCAGATAGTAAGTCTTCCCTGTTTTGTGGATCTGTTAAGTCATAAGAACAGCTATGGTATGTAAACATATGGACTCTGTTTCAATAAAACTTTATTGACAAGAATAGGTGGAGGGCCAGATTTGTCTCTGCGGCCTGCAGCTTGTGTTCCTTCTGCCTTGGGTACTTTTTTATTTTCTTTTAATCAGCAACTGCTTCTGACTCACCATACTCTACCTCATGTGCCTCTTCAGGCTCTCCAAGTTCACTCTACCCCTCCCCCACCATTTCAGAGCACCCAGCCCCGCCCCTGCTTGATGTTTGCCTGTCTCCCTGGAAGCTACAGTGGAAAAGTCATGTTGGTTTTGCTCATGGTGGCTTCTCCTGGTCTTCGCACTGTACCTAGCACTAGGGGATAGCTGCTGCTTAGGTTCCCAGGCCCTGTGCTGGGCTCTTCCATCATTATAGTTGCCCCGCAGGTAGGTACTATTGCTGCTCCCATTGTAAGGTGAGAAATGTCAGGTCCAGAGGATCCAAGGATCCTGCCCAGGGTGATCTGCTGGCAGGTGGCTAAGCTGGCGTAGATACAAAAAGTGCCTATCAGAGCCTGTGTCTCAGCTCCTCCCCATACCCCAAGCTACTGTGATCTGGGAGGATGCAATGTTTCTAGCCCCTCACAAGTTGTGAGCTCCTGAGGTGTGGAGCAGGAATCACAACGAACAATGCTGATGGGTGCTGGAGTCCAGGGCTCAGCTAAGCCTGGGGACTGAGGTCTGTCTCTGGGCCTGCTGGGCAGAATGCGCTCTTAGCTACTGGTCATTGCTGACACAGTCCCATCTCAAAAGTGAAACTTTGGCTTCTGCTTGGGGGACTCCTGACCCCAGTCTCCTGGACAGTCATCCCTGCCCTGAACCCAGTCTTCCTTGTTTCAGCTGATTTTTGAGGGGAGGGCTCCCCAGGCTCCTGCACACACAGTTCTAGGGACAGACATCACTATGGCCACATGGGTCTGCCAGGCACCTTTCATTGCACTTTGCGCCAGTCATTTCTGAGTGAGGGTTCAGAGGGGAAACCGAAACCCAGTGACTTTATTAAACAAGGAGGAAGCATCAGGTGATCAAAACTGGTCCGAGCCTCAACTGGCCAGGATCATAACGGGCAGGTACACACCCAGTTAATAAGGGAATCTTGGAATTAAGTAGATGGGCCATGATTGAATCTGTCCATCCCAGTACAACCTGAACTGCAAAAGATTTTTTTTTTTATTTTTAAAATTTTATAGCTGGGTGGTGGTGGCACATGTCTTTAATCCTAGCATTCAGGAGGCAGAGGTAGGCAGATCTCTGTGAGTTCAAGGCCAGCCTGGTCTACAAAGAGTCCCAGGACAGCCAGAGCTGTTACACAGAGAAACTCTGTCTCAAAAAACAAAAGTAAACAATAAACAAACAAAACTTATGAGTGTTTCACCTGCATGTTTGCCAGCGCATCGCAGGTGCTCCCGCCATCCATCCTCCTCATCGCAGGTGCTCCCGCTGTCCGTCCTCCTCATAGCAGGTGCTCTTGCTGTCCGTCCTCCTCATCACAAGTGCTCCCGCCTTCCATCCTCTTCATCGCAGGTGCTCCTGCTGTCCGTCTTAATCATCGCATGTACTCTCGCTGTCCATCCTCCTCATCACAGGTGCTCCCGCCGTCCGTCCATTCTCCTTATCGCAGGTGCTCCTGCTGTTTGTCTTCCTCATTGTAGATGCTCCCACTGTCTGTCCTCCTCATAGCAGGTGCTCTTGCTGTCCATCCTCCTCATCGCAAGTGCTCCTGTCATCCATCCTCCTCATCGCAGGTGCTCCTGCCGTCCATCCTCCTCATCGCAGGTGCTCCTGCCGTCTGTCCTCCTCATCGTAGGTGCTTTGCTCCTGCCATCCGTTCTCCTCATTGCAGGTGCTCCTGCTGTCTTCCTCATTGCAGGTGCTCCTGCCGTCTGTCCTCCTCATCGTAGGTGCTTTGCTCCTGCCATCCGTTCTCCTCATTGCAGGTGCTCCTGTCACCCGTCTTCCTCACCGCAGGTGCTCCTGCCGTCCGTCTTCCTCATCGTAGGTGCTCCCACCATCCAGCCTCCTCATCGTAGGTGCTAATAGTTTCTTCCTCAATTACTTCACCATCTTAACTTATTTAGTTATTTGGAGACAGAGTCTCACGGAACCTGGATCTCAAGGATTCTGCTAGATCGACCAGCAAGCACCAGGGACCCTCCTGTCTCCCCATCCCTATCCCCAGGCATACACTGCTAAACCCAACCTTTCTGTGGAGTCAGGGGATCCAAATCAGTTCCCTAAGTATGGCCACCAAGACTGGACTCTGCTTAGCCTGGGAAATAGCCCCAGGCTCAAATGCTCCCATACTGTCCCCAGAATGTCACCTTTCAGAAAGAAAAATATGACTGTTTAGGAGGGCAAACAGGATTCCTGGCAGGACGTCTCCCCCATGTTGATTGTGTTTAGGAGCACATAAGACAAACTTGAGAGGGATAAATAGTGTTTCTTTCAGCAGGAACCAAACATTCTTTGGTTCCCAGGTTAGACCATTGCTGAGCTCCAGCACCTCTTGGCTTTGCTGAACACAGGTTACAATGACCCGAGTTCAGTTCCTAGATCCCATATGGCAGCTCACAATGGTCTGTAATTTGTTTCAGGGGATCCAGTGAACTCTTCTGGCCGGCAAATCCATTATACATAGACATACATGCAAGCAAAGCATCCATAACAATAATAATTAAAAATAAAAATAATCTTTAAAAAATTAAAACCAGGCCTGTTGGATAGTCTTCGCCGTCTATGTATTTCCAAAATTCTCCATCTCCTGGAAGTGAAGGTGTTGTTTTGTTCTGAAAGTTCTGGCTGGCGGAGGGATCAATTCCCACTCCCAGCATCTTCCACTCCAGGGGGCCTGCAGGTTTGCTTGTCTGAGTCATCTGAAGGGGAAATGGCTACTGCCTCCTCTTCCCTCCTCAAACAGGAACAGGGTACAGAGTGTTCACTTTCTTTTCTTTTTTTTTGGGGGGGTGTGTGTGTTTCAAGATATGATTTCTCTGCACAGCCCTGGCTGTTCTGGAACTTGTTCTGTAGACTGGGCTGACCTTAAACTCAGAGATCCAGCTGCCTCTGCCTCCTGGGACTAAAGATGTGTGTCACCCCTGCTGGCTGTGTGTTCGCTTTCAATCCCAGATTCTGAATGCCTGCACGCGCAGCACCTGAAGCTGTTTCCACACTGGAGACTGAAGTGTAAGGTGTTCCCTCAGAGGCAGCAGAAAGTGGGTGATAGTTTCTTCCCCCACCTGAAGCAATGCTGTGCTGTGCAGGGCAAAGCCAAGCATGTGGATGCGCACCTTAATCCCAGCAATGAGGAGGCTGAAGACATCGTGAACTGCAAAAATGGCCAAAAAGTTTTAAAGAATAGCCTGAGCAATACACACCTCCTATAACCTTCCCGAGGCACCAGCTGGAACCTGTGCCAGGCAGGGCACACTACAGACTGCAGATCTCCAAAGGGGCCCTTTCCAGGTCAGTTGAGGGAGACAGTCCTCTGAAGATCCACCAAGGTCTTGGCTGCATACCCAATTATCATGGGTGTAGGAGGGAAAGTCCCCTCCAGAACTGTGCCTTGAAAACTTGCTTCCCTGGCTTGTGAAGTTTCGGAGGGAAGTCTGAGAGCCCCTTAAACACTCTTGTTAGGGCCACTCCCTAGCTCGAGCTTTAAGAATGTGTGGTTCTAGTGAGCTGGGGCAGAACAAGTATGTGAGTAAGGAGAGACCAGCACCACTGAAGTGAAACCTCTGCTTTGCTGGGACAATCGATGCTGGTGATCTGGAACTGAGAAATTAGCAATGACTAGAAAGAGGCCAGCACTACTGAGGATTGTAAATTTGGATTATTTCCTCAAGTCAGCACACAGAAGCTATGGTCTGTGGTCTAGAGGTAGCCAAGGCTGCATCTCATGCTGGCCAAGCTTGGCAACGTGTAAGAGTTTCCAAGGTGTTACTGGTTTTGAAGCATGAATGTGCCATGGAGAGCAGGGGAGGCTTGACACCAAGTGGCAGGGTCAGGCTCCCTGCAGAGCCTAGGAGAGACTATTGGAGGTGCAGCCCAGCTGCAGTAGACCCGGACATCTTGGAGATGACAGTACTGTGGAATCACCACCCTGGGCAGCAGCAGCTGAGGGCTGGAGCTGGCCACAGCCGAGACAAGCTCTTGCCTGCTGCAGAGGACGAAGCTGAAAAGGGGCCTGGGTCCTCTGGAGCACAGAGGATCACGAGTGGGTCCCAGAAGTCAAGTATTGAACTCTACATCGTTACACTTTCATCACAACTGTGCTCTGGTTCTACCCTCATGGGAGTAAAAAAGTATTTTAACTTGTTTCTATCTTATAGGGAACCACAGTGTTTTAGAGACTTTGGAATTTTACAAACACTTTGGAAATTTTAGAGGTTTTGGATGTTCTAGAGAGACTTTGAGTGCCTTTTCCCCCCTAATTTTTAAAGACTTTTCATTGTTTTGTGTGTACGAGTGTTTTGTCTACATGTATGGTTGTGTACCACATGTAAGTGTGGTGTCCACAGAGGTCAGTAGAGGACATTTAATCCCCAGGGACTGGAGCTAGGAGATGATTGTAAGCCAACACATGGATGTTGGGAATTGACTCCAGCTCCTCTGCTAAAACAAGAGCTCTTAACTCCTCGGCTTAATCTCCAGCTAAACTTTGTAAGTTTTAGAGACTAAACTTAATATTTTAATATTTATTTATTATTTATTTTTCATTTTTCAAGACAGGGTCTCTCTGTGTAACAGTCCTAGCTGTTCTGGAACTTGCTTTGTAGACCAAGCTGGCCTTGAACTCAAGAGATCCACCTGCCTCCTGAGTGCTGGGATTAAAGGCACATGCCACCACTGCCTGGCAACATTTGGGTCTTTAAAGGATGCAGAACTTTTTAAAGTTGGAATGCTTTATATCACAGCATTAATATTAACGTGTCATCTTGGGGACAAATGAGGAAGACAAGGTTCTAGCTGAACAGTGAGGTGTCTGTGTGCTAGGCTGACAAGGAGTCAGCTGGTTTTGTCAACTTGACACAAGTTCAAGTTTTTTGGGAAGGGAAACTCTCAGTTGGGAAAATGTAAGATTGAACTGTAAGCAGGTATGGGGGGCATTTTCCGGGCCCAGCCCCTGTGGGTGGTGCCATGCCTGGGCAGTTGGTCCTAGGATGTCTAAGAAAGCACTCTTCAATGACCTACATCAGTTCCTGCCTCTGGGTTTGTGATTGGCAACTGATTCTCAACAACAGTCATCTGGAATTAAGTGAAAACCCTGGTAGCTGCACACCTGTGAGGGATTTTTCTTTTCTTTTTCAAGACAGGGTTTCCCTGTGTGGCCCTAACTGTCCTGGAACTCTCTCTGTAGACCAGGCTGGCCTCAAACTCACAGCGATCCACCTACCTATATCTTCTGAGTGTTGGGATTAAAGTTGTGACTACTTCCAGACAGGACTTTTCTTGATCGCATCATCTGAGGTGTAATGACCTCACTTTCTGGGCTACAGTTTCTCACGGCAGCCTAAAGGACACAGGGGAGGGGAGCTTTCACATTCTGCCTGCTTGCCCTCATTCTCGCTGGCACGTTCACCTATCTTGCAACGGAGGCATTTCTTCACTAGCATTGAGCCTGCCTCTTCAGGACTCTGATGTAAACTGCAGAGCAGCTGAGACATTCAGCCTCATGGACCAAACAACTACTGGGTCCTTGGACTTTCTCCCACGACACAGTCCTTGCTGGAGTGGCTGGAGCATAGCCTGCAAACCACTGTTCTAGGGAATACTGACTACCGCTCCTACCCTGACTCCTGGATGACTGACTACAAGGTGTAAGATGAAATAGACCCTTTTCTCTCCAAGCAGGTTTGGCTGTGGTGTTTTATAAACACTAAGGCAGCAGCAGTACTTTAGGTTTCATAGCAAACAGTTAATGCCACTCAGATCTCCGAGCACTCAGGAAAAGCAGCCACAATGTAAGGCATACTCAAGTTAGAATAACCTACACTCTATGTTTGATTATGGATATCTTTCTGTATGTGTGTGCAGTAAATTACAAGTGCTCAGAGAGGCCAGAAGTGGGTGTGGGATCCCTGGTTGTGAGTTATCTGATGTGGGCGCCGAGAAGTACATGCTCAGCTGCTGAGCCAGCTGTCAGACCCAGCATGTTCCAATTGTTTACTGACATTAGGCTTTGAATTTCATGATTCTTCTCATTAAATAGTCTTCCTATGGGTTTTTGTTAATTACTTAAAAATGCAAATACCACCAAGTATGCACACACCTTCAATCCTAGCCCTGTGAAAGCAGAGGCAGGTGAATCTCTGAGTTCGGGGTCAGCCTGCTCTACAAGAGTTCTGTGCCAGCCAAGGCTACAGAGTGAGCTCTTTTCTCAAACAAGTCAAAAAAAAAAAAAAAAAAAAAAAACCAAAAAAACCCACCCCAGCTTTTATCATTATTATTGCTTTTCTCTCCCCTTCCACTTTGTTTTTTTCAAGACAGGGTCTGAAAAACCTGTGTAGCCCTGGAACTTGGTTTATAGACCATGCTAGCCTTGAATTCTCAATCTTCCAGAGTGCTGGGGTTTAGGTGTGTACAGCCATATCCAGTCAGTTATGTACATATACAATAAATATTGTATATTAAAAGCAAAAATCAGAATCAACTATATCCTACTTTTTTATAAGATTTATTTTTATGTGTATTTGTGTGTCTGTGCACCAGTGAGCACGTGTGCAGGTGCTCTCAAAGGCCAGACAAGGACATCAAGATTGCCTGGAATGGAGCCATGTTTTTGTGTCTAAACACACACTCCTAACTGCTGTGCTCTTTCTCCAGCCCCAACTACACCCCCCCCTTTTAAAAAATGTTTCTTACTCAATATCCTTCTTAAATGACTAAATAGTCACAGGACATTACAGGAATGTGACCAGTGACTGTGGGGCCACTTCTCACCGTTTAAGTCTTTATGTCCCACTGGTGTCCGGTGAGAAGTGAGGGTAAAAGCTCTGCATGTGAAGTCTGGACTTGCCTGTGGGACTGCCTGCCTTCCAGAAAGGTGCTGTCATTGTGCACATGTGACCTCTAGTGATGGAGTAAAGGACCCACCTCTCCAGTGTTCTTTAGAGGTTACTGTCTACCCCGGGCAACAAATACATCCCATTCTAAATGTAATCTGTGCCACTGATCACAAAATCATGTCCATGAGCCAGTGACAATTTCAGGATTAGATACTGCGCTGGCAGGAGACAGGGCCACTTAAAGTTAACAGCGTCCTCGAGACACAACAGCAAGCTTTCCTCAACACAGAGCACTAAGCAGAGGGGGGGAAGTAACCCTAAAAAGTAAGTTCTCTCCAGACAACGTCTGTCTGTCTGTCTGAGAGTTAGCGACACAGAACTGTCAGGTCTCCTGGCAGAGGATCAAGGTGGCCAAAACCAGACACCAGGCTAGTCGTAAACAGACCACCAGGCCACTCCCCACAGCTGGGGTCCCCAGAGAGAGACCTGCCAACTTCCCCTCCCAGGCTCGTGGAAAACCAGTTGCTGCTCCCTCTGCTCAGGAGGAAGGACCTGGGGTGGGGGTGGGGGTGAGCTTCCTGTTACTTGCTCATCACTTCATAAGCACCAAGAAAAGGTAAACACAGAGGCTTCTTCCCTACAAATACTGAAATGTCACCGGGGATGGAGTAATAGAAAAGAAGAAGTCGGAGGGTACAATGAAGACATAGCTAACCTGCTGGAACACAGGCAAGGGTTCTCTTCTCCTAAAAATCCCAGTTACCCAGGTTACAGAGAGGCAAGAGGCCCAAGGCTATCTAGCATACAAGAAGTTTAAAGACAGCCTGAAGTATCTTCTTTTAAAGATAAGGTCTTACTATGTACCCCTAGCTGTCCTGGAACTCACTATGTAGACCAGGCTGGCCTTGCTTCTGTTTTGAGTGCTGGGATTATAGGTATGTGCCCCTACTCCTGACTCTGAGAACTTGTCTTAAACAACAACAATAAAACAACAAAACCACTAGAAGAAAAGTCAGGTCTGAGGGTGTGGCTCAGTAGGTAAAGTGCTTGTTGAACATACACAAAGCCCTCACGAACCAGGCATGGTGGAGCACGTCTGTGATCCCAGGCACTTGGAAGGCGGAGGTAGGAAGATTTGAGTTCAGAAAACTTAAGGTCACCCTAGGCTACATGACTTGTCTAGCCTTGTCTCAAAATTCCAGGAAGCAGTTCCTCCAACCTCCATTCTGGTCATGTTGTCCCTGCAAGAGGCCCAGTGGTCAGCTTGGGTGTTTCTCTCCTCCAAATCACATGGGATTACCATCCTTTCCTAATCCAGGGAAGAAACAGGAGAAGATGAGCTTGGCTTCGGGTCACACTGGCTGCCAAGGCTGGAGGCAGGATCTACCAGGCAGGTCTGTGAGAATCTGAACCACAGCACCAGCTGCTGAGGCCCTCCTGATCACCCTTCCTTGGAGCACAGGGTCCAGCTCCACTCCTAGTACTTACACTCAGAGAGCACTGTTGCCCAGATGCTGTAGCATGCCTGTGTCCAGCAGAGGAGTGAGGTGTGAAAGAAACACAGCACACAATTGTAATCAATGTCTTTTATCTTTGAAAATGGAAGCAAGTGGTTTGACAGAACACTATGGCCACTCTATAAGAGCGGATCTGGGAGCAGTTCACTGTCCTCTGGTGTCACGGCTTTAGGAAGACAGCGACAAGACAGGGAAAGATCCAGCACGTATCGGGTGCCTACTCTGAGCCTGGCACACACTGTGGCCGCTGGCTTCTCCTCGCTTCTTCCTCTCTCTGAACCACATTCCCTCTGGTGCTCCATCACCAACCCCAACAACTGCTACTTAATTAATTTGACTAGACTCCAGCACATTTCCAAATCCTGGAACAAAGATGCTTGCCCAGCACTGCACACTGCTGTCCGTGCTGTGTGTCTGTGAGTTGCTCCAGTTCTTCACATCTCAGTATCCACGTCAACATTAAAACACAAGACAGACACACAAACCCACAAAGGTGCAGACGCCCTGGAGCTACGGAGCTGGCAAGCCCGTATGGTGGCTGCGAACCTTTCTTACAACGCTACCCAGCCAGCCCACACATTCTAAGCATGTGCCACCACACTCTGCCTGTCCTGATCCCTATGGATTTGCTTGTAGCCAGTACTCTGTCCACACCAGTATGAACACATGCCAAGGCCTGCCTTCTATGATCCCCTGACACTATCTGATCAACCGCTTTCACAAACATGCAACACGAGGAGCTAAGTTCCAGCTGCCCCAGGAGGCAGGTAAGGCTCAGCCTGTCTTCTGTAGGTCCAGGGAACGCAGTGCTCCACAGTCGTGGTCAGTGCTGGGGAACAGTAGCCTGATTTGTGTTGCACTGAGGACAGTGCCTGCCCATGGTGAGCTACAGCCTATCTCTACAACCGCCTTTCTACTTTCTTCTGGACTTTTCCCTCAGTCACAATGTTTAAGAGCCCTCAGGTCACATCCTGCACACTGATTATGCCTGACAAGCAGTGGGCAGACAGAAGTGGTTGGGCTCCAGGGACAAGAGGCAGCAGAGTGGGGCGGGGGGGGGGGGGAGAACAGAAGATGTGGGAAACACGATCACCAGGCAGAGGCTCCACTCACAGCTCCTGGGTTCAAGCCCCACACCATGCCCAAGGGCCAAGGCAAGCTGCTTCACTGGACAAGAACACCTCAAAACACATGCATCCTCTTGTCTTGGGCACCCTTGTCCAATATGGACCGAAATGGAACCACAATGCTGGAGGGGATGGAAGCAGCAGAGCCTACATAGATCAAAGCTGCAGAAACACATGCTAGTTTGGGTTGGATTATAATCATGTGAAACATCAAAAAGCTAAATTCCATCTGTACAACCACTCACTCCTAGGAGAGGACAAGAGCTGTTTGATCGAAGACTCAACGGAGTGGAGGGTGGTGTGTGGGTCCACGTGAATTCTCAAGTCTCCCTGCTGGACAGTCATTAGATGACTGGATTTGTGCTGCAAGTGAGCCAGCACTGTGTGGCTACGCTGATTGTTCCCGTGACACTTTATACAAAATAATCTTCTCATCTTCATTTAGTTTATAAACATACACAGTGCTGTCCCTTTCAAATAAAGAAGGGAAAAAACCAAAAGAACCAACCACACAAATACTGCAAAGTAGCAAAGTACAAAGAAAAAAAGCTACTTTTGGTTTTGGCAACATTAAAAAGGGAGAAATACACAGAGCAAAGGTGGTGTTGGCCCCACTCAAAAGGTGTGTGGGCAGGACACTGGGTCGGGTGGGTTTTCTAAAATTCAGAATATCTGGCATTTTAAATGTAGTAAAGTTCAACGTCACTGGGCCTGTCAAACACCAAAAAGCTTCCTGATAAAAAGCTCGGCTTTCATTTTTTTTTTTTTTTGCAAATTTGGGAGAGGAATTGAGTTCTTACTGGAATGTGGCCTATCGCTGGCTGACAGATTCAAAATGGAATGTCTCCAAATGGCAGTGCCTCCCTTTCTGCCCGCCCTCGGAGCACACCAATGAGCAGCTGCCAACTGTGGAGGTGGGCGGGCCTCAGACCGCCATCTTTGCCAGCTGCTGCTCTAACTTCGAAATGCGCTCGTCTTGATTGCAGATTGTGTCTTTTATGGATTTGATCTCTTTCAAAATCTCATCCAATTTGGCTTCGTTTTGCTAAGAAAACAAACAGAAGAAGGTGACCAACAACATTAATGAAGTCTAACAGGGCAGAGTGGGAGACCTAGCTCCTACTCTGGGAACAGCTAGGACACCAGGTCTTTCCGAGAAATGTGGATACTCCTGAGACAGAGGAGTTCACACGGAAAAAGCAGTGCTCAGTGAGGCTCCTAGTCCTCACCTGCACACCTAGCTGGGCAAAGCCCTACCGCCCACTCACGCCTCTGGTTGTTAGGAGCAGTCCCCATTTGTTCTGGGAGACTCTCCTTCAGCCACAGAGGGCTCCCTCCTGCTAGGTCTTCTGAGGAAGCCCTATTTTCTCTCTCTCTCGAGCTTATTCAGTGGAAACCTTAGGGCACCAAGTCCAGATGCCGACTTCTTGGTCAAGGCCCAAAGCACTAGCTTCTTCAGGCACTCTGGTCCATGCGGTTTCCTATGCTCTTCCCTGTTCCTGGACAGATACCTATCCTTTCCTGTGGTGGCAGTGCCCTCTGGTGGTAGGTGGTGGGTAGGTGGTAGTCCTTATGGCTACCCCAGAGCCACTGCAGTACCCACGGGTACCAGTTCCTTCTCATGGAACACTCACTTCTTGGCTCCTGCAACCCTGAACCCCATGATGCTTTACTGGAGAAAGGGATGAAGAAAACCCTGCAGGGATCCTGTCCACTCTCAGACAGCACAGTAGGCAATAGAAAGCCAGTGCTGGCTAGTCGGGAAACCACAGTCACCTAGTCCCTGGACACTGCTCTGCAGCACGGAGCTTTCCAGAGGACATGCCAAGTCCAGCCCCAAGTACACACTCCTTACCACACTGGTTGTGTCTGTGGTCTTCTTGGGAGCGCTGATGAGATCACACTTCTTATTTGCAGCTGGCTTGCTGTCCAGAATGTTCTTCTTGACCACCTTGAGATCCCTGTTCTTGCCTGGAATGTACCCATGCTTCAAGGAGATGAGGATCGGGTCTGCATTCTTCCCCTCAAACCACTCCTCTGCTTCCAGCGCAGCTTCTGGCCCTGCCGTGTCAGGGTACAGGTCATCTTGGAAGAGGTCAGACTGCAACAGGTATTTGGACAACACTTGGTAAGCGAGAAAGGCTCCTGAACTGTTCGTCTTTCTGTAGTGCTGAGGACTAAGTCCTGTGCGCATGCATGCAGGGCAAGCGTTCTACCTCAGGCTGTATGTCCCCACTCTTTACTTATTCTCCTATAATCTGGGTAGCAGGATTACCAGCATGTACCATCACACTGATCTGAGTTTTTTTTGAAACATAAGTTACTTAAAAACTGGGTACGTGGAGCTGGAGAGATGGTAGACTGGCTAGTTTTATGTCATTTTGAAAGACAGAACCTCAAATGAGAAAATGTCATAGGCTGACTGGTGGACAAGCCTATAGTGCATTTCCTTGATTGATGATTAATGGGGGGGGGCACAATTCACTGTGAATGGAGCCACCCCTGGGCAGGTGGTCCTGAGGGCTGTAATAAAGCAGACTGAGCAAGCCACGAGAGCAAACCAGCAAGCAGTGCTCCTCCATGGCTGCTGTCAGGCTAGACTGTGACCCAGGAGTTGTAAAGAAACGCTTTCTTCTCCAAGCTGTTTATGGTCATGATGTTTTATCAAGGCAACAGAAACCCTAACTATGAAGGTGGCTCAGTGGCTCAGGGCTTATAGCATTTGCTGTTCTTGCAGAGGACCTAGGTCTGATTGCCAGCACCCATGTGGCACTCAACGTTCCAGGGGAGCTGACACTACCTTCTGAACTCCTTGAGCGGCAGGCAGACGTGCAGATAGCATACACTCACCTTCCTGGGGACAGTCATGATGATAGGTTCACACTTTCTCTCATGAAGCTTGAAGAACCTTCAGAAGAGAAATAAAAACAAAGTGGCAGAGGGTGGACAGCTCAAGACTACTTCCGCAGTGTCCCTGGATCTGAACACACGCCACAGACTACCTCATCTGCTGTTCCAGACCTCCGTTACAGAGGAGAAACAGACTCAGGGCATCCCTGCAGCTGGAGACGGCGAGTGAGAGGTCTGTGAAAGATGGCTGCGACAGTGCCACGTCACGGCGACTCGCTGTGTCCCCTGCTGAGTGTTCTGTCAGCACGAGGACTTACCCAACATGCGACACAGAAACAGCACTTTTTTCTTTGGGTTTTCATGTGTGTGTCTTGTGTTTCTGCACACATGGCACACGTGTGGAGCTCGGGGACAACTGCCGGTGCTGGTCTGCAGGCTCTTTCCCACCTTCTTATAATTTTTATAATTCATTATTATTTCTGTGTGTGTTAGTATATAGGTGTACATGCCACAGCACACATGTGCAGGTCTGAGGACAACTATGGAGTCAGTTCCCTTCTTCCACTTTTATAGGGTTCTTAGGATCACACTCTGGCTCTCAGGTCCATGTGGCCAGTGTCTTTACCTACTAAGAAATTCTGCCGGCCCTGCCTTCCACCTTTCGTTTGAGGCCTGGAACACTGACTCTAGAGCTTCCGGGGCTATTTTCTCCACCTTCCATCTCATTATCACTGGGATTACAGGTGTGCACCATAGTGCATTAACCAAGGTCCTGGAGACCTACATTTAATTTACACTCAAAAGGCCAGAGTTTTACCAATTGCACCATATACTTTTTTTTTTTTTTTTAAAGGCAGGGTTTCTCTGCGTAGCCCTGGCTGCCCTGTAACTTGCTCTGTAGACCAGGCTGGCCTCAAATTCAGAGATCCACTTGATTCTGTCTCCCAAGTGCTGGAATTAAAAGTGTGAACCACCACCACCCAGCGTACTGTAACTTTTAAAAAAGAAAAAGAAGCCAAACATGACGGTGTAGGTCTGGAACTCTAGCACTTGGGAGATGAAGGCACAAGGCTTTTTACCCACTTGCCCATCAGGAAACACTACCCACAACTCAGAACGAAGGAAGTGAGCATGTGAAACATGGAACCGAGTGGTATAACTGCTTTGCTCCATTCCAATTTACAAGGTCACATGCTACAATCAGCTCCAAATACATCCAAGGCAGTCTTGGAGTTGGTCTCTTCTGTCATGAACACTGGACACTTTGGGTTAGATTCTTTACCTAGCAATCTCACATTTGTTGACATCAAGTCCCCGCTTAGACATGTAGCCCATCCCTCGTTGAGGTTCCTTGCTGCTGAATGTGTTGAGGTAGTGGACATACGGGGATTCGTCCGTGATTTCAAAATAGCGGATACTACTGTCACCCTACAAAAAGCAGAGACAAGAAACGTTTTGCTTAACAGGGTGAAAACCCTTACCACCCCAGAATTCAAGGGAATCTAACTTCAGTAGCTGACCACTGCTTTCTCCAAAAACATTTGCCTGAAATATAAAACAGTTGTTTCCCCACCAAGATTAAGTCCTTCCTACTTAGAGTTTTCTAACATATCCTTTAGAAGGCTCCTCTGCCTCTATTCTGGGCCCAGAAAGCAGGTCAGGGTCAGGGCAAAAATGTTACTGGTCCACACAACTGCCCCAAGCACCAACTTCAAAGTTAAGCAAGCAGAGGAGGCGGCTGAGAGCACAACCACCTGTCTGTGCATTCACTCCCTGGCCAGGGCAACAACGGAGTCTCTCTAAAAGAAACCTGGATAGCACCAAAGGTTCTCCTTGCAGTGTGTAAAACCCCACGGTCATCTTGTTTATAGTGGTCAGCTATCTTTTGGTACGCTACTTGAGGCAGGTGTTCTCTAGGCTAAGAATAAATGATAGTTATGTCAGTGTGACCAATGACTGCAACCTGGTCTAAAAGAGGACATGCATGCATGTGTACACACGTACACACACACACATACACACACTGTGGGATTCCCCTCTGTATACCATTGGTTAATGAATAAAGAAGCTGCTTTGGGTCAATGGCTTAACAGAAGATAGCTAGGTTGGAAAAGATATATAGAGAGAGAGTAGGCAGAGTCAGGGAGAAGCCATGTAGCTGCTGCCAGGGACAGATGCACTGGAACCTTGCCAGTAAGCCACAGCCACGTGGTGATACACAGATGAATAGAAATGGATTAATTCAAGATATAAGCGCTAGGTAGCAATATGCTTAAGCTATTGATCAAACAGTATTGCAAATAATATAGTTTCTGTGTGATCATTTCGTGTCAGCAGTCAGGAATGAACAAGAAGCTCCCAACTACACACACACACACAAACACACACGTCAGTTTAAAAACATTTAACCCTGTCTCTTCTAGGGTTGATGTCATATCAGACATAGGGCTCCTGTTTACCTTTCCACACAAGTAAATGATACTGGTATCTGGGTCGTAGAAAGGCAGCAGCACCCCATTGCTAGTGTCCATCTCATGAAGAGCAATCGGTTCCTGCATGTTTTTCTGAAAATGAGTCCATAAACAACATATAGACATGTATAAACACATGTTTAAAATATACATGCATAGGGACATATTTAATACACACATGTAGGTACGTGTTTAAAAGACAAATTCTCATAACCTTATTATACGTTCTTTAATATAACCCATTTTCCTAGCAGAATCTAGAGTCTGAACAACATGGGTATATCCTTATCCATGCAAACACCAGGGACCAAACTCACTGACAACTATGCTGACTGTATGTATGACTGCACATGTGCATCATGTACAATCAAGGCAAACATTAGCACGGCTCCACAACACAGACAAAAAAGCCTTTCTGCTTTGCAGCTCTTTTCCTTTATAATAAATATTTTTGGCTGCATGGAAGGGGCGCACGCCTTTAATCCCAGCACTTGGGAGGCAGAGGCAGGTAGATCTCTGTGAGTTCAAGGCCAACTTGGTCTACAGAGTGAGTTCCAGAAGCTCTGTCTTGAAAAACCAAAAAAAAAAAAGAAAAAAGATTTTTGTTTTAAAAGGCCAACCTGGTATACCTAGCAAGTTCCAGGCTACCCAGGGCTATGTGGCAACCCCTGCCTCCAACGGCTATGCATGAGTGCAGCTGCCTGCTGAGGCCAGAAGAGGACACCAGATTCCCTGGAACTGGAGTTGTGAGCCTAAGTGTCATAGGTGCCGCAATCTACAAACGCTCTTGCCCCCGAGCCATCTCTCCAGCCAGCACGTGCTGTATAGAATACACGTACTGAGAAAAGTTAAACAGAAACAGCCCAGCCCAGCAGGTGGCAGGAGCACTGTCACTGTGGACACTCTTTCCACAGTCACAGCCACTCTACAGGAGGCTCAGGGTGTGTACACACTTAGGGCAGTTCTAAACACTTCCCTACACAGGACTGTGTGCAGTCTTCAAGTCAAACTTGGGAACTTCATGAGTGCATCTCTAAAGTGCATTTACCCATGCTCCATTAAGCATGAGAACCTCCTGCTAAATTAAAGCAGCAGGATCTTAAAAATCACACTGAGGCCAAGCAGTGGTGGTACACCCTTCAATCCTAGCACTTGGGAGGCAGAGAACTCTGAGTTCAAGACCAGCCTGGACTACAGAATTAGTTCCAGATCAGTTAGGGCCACACACAGCGAAACCCTGTCTCAATAAAAACAAAACAAAACAAACAAAAAACAATCCCCACCCCCACAAAAAAAACCCATACTGAGAACCCAAGACCCTGTCAGCCCAAAGCCCTGCTCAGAACAAGGGAAAACTGGGAAGGGGCCTACCGGGTTCCAGAGCGCCAACTGCCGCTCACTCATGCGGCTAAAGCCAGTAGTGAAGACGTTGCCATCGGCCAGGAAGATGGCACGCATGGGCCTGGCTCCTTCGTGTGCTTTTTCCTTCTCCTGGGAAGGAGGGGAGCAGATGCAGATTTTAGACATTTAGACAACACGGGTAGGTTGAGTGAGAAGTCCATATTGGAAGCCAGCCTCCCTTCACACACTCAGTGGGCCATTCCATGTTCCCTGGGCAAGACCTTAAGGTCATGGTTAACTACTGCCTCCCCGTCATGAGGAAAAGTGACACTTAGTAATCTGGTCAAACTCAGCAAGCAGAGCCCTAGAACAGACTGAGGAAGGAGCTCCATTCCTACTACATTCTGTTGTTGTCCCAGCCCACACACTACAGCTGTAAAGCACACATCCAAGGGCTCTGCCATACACGTTTCTCAGGACGGGTAACCTACAGGCTGGGGCAGCCACTAGTTTCTCCAACATCAAAGAACATAAGGAAGGCTGCTCCTAGCCTTGTCTGGTTAATGAGAGTAGCTCAGCAGCCACCCTTGAAGATGCTGGGTAGACAAGCACAGGGCCTGGAAAGACCCTGTGGTAGATAAGCACTCACCACGACTACTGTCCAGCGCTAGACAGGGCTGATAAATGTCACTACATCTCAGCTGGCCTCAGAGCACAGCTAAGGTGAGCTGTTCTTGGACTTCTCACCTGTAGCTGCAGGCCTAACATATACATCTTCAGGCAGGATGTGTGACTTTATCTACTGGGTGGCAGATGCTGGGCACTAAGATGACGGCAGGACCTGCTGCAGGTCTGCAGGGCACCTGGATACTGTTCTGGGATTGGGATGGACATCAACTAGGGAGCATCAGTGACCCAGACAGGTCACAGTTCGTTTGGGCTCATCAAGACCTGAAAACGTCTAAGGGTATCATGAGTTGTTAAGTGCCCCTGCTGCACCAATACTCGGAAGGCAGAGCCTAACATATCTGTGAGTCCCAGGCTAGTCAGGACTATACAGTGAGATTCAGTCTAAAGCCACCATGAAGGGACAGAGCTGAGCCAAGGCTGGAAATGACTGGAGAGAAGAGAAACTGAGGCAGTCACTCCCTACTCAGACGGTGTCTGCACACCACAAGGACACCATGACTTAAGCGTGCAGGTCCTCAAAGTAGTCTAGGTCACTGATTGGCTACCAAGGCTGTGCTAAGAACACTCACCGCCACGATCTCCTGTTTCCTGGGATCAATGACTCTCACTTTCTTATCTTTGGACGCTGTGCAGATGAGGCTGCCATTGCGGTTCCAGCTCACATTGTAAATCATGTCTGAATGCATGTCGTCCAAATTGATGAGGGCTTCCCCTGTCCCCACGTTCCAGATGATAATGGCATTATCACAGCCTGCACCAAGCAGATCAACCACAAGATGAGAAATGCCCACACAACATATGAGAGAAAGTTGCAAGCCCCACAGGGACACAAAGGGACGGGAAGGAAGATGCCGATGACAAGAGGCCCTGCTTACTGGGAGGCCAGAGTGACAAGATTTCTGTAAAGCAATATGGTGAAGCCATCAGCCAACCCAAAGCCAGAGCCCCGTTTTTTAGATTTAGCTGGACTAACGGAACTAGGCAGTTTCAAGAAGGTACCCTTTTCCAGAAAGATAACATCAGAATGGACATCATTTCTGCACCTGAGGAACCTGGGGTAGCACATGACTCAAGTCTGTGACATTGTGAGCCAGGGTCCTTCCTGTATATGAAATCAGGGTAAGCTACAGTAATAGAAGGGAAACAGGACTGGCTTGTTGCTCTTAGAGATCGTATCTTAAAAAGGGAAGTTGGGGCCAGAGTGGTCTGTCCATAATGAGAAGGCTAAAGTGAAATCACGCAGACATGTGGATTCAGAAGCTGTTTCCCAGAGAGGCCCACGATCCCTTAGACACTCAGCCCCATCCCTGCTTCAAGAGTATCTTCCAAGCCAATGGTTATCAACCTGTGGGTCTTGATCCATTTGGCAAACTTATCTCCAAAAATACTTTCGTTATTTACATTAGAATTCGTAACAGTAGCAAAATTAGTTGTGAAGTAGCAACAAAAACAGTTTTATGGTTTGGCGTCACCACAACATGTGAAACTGTTATTCAAGAGTCAAAGTGTTAAAAAGGTTGACAACCACTGTTCTAAGAACATACCTGAAAACCAAGAGCTAGAAGCAGGAAACTCATGCTGAAAAACGTGTACAACAATATAAAACACTGTAATTGACTTCTGGGGTGGAGAGCTGAGCCTTCCTGCACTGGCTCCTCCAGGCAGCCTGCTCGCGAGGGAGGGCCAGGCATTGAGTGGTCTGACAGTCCGAAGGTACAGGCCCAGCAGTCAACCAACCAGTTTCTTCTGCTTGCACAAGGCAAACAGGAAAATAGGGTGAGCCTGTATGGTCCCAAGTGACCAGGGAGAACAGCAGGTCCTTTCCACCATTCAGCCCCCCCCCTTCCCGCTCAGGCTTTGGTCCCTAGATCATCAGAAGGACTCAGGTATGGTCAACCATGGCTATGAAAGTTGATGCCCTACAATGTCTTCTGTGAAGAGGCCTTTGGCAGGTACCTGAAATTAAATTTTTAACTTCACTTACCATAAATAAACATCTCCTATTCTTGATTAAAAATTGACCTGCCCAACTTGAAAAAAGACATGTTTTTAAAATAAACCAGTATTGATAAGGTATAATTCACACATACCCATTACACTTAAGGTAAGCTCTGACAAATACCTATAACCAAGAAAGAGCTTTCTTCCATCTCCCCAAAAGCTTAACTATAGCCATCTGTATTCCCGTGTGTGTGCACTGTGCAGAGGCCAGAGGCCAAGCCTGGAGCTTGCCATCAGCTACTCTGGCCTGCCATTTTATCCCAGGGAACTGCATTTCTTTCTCTCCGCACTGGGACTGAAAACACTTGCATCACACCTGGTTTCCCTAACAAGGGCTCTGGGGACCAGACTCAAGCACTTTATTGAATGAGACATCTCCTCAACAGGCTAGCCTTGAACTTACTGAACTACCACATCCAGTTGATGTATTGCTTTTAGAAAAAAAGAAGGAAAGGAGGGAGGGAAAGGAAAGAAAAATCTGAAATTTGGGCAAAAGCAAAAATTTCTGTAAGATGAATCTGGAAATGAGGCAAGAGCCAGTGGGAGCTGGAAGACAGACACTTCCACACTCCACACTGAGATAGGTGCCAAGGTTCACTGTGGTGCGTCTAACTGAAAATCCAGAGGCAGCATCGGTGTCCAGAGCCAGGGCTGAGCGGATAAACGTGGCTTTACCGGCAGAGGACAGCGGGAGTGTGTGCAAAGAGTACAGAGCACCACTCTAAGTGTGCGGCCCTACCTACACTTAAAGAGTCTGCCATGGTCCCTAGCACTCCGCTTCAGCGGAGTCACACCTGTCACTCCCCCCACATGAGGCCAGGCAGTCTGCGGGGCTCCTACCTGCACTAAGAAGCACATTGCGGGCCGTCGGATGCCAGGCAACGATGCCAACTCGTTTTGAATGACCTTCTAAAATCACCACAGGTTCAGTCAGGGAAAGGGTCAGTCCATTTTCTGGGATCTGCCAAACCTGTTGGAAAAGGAAGGAGAGTGTTGGTCTGAAAGCCCTGTCACATTTTGCTTCCAGGTCACTGTGGCCACCCAGTGGTACCTGGGTGAAAGGTACAATGAAGTGACTGTCTTAAAAATGTAAATATATGGGGCTGGAGAGATGGCTCAGTGTTAAGAGCACCAGCCACTCTTCCTGAGGATCTGGGTTCAGTTCCTAGCACTCACATGGTGGCTCACAGTCATCTATGGTGGGATCTGATGCCCTCTTCTGACGTGGAGGCTTACATGCAGATGGAGTGAGCGCTTTTCTAAGTAAAATTAGAAATTTTTTTTAAAAAAATGTAAATATACTAAGTACTTGATAACTTTGTGTTTCCTCATTTGTGGCCTGCCAGGCCAATAGGGTCCTTAGAAGCACAGGCTGTTCATTTTGACTGAATCCTGTTTTCTTTTCTCTTCAGTAAGATTTTCTTTCTATAGTGTAATAGAAATATTGCCAATATCCCAACGTAAAGCACAGAGCCTGTGCTTACAAGCATTCGTCCCGCAGAGGGCATATCTCAATGCGTCTTTGAGGGATTCAGTCATTTTGTCCTTTCTTTCAGTGTTCCATCTCTCCCCACTGTGCAACTCTGAACTACCGCACACTAAAGGTCACGGGAGTCACCACACCCAGTCTCACATTCCTTTTTGAGATGGTGAAAATTTCTAAAATATCTGTTGGTGGTTGTATGCTTCCATGAACATATTAGAAATCTTTAAGCCAGGCAAGGTGGCACACATCTTTAATCCCAGAGGAGTTCCAGGACAGCCAGGGCTATAAAAAAACAAACAAACCCTGTCTCCAAAACAAAACAAAACAAAACAACCCCCCAAACCAAAACAACAAGAACAACAACAACAAAAAACAAATCAAAACCAAAAAAGAAAAATCATTGAATTGTACTTTTTTTTCCCCCATGTGAGACAGGGTTTCTCTGGGTCACAGGGAGAGGACTGGGCTTCTTTGGTCTTATTTAGAGTTTTGCTATGCAGCCCAGTCTGGCATCAAATTCAAAACCACCCTGCCCACCTCAGTCTCAGAATGCCAAGATCACAGGCCTGAGCCACGACACAGCAGGTGAAGAGGGAGGTTTTAAAAGCCAAGCACAGGATTCCTCTCTCTTTCAAACCTGTTACAGTGAGCGGAGCGGCCACCGCCCTGGAGGAGCACTAAGAGCACTAAGTAGTACATGGCATCTACTTCATAAAAGAAGTTTAAAACAATTACTCCTTAAAACCCAGGAGCTCTTTGAGAACAGGCAGCAGCCTCAGGGGTGGCCCTCTCTCCAGACCAGCATACTGTCTCACCCCTCCCCGAAAGACAGGTTTGCTCCCCTGGGGTGTGGGGCAACTGCTTCCTTTCCAGTAGGACAGTGTGCTTTTATCCTGATACACAATTTCTTTACCCTAATAAAACTAAAAGGTTTATAATTAGCCAAACAGTTCTGGATTGAACCTGGCCATCTGAGTATAATCAGAATTGGAACTGTCAACAGAACACACAGGAAACAGTAATTAGTACTTTGGTGAAAGCATGAAGTTGGCAGAGACAATCATGAAAACTGGTGCCTCAAAAGGTACTCGTGTGGCAGTGCCACATACTAGCTCCAGATGGCGCCCTCGTACCAGTCTGCTGGGGTTCCTGAGATCCACAGCAGTGAGCTTTGTAAACCCTGAGCATGTCTGAGAGAGGCTCTGGCTCAGTATTTCTCCCTCGGAATACAGAAGCCGCAGAGGCCAGCACCAGTTTCGCTTTCTCTAGCATCTCCTTCACCCATCTTTTGCTTGAATAGAGAGGAAACGTCAAACAGGGAAAGCAACGTTGATTATGGGATGGGAGTCTTAAACCTGGACGGCTTGTGTCTGCACTGTACTGTGAGCAGACTTGATGGCTCTCCACCAGGTAGGCAGATGCCCTAGACTAGGCACCCAAGCTTCTTTTACTCCCTGGGTCCAACACACACAGTATTTGCACCACAAAGCAGGTCTGGTACTAACGATCTAATGGGCCCCACGCTAGGACTCAACGGCTAAACAAGAAACTGAGCTTTTCAATAGACTGACAACCAGGAACAGCAAATATAAGTGGGTGGACATGGAAGGTGCTGGAGCTGAATGAGTTCAAATCACATAAATGTGCTACAAATGTAGACTGCAGTGACCTGGGGTGATGATGGTGGAAGGTGGATATGGTGACATGAACCAGTGCATTTTAGATAATGCCCCGCATAAGCAGAAACGCTGTAACATCAGTTAGGTTTGTCCCTCGTATTATTCAGAGTTTAGTGAGACCAGTGCTGTGATGCCGTAAATAGGTGCTGCTGGAAACACAAGAGTCCCCAGTACCATACTACACAAGCTGGTCCATCCAGGAGTCCCTGAAGAGACGACCTCTATGAATGCAAAAAAGTAGGCAAAAGGGAAGAATAAAGAAAATCAAGTAGCCAGTTTCAAAAGAAACACCACAAATGCACAAAGCAATTTTCTAAAAAGCATTTAAACAATGCATCAGAGAGGCTGGCTGGGGGGACAGCAGAACAAGGAACCAGTCAAGATGATAATGCCACAGGCTCCGACAGCTGAAGAAGTGTCTGGGAAAGTCTGCGAAACAAAACGAAAAGACACCAGAACCAGTGCGTGGATGAGAATAAACAGTGCTCTCCCCGCCGGGAACTGTGGGAAAGGGCTGTGTGTCTTCCCACACTCAGCACACCCTCTGGCTGGCGCTGCAGAGCTTGCTTATGGGCTGTCATTATCTGGCTCTCTGCCCAGAGGGTGCCTGCCACTTCTGGTAATGGCCTGTCAATGTGGACTGAAGGTCTTGCTTCCTGGGGACAAAGAGCATAAGTGCCACTCTGTGCCCGAGTCTTCTGCACAAGCTGGCACTCTAGCCTGGGCCTTTGGGGCTACGATGCTAATTAGCCATGTTAGCACTAAACTCTTCACTGCTGGGAGCCAAATTCCTTGTTTATCCTGAGGGAGCATGGGCTGTGCTCACAGAGGGTTCTGGAAAGGTCAACTGAGCTAAGGCTCTGCACAGCATTACCCTAATAGGAAACTGCTAATGGGGAGGGACAATGGCTATGGAGCTTAAAAGCCTGGGTCCTGGACACTGTGCCCCTCAGCTGCATGACACCTCTGATAAAACCATGCTCATGTGAGCCTGAGTTTCCTAGTCATATGACAGGTGCTGAGACTGCCTCCCCTGTGCTACTGCAGTGATCACGTACACACATGTACACAGACACACACACACAGACACACACACACGCATGCACATCGAGGCTTGGGGAGTCAATGAGCTCGCTGCATTCCAGACCATACCTCTTCCCTCCTGTGACCACATACATTTTTAGGTTTGAACACTATGATTTCTGAAAGGAATCTTATCTTATACTGAAATAAATTAGTACCCACTTACACCCAACGTGTGAAAGCCTGTGTTTGTGCCTGAGACAATTCATGTTGATGCTGTCTTTGCAGGCTGGTGAGCTTTGCTCTGTTCTGTGGCACCCCAGAGCCAACCTGCTTTCTTACCAACACTGAGTGAGCAGGGAGACAAACACCAGAAATATCCTCCAGAGAGGGCATCTCAGCACAGCAGGGACAAGTCACTACCTAGCCTACTAAAAGAAAAAAAAAAGCTTTTGAATCCCTAAAACGTTCTACTGAACAACACATTACCACAGCAATGTTTTGTTCCGAAAGAAAGGAAAGCAAGACAAAGAGCTCCAAAGGGCTTCCAGATGAAAGCGGGCATCAATCACTGAAAAACACCAAGGTTCTGAAAAAACTACTCAAGCATGTGTTTGTGACAACTGCGTCCTTTGCGCATTTGAAAGCCTGCACATGCAAGAGGACAGGGAGGCAGTTCAACGGAGACTGGGCTCCTCCGAAGTATAAATGCAATGGTTTAATAGTTTTATTTCCAAACATGGCACAAATGTAAAGCACACAGACTGTTTGCAGACCCCACTCTCCTATCCTGATTGCTCTCTGGGAGCCTGCTGCTGGAGAGGCACTAGAGCTACACCATGGAGTGCTTTCCTTGCCAAAGGCAGTGTTTTTAAAAAGTCAAAGGCACCGATTTCAAGGGAACATGAAGTTGAGATGGTCTCTCAAGACACCAGGTGAGGGGTTTGCTGTAGCAGCTTGGAGGGCCCTGTGTGAGGCAGAGTGTGGAGCCTCAGCATTTTCTGGAGAGTAAGCTGAGCCTGGAATTAAGTCTGGAGCTGCCAAAGGCAAAGGATCAACAACCCAGAGACAATCTGTGCACCAGACACACCACAGGACATGCCACATCACGGCTTCCACTTCTACTCCAAGAAATAAAGTTTGCTGGAAAATCTGTGATAAAAGCGCAAACAAACATGGTGCAGAGCCTATTTCTGTTCATTACTATAGGCTACAGTCTGATCTGGGAAGAGGGGTGAAAACATTCGCCAAAAATAAATAATCTGCCGCTGTTTAGGACAGCTAAGGGTTACCTTTTCATCTCCCAGACTCTGGGGGACACTGCTATGCGCCTCCCCTCCCCCATCGGAACAACAGCTTTTACACTTCTATCTGAGCACTGCTCTACAGACATGGGTAGTCAACAGCAGGCATGGACCTAACTTGACTGTTCTTGGAATTATTTCAATCACTGCCATTTACTGTGGCTAAAATTCCTCCAAGTAAAATATTTAGAAACCACAATTTCAAAAACTCTCTGTATGAAGTTATCGCCAAGGAACAGAAAGCACAATACAAAACCCTGGGCTGGCAAAGGGCAAAGGCAGTTTCTGGAAGGAGAATTCACCTGCTATTTGTTAGTGTCAAACACTGTTCCATACAGCAGGACCTAAAATGCAAGCTGTCCAGTGGACTTCACTTTTAAGTTGACTTTAGGGTCTGGAGAGAAGGCTCAGCAATTAAAAGCACTAGCTGCTCTTCCAGAGGGCTTAGGTTCAATTCCCAGCACCTACATGGTAGCTCACAACTGTCTGTAATTCCAGTTGTAGGGGATCTGACACCCATACACATGCAGAAAAAATACCAAGACACAATTTTGCTGGGTGTGGTGGCACATGCCTTTAAATCCAGCACTTGGAAGGCAGAGGTAGGTGATCTTTGTGAGTTCAAGGACAGCCTGGGCTATACTGAGAAACCCTGTCTCAAAAAACCAACACACACACAGACACACACACACACACACAGACACACACACCCTTAAAAGATGGGAGGTGGGGCGGGTGAGACGGCTCAGTGGGTCAAAGTGATTTCCGTATAGGCTGATGGCAGGGTTCAATCCCTGGAAGCCACGTGAAAAAGATGGACATGGTGGTGCACAGCTGCAGCATCAGTACTCCTTCCAGGAGAAGGAGGTGGACAGGAGGGCTGCCTGGGGGTCACCTAACCCTGATTACACAGGCACGGCACAGGGGACCTAGCCTCAACAAGGTAGAAAGAGAACCAGTTCCAAAAAGATGTCCTCTGACTGCCACATGCCACCCCCCACCACAACAAGTAAAGCATAAAACAAACAAACAAACAAACAAACAAATAAAAGATGGAAAAGCTAGGCATGGTGGCCACACCTGTAATCTAGCATTTGGGAGACGGAAGCAGGAGAATCCTAAATTCAAAGCTATAAACAGATAACGGAGATTGGCCTTTCCTGTCCTAACACTGGAGAGATGCCACTTCAGGCAAGGCAGTCGACAAAATGAACAAACCCATGATCACAACTCAATGGGTGTAAAT
Source organism: Myodes glareolus (assembly GCF_982192425.1). Classification (NCBI taxonomy): domain Eukaryota; kingdom Metazoa; phylum Chordata; class Mammalia; order Rodentia; family Cricetidae; genus Myodes; species Myodes glareolus. Next base: position 131,608,393 of record NC_142027.1, read on the forward strand.
AATTCAAAAGCAGTTTTTAAATTTAGGCTTATCCTCTCACAGCCATGGATGAACCGGCTCTGCTGTTACCCCCTACAGAGCATCAACTGAAGGTGTCGTTGTGGCCATGGATCCACACTTCCAGTTCCGCCTGACCTTCTCACAGTCCTGGCCTTCTGCCAGCACCCCATTGTCTATGTGAGGTGGAGGCTGAAGAGTCTGGGAACTCCTTGGCTGGGCACACTGCTATTACCTGAAGCTCTGGGGCCACTGCCACTGCCAATAACCCATGCAGGGCTCTTCTGTTTAAAATAAAAAGGTGTGTGCGTTTGTATGAAAGTCTACAACTACTGCCCTTAGCACAGAGGCGGAGGGAAGTGTCACGACATACGGGGAAGAGCAGACGTGCCTGTAAAGGTCACTTCTGCTGCTCAGCTCTGAAAGCTTCAACAAGTCTGTCAGAACACACAATTTAGAGTCACTGAGTGATTCAAGAATGATCTAAGTGCCAGGCCCATACTTAAGAGTTTAGGAAAATTAGGGAGATTTAGCCTAGAACACTATTTAATTAACAAAGTGTTTGTTCTGCCAAGACAGGGGCAGTATCAGAGGATTCTGGGAAGAGAGGGGTCTAAATAACAGCTGGTATTGGGATTTCCCCAAACTTCAAATACACAGAGCAGGTAACAGGCCAATGCACTCAGGGACAGATGAGGACTCAAAATCCAAGTGACAGAGCACACTTCTTCCCTGACCTGACTCAGCAGGCTATGAACACACTCTGGCAACCAAGAGGGGTTTGCCTGTCTTAGCAGCAGCTGATCACAGGAGACCCCTACCCCCACCCAAGGCCTGGAGAGTCAGATACACCCTGGACCTAGTGCTCTCAAACCCCACCAGCAAGGACTTCTTTTCCTTGACAAGAAAGGCCAATGGAAGAGAAAGAACCCAGAGGGAATGGTTGACCCCACTGGAGCAGGCAGGAAACAGGGGGGTGGGGTGGGAATAGCAAAGGAATGAGAGAGGCCAAACAAAAGGCAGGCCAGGAAAGCAAACCTCCATAAACATGTTTTGTGAGAGCACAGGCCAAAGCAAACCATCTTCTGGAAACTTCAAACTAAACTCACACAAAACTTCAGTGTGAGCACTCTTTCACGCACACATGTGCACTCCTACTCCCGTGATGAGAGTGGCGTGAGAGAGAGATGGCTCAGTAGTTAAGAGCTCTTGTTGTTGGAGAACGCAGGTTCTATTCCCAGCACCCACATGGTAGCTCACAAACTTATCTAACTCCAGTTCTAGGGGATCTGATGCCCTCTTCTGACCTCCATGGGCACCAGGCACATACTTGATGCACAGACAACACATGATAAAATATCCACACATTTAAAATATATAAATATAAGAAAAAATAATTTTAAGAGCATGCTAAAAAGACATGCTTTAAAAGTTAATAAAAACTGGCATGCTATTTCAAAATAAAATTAAAAAGACAGTAAGAAAAAAGATAAATCAAAACTGAAAATTTAAAAGGCAAATCCAAAAAAATTTAGAAATTTAAAAAAAATCACTTTAAAAATAAGAGCATACTGGAGAGATGGTTCAAAAATTAAGAGCATTGGTTATCCTTGCAGAAAACCTAGGTTCAATTCTTGGTACCCACAAAGTGGCTCACAACCTTTTTTAACTCCAGTCCCAAAGGATCCAATGCTATCTCTGGTATCTGTGGCTCTCACATACACATGGTGCACATAAACTCATGAGCATACAGACACATAGAAAAATAGACAAACCAATAATGTACTCCAAATAAAAAGTGGCCACTCAAGAGGCTAAGGGGAAGATGGTAGCCTAGCTCCAGCAATGGTAAAGAGGTGGGAGGCCGTCTGAGGAAAGTCTAAGAGCACTGGCACTGGTGAGCACCTCCCCCACCACCTGCTGTGTGGTTATACCATCCCAAGAAACCACTCTTTGTAATGAGCTGGAAACAGCCTCCTGCCCATCACCAGTTCTTCCCAAGTGCTGAAGCTGATCCTGGATGTCTCCATAGGAAACTACCTGTCTACCTTAGTGGCTCATGCTGAATAACAGGGCTCGGTGCTGACAGACATGTGCTGTCTTCCTGCTAACTGTGCCATAAGATGGGTGCTTTCTAAGTGCAGTATCAAGGGGAAGACCAGAAGACTTGGATCACCATTGCCTAACCTCAGGTCAACTGGGCAGAAAAGCCTCTATGAGGTCACCAGCATTGAAAGGTCATGTTCCTCGTGTAAAGTCTGTAGCTCAACTGCCAAGCTGAAAAAGGCAAAGACTGTTGTGCCAAATCAAACGAGTACTATACACAAAAGGAAAAGTTCTCCAAGGTAAACAGCATGGAAGAAGCATCAATAAGACCTACAGTCTAAAGAAGGAAGAAAAGGCCCAGAGCAAAACCCAGGTATACAAATCCTACCCAGGAAACAGAAGGAAATGGATCTGTGAATTCTAGGCCATCTTGGTCTATACAGAAGTTCCAGGCCAGAAGGCTACACAATGAGTGTCGTAAAATACAGCAAAAAAGTCTGGACAAACTGACAAATACTGAAGACAGGAACAGGTCATAGGAGCCTCCAAATGGTGTGTGGTGGGCACACCTACAGTTTCGGCACTTTGCACACTGAGGCAAGAACATTGTTGGCTTGAGGTTAGTCTGGGCTATAATGCAAGACCCTATTCCACACACACACACAAAAACAAACAAACAAAAACCCACCCTGGTAATTTGGGGTAATTTTCAGGGGTTGGGGAGATGACTTGAAACTATGGGGCTGAAGAGATGGCTCAGCAGTTAAGAACACTGGCTGCTCTTGCAGACTGGGTTCTGTTCCCAGCACCCATGTGGCAGATCTGTAGGTGATGGTGGCGTACGCCTTTAATCCCAGCATTTGAGAGGCAGAGGCAGGCAGATCTTCATGAGTTTGAGGCCACTCTGGTCTATAGAGTAGGGTCTAGGACAGCTAGAATTGTTATACAAAGAAACCCTGTCTTGAAAACTCAGGGGGATTAAAAAAAAAAGAACAAAACACCACCACCACCACCAAGAACAACAACACACCCCGCCCCCCGACAAAAAAAAAAAAAAAAAAAACTAAAAAAAAATCTGTAGTTCCAGTTCCAGGGGATCCAATGACCTTTTCTAGCCTCTTTGGGAACCAGGAATACAAGTAGTAAACATATGTGCATGTAGGCCAAACCTTCAAACAAATAAAGTAAATAAATCTAAAAAACATTTAAAGACTTGGACTATATATTAATATATCACACCATATATTTAGGAACACTGATTCTGAATTACCAACAATGAAGAAAAAAAAAACCTTATAACTAGTAGGGCAGTGGGGGTGCATACCTTTAATCTCAGGATTAAAGGAGACAGAGACAGGTGGATCTCTGTGAGTTTGAGGCCAGCCTGGTCTACAGAGCAAGTTCCAGGACAGGCTCCATAGTACTGAGAAACCCTGTCTTGAAAAACCAAAACCAAACCAAACAACAAAAAATTTATAACTAAGCAAAAGGAATGACTGATAAGGAAAAGAAAGTTAATATCTGATTTTCACAGCAACACCATTTGTCAAAAGAAAATCAAGCAATACCCAGCTAGAACTTCACCTGTGGGTCGTGTGTGTGTGTGTGTGTGTGTGTGTGTGTGTGTGAGAGAGAGAGAGAGAGAGAGAGAGAGAGAGAGAGATATTTCTTCTGCACAGGAGAGAGAGAGAGAGAGAGAGAGAGAGAGAGAGAGAGAGAGACAGACAGACAGACAGACAGACAGACAGACAGGGGGAGATAAAGATTTCTTCTGCACATAACATCTGTGTGCAATGGACGTATGCAATACCAGACATTCAATACAGATGACCGAACATCTGTGCATTCTAGATTCTGGGTCAATGGTAGCTCCGGAACCAATCCTGAGGGATGACTACTTTTTTTTTTATTGATGGAACAGCCCAGGAAGCTCTCAAACTTATGACCTTCCTGTCTCGGTCTCCAGAGTGCTGTGGTAACAGGTGTCAATCTGATTTCACACCAAGCTTGAACATCTTTAGTAAACAGGTGGAAAATAGCAACAGCATGGCTTTAAAAGTTACTGGCCTCCTTATAAACTATGTCTGGGGCCGCAGAGATGGCTCCTCAGTTAAGATCACTGGCTCCTTTCTCAGAGAACCTGTGTTCAATTCCTGTATTCACAAGGTAGCCCAAAACTACCTATAAATCCAGTTTCAAAAGACCCTGCACCCACTTCTGGGCTCTGTGGGCAACACTTATACACATGGTGCACATACATACATGTAGATAAAACACTCATACACATAAATTTTTATTTTTACCTTAAAACTACTCTATTTACATTATAATTCTTTTTTTGGGGGGGGGGGTTCGAGACAGGGTTTCTCAGTAGCTATAGAGCCAGTCCTGGAACTCACTCTGTAGATCAGGCTGGACTTTAACTCAGAGATCCACCTGCCTCTGCCTTCTGAGGGCTGAGATTAAAGCCAACACCGCCCAACTACATTATAATTCTTAACAGTAGCCAAATTATAGTTATGAAGAAGCCACAAAAATAATTTTATGGTGGGGGTTATCACAATATGAAGAACTGTATTAAAGGGTAGCAGTGTTAGTTAGGTTGAGAACCACTGCCCTAGATCACTAAGACCGAGCAACAACAGAGTGATCACGATTACCTCTAGCACCCAGACCATGATGTAGAAACATTACTTTTCATTCGAAGAAACCAGGGTGTAATAGAAATGGTCAGTCAATGTCTGTCAGAGATGCCCAAGGTAAGTCTGAGACCCTTGAACGAATCACAGCGAGGAGCAATCAAAGACAACACAGCCATTTCAGATCTCAGAGAACACAGGGCAGGCTAAGCGTGGAGACACGGCAGTTTTTTGAAACTGATCAAATATGTTCAAATTCATTAGTTCAAATGAAGTGAAGAAAAAACTTCATTTTCTGAGGATGACAGAGTGTTAACTTGTCACTTTGGAAACAGAGTAAACTGAAGAAGGAGGTAGTTGCCCACACTCTCTTTCCTATGCAATCCACAATACCAGGTAACTGAACAGAAAGCAGGCGAGCTGCACTGGGGAAAAAAGAACAGAAGCACCTATGAGAGCCACGCTGTGCTCCTTTAATGAGTCACTAGCTATAGGAATGAAGCTCTAACAGTTGTACAAACCCAAGAGAACAGAACTACAAGAGCCTTGCCCTAGGGACTGGACCTGTGTCAACTTTGGGATCTAACTTCACATTTGCAGGAAACTCAGGCTGGAGCCCCTGACCTGCTCCCAAAGGACACAGTCAAAAACAAACAAACAAACAAACCAGACAGTTGAAAAGTACAGACCAAACATTAGCATTCTTTTTTTTTTAAAGATTTATTTATTCAATATGTATACAATGTTCTGCCTGCACATATGCCTGCAGGCCAGAAGAGGGCACCAGATCTCATTACAAACGGTTGTGAGCTACCACATGGTTGCCGGGAATTGAACTCAGGACCTTTGGAAGAGAAGGCAGCGTCTTAACCACTGAGCCATCTCTCCAGCCCCAAACATTAGCATTCTATAACAGGTGCCTGTAAGAGAGAGAGACTGAGAAAGACAAGCTGCTGTGCATGGTTTTTAAACTGCAAAGCTGATCTGGCATTTAGAGAAGCATGTGTGAGCGAGCAGCACCCTAAAGAGACACGAGTGATCTGTGAGTGATCACTCACAGAGTAGCAGATATGTGGGGAGGGCATGTAGGGTGGCAGAGTAAGAAATCACCTGGCCCACTCCATTCACTTCGGCACCACCTCTTTCAATACTGGTGTTTTATGGAAGCTGTTGTGTTAAAGGATAACAGGATCAGCAAGGTTGGCAATGAGAAAACAGATAAAACCGGCTTCCTCACAGCAGTCAGGACTCTCAGCTCTGGCAGCAGGTCTAACCTGTGTTTCCTTCCAATAGCTAACATATCCACAGTCATTGGCCATCAGTCTAGCAAGCACACACAGAAGGAATGACTCCTTTATGGGCAGCACGCCCAATATGCTTTCAGCTGCCAAAAGGCTACGAGAAAGGTGGGGAAATGTTTAAACAATGTAGTTCAGGAACTGATTTGTTTGCGTACATTATTTTGGTTTTTGTTTTTTGCCTACTACTCTACGCGGATCTACGGTGGACGGTGGGAGACTGTGTGTGGGTCGTTCTGCAGGCTGCCGGGCGGCACTGACTGACGGTCACGGAACTACATGCGGTGCTGGGACGGGAATTGAACTCGGGTCCTTGGGCGAAGCGGTTGGGCGCTCTGCCCCCTGAGCCGTCTCTCCAGCTGGTAGTGTACATTATTTTAATTAATAAAGCATCCTAAGCAATGTTTTGGTTCATAGACAACAGAAAGAAAATGGTAGGAGTATGGTTCTCCATGCTTTGCCTAAAGTAGACTACAGATCATTCTGAGGTAGTCGTATCTAACCTTGTTGACATATCTTGGGAAAGTGTTGTCTTAGGGTTTTTATTGCTGTGATAAATACCATGACCAAAAGCAAGCTAGGGAAGAAAGGAATGAATTCAGCTTCACAGTTCCGCATCACCATCCATCACTGAGGGAGGGCAGGAGCTGATGCAGAGGCCATGGGGGGGGGGGTACTGCTTACTGGCTTGGTCTGTTTGCTTTCTTATTGCACCCAGAACCACCCAGGTGTCACTGCCCACAGTGAGTTGGGCCCTCTTGCATCAATTATTAGTTTTCTCAATTGAGGGTCTCTCTTCCTAAATGACTCTAGTTTGTATTTAGTTGACAGAAAACTAGCCAGCACACACTGGGAAGTGATCCAAGTTAATAATCCTATAGTGCACACTGAGGAGCAGGGAGCTGTATCCTGAAAGGCGTCTTGTGGGAAGTTGAGGCAGGAGGATCACTAGAGAGAGCCTAGGGAGTTTCAACACCAGAATGGGCCACCTAGCAAGAAAGATCTTTTTCAAAATAAACTTTCTGGGGCTCGGTGGTTAAGAGCACTGTCTGTGCTTAGAAAGGACCTGGGTTCAAGCTCCCACATGGCAGCTCACAAGGACTTGTTAACTCCAGTTCCAATGCCCTCTTTTGCCGATGTGAGTGCTGCATTTACAGGCTGTACAAATTCCAGTGCACATAGGCAAAACACCTATACACATAAAATAAAGGTTAAAACCAAACCAAGCACATCTCTCCAGCAGCACGGGAAAAATACTTTCCAATATCAACTTGGAAACCCTTGCTATGTTCCCATTGTCCCCAATAACTGCTGTTATTCTACTTTATCTGCACAACTTTTGGCATCTTGCTGCCCTGGAGCACAAAGTTTAAGAGAGTACTTTTTTCACTCTTTATTTATTTTTTGGTAGGGGTATTCAGTTAAATGTCATTAACAAAATGATTAGAAAATCATCTTACTTGCACCCAAATCTTTCCTATAGATATCAATTGTCAATGGGCAGGCCGTCATTGTCGTTATCCCTCAGACAGAAAAGAACAAAGGACAGTACAACCTGTTGATATAGGGCTTGTAAAGGCTACCTGTCATTAAGCCTTAATGTATAATTCAATGTAGTCACTCGGCTAGGATGCCTACTTTTTAAGCCCTGTACATGTGTGTATATGTGTGTATACAGCACTGAAAGCAAGAAGTGAGTCCCAGTGCCGTGGACCTTGGAACTTACCATAACAGTGCAGTCCTCTGAACCGCTGGCAATAACCTGGTCGTTATGTGGACACCAGTCTATGTCCAGCACTGGCCCAGTGTGGCCACATACCGTAGGATAGGATTTGTCAATTCGCCCGGTCTGAAAGAAGAGATAAACCAATTATGTGACATGGTGATATCGACCCATCAGCAAATGCTCAGCCATTACCGCCCAATCGCTGCTGTCTGTATATGATCATGTTCATCTTGCTCAGTGCCAACCAGTGAGAACCACCCATTTTCACTCTAGAATAGTCACTACTAATGGCACTCCATCACATTACAAGGACCCAAAGTTCTGGAACCAAAATATTTTGTCTGCATTAAAAATAGCAAAGACAGCCAGGTGGTGGTACATGCCTTTAATCTCAGCTCTTGGGAGGCAGAGGTAGGTAGATTTCTGAATTTGAGGCCAGTCTAGCCTACAGAGTGTGTTCCAGGACAGCCAAGGCCACAGGAAAAAAAAAAAAAAAGACCCTGTCTTGAAAAAAAAAAAACAAAAACAAAAAACAAAAGAAAAACAGCAAGGAGAATTCATGTCTTTTTCCCAAAATACAATTCTATAGCAGCCACATTGTTGTAGACGAGTTTTACTGGGTTAAGGGGGCCCTTTGGTATTACTTAAAATGTACAGTATAATTCCCTTTTTAAAAGTTTATTTTATTCTAAACTATGGGGTTTGTGTGTACAGGGGTGCCATGCCTATGGAGGTCAGGGGTGCTGGAGTTATAGGCAGCTATGTGCTGGAAACTGAACTTGGATCCTCTGAGAGAGCAGTGCAAGCTCTCAATTGCTAACCCACTTCTCCAGTCCCCAAGTGTAAGAGAACAAGCTACTAAAGTATACATGGTGATTGCTTCGGAAATGACAGACACTGTTCAGTCTAAAGGAAAGCGGGAGCTACTGCACAGGGGCTAAAGGTTGAGGTTGTAACACCTCCATCAATAGAAATGCCAGCTAGTCTAGTTCACACCAGGCGGGACCTTCCCACCTAGTTCCATATTCCACTAAGAAAAGGATGTTGTTCAAAGTTACCACAAAGCACATGTGTTATGTGTTAGAATCTAACAATTTGGGGGCCAATCGTGACAACTACATTATGGTGATCTAGGTAAAATCTCAGAGCAGTCAGGAGATCAAAGGCGGCCCAATAAACACCAGAGCAGGAGGAGGAGCACAACTGACAGGGTAGGACCGGGAGCAACAACTCCAGAGGAAACAATCTTATACACACACAGATGTAACTTGTCAGAACTTACTCGATTAAAACAAAACAAAACAGACAAAAAACACAACAACAAACTTGAAATACCACTGGAAAGGAAGTTCCAGGCCAACAGGGACTACACAGTGAGATCCTGTCAAAAACAATGTCCAAAACAGCTTTCCAAAGAACAGAGAGGGGAACGTCACTGATACTGCCTCGGAAGGACATGAGGAAAGGGAAGCACAGAGACAGAGTACAGTCAGAAACATGAGTAATCAAACATCCACTCACACCATACAGACTGTCTTTAAAAAAGAAAAAGGGCTGGAGAGATGGCTCAACAGTGAGAAGCACCAGCCAGCTCCTCCACAGGACCAGAATTTGTTTCCCAACACTGACACAGCAGCTCACAGCCATCTGTAACTTCAAATCCAGAGGATTTGGCCTCTGAGGGCACTGGGCAGGCAAAATCCTCACACATATAAGAATAAATACGTAACATTTGAAGGAAGGAAAGAAGGGAGGGAAGGAGGAAGGGAGGGAGGGAGGGAGGGAGGGAGGGAGGGAGGGAGGAAGGAAGGAAGGAAGGAAGGAAGGAAGGAAGGAAGGAAGGAAGGAAGGAAAGAAGGAAGGAAGGAAAGCAAGCAAGCAGGCAGGCATTGTGGAAAATGAGCAAGAGGTATGTGAGGCTGAGACTAGCCTGGGCCACAAAGACCCTGTCTCAACAAAACAAGAGAACACACATACATAGGCCAAGGAAAAAGACAAGTCTGAAAGCAGAGGAGACACAACAGCACAGCTACTGAGTCATCACAGGCAGACAGAACAGGAGATGGTATGAGCAGAGGGTTCGTATGGGGGAAACCCAGGAACCAAGAAGATAACCTGTTTCTCTCTCTGGTAACAAGAGAACTGCCAGTTAAAATGACAAGGGCCGAGAGACTGCACAGTGGCTAAGGACCCTTGCTGCCCTCCCATTAGATTTGTGTTCAGTCCCCAGTATCAATGTTAGGCAGCTCACAAGCAATCGTTACTCCAGCTACAGAGAATCCCACACACACTCTGTCCACCATGGGCACCTTCAAATGCACACACATACTAACACACACAATAAATTAAAAATAATGAGGCACTACTTGACATCTATTACAAATAACATAACTGAAAAAGTCTAAACAGAAGTGCAGGAGGAATATACTTCTTGTGTAATAGTGACAGGTATAGTGATGGCATTTCCCCAAAAGTGTCACTTTCTAAATAATCTTGGTGGGGGAAATGTTCCTATATTTTTTATATGAAGAAGATTCCCTATGGCAGCACTGCTAATAGTGGCAGAAGTTAAGAGCCAAATATTTCACTGTCCTCAATCATGGGAACAAACATGAAAGTCTTATGCCCACAAACACACATAGAAAAATGGAAACGTGTATGAACACTGCCTGACAAAAGAAAACAATTTAAAATAGAAATAAATGAGCAGAGTTGAGAAGATCCTCTCTGATGAAGAAAAGGACAGGGGTGGTTTTCCACCTACAGCTGCTGTACTTTTCTTCAAAGAGAGAGGTGAGGCTGGGCAGTGGTGGCGCACGCCTTTAATCCCAGCATTCTGGAGGCAGAAACAGGTAGATCTCTGTGAGTTCAAGACCAACGTGGTCTAAAGAGCTAGTTTCAGGACAGGTTCCAAAACTAGAGAAACCCTGTCTTCAAAATCAAAAAAACAAAGAGATGAGACCAATATGGCAAAATTCTAACATCTATTTATCCTCATGGGTAAGTACATGAGTATTCATTTTATTTGATGTTTCCTATAAAAATAAGAAAATTCAAGCATATCAATATACTGTTATCAATTTTACATTAAGATTTTAAATCACATTATTTATTTGTGTATGAGCACACAAAGTGGGTCATGACAGCCACACACATGTGGAGGTCAGAGGACAACTTCTGGAAGTCAGGCCTCTCCTTCCAGCACGTGGGTCTGAGGAGGCAGAAGCCTCCATCCACTGACCCACTTCACGGCTTGTCATTACTATTTCTTCCCTAGCAAAAGTTATTCTGTTGAACTGTCTTACCCCAGGATTTCTGTAACCCAAGCCCCACTGTGAAAACAAGTACAGAGCTGCACTTGAACTTCCCGGAGTAACAGGTGGTGTTAGGATCTGGGATAAGTGGGGCCACTCTCTGATGAGAGTGAGACAAGTTGGAAAGGAACCTGGAGCACTAGCCCTAGTTAATTAGCTTAACTATATAACTACACACAAGCAGCCTCTTAAACTACCCCAGCTTGAACAGTAGCAGCTACAAGTTATCAGGTGGGTATCCATGTGAAGTATCCTTTAGCCAAGTAAGATCTCCAAGAATAAGCAGTATTTCTGTCATTCCCATCTGAGTCATAGCAAGCCCACAGCATCAGAACATCATGCTCTGTTTTCCCAGAAACGTGCCTACTGCTAAAAGGGGAAATTTCCACATACTTCCTTCCTATTGGAACCAAATAACAATAAACAATAAACGTGGTGCACACCTTTAATATCAGCTCTCTGGGGGTAGAGGTGAGTGAATCTCTGTGAGTTCAAGGGCCAGTCTGATCTACAGAACAAGTTATAGGCCAGCCAACAGAAACACCAACTAAAACAAATGAACAACAACAACAACAACAACAACAACAACAACAACAACAACAACAGGTAATGGTGATAGATAATGTTTCGGAGTGTGTATGGGAACTAAATTATTCTCTTTCTCTAAATAAATGGAGGCACGGTACCAGAGGCAGTTATTTTAAATGTCACTGGCCATCCATACTAGGCTTGAATAGGGAAAGAAAATTCCCACCAGGACATGGGCTATGCAAAGGGTGCAACAGAAGCCTTGCAAGCACTGGCAGTCGGCCATCAGAAACACGGAGTTAATAAAAACGGATACTTTGTAAGCAGCTGCTTCCTCTGACTACGGTGATGTCACCGTAAATCACACTGCAGCACTGCACAGGGCGAACTGATTACACACAGCGAGACAAGCACAAGCACGAACAGAGCCAGGGAATGGCATTCTAGGTGCACGCTGACCATCTGACACACTGCATACAGAATGGCAGCTACCTTGTTCTCATGATTTATAACCTCCAAATAAAATTAAAACTGAAGCACAATCACACTTTTAAACCACTTTTAGGACTGTGATGATGGGGCTCAGCAAGATGCCAAGCCTGGCCACTGAGTTCAATTTCCAGAACTCAAATGGAACTGACTCCATTCAGCAAACTATCTTCTGACCTCTACATGTGCACCTGGTACATTTGTTGTCCCCTAATAAACAAGTAAGCAAACAAACAAACACAATATTGTAGATGGAGTACTTTGGCAACTGTGACAATGAACTAAACTTGTAAGGATGAACAGGCATCACTGCGCAAGACTGAGAATCACAGCACACACAGTTTTCATTCACCCCAAACACATATTCACTTGTCATCCAGTGAACGGCTGAGGAAGTGTGACTGCTCTGTGGGTCTGCTAGACACTCCAGGTTGCCACAGCTTACTTGCCCCTCAGCAGTACATGTCAATAATAGCACGGCTGGAAAGCTTATAAATTTAATGCCAGTTTTTCAGTATCCTTTGTTGACTAAAAAAGACATTTTAAGGGCCTCTGCAATTTTCCAATATTCTATATAAAATAATTTCATTTTACTAATGTTGCTTCATCCTGGGTATCACTACTTTTCTTTTTAAAATTTTATTTCTCTTTAGTATGTTTGTGCACGGTGAGTACACATGCCATGGAGGTCACAGAATAGCACTGCGGATTCTGGGGACTTAACTAAGGGTGCCAGGCTTGCATAGTAAGCACTTTCACCAGCCATTTCATCGACCCAAATATTAAATATCGCTAATTTTGTTTTATTTGCTTGTTTCTTTGAGACAGTGTCTCACTGTGCAGCTGGCTGTCCTGGGGCTTGATGTATCCCAGGCATGCATACCACACCACCCAGCATCGCTCCTTTTCTAGTACAGAAACTGCAGTCTTTTGTATTCTGAGCCTTCAATAAGGTTTTAATTCACTCACTTCCTACTTAGTTGTCTAGTCACATGTCACAGAGTGGCTTCATTGTGCCTCCCCAGCCACAACCCCAAGTGGTTGAGATTACCCATAGTAAACTCAATAACTGTCAAAACCAACACACAGGTTTCTAGAGAATCTGCTTCAGGTCCTGCCTCATAAGACAGTGGTGAAATGGATCAGGACCCTGGCATCCTTTCCTCAGTAACTGACAGATCCAGTGGCCTGTTCTGGGCCAAGCAACATGAGCCCAAGGGAAAATTCAGCCTTTGAGGTGTGCAGACAGCTGGCACAGGCAGAGGTGTAAGGGCACAGTTTCCACGTGGCTGGCCTTAGCCAAGGGTGACTACTTTGAGCACATTCCAGACAGCAACCCCCAGCCTGGCAAAAAAGTTGTTGCCAGCTTTGGGTCCGGGGCAAGACTTTAAAATTTCAAACAAGTGTAAGTAAGATTCAGCCTCTGGAGAGAGCTCACACTTCTTAACAAAATCCATTCAATTAGGCAGCAAGTCCTGCCACAGGCATGGGGACGGTGGAGGAGAATGGGGGAAAAAAAATGAAAGCATCAGTAAACATAAAGCTCTATCTAATAGGCCTTTAAAAAAAGAATGCTTTGCCGGGCATGGTAGAGGAAGCCTTTAATCCCATCACTTGGGAGACAGAAGCAGGTAGATCTCTGAGTTCAAGGCCAGCCTAGTCTACAGAGTGAGTTCTAGGAAAGGATCCAAATTTACACAGAGAAACCCTGTCTCGAAAAACCGAAAAGAAAAAAAAAAAGTTTGAACTGAACTGATTTTGCAAAAGCATTCCTCTTTAAGTGTAAACCTCTGGTTACAATGGTATGACCATCGATTCCAAGAGAAAACCATAGCAGCTTCCATGTAGGTCTAAGCATGTGCTGCATCTGTCTCACACTTCCATCTTAGGCAGTATGTGCTACATGTGCTAAGTTCACACTGTGAGATCAAACACTAAATGTTTACAACATACAGCAAATTTCCCACAGACACTATTATACAGGGATGCCACTCTGTGGAGAGATGGACTCGGAGCGTTTTCACCCTCATGGACCCTCAAAATCTAAGGCTTGTAATGTGTCCTGTGTGGTTTATACAAGATCATGCACAAGAGAGCAATTCCTCACACTGTGTGCTTGACAGGCAGTCAGTTAGACACAATGAAACTGCTGCTAGAAAGGACCAATGAGCAGTATCACTGGACCCTTCCAGCATAGAAACATCTAACATTTGTTAACCTGTTCCTAAGTAACACATACCTTTGCAAAGGCAGTAACTACTCCAATGGCAAAGTGGCAGTGGCACATGGGCCATCAGTCTCAAATATTCCCTTGAGACGCTCAAGGCAGCTGCACACTTCCTCCTAGCGTCTATCCTGAAACTTACCACATAACCCCAACCTCTGCTTCCGGTCTGTCTCCTATCAAGTTGGGCAGCTGCCTCACTTTCCTGTCCTTTCCAACTTCCTAGCTAGGCCTCTGTCCCAAACTGGGTCTGGCCAGGCAAATGTGAGGGTCCAGTGAGCCCCACTTCAGACTAGAGAAAGGAAGCTGACTCTAGGAAGAGGGAAGAGCAGCTCAGTCTTTCCAGATGTTTGTTTTTTATTTAAGGAAAAAATGAGGACAAACCCATTTGATGCACCCATGTTTCAGTAACAATTCCTTTCTGGCTTTGGGTCAATAGACTGAGAACTGGTGAACAGCAGGAAGAATGGAATCAAACCCGTGCTTGGAAGCAAAGGAAAGTGTCAGTAAAGCATAAGGGCTCCATTCACATGAGCAGGGTTCCCAGGAGTCAGGAAAGGGCATCTACTGAAGCTGCTGCTTTCCCCAGCTTCACTGTTCTATGAGAGAATTACTGATGGGAGTACATATTCTGCTAGGATCTGTGCGCTCAACTGTTCCACAGGGAGGAGCCATGGTGACTGCACACCATGGGCGACTTGCTGATGAAACACACGGAGAAGTTTTGCTTTAAGGGAACAGAAAGAAACACCAGCCTTCAGGTATGTGGGCGTGTTCTGGAGTCAAACAGACTGAGTTACTCTGTGAGGTAAAATAAGCAGCAGCAAAGGCTGCCAGGGGAGGTGTGGCCCCGAGGGAAAACAGACTGTGCCTATGGCACACAGGTGACCTTTGCATCACAGGCTGCTTCAAGAGCTGGGCTCAACAACTTTCTCTTTTGTGAGGCGGGGCTTCTTATATAGTGTCCAGGCTGGCTTGGAATTCAGAGATCTGCCTTACTCTACTTCCCAAGTGCTAGGATTGTGTGCAACCATGCCCATGTTTCAAAATAATGTTTAAATGTATTACTGTGTGTGTGTATGGTAGAGGTCACGTACATGCTACATCACTCATGTGGCAGTCAGAGGGCAAGTCTGTGGAGAAGCTTCTCTCTTTTCACTTTAAAGATATTTCAGGATTAAACTTAGACCACAATTACCTTTGTCTGCTGAGGTATCTTGCTGCCCAAGTACTGGATTTAATGTAGATCAGACCTAAAGTAAAGCCCATTGAGAACTTGAGAGATATTACTATAAAACTATAAATATTTGATCAGAAGGCAAAAAAGAGTGAAAAAGTTCTTATTCAAATAGGCTACACTGGGATGTATAGTTCAGTGGTAGAATAATGGACAGACACACCGACAGTCCTAAATGCAATCCCTGTAGCAACAGAACAATAAAAGCCCCAAACTGAACCCGTTTGGGGGCTCCCACCAGAACCCAGGAGTTCTTTCCTATGCTTCATAACTATCAGTATCCTCTCTGCTTTCAAAAAATACAAAACAGCAAACTGAAAAATGGATTTCCTTTGTGGGGGATAGGGATTTAGTTTATTGAGACAGGGTATCACTATGTAACCTTAGCTGGCTGGAACTCAGTATTTAGACTCGGCTGGCCTCAAACTCAGAGATCTGCCTGCCTCTGTCTCAGGGCTGGGATTAAAGGTGTGTGCCAATCCAAACTGCAATGGCCAACCCAGTATTTCTTAAATGACTTGAGAAAAAATTTACAAAGTAAAAACCCAATACTTCTGATCATCATACTTTCATGTGACACCTCTGAGCTGAGATCAGACAAAAATCAAGAACCATGATTGTGCAGAATATAGTCAAAATCATGATTGGGTAGAATATAGTCAAACCAGCTTTTCAGCTTAAAAGAACAGGAGTACAGATCTAAGTGCACTATAGAGGGTGTCCCACCATTAAAGAGGAAGTGATTGTCTAATCTGTCCTAGTGAGCAAATGGAGCTGCAGGGCAGTTTGTGTCTTGTGAACAAGGTAGAGGAGTGGAGTGCAGACGCAACTCAGTGGCACGTGTCACTTATGCAGGACTCAGAGCTCAGCCAGATGAAACCCACTTACCACCAGCAAACACGCACCCCATCTCTTGCCTTCCAGCTCAGTCTTCCCTGAACTCTACGGGGCTCTACACCCAAGTGGCAAGGATCTTCGACTTGCCAAGAACAGTTTGCTGCATGTGTAGATAACATTGCAAAAATGTGTTCATTTCACACTGAGGACTTAGTCTGGGAGCATTATGTGCTCAGTGAGGACTTTACGATATCCAGGAACCCAGGAAAGAGTTAAACATTCCCTGCACTGGACTAGGTGGCTTCTCACCACACACTTTCAGATCCCATCATTCTCCAAGCAGCTGTGCAGCCAATCAAAGCAAAGGGAGGAAATTATCCTGGCCAGCTGTCAGCCCCAGAGCACTGATGACCATATATGGTAAAAACCACTGTCAGAGCCAGTCAGGCCTGCAGGCCGGCTGCTGGGGACACATCAGTGAACTGCAGCGGCAGAAGCTGGATGAGGTGAGGAGATGCACAAAGGACAGGCTGCCTGCTCATCTTGGGGGTGGGGGGTGGGGTGGAAACCATCATCTGCTGGGCACACTCTCAGTGAGTCACAGCCATTTGCAGTCATCAAAAACAGCCCCAGGGCACACTGTGAGGTTCCTTCTGCCAGCACTTTGTGCCTCGTTGTTAACTGGGGGGGGGGGGGGGGGGCAGGGCGGGGCACAGCTCCCCTCCTCCTTGCTCCCTTCAGTAAGTCTGGAAAACACAGGCACTGGGAGGAAATGAAAGGGCCCTTCTGTGGCACTTCATGTGGTAATGAGGCCATGCAGCACTCATGTGGCTGGCAGCTCAGGACATAATTTAGAAATCATTGTTCTGCACCTGGTGCCCTTCCCCAACATCCCTAGCCCATCCCCCAGCCTTTCAAGGCCCACACACTTCAGAGCGTAGGCACTGGGAGCATCAGACAGACTATTTCAGTAGGCAGTAGACAGGCAGCTCACAACACACCAAGAAATGGCACGTAATAAGACCCTCTTCCATTAACACCAAAAGCTATGAAGTGCCAAACAGCCACCTCTATACAGTGGACAATCAGCATCACTCTTCGTGGAAAGGAAAATCGCCTGTCAGCATGTACAGCTGACACAGCAATGCAGCCAATGCAAATCTGGCAGGTGCTGGCACAGTGGGTCACACAGAAATGCACCATGGGAGCCTGAGCTCCTTTTGAATCGCCTGTGAAAGGAGGAACAGATCAGCTCAGTGCCTAGCACTTAAAGGAAATCCTCAGGACAGAGCTGCTGGGATCTCATTACTACCACAAGGTATGGTACACAGGGAGACTGAACACCTGACACTATCTGGGCCAATAGCAGGAAGACCAAGCAGTTGTCTGGTTAAGCTTTCCATCAGGGAGAGAATGCAAAAAGGTTCGACTAGACTACAAGTCCCTAAGACCTCTGGTCCTTCACATATAATAGGAAGAAAAAAAAACACACAAAATAACAAAAAAGGAAGACTTAGACATGGAAATTCAAAATAACAAGAGGCCTCCGGTCTGAGGCAGTCACTCTGTACCAGGCTCAAATTCTGCAGGAAAGAGCAGCCAAACAAAGGGCAATGCTCACAGCTCATGAAGAAAATCCTTCAAACACAGCTGGATGGAAATATGGCATCCCACTCAGGCCCCTGCCTCCTCCAGAGGTTAAGGAAAGACATCTGGTTGGTGCAACTGTTACAGGACCTGAGCATTTGTTCGGTTCTTCATATGCTCTCAAGGAAAATGACAATTCTGCACAATTCATAATAGAAATAAAGAAAAAAAAGCCCAACAAACGTGTGATTTTCTACCATAAAGCTACTTTCAACAACTTCTAACTTACAATGTTGGTTCATGTGATACACAAATGATCAGATCCATTTCCTCTAGCATGCCATTCTCTCATGCCAAGGAAGTCAACCTACACTTTGAAGTTCCAGTGTGGAAGAGATGTGGCCACCCCTGCCTTCCTGGGGCAGAACACTTCCCCATACTTCTTAGATAGTATACTGAGGGGGCTTTGCAAACAATCTTCCTTGTCTTCCTCACCTTCTAGCCTTAGGTGGGATTCATCACCCAGGGCTGGAGCACTTGATGCAGTCACAAGGCTCAGCACTGGGTTATTATATGAACTTTAAAAACAGTTACCTAGAGCCGGGCGGTGGTGGTACACACCTTTAATCCCAGCACTCGCGCAGGAGGCAGAAGTGGAGGTGGAGGCAGAGGCAGGCAGATCTCTGTGAGTTCAAGGCCAGCCTGGTCTACAAGAGCTAGTTCTAGGACAGCTAGGACTGTTACACAAAGAAACCCTATCTCGAAAAACAAAACAAAAACCAATTACCTAGACCAAACCTCCCGCCCACAGGTGGAGTTGTCAGTCTCGAATGGCAGTGGGCACAGTGCAGCAGCAGCTGTGCAGTAAGGAAGTGACAGCACTCCCATCTTCCCTGCTCTGAGCTTGTGTGGGATGTGAAGCCATACTATGGGTGTACTACCAGCAGACAAAGAAAAGTACCAACCAATTGGTTCCTCCTACCATGAGAAACTTGTTCAACTCAGAAGTCATCTTCTCAGACAATGAGATGAGCCTGTTGGACAAGAACCATGACTTTGGATAAAATTACACCCGCACACACATTCATCTTCAACATTGCTCAGATCAATCACCACTGTCTTGTGGAAACCAGAAGTATGAATCTGACTCAAGTTTTGTGATTTCCTAGAGAGTGCCACTCAAGACTGACACTGTACAATACAGCCAGCTGGGACTGTCTTACAGAGGCCTTAGTGTTATGCCCGATGAAGAAGTGACTGGCACCCTAAGAGACACCACATACCCTTGAAGCAAATGAATGACTTCTATGAGAAGAGTTCTCGGGGACACCACAAAGCAGTTCAGGGATATCTTTCTGCCTGAGATGACCCTGCTGTCCTCTGTCCTGAATGGGCAAGTCCTGAAGAACATACTAATAATGTGCACTGTATAAAGATACTAATGATTCAATAAGAGGAGTACACATCAAAGGAATAACATACAGAGGGATCGAAGCAGATAATGAAAAGTCCGTTCACTCTGCTAAGCAGACTCAAGATGCTCCTTGTCACCAGCCCCAGCAGCTTCGTGGACAAAGTATAAGGCATATCACTGGAGATCTCTGTGCAACCTGGTTGAGAGGTCATAGTTCAGGCAAGAAGTTGAGCTCCTTATGGTATGGGGGGGGGCATTCTGAAAGGTGAGTGAGAATGGCTCTGACTGGGATGAACCCTAGATTACAGAGGCCAGATGTACAACAGAACAATAAGCAGGAATTTTTGAAGTTCACTGGACTGAAAAGAGCTCAAGTGCTGTATTTTAATGACAACATATACAATAAACTGGCAGACATGATGCTAACATGCAACTGACTGGTGCACACATCCTGAGTGTGGTTCAGGATCAGAGCCATGAATATGAAGGAGTCCATTCAGACATGGTGCGGCTGCATACCTGACTATGTATGGACTGGGCTGTTGGAACAAGTATAGGCTCACAGAAGCAATGAGTTGCAGTTGGTTTTGTAGGCATGAAAAAGGGAAAGGAAGCGCATAAAAGAAAAGACCAAACTTGTTTTCTTCAACCCTGAGTTCAGTTTTGCACAGGGGAGGTCATAACTCATAGATCTATTATATGGTATTTCTAAGCTATCTCCTAAACTGTGACATCCACCATATGTTCTACCCCAGGAGGATTCCTCTGCTGCATGATCATGCTGAATGGTCCACAGTCCCTCTACCTTCAGAGAACCCCTGCTGCAGACAGACCTAGGGCCAGTAAACTGTATGGCAAGAGTGAGGCATATCACCAAAGAGACCAGTGGGACCTGCTCAATGTGGTTATGAAAAAGCCATTGCAGGTCAACAACTTGACAGAGTTGGCTTTTAATGAGATTTCTAAAAAGCATAAATCAATATGCCTTTTGGTATTTGTTTTCTACCTTGTGGAGTTACCCCAGTTGAGACAGGTGCTAGCCACCTAAGATGTGGCCTTCCTGCACACAGGTTTCATGTTGAGACTCTGATGCAGCCCTCTGGGACTGATGAGTCTACTTGATGTCATCTGGTCAAGGGGGAAACTGTTCTCAACAATTTGTGAGAAATTTCCTGATTGTTTACAGGCAGAATGATGGCAAATGCAGGGGTATAGTGACATGCAAAGATAGCCCCTGGCAGAAGGCAGATGATCCAGGGAGCAATTCATCAGCACCACCCTGCAGTGAGGAGCAGAGGGGAGTCCAGCCGGAGGCCAGTTCCCAAGCCTTCTGGCCCTTAGGCTTTAGCAGGCGTCCCACACCGCTTCAAAAGAATGCAGTCTCCTGGAAGCACTTTCTTGATCCTTCAGTATATGCTTGCTGTGCCCTGACACATGTAACAGGTGGGTTCTCTGTCCTATAGAGATGGGGCATTACAGAGTAAGGCAAGAACAGAAGTGAAACCTCAGGGCTCAGCCCATGAGTGGGAAAGGCAGCCAAGACTTGAGAGGGACTCACTGAGAAACAGGTGAAGGGCAGATCTTCTTCCCTTCCCCACTGGAGGAAGAAGAATCCTTTTTAATGTCTGTATTTACAGTTTCTGTCAACATATCTGCTGCCCTGTCTGAGGGCCACAGGAATGGCTGGAGTTAGGAGTCACCATCCTGTTTAATGGCATTTTCATCGCAGATGACGGCTATGTGCCTATGGACAGAATAGCTGTGGTTCATATTACAGGACTCATTGTGAGTCTTTGCTCTGACCTAGCATATATTCTTTGGGTTGTATTTTGGTTTTTCAGATAGGATCTCAACATGAAATTCAGGCTGTCCTCAGATCCTCCTGCCTCAGTTTGGAGTCCCAAATGACAAGGTGGTAAGGCAGGTTTAGTGAGTATTAAATCTGGATTATGGCAAGATCATGAAGGAGGCGTGCATCTAACTGCAAAGTGCAGTGTGTAAATGAGCTGTGCAGCGGTCACTGCAGTGTCACGTGTCACCACAGGACCTCAGGAGCCTCTGCTGTGTGCAGCTCTCCGACCACCTCCTTCTGTACTGCACTCTACACATAGGGGGCTCAGCAGTCTGGTCTTCTCCAGAGCGGGAAGCATGCTGCTGTTTGCTCGTCCCTGGTGCCTGGCAGCTGGCATCCAAAGCTGGCAGGAGATGCTTGAGACTGCACAGGGTTGGGGTCTCGCAGCTTCTCCTCTGGAGAAGCAGAATGAAGAACCAGGAGAAGAATTTTGGGCACAGACTAGTTTATTTGAGAGTGAGGTAGCTATATTTTGAATGCATAGAGTCCAGGACCTAAGCCTTGGGGGAGAAAAACATTTTCTGGATGTGAGTAAGATTTTTTTTTTTTCTTTTTGAGACAGAGTCTCTCTACATGGCCCCATCTGTCTTGGAACTCACTCTAGACCAGACTGGCCTCTAACTCACAGAGACCCACTTGCCTCAACCTCACAAATGCTGGGATTAAAGGAGTGCACAACCATATCCAGCTCTGAATGAACTTTACAACTCACTCCTGTGCAGAAGGGTCTCAGTCTTAGGGACACTAAGCTCTGTGATGCTGCAGCCTGACATGGCAGAGGCCAGCTGACTGCAACCCAAAGTCACGCCGCGGCAGCACACAGCTGGGCTAGGACAGGAGTATTTTCCCGTTTATTTGTTGGTTTTTCAAGACAGGGCCTCTCTCTCTCTCTCTCTCTCTCTCTCTCTCTCTGTTTTTCAAGACAGGGTTTCTCTGTGTAGTTTTGGTGCCTGTTCTGGAACTAGCTCTGTAGACCAGGCTGGCCTCAAACTCAGAGATCCATCTGCCTCTGCCTCCCGAGTGCTGGGATTAAAGGCGTGCGCTACCACCACCCGGCTCTTCTTTTATCTTCTTTTCCATTTTGCTATTTGTCTGTGTCTACTTCAGTCAAGATGGGCTCCAACTTGTCACTGTCATGATTCTCTGCAGGGACACGACCTCTGACACCCGACATCTTGTTCTTTCTCTGTTCTTTTTGTGCACATTAAGTACACTGCTACAGGGGAAGCAGATTTGCTTCCTACAGCTTAAAAAAATCTATAGAACAAACAATAAGATTTAGCTTTGATGTCTGAAAATAAGTAAATAAATAAATTTAATGACCCAGCACAAGTTTCAAGGGCCTGAACTACACTGTAAGATCCTATCACAAACAAAAACGAATGTTTATAGTCACACACACACACACACACACACACACACACACACACGTATATGCATTTATATTCTCTATCTACAGTTCTTTTAAGGTAAGAATGTTCAAAACTACCAGAACAGGCATGGTGGTGGACAGCTCATCATGCTAGGTCAGGAAGAGCACTCACTTAATGCATATAAGGCCTAGCCTGGGACCAGGGAGGGGTGGGACAGACAATCAGAAAGCCACTTGTCTTAATCAGGGTTACTATTGCTATGATTAAACACCATGACCAAGAGCAAGTCAGGGAGGAGAGGGTTTATTCGGCTTACACTTCCACATCACTGTTCATCATCAAAGGAAGTCAGGGTAGGAATCTACAGGCAGGAGCCAATGCAGAGGCCATGGAGGGTGCTGCTTACTGGCTTCCCTACTGTTTGCTCAATTTGCTTTCTTATAGAACCCGGGACCACCAGCCCAGAGATGGCACCACTCACCATGGGCTGGGCCCTCCCCTATCAAATCACTAATTAAGAAAATGCCTTACAGCTGGATCTTATGAAGGCATTGTCTCAGCTAAGGTTCCCTCCTTTCAAATAACTCTAGCTTATGTCACATTGACATAAAACTAGCTAGCACAACTCTTACTGCTCACATATGGCGTGTAAACAACCATTATATGTCAAAGACTAGTCTGATAATACCTGTATTACGGTTGCTGCCTGCCTATCAAGTTACTCCAAAACACAATTGCCTAAAAATGAACATTTATTTATCACCTCACAGCTTCTGCTATCAGGAATTCAAAAATGGTTATGTAGTGTTTTGTGTCAAAGTCTCATAGGACAACAAAGGACAAGGTTTGTCCTGAATAAGCTAATGAGCTACAGCACTGTTGGAGGGTCCATGGGCCTCTCCTCAGAGTTGTTTGAAAGTCCTCACAACATGGCGGCTCCAAAGAAGCTATTAGGCTTTATGACCTACTCTCAGAAGTCACGCTCCAACACTTCCGCCACATCCAGAGACCCACACAATGGCACAAATATCAGGGGTCAGAGTCACCAGACACCATCTTGAAGACTGATTCCACAACATTGTTTGGACAGACTTTGAGAGGCTGTACAGTCACTTGGTTTACACCCTCCACCCAAGTGAATCAAGAGAGTATGATCAAATGATGGCCCTATTTATAGTGGGTAAGAAAGTAAACCTAACACATGTGATGGTGCAGCCTGCGGTACAGCAGAGCACTGCAAGCACTAAGAGAACCCAAAGTGTGCTTTTCTCTGCTCAGCAAGTCATGAGTAATTTTGACCTGAGTACTGAACAGTAAGAAGAGATCAATTATCAGACACTTGGAATACTGACTGGAATCAATCAAATTTTCTTCTCCAAAACATGACAGAAACTCTAGAGTAGTGCTCATCAAACCTAGTCCTATTGAGACTTGGTTCTTAACATCATAAGGCAGCCGTTGCGAAAAGTGAATTGGGTTCTCTCGTGCGTCTAGCAAATGTTATGCACCATTCCTGCAAGAACCAAGACAACGACCAGTGATCGTTTTCTGTACATTCTGAGAGCATTTGCTGATATTTTTTTTCACCAATGGATAGTTGAGACAGACTACAAAATGAGTTAAGACTGGAGTTCACAGACACAAAGCAAAATCCCTACAGTCTTACATGTTCGTTCCCAAGGTAGCGGGAGAAACTAACTGTGCAGGAGCCAGTGAGGTTGCTCAGTAGATACGGGCTCTTACAGCCAGGCCTGACAACTGAAGACCAATGCCCAGGACCTACATGGTGGAAGGAGAGAACTGACTTCCACAAGTTGTCCTCTGACCATCGTAAGAGCAATCGCTATGAACATCACACACACACACACACACACACACACACACACACACACACCCCTATTTATCTATCTATCTATTAAAATAAATAAAGGTACTGCCCAGCAACACTGAAGGGACAAAGAGACGACAGTGGCGCGAAGAGTCCCGGTCACACCCAGACTACCAGGGCCTATACCTCTCCAGACAGTCACTGCACCAAGGAAATCAGTAGTCACTCCAAGACACAAAGATCCTTTACAATCAGAATGGTCAAGAGGGAGGGAGAGGCACCGGGGGACAGGAGCCGGCAGTGTGTATCCTCCATCCTAGCTGGAGAGCAAGTACTCACAGCTCTAAGAGCA
The DNA here is from genome assembly GCF_982192425.1 of Myodes glareolus. Classification (NCBI taxonomy): domain Eukaryota; kingdom Metazoa; phylum Chordata; class Mammalia; order Rodentia; family Cricetidae; genus Myodes; species Myodes glareolus. Next base: position 131,633,134 of record NC_142027.1, read on the forward strand.
CATTCCACCCTCACTTGTTAAGGCAGGACTGGCAGGTTCTCTGAGGTCCAAAGTTCATGTGTATGCCTAACAGGAGCTGCCGCTTGTTGTGCTTGCTTGAGTCTCCATGATTCATAGCAGGGAGGGAATGTTTGCTTCAGCTATGCATCACGAGTATGGCTACTCTACAGAAGAAAGATTGTTCATGCTAGCCTGGCAGACTGCTTAGGGGGGCGAAAACATGCATGCTGGAGATGGGGCAGCTTGGATACTTGTGACTTGTGACTTGGATACTTGGATACTGTTAGATAGAAAAACTATTCTTCATACAAACCAAAACCACAAAGCCTTTATGTATTTGGCAAGACTGCCATGTCTTATTCATTCTCGGAAGGACTGAAGAACAAGCAAACACACCAAACCAAACCTATACAAGTCAGGGTAGAGAGGCATGCCATGGTGTGAGCAACATTACAGATGAGCCGGTGCTCACGTGGGCTAAGTCAACCCACCACACTTTAGCTGAGAACGCACCTTATTCCTCAGCAGGGGCTTCTAACAATCACTTTCTCTAATAAAATCATCCACATAAAAAACTCACAAATCACACGCTTAAAGCATGATCCAACACGCTGACTGCTCATGTGTATGCCAGTTCTTGTGAGTGAGCATACACACACACACACACACACACACACACAGTAGCATATTTGTCCCTGTTATTATTAACATTTTGAATCTTACGACCTAGAAGACAGAGACTGACTATACTTATTTATATTCTCTGAGAATCTAATCATAAGACTCTCAGATTACAATAATGTGATTTACTGTGGGCAGATATTAGCTTCTAAATGTGAGACTCTCTGAAAGGTCATGATCCCTTTGATCAGTATGTGCACACTCAATATTGCTGTGTGAACAGAGTCCCAAAGAATCATCAGAAGCCTCTGAGAGGGACTAAGAGCATAACTAGGGACTGGAGAGATGGCTCAATGGGTAAGAGCACTGGCTGCTCTTTCCAGAGGACCCATATTCAATTCCCAGCATGCACAGAGAGGCTCACTCCAGTTCCAGGGGACCCAACGACCTCTTCTGGCCTCTGCAGGCATTGCACAAACATGCAGGCAGGCAAAACACTCATATATATATAAATCAATAATTTTTTAAAAATAAAATCAAAGTCACATAATGCTCTCATTTCTTTCAGAGTAACTTTAGGCTGTAGTAGGCAGAGCAAGTCGGTGCTCACCAAGAGCTCAAGTCCTTGCTATCTTTTTTTTGTCTTCTCTCTCTTTGGGTAGGACAGGGTGCTGAGACAGGGTCTTACTATGTAGCACTGGCTAGCCTGGAACTAACTATGTAGGTTGCCTCCCTGGTGTTGGAATTAAAGGTGTATACCATCACATTGGGCCAGTAGCAGCAATATGATACTTTCTGGTGCAGATCAGAAAACTGACCACAGTGCTTGGGGTGCAGGGTGGTAGGGTGCAGCTTGGTGACAGAGATCTTAACTAGCAGGAGTCAGGCCTGAGGTTTAACAAGGGGGAAGACCACAACAAAAACTAGATTCAAATCTTTCTGAAGGGCAAATGCTGGCAGTGCAGGCGCTGAGTTTACAAACAGCAAACCAATGCATTACATGTGATGGTCAAAAACAATGAAATATCAGCAACAACGTAAAGTCCACAATCCATACTCAGATACCTAGGGTTATATATAAATTACAGGGTAGGTATTTCCTGCCAACATAGAGGACATGAAAGGTCCTATTTTCTAGAGCTATTGATGCCCAGTAGCCAGACAGCACCTTAGGAAGAACAGAAACACCAGTGCCAGCTGACACCCAGCCTCATGGCCAGGCCTTGCTACCACAGCACAGGACTGTGCAGGGGCACCTCTTGAGGGCCCCCAGGACTGACCACCACCCTTTCTAGCTGGGCAGGGCCCCGGCAACTGTTCTTTGCAAGAAAGAAAAACAATGGAACACCAACATTTGCTTTCTGGATTCTGAATACTGAACCCACACAAAAACTGCCTCAGAGCTGATAGCCACAGGAGAGGAAACACACTGAGAACATACAGAATTCAGGGGAGATACACACACACACACCCTTTAAGTTAGAGAAAGAGAAATAGAGGGACACAATGACAGATCCATGTCCCACTACAAGGTGACCAGCCAGGATTTCACAGCTTTTCAGTTCCCAGATCTCATTTTTTCCTCAAAGCCCCTCTGACACAAAGAGTTAACTGTGCGCATTAATGTCTGAAAAGCAGAGTGCCTGTGAGCTTGCAAGAACATCGAGCACTGGTCTACCTTCCAATGCTGTCACTAAGTTCACATCACTATTAGCCCCTGGAACAACAGTTGAGGACAAGGCCTTACAGCTATGTAAGGAACGCCTAGGCGACTCCTCCAAAGGAGAATATATGTGTATCTGTGTATGCACACATGTATGGTTGCACTCACCTGTGTGTGTGCACAAGTGGAGGTGTCTTCTATTGTTTTCTACCTTATTTTTAGAAACAATGTCTTTCAGTGAGACCTCACCGTTCTCAATAGACAAGCAGCCAGTGAGCTCCTGGGCTCCTCCTGCCTCTGCCCCCCTAGTGACAGTGTTATAGACATGCATTGTTGGGCCTAGTTTATCACATGATGCTGAAGATCCAAAGTCAGGTTCTCACACTAACACTATCCACTAAGCCATCTCCCAGACAAAGCGTAACAATGTTCAAAGGACTCCTCTATTCTCATTCCCGTGAGGATAGTTACAGAACAACATAGTCTGACTAACACAGGCCACTTAATGTAGGTAAGAACCATACCAAACAGATCTCCTGTAAGTGCTGTGATGTTCAAAGTCTCCCGTGGTTTGCAAAAGCAAAGATGGACTCACTGAGCCTTTTGCGGATATGGAATCTGAAGGAACTGTCTGAGCTCAGTGGAAGATTAGCCATTCACAGTTTATTTTGGGATTCTTAATTGGCTTGTTCCAGTTCTTTGAAGAAAAGAATGTCTTGAATTTGTCCCTCAGTTTATAAAAAGAAAAATGCTTTAACTCCAAATAGACCATGAGTCCCTGACCTGGCTGACAAGCTGTGGCTGTCCTCTCGGATGGCCGCCTTGAGCCATAGAAATAAAAAGCCAACTTCCTGAATGCTTCTCACTACTAAAAAAGAACACATAGCTGGAGAGATGCTCAGAGGTTAAGAGCACTTGCTGCTCTTCCGGAGGACCTGAGTTCTATTCTCTTACCTATACCAGGTGGCTCACAATTATCTCTAGCATCAGCTCCAGGGGATCCAATGCCTCTAGCTTACATGTGCACATGTGCCCTCAGGTGCATGCATATGCTTACATGCACACAGACACTTAACATAGGTAAGAACCATACCAAACAGATCTCCTGTAAGTGCTGTGAGGTTCACTGAGCCTTTTGTGGATGTGGAATACTCCTTTACACTGTATGAAGATATGTTACTGTGGTTGGTTTAGCAAAATGTTAAATGGCCAATAGTTAGGCAGGATTTTCAGGACAGAGAGAATACTGGGAAGAAGAAAGGGGAGAAATCAGAGAGTCACAGGATGAGTTGGAGACACAAAATGGGATAGAGGTAAAAGCCACATGGTACAGTGTAGATTAATAAAAATATAGGTTAATTTAAGTTATAAGAGCTAGTTAAGAACAAGCCTAAGCTATCAGTCAAGCTTTCATAATTAATAAGAAGTCTGAGCAGACAGGACAGAAAAATCTGCCTACATCTAAACGTAATTCAAACAAACCCTTGAAAAATAAAGAAACATACTAAACAGATGTATGGGCAAAGCACAACAGACATTCAGCTCAAACCCCACTCCAAAATCAGGTTAAGTTAAAATGGTATGGCATCAGTCAACAGAAACAAAGGTATCAAAGCAGAAATATCTCCAATCATGGCTAGGTTCACATTTGTCAATTACAAGTTGCATTGGAAATGAGTGTCTGCTTTGTTCCCTGAGCACCCATCTCCCTAATTCTTTGGAGAACTGGTTCAGTTGTGTAATAAATTAATTCAGCCACAGAAGTCAAACACAAATGTAAAACAAAACAAGCTAGTCATGAACACCCAAGAGGAACTCCAGGAGAACCAGAAGTTTCCCCAAGGGGAAACATCCACCTGATGTGGAACAGTACTCTACTGACAAAACAACTGACTTCACTGTGTCTGCTTTCAGAGCCCATGATCCATAGTGAGATGTGCCCTAGTACACATGGCTCAGAAGCAGATGTGAGGGTGGGCAAGGTCCCCTGTGGATATGCACAGCAGGGAACTAGCAGTACTCAATGCCTGCATCTGCATGGTGGTAAGGGCACTAAACTTTTTCCTCCATCCAGAGTTCGGGACTCACCAAATCCCTTTTCCTCCTACAGCTAAAGAGAAGAGGTGCACAAAAGCTCCACCCATGCCCATCTGGGACAGGGCTCAAGGAAGACCAAGTTAGGAAAGGATCAGTGGGGACACGCTGAGAGTGAAGTGCGCACAGAGCCACTCAGTCAGGGCCCTTCCGTCTACACCGTGTTAAATAGCTTAGCTTCTACGCTGTGACTTATTACCAGAGCTGGGATAATCTTGAATCCTGTGTGTCTGTGTGGATCCCTCCAACACCCCTGCCCTGGCAACAGAGATGGAACCAGGGTCATGTGTACACTAAACAATGAGATACAACAATCTACCACTGAGGTATAACCCATTTCTCGGAACATTTTCTTGAGTTCACATTCCACTTACAACTCAAAATCCAAAAGGCCAGAGGCTGAAGAATTGGCTCAGTGAGTAAGAGTACTTGCTAGCCCTTGCAGAGAACCTGAGTTCAGTACCCAGCACCCACATGAGGTGACTTAGAAACCAACTGCCTGTACCTCCAGCTCCAGAATGGGGCATCACTCACCTTGTGCAGAGGAAGCACCAGGAAGGCTCCTCCCCCACTTGCTTCTATGATGATGGCAACAAATCTGGGGTTGACAGCACAAAAGGAACTGTCCCAGGTCACTCGGGAGACTCGGATGTCATCATAGCACTGGTCGTTTTTCACTGCCTGTCCAAAGACATGCCGGAACTTGCTCTGCCTCACAACTCGTCGCATCGTGTCTGCAAAAAGAGAGGAATACATGAGTATCACCGGCCGCAATTGGCAACAGGCAAGTTGGCAAAACAGAACATCTCGGCATTCAGTCTACTGTCCTAAAACGTAGTCAGACTGCAAACCCCAGTTCCCGCTGCAGCATACATAGAGAGCAATAGAGCGCTGCAGACCATGTCAGGACACGGAGAGCGCTGCAGACCATGTCAGGACACCGAGAGCACCGAGAGCGCTGCAGACCGTGTCAGGACACGGAGAGCACCGAGAGTGATGCAGACCGTGTAAGACTTATGACACCCAGAGCTAGTCCATAGCTTTAACTTATGATCATGAAGGAAAATCCATCTTTCAGGGGTGGGTGGGAAAGCTCATTCCACCCTTCCTATTTTGGAGATTGGAAAACACCAAAGGGAATCTACCTTGTAGATGTGAAACCAAAGTCCCAAAGAAGTTATGATATGTGGCTTTCTCCACAGCCTGCAGGGTCATTTTCCAGTTTTTACACATCCTCCTCTCCCTGACATCAGCATTCCTCTGGCTGAGCGCTGTGCTGGCTCCCCAGAGCGACTCCACATTGCCAACTATGCAGACGCAAGAGACAGAAGCAGTTGCCCTGCTACCAAGTGCCTGCTACTATTCTCCCGAAACAGGCTTGATCTTCAGAGCAATCCAAACCAACTGCTGGCTGCTAAGCATCCCAGTGAAGAATGGGAAATCCGACTTGAGTCAAGAGCCAGGTCTTAGAAAAAGGAGAAGCAATTAAATGGGAAGTGGTTAATGGGGACTACCTTACCATGACAGTGACTCTGGCAATCCCACCCTGCAGGGAAGTCAGGGCAGTCGAAAGCAGCCTGCTGACATGATGACAGTGGTAGCTGGGCAGAAGACAGGGGACAGGCCAGAGTGGAAGACAAAGGAGACCATGAAGAGCGTCTCATGTCGGATCACTCAACATCTGGCAGAGTAAGCTAGGCATGGGGAATGTGGGTGACAGTTAGCTGGGGTCCTGGGCTCCCCATGAGTCATTTTAGACAAATCCCACTGGGTTACCAGATAAACATGAACACGGAAAGCTTTGTGCTTCAGGCCAAGACCCCATCCACCTCAGGTTTTCTAGCTGGCACTTCATGTAATTTCCCCGTCTGCTTTTGTATGGCATTCTGCTCAACAGACAAATGGAACGTGGATAAAGCTAAGTGGAACTGGCATGTGGCCAAACCCTGACAAATCTGCTGAAAACCAGATCACTGTGAACAGAAGAGGCCAGCACCTGTCCATTTGTGCCAAGTGGGACATGTGGTGGGCAATTCTATTTCTTGTTTTCTAACAGCCTCTTTTGTAGCCCTGAAACCATGCTCAGATGCAGCAGAAGAGTTTGTTTATGCCAGAACCTCCTGTCTTCAAAAGGCTTGTGTAGACTGTCCTCTTTGCAATGCTGGAGCGTGTGGCTAAGCAGAGACAAAAGTCCGGTGGCAGATCACTGAGCCCCGTGTCTTGCAGTCCAGCTGCTGTCTGACCTTCCCTGCTGACTACTGGGATGTACACACTTTGAATGCTTGGTAGAGATGCTAAGGACTAACACTCAGCCAACAGCCTTCAATGTGAAATCGTGTGAGTTCCTCAGGTATGAGTCAGACTTAGCTTCCACTGTGGCAAAAACTAGAGGCACACACCTCCATACTGGTTGCTCTCAGAAGCCACCACTCTCACAGCCATCAGTATTACAAGCCACTAAGGTTGGAGTCCCCACCAGCACCCCCCAACAAGTGTCTCAAAAGTCAGTTTAAGGAGTTGAGAGATGGCTCCACAGTTAGTGTCTCTACTGTTCTCTCAGAAGTCCCACATTTAGTTCCCACACATGTCTAGCTGTCTGTAGCTCTTGCTCCAGTGACTCTAACACCAAATCTTTAAAAAAAAAAGTTAACACAGAAAAGAAAAAGACTACACTAGATTAGTCAATGTTTTATGCATTAAAATATTTTACAAATTGATAAAATTAAAACCAATAGAAAAAGTCTGTGACTCACACCTTTAATCCCAGCACTTGGGAGGCTGAGTCAAGTGGACCTCTGAGTTCGAGGTCAACCTGGTCTACAGAGTGAGTACCAAGACAGCCAGGGCTATACAGAGAAAAAAAAAAAAACTCTGTCTAAAAACAAACGAGCAGACCTGACAACAAACTCAGTAAAGCCTAAATCATTGAATGGTTGCGGTGGGGACCTCCTATACTCAGCTGAGCATCTTAGAACATTCTCACAAGGACTGGTGCATAAACAGAAAGGAGAGCTGGGTGTAGTACTGCAAACGTGCAATCCTGGACGGCCAGAAGCTCAAGGTCATCCTCAGTTTACCAAGGTAAAGGGCCAGCATGGTCCACTGAGCCTTAACAAACCAAACAGTTCTCTTCACCTTACATGAAGTCAAGCTCACTTTCACTCTAATTACATCTGGGCAAAAGGAAACACATGTTTGTAGGTGGAAACTGTTGATTTCTTTCCCAGCCACCCAGACATGAATAATCACATAGAAACCATATTAATTACAACACTGTTTGGCCAATAAGTCAGGCATATTTCTAGCAAGCTCTTACACCTAAAATTGACCCATTTCTATTAATCTGTGCATTGCCACGAGGCTGTGGCTTACTGAAAGGTTCCAGGTCCTTCTCCTTTACCCTTCTGACTCCGCCTACTTTCTCTCTATATCTGTTAGGATTTTCTGCCTGGTTTTACTCTGCTAAGCCATTTTGGCCAAAACTGCTTTATTCATTAGCCAGTAAAAGCAACACACACACAAAAGGGCATCCCACATCACAGGTTCTTACAGTTCAATAGAAGAATACAATGTTAGCCGAGAGCACAGTGTGAAGATGCAGCCAGCTTTCCTGCTCTGAGCTGACTCAACCAAGCAAAATTGGGGCTTGACAGGCAGTGTGAGCCCATTCATGTTCAAGATCAAATCTAAACTGAGCCCAGCTGTCCACCTGTGACACTGCTGTTTCGGTTGCATAGAAAGTCTCCAGCCCTTCAAACACAACAGAGAACAGCAGCACCAAGAGCAAGCTCCAGAACCTGTGAGCATGTGTGTGAATGGCACAGAGTCTGGCCACAGTTCACTAGGATAAGCCACAGAGCCTGTGTCAGGGACAGACACATACATAAAGCTGACATGATGGTTACATGAGCACTCCATGATGAGTCGTAAGAGATGGCTCTGCTACAGCATCTAGTATCAACACACAAAAAAACATCACTCAACAAATGTCGCCATCCTAGTAACTGGCCTAAAATAACCTGGACCCAAACTCCAGTTCTGCCACTTGTCAGCAAGTTATTTTACCCTCTGAACCCCAATACCCTCATGCACAGAATGAAGCGCGTGTGCTTGAGAAAGCAAACTGCAAAGCACAGGTCCAGTGGCTCCATCACCAATCTATAAAGCAGAGCTGATGCCACTTTACAAGCGCCTCAAGACTACAGAGCAGGAGCACTATAAGCGACCCGTGCTCTGATGCAAAACAAGATGTCTCACACACACTACAAGCCAACACTTCTCATGAATATGGGGACAAAACCCTCAGCAAAATGCTAACAAAGCACATCCTACATCACATGAAAAGGAAACACACATCAAGACCAAGTGGGATTTACCTCTGGTAAATGCAACGAAAGTTGATTCAACACATGAAAAGTGACTGGTGGGACCTACCAACCACACCAATAGAAGAAAAGAGAAAACTCACATGACCACCACAGACATAAAGCATTTGACAAACCACGATAGAACACTCAGCAGAGGAGGAATAAAAGGGGACTTCCTCACAATAAAGAGAAGAAGGAACGACCACACCTAACAATGTCCAGTGTTGAAACGTTACTCTCTAATCATAAACGAAACAAACTGCACTCTGGCCACTTCTACTCAGGACTGCACTACAGGAAAAACGAACAAGTGCAGTCAGGTGCAAGAACCAGGAGCAATGCCCAACAATCAGCTATGTTTCTATACATTCACAACAGGCAATGCAAAAATAAAATTAAGAAACAATTCCAACCACAACAGCATTAAAATGGGGGTCAGCGGTGGTGCATGCCTTTAATTCCAGTACTTGGGAGGCAGAGGCAGGCGGATCTACAGAGTGAGTTCCAGTACAGCCAAGGCTGTTACACAAACAAACAAAAACAAAAACAAAAGGGACTATACATACAAATAAGCCTAAGAGGAGTGAAAGACCTGCACACTCAAACCACACACCACTGCAGAAAGAAATTAAAGAATGGAAAAGCATCCCATGCTTGACCACTATTAAGACAGCAGGATCGGCTGGGTGGTGGTGGCACAGGTCTTTAATCCCAGCACTTGGGAGGCAGAGGCAGGCGGAGCTCTGTGAGTTTGAGGTCAGCCTGGTCTACTAGGACAGCCAAGGTGACACAGAGAAACCGTCTTGAAAACCTAAAAAACAGCAGGATTCCTGAAGCGAGGCATAGATTCCAGGAAAGTCTTCTAGAAGCTCAGGTAAACACTTCATAGAAGTGGATGAACTGACTCTGAAACTCACATGGAATCACAAAGGAGTCAAAACAGTCAAAAATAACCTTAAAACCATTAAAAATGACACATTAGGAAAATTCCTTTCCTAATGTCAAAACTCACTACAGGGCCAGGGGGAGTGGTGCACATCTTTAATCCCAGCATTCGGGGGACAAAATCTCTGAGTTCGAGGCCAGCTGCCCTACAGAGTGAGTTCCAGAACAGCCATGGCTACACAGAGAAACCCTGTCTCAAAAAAACAAACAAAAAGACAAACTAACAAAAAGATGATGATGAACAAAAGTGTCAAGGGCATAGACAAAAGAGCAGAAACTATACAGCTCTCAGAAGCAAACCTTCCTGGCCCTGGATGGCAAAAGACCTTAAGTGCAACACTACAGGCAACAAAAGAGAACAGACAGAGCCCTTCATGGCCTGCACACTGGCTCAGAGAGATGAAGAAGAACTGACTTCTCCATGTTAGCCTCTGACTTCTACACATGTACCACAGCATATACATCTTATCAAACACACTAACTATAGTAAATAAAAAACCCACACAGACAATTGTTACAAACCTTAAAACTGATAAGGCACTTACTCATACATAAAATATATAAAGAATTTATTTAAAAAGGGGGGTGTATGACACATGACCAATGACAGCAACTAATCCTACTTAAAAATGGACTAGCTAGGCATGATGGTGCACACCCAGAAATCAGAAGGTGGAGGCAGGAAGATGAGGAATTCAAAGCCAGCCTCAGCTACAGGAGATCTTGTTTCTGCCTAGTATATGAAAGACCCTGGGCATATAACCATTCCCCAATGGATTAAAAGTCCAAAGAGAACACACCACTGTCCAGTATGCACAGGAAATGGTGCTAGGCATTAAGAGTCACTTGGTAAATGAATACCAAACCCTCAACAAAAGGTCCCTTCTCCACACCAGAATGGTGAAAATCTAACCTCAAACATGTCAGGTGGTTTGGGATCTGGAAGAGTCTCCTAGTTCCTTACACTTTAACAGAATTAGCACCTGAACTGGCACTTCAGAGAACTGAAAATAGTCAAAATCCCAGCATTCAAAGAATATACACATCCCGAGTGCCTGCTATTCACTGGACAAATGTATAAAGTGCTGTTACCCACCGAAGAGTGCTGCTTAGCACATTCCATAGCATGGGGAAATCTTGGCAACATCATAGTAACAAAAGGTAGTATAGAGACCTACAGAGCCTAACATTGTGTGAAACCTGAACTAGGCAAATGGAGACAACAGTTTGGGAGTTATATGGGGTAAGAGCTGAAGACAAAGGGACAGGAGGTTGTTTCTTAAGATATATATGGCCTAGCGTTGTGGCATACGCCTTTAATCCCAATACTTGGGAAGCAGAGGCAGATGCATCTCTGAGTTCGAGGCTATCCTGGTCTACATAGTGAGTTCCAGGACTGCCAGGGCCACACAGAGAAATCCAGTCTCAAAAAAAAGGGTGGGGGGAGTGGGGAGGGGAACTGGATGGACCACAACTTATCTATGTATATGTACACATGAGAGGCAAAGAGAGGGCATCAGATTTCCTGGAAGTGGCATTACTGGTGGTTGTGAACCTCCATGTGGACGTCTGCCTCTGCAAGAGCACCAATTGTGCTTAACTGTTGAGCCATCTCTCCAGCACCATGGGCTCTTTTAAAGGGTCATGAAAATGTTCCCTAGACACTGTGGTAATAGTTGCATGTGGCTTTGGTATTATTGTGGCTTTTCGTACCTTATGATTTAAGCAGATGAAGTGCAAGGAGGGAGTGTGTCTATAGTGTGCTTGTTTTTAATCTGTGCCACACCCAGCACAGACCCTTTATTCTACACTGTTTTGCAAATGTGAGCAATGGTTACTCCAGAGGCCAATAACAAGTTTCCCAACCCAAAGAGAAAATCCCAATCAATTCCCCAATGATTTGGGCACACAGTATAATTTTCATACAAAAGAACATTGGTAACCAAGACTCCACAAAATTCTGTGCTCACCTACCTCAGCAGCATTCTCTTTTTTTTCAAACAGAGAAAAATCTGGAAAATATTCCGAAGTCTAGAACTCCTAGGGCTGCCAGTATTGGTAAATGGCATTCAAAAATTCAACTGGGAAACTAAGATGTCAAAGACAAACAAACAAATAAATAAAATGTTTTAGCAAATTTGAATATTTTAAAAATTATTTTGTCTCAAAGTGATCAAGCAATAAATTAGAAAACTAAAATGTTTTCTAAGGGAACCCAACTTTTTTTTTTATGAAAAATAATTAGGGGCTAGAGAGATGGCTCAGTGGTTAAGAGCACTGACTGCTCTTCCAGAGGTCCTGAGTTCAATTCCCAGCAACCACATGGTGGCTCACAGCCATCTATAACAAGACCTGGCGCCCCCTTCTGGCATGTGGGCACACATAGAAGGAATTCTGTACACATAATAAATAAATAAATCTTTTAAAAAAAGAATTAATGAAGATTCTAAACAAGGAGATACAGGTACAATTCTAAATGCCTTGCCAGAGAAGAATCTGCTCATGAGGACTGTCAAGTATGAGCTCGTCCACATGCACAAGACCTTTTTTTTGCAAATGTTGAGAACACCTTGGCAATGAGAGGGCAGTGAGCCAAGAATGATGGAAACTGAGGCAAGAGGATCAGAAATCAAGATCAGCGTGGGATCAGGAGCTAATCCAAAAATCAACACAACAATAGGGTGGCAAGAACAGCTCAGCTCACATAGCACTTGACATATAAGGAATAGGACCTGAATTTGTCCCCCAAAACTGATATACAAGAGCTGTTCGTGGTGCACACTTGCAACCCCAGTGCTAGGGATCAATAATTGGACAGCCCCGCCCAGGGAGACTGTCTCAGAAAAAAAAAAAAGGACAAGGAATGACACCATGGTTGAACTCTGGCCTCCCTGAAAACACACATGCACCTGTATACTCATGTGCATGTGCGCAGGAACACACAAAACAAAACAATTTAAAATACTGGCGTACTTAAGTCATTGAGCAAATCAAGGAAATAGTCAACAGATTTCACAACAAATTCCACTCAGCAAGAGGCAATGAAAATATCTTCTAATTTCCAACTAATTTCCACAAAATGCAGCTGGATGTGGTGGTACACGTCTTTATTCCTAGCACTTAGAGGCACAGGCAGGTGTGGATCTGAGTTTAAGGATAGCCTGGTCTACATAGTGACTTGTAGGCCATCCAAGGCTATATAAGGAGACCCTGGTCTCAATGCCCCCCCACCCCACGTGTGCTTCCACCAATACGCACACGCATGTGTGCACTAAAAACCTAACCTAAACCCCCTTACAAGATGCAATATAGCATCCCACCATAATTCCAATAAGATGGCAGCATGCTTGAATGGGTTTCAAAAAGTAAAAAAAAAAAAAAAAAAAAAAAAAAAAAAAAAAAAAAAAAAAAAAAAAAACCAGAATGCTATCATTCTGTTGGGCTGAGGAGAAAAAGCTTGTGTTGAGACCAATCTGGGCTACATAGCACAGATGTACAGGGGATGTGTGGAAGAGGAGGAGGAAGAACAACAAAAACACCACCACAGCCAGATGTGATGTCACTCACCTGTAATCTCGCTCCTGGAAGGCAGAGGCAGGGTTACATTATCCTTGGCTACACATACACAGCAAGTGTGAACTCAGCCTGGGTTACCTAATGTGCCAACTAGCTTTATGTCAACTATAGACATGTAAGAGGAAAGAACCCTAATTGAGAAAATGCCTCCATAAGATCCAGCTGTAGGGCATTTTTTAAATTCATGATTGATGGGGAGGGTCCAGCCCATCGTGGTGGTCCTGGGTTCTGTAAGAAAGTAAACTGAGCAAGCCATGGGAGCAAGCCAGTAAGCAGCAACCCTCCACAGCCTCTGCATCAGCTCCTGCCCCCAGGTTCCTGCCCTGTTTGAGTTCCTGTCCTGACTTCCTTCAATAATGAACAGTGATGTAAAAGTTTAAGCCAAATAAACTCTATCTTCTTGAGTTGCTTTTGATCATGGTGTTTCTATACAGCAATAATAACCCTAACTAGGACACCTGAATAGCCCAGTAGAGGTAAGCTTGCAGCCTAGGCCTCCACACGATGTCCTCTCTAAGTAGGGCTGGCTTGAATCTCAGAAACAACCATCTGTCTCTCTGCCCTGGTTTCTAGGTTAACAGTGAAGCCAGAAAAGAACTAATTATCCAGCAATCCAGCCTTTTGTTTTGTTTCTTAGACAGGAACTCGCTATGTAGCCCAGGCTAGACTCAAACTTGTAGTCTTCCTGCTTTGACTAGCCATCTGCTGGGATTCTAGGCCTGTGCCACCATCTTCTTAAGGTGTTGGTGGCAGACACTATATACTAACTGCTTTTGACTCCAAATAAAGAAAACCTAAACCCTGAAAAGTACTATTCATTATTCTTAACACCCAAAGAAACAAACAAACAAACAAACAAACAAAAAACTTCAATTTCCTTGTATTTTGGGTAGGCATGTAACCAAGAATGACCAGCAAGGGGCCCCTCATGTCTAAGGGCTGACTAAGTTGTAATGGCTCTTACAATCTCCACTCCCAAGGCTGCTGACAACATTAAGCCCCAAAGACTGAACGGCAGGCATCACAGGGTCCTACAGTAACTTCACAGGGAGTACAATAAGTGTATCTGAGAGAAAATACAAGACAGAGCTGTTATACCGCAATGGCATAAATAAAGTATACTCAAGGACACCCGAGTAAATGTTCCTCTATTTTCTCAGTCTACCTCCACCATAAACAAAGGACAGCCATCTCAACATTTTCCTGTTTATTGGGGAAGTTGTCTAAGGACTCATGCAGGTGTGGTTCTATGGTGCATATGAAAGGAAACACATCCTGCAAGACACACACAGGAAAGCCCCTATGAGCGAAGCCTGCCAGCAAGTCTGCAGACCACCATTCCAGTACATCAGAGTCCACACAGACCGCTCGGATTCCCTCAGCAGGAGCAACCACACAAAGGCTCCAAAGAGTCCATGAGGGAAAGGCCACACCCTTTCCAGGCATGTTCAATGGAGACTAGATATGTTATTTTATATTTTATTATACTTTTTTTACTTTTCAAGACAGGGTTTCTCTGTGTAGCCCTGGCTGTCCTGGAACTTGCTCTATAAACCAGCTGCCTCTGCCTTTCAAGTACTAGGACTATAGGTATGCGCCACCACTCCCAGCATGAAAGTGTTATTTTAAAAAGAACAGCAGGTGGCTAAGAGATGGCTCAGCAGTTAATAGCACTGACTGCTGTCCCAGAGGGCCCAGGTTCAAGTCCCAGGACCCACAACAGTCTATTAACTCCAGTCTAGGGGATCCAATGCCACGGCATACAAGTGATGCAAAGACATATATGTAGGCCAAACATATTATTTATTTTTTAAAAATAAACTAAAAAGATTGGTAGGATAGCAGCTGAGACAAACATCTTAAACCATTTTTAAGAAGTAAGAAATGCAGTAACCTGTCCACCTATGTAGAACACATTCACAAAAGCAAATGAACAAAGCAAAACAGAGGGTTCCTGATTCAAACATGGCATGAGGAGGTGGCTGACCTTTTTCAATTTGTCTTAAAGTCCATCAGTGACATTCTACGAATCCTAACAAACCACACATTTTTACTAAGTCAACATTAACAGCTTCACAGGACACATTTAAAAGAAAAAACAGGCCATGTATAGTAACTCACACCTTTAATCCTGGTACTCTGGAGGCAGAAACAGGTGGCTTTCTGTGAATTCACGGTCCAACCTGGTCTACAAAGCAAATTCCAAGACAGGGCCACACAGTGAGACCTAGGTTTTTTTTTTAAAACAAACAAACAAACAACACTTACCTAACTTAGTATGCATTATTTTATGTGTACGAGTGTACTGTCTGCATGTTTGTCTATGTACCACATGCATACTTGGTGCCCAAGGTCAGTTCCACTTGCTGGCTGTGTGACTTTAAATATAGATCTACAATGTGCCTACACTTTATAAGCATAAGTAGAAATGGAAAAGTCAGAATACAGAAGTGGTTATAGATGGACTACACTGAGATGAAGCCAAGAAAGTACTAGCCACTCTCTAACTGTATTCAACTGTGTGAGAACAGGGAATGATCATAAAGGACTAGAAACAGACATGAACATGCACGCACCCGTGCACACACATGCACACTGACACATGTGCTGACACACATATCCATCAAAACTGCAGTCCCTAAAGGCTCAAGTGTGCTGACATTGCTCTACGTCTTGAAGCTTTTTAGAATCTTCATGTTTTACAGCTTGTCCTCATTTTAGGGGACAAGTTAGATTCAACCTCACAAGAAACATGAGCACTCACTGAAAATTCAGAGTAGATGGTGACACCATGCAAATGTCGGCTGCACATCACATCTGACAAGAAATGAACTGTGGGTGATATGAGCATGATGCAACTCTACAGACCAAGAATTCATGCTCACACTTACATCCAGGAAAGCGCCATCTGGGAAGCACCATCATAGATAGTGTAAATCACCTAAGGTGGAATACGGAAGAATGACAAATAGACACTGGGAGACAGCCCTAGTTCTCCAATGCCAGAAGTACAATTCTTATTACAGAGCTAGCATGCAAAGATGCGTGCTCAGAATCCCTCCCTCTCCTAATCCTCTGCTTATCACCACTGTCTTTATAATAACAACTGCCTCTCCCATTCCAGAGCTCTAAAGGACTGCAGGAGAGGCCTCCATCTGAAGACATCTCGGCACTCCCTGCCCCAGAGAACACGAGGTGGCAGCCCAGAAACCATCCAAGGCTGTGGGCATCTCCCAGAGACCTCAGTAAAGAGCCAAATTAACCCCACGAGTGCTCAGGCTGAGTGAAGAACTTTTGTAGGCTATACTGATGACCTACTTCTTTTTAAATCAACAAGTGTAGACTGTCCCAGCTTGCTAAGTCTATTTTTCACTACTTAGTCAATTGAGTTTTTCTTGCAATAAAATTTTAATTCTTCTTTGGAAGTTTTATTGTTTCAAGAAATGAAATTACTGAGTTCTCCATCTGAATAATAAGATAAAATAAGAAGACAGGTTTATAATGAACCTCTTAAGACTAGTCACTGATAAAACTAGCAGCATCACAAAACAAAACCAGTCCAGGCATAACCCTAGCCCAGGGATGCTGAGGTGGGAAGGCCAGGGTGGCTAGCTGGCCTGGCAATGCAGTCATACACTATCGCAGCTTTTCAAAGACTCAGCTTCAGTTGAGGACTTCTGGTCATCTTTTGATACCCTATGCCATCAGGGTTACAGGAATACACACTCCTGATGATGTGTCATTGGAAGCAGGTGAACACAAAGAACTATGGTTCTGATGACAAGTTTATCCTGACTGCCACCTACCTGCCTAATCATTCTGGTCTAAAGACTGTCTATCACTGGAACTCAGTACACACTTCCCTAGGAAACATACATGGGCCACTGAGAACAAATTCATTGCTGGTGTCCACAGGGTCCTTACATCTCTTACTTATTGTTCAATAATGACTTTTAAGCCCTGGCCATGTGCCTGGACCATGCTGGACACTGAGGGAAACTGACAAGCACCTACTGCCATAGAAGTGGCACTTGAGCTGAACTCGAGGCATAAGCAGTCGTGAACTGGACACGAGGAGGACAACTGCATGGGTGTCTGCATCAAGAGCCAAGCAGTCTGAACGCGGCTGGCTTCAGAAAGCCTGAGCTTTCTCTGAGCATGGATAAGGCAAAAAGAGGGCAAGACAGTGGCATACTTGGATCACACGGCTTTAGGTCATGTTACAGATTTCACCTTTACCTGTAAAGCATTGGGAGGTACATGCACTGCCACACACACACAAACACACCACTGTTGAAAAGTCCAGTGTACAAGGTGATCAGTATAGCATTTTAAAAGCTGTTCCTTTTAAATGGAGAATGGATATAAGTGGGAGCACCTCAGAGCATTCAGGGAAGCACTATCCAGGCCAGAAGTGCCAGTGCCAGTGGAACCAGGACAAAGCCTACTGTGATTCAAATACTAATTGATAAGAAGCGCATCAAAATTGATCTTAGCATTTTTAAAAAAAATCATTCATTGTGTGACTGCGGAGGCATGAATGTTACTGCACATATATGGAGGACAAAGGAGTGCTTGTGGGAGCTGCCTTTTCTCCTTCCACCAGGATTAAACTCAGGGGCCAGGCCTGCATGGCAAGTCCTTTTACCCAGTGAGTCATCTCACTTTTGATCAATGCAGACAGATTGCTGGGAGTACACCCCTCCCAAAACAAGAGCCAAGAATGGCTGACCTCCCACCTCAGCAGCTGCTTCAAAGACCTTTCTCACCATGGGCAGGTGTGCAAAAGCAGGACAAAAACAATGGCCTTTAACACTGACAGCAGGGTCTGCTGCTTTAGAGTTAGAGTGCATGGGGCTGAGGTATAGCTCAGGGGTAAGACATCTGCCCAGCATGTGGGAAGCTGCAGGTTCAACTGTCAATCACCACACACCCACAGGAGAGTAAAAGAAAAATTCTCTAGTCACAATGGAGAAAATGAAACATAACATCAGTGATAGTAAGACTCTTAATAAGCAACTGCATTTATAGTCTGTAGGAATTTCTAAAAACTACCAGGAATAACAAACACCTACAGATACACAAATGTGGTCATCTCTAAAAATTGCCAGAATGACAAACACCCACAAATATACAAATCCAATTACAAACCAATTCGTTTTTGTTGCCATTTATAACACTGAAGCCCACCGGTTTTCAGACTATAGTGTACACAAATGAGTTCTTAGTGACTGGGACGGAACAGACAAAGCAGTGATGCTCTGCCCTACCCCACTAGACTAGGAGTCCCCACAGGACCAACTTCTGCACCAACTTCTCCAGGGTAGTGAGGGCATTTGCAAGGTGGTCAGCATGTCACAGGAAGGGGTACTGAAAGGAATTCTAACCCTTACATGGATACACACCATGGCTTTTCCTGAATCCACTTTGACAAATGACTTCATATGATTGCAAACTTTTAGTTCTGTTTAAAGCTAAACTCACTGGTCAGAGCTACAAAACCAAGTTATAAGCATCCCCAGCTTGGCAAGATGCAGTAGCCTTTGGTCTCAGCACTCCAGAGGTTGAGGCAGGAGAATCTCAACCTCAAGACCAGCTGAGGCTACACAGTGAGTGTGTGGCAAGTCCGGGCTTAGAGCAAACAAAGCAAGGAGCTGGGAAGATGGAGCAACCCATTCTGTAAGAATGTAGGCATGAGTTCCGGTCTCCAACACCCACATAAAAAGCAAGGGGTGGCCGGGCAGTGGTGATGCATACCTTTAGTCCCAGCACTCAGGAGGCAGAAGCAGCTGGATCTCTGTGAGTTGAGACCAGCCTAGTTACAGAATGGGTTCCAGGACAACCTCGGAGAAAGCTTGTCTCAAAACAAACACACAAGCAAAGACACAAAACACCCGGGGATGACTGCAGGTGCCTGGAACCCCAGACTGTGGGGTTCCACAAATAGGCAAGTCCTGAGAGACTTCTGACCAGCAAGCCTAGCTGAAATGGCAGCTTCTGGTTCAGGGATGACCCTGTCTCAAGGCAGTAATGCAGAAACCAGTGAGGAACATTGCAATCACTGACTCTGGCCTCCACACGTGGACATAGGCGTGCACATTCATGTCCAGCCCACAACAGACAAACCTTCAATACTACAATATTCTGAATTTATCCAAGACCTCAACCAAGGAAATTTGCAATAACCAAAATGTGGTTATTAAATGTGCCGTGATGGCTTAGTAAAGATGTTGTGGTTAAGCCTGAAAACCTGAGCTCTAAATTCCACTCCCCAGACCCACATGGTTGGAGAGAACCAATTCCTGTCAACTGTCCTCTGACCTTCAAATGCACTCAGTGGCTCATGTGATAAATAAATTAATATGGATCGTTGTTGCTGTTTTGGGGGAAGGGTTGATATGTGTTTTCTCTGTGTAGCCCTGACTGTTCTGGAACTCACAGAGATCCACCTGCCTCTGCCTCCCAAGTGCTGGGATTATTAAAGGCGCACACCACCACCACCAGGATGTTTTTTTTTTTTAATTTTTAAAGAAAGGAAAATACAAGTAAATCTCCACCTACAAGTGTGGCATGCAATTATTCAATTATTCAACTAACACTTATTGAGCACCAGCTGTATGCAAGCCAAGTTATGCTGAGAAACAAAGGCACAAAAATATTAAACATTCTTAACCTTCAAGAAATTCAGAATATAATGGCAACGGTGTTCCCAGTCTCTAATGAAAATCAAACTCATACTTCACTTAATAGTAAATTTCTATTACCTTAATCCAAAAAGTAATTAGTGCTAGCAGAGAAGCTACTGACAAGCATCACAAACTAGCATCTACCTATGTAGCACCGTGTCTAAACTATAGTAGCATCTACTTCTGTAGTACTGTGTCTAAACCATACTAGCATCTACCTCTGTAGCACTGTGTCTAAGCTATACTAGCGTCTACCTCTGTAGCACCGTGTCTAAGCTATACTAGCGTCTACCTCTGTAGCACTGTGTCTAAGCTATACTAGCGTCTACCTCTGTAGCACTGTGTCTAAGCTATACTAGCATCTACCTCTGTAGCACTGTGTCTAAGCTATACTAGCGTCTACCTCTGTAGCACTGTGTCTAAGCTATACTAGCGTCTACCTCTGTAGCACCGTGTCTAAACTATACTTTTTGTTTTTTTTTTGAGACAGGGTCTCCCTCTGTAGCTAGACTGATCTCAAAACCACAACAATCCCCCTGCCTTCACCTGCTAGGTGCTAATATTACAGGTGTGAGCCACTATGCCAGGCTACTGCAAATCATATATTTACATTCTACTCAATACATACTGAATGGGGGCTGGAGAGATGCCTCAGCAATTAAGAACACTGGCCGCTCTTTCAGAGGTCCTGAGTTCAATTCCCAGCAACCACATGGCAGCACACAACTGTTTGTAATCCAGCTCCAAATGATTTGACACCCTCGCACAGACATACAAACATGCAAAATACAAAATCATATGAAATAAAAATAAATAACTTTTTAAAACTACACTGAGTGAAGACAGATTCTAGTATTACAACCTTCAGCAGTCTGAACAATAACACCCACCTCAAACTGTTCTTCCCCAATTACTCCTGTTCTAGGTCAAGCAAACACCATCACACACACCCTCAGGCAAATCCTTGCTCTGAACACTCCATCAGCACTGACTTACCAACAGCTGTCTCCCGAATTCCCACAGGGCTCACTGTCCATCCAAAGAATATGCATGAGATTCACAGAAGCTTGTGACACTTTTTTTTTTTTTTAATCTTTTGCAAGACCTTGAACCTCAGCACTCCAGAGGCAGAGACAGAAGGATCTCTATGGATTCAGGGTCATCCTGATCTATATAGTGAGCTACAGGACAGTCATGATGACATAGAGAGATCCTGTCTCAAAAAAACAAAGGACTACAACAACAAAACCCGTTTGAACACTTTCAGGGTAATGCAACACATTAAGTCATAACAAACTTTGTAAGTAAGAAACCACATAATTGTACCAGGAAAAATGAAGTTCTTGGCCCTTCTTCCTACACTTAGCAGCATGGGATATCTGAAAAATGAGCCTCCATAAGGAAAGCACCAAAAGCAGTTACTTTCTACTGTGTGATGTAAGCAATGACTTTTTGATACGTGTTTACAGAGGAGCAGAAATCCAGGCAGAGAATAGGGCACCTCTGGCCACTGCAAGCTTGTAACTATCACCACTCTGCCCTAATCATCTTCCCAAAGGTCACAGGAGTCACTTTGACTTCCAGCTAAGGCCTTCAAATGGAAAAGAGAAAAGAAGGAGAAAGAGGAAGGTCATGACTATTTTGAGAACACTAGCAAACTCTCTCTTTTATAGGTAACAGTAGGCAGAGCATCTTCCCTTCCAGCTGTTGGGGCACCCTTGCATGGGTCCAGCCTGACCTCTCATCCACTCAATAGTTCTCCTGAAACCCTGTTACCCTGAACACAAATAGTTCATACAAAATCTGTTCATCGGCAAGGAAACTCCTTTTAAAAACTACTAGGCTGGCCAGACAATGGTGGTGCATACCTTTAATCCCAGCACTTTGAAGGGAGAGGTAGGCAGATCTCTGTGAGTTCGAGGCCAGCCTGGTCTACACAGTAAGTTCCAGAACAGCCAGGGATACATAACAGACCCTGTCTCAAAAAACCAAAATAAAATAAAAATAAAAATTACTAGTCTTGAGAGATGGCCCAGCTGTTAAGAACATGTACCCTCTTGCAGAGGGCCTGAGTTTGGTTCCCACATTGGGTAGCTCATAGCTGCCTGTAACTCCAGCTACATCTCTGGTCTATGCATGTTCCAGCACTCATGTGCAACAACCCCACCAAAACACACATATAATTATAACTCAAGCCATTTGCTTGGTTCCCATCATTCAGAGGTCAGCTGAACCGGGGAAGAGGAGCTTCTAAGGAAGATGGAGATGAAGGCAGATGATGCTCCTTGGAGGCCAGAGTAGACATGGAGAACTGCTCACCCGAGGCAGGAGACCTTGGGATGCATATCCTGCAGAGAAAAGTTAGGGTCTAGAACATGACTCCTACTTGTCTACCATATGAGTATTGGCAAGCAAGAACCAGAATTCCACTCCACCATTAACAAGCTTATACTGCTGCAAGTTGAACAGTCTCTCCACGTAGGCTGGGGATTTATTCACAGCTTATGATGCTGAATTTATACTTCAAAAACCATCTGAGCCTCAAATACCCAAGTCAGTCTCTGGACCACAACTTGTTCTGGGTTGACAAGGGACTTCAAACATGATCTCCAGACAGAGGCAGCATCTGGGTTCGGAGTCATTCAGAGAACTCCTTGGTAACAGCTAGTCCCCTGACGATGTAGCTCAGTCCAGGGCATTCACGTCACCCTCAAACTGCATGAGACCAAAGTGGTAGGCTCAGAGAGGGAAGAAAAAAAAAAAATCAAGCCTTTCAACTTTGCTGCTGAAGCTTTGCGAGAAAGCAGCAGCGGTCAGCACAGGAGAAAACCTAGGGCAGCTACCCTACTCCTAGGAGACAATGGGCCAGCAAGACCGTCCAGAGAGGAAAGGCACTTGCCATAAAGGCCTGCTGACCAGAATTTGATCTCTAGAATCAAGTAAAGGTGGAAGGAGAGAACCAATTCCACAAGTAATCCTCTGACTCTATACCCACACCATAGCACGTCATCCCGTGACACTACATGCACTCGCACACAGAGTAAATTTTAAAACCTAAAAATAAAACAGATAACACATCTTACCAAGTATCATCCAAAGAGCACGGCCTGCCCTTGCTGGCTCCAGTCACTCTCTTGCTTGCCAAGAAAAACTAAGATGACAATGTTTAGCTAAAGATACTACTAACCACAGAATGAATTCACTGGCTCACTTTAAAGCAACTGTTCTCATAAATTCCAAGTCTGGATCTCAGCTCAGGCACCTGCACTCATATGCACACCCCCACACACCGAGAGACATACATACATATATGTATACCCCACCTGTGTTACACACAGAGACACACACACACACACTCTCTCTATATATATATATAGATAGATAGAGAGAGAGAGATAAATATAGATATATAAAATAAAATTTGAAATCCCTCTGCTTCATGTAGACAAAATGTTATGTGAAAATGTACATATATCACCCAAAATGCTTTGTGCCCTTTATTTTTTAAATGCAGAGATTTCACTTGAAGTAGCTCTGGCTCAAGTAGCCCTGGCTCTAGTTCTATAGAGGTTAGCTATTTAATAAATTTCTAGAAATATTTTTATACTTACTTATTTTATTTTATGTGTATGAGTATTTTGTCTATATGCATACCTGTGTCCAACAAGCTTTGCTGGAGGTTAAAAAAGGCTTCAGGCTCCTGGAACTGGAGTTATATATGATTGTGAGCTGTCATATGCGAGCTGGGAATCAAACCTGGTGCTTTTAACCACCAAATCTTCTCTCCAGCCATAGTTATTTAATATTTTTATGGAAGAAATATTTAGTTCTGAAAAAGGTAAATGCTTGTATTTTTAAGTCTATGGTCTGGGGCACTCCCTACTCCGTTCCTTCTTTAATTGATCACATCTTCCCTGCTATGTTAGGAAAATAGGACTGATAATCCAAAAACTAAAGGTTATATAAAAAATACTGCACATAAACAGCAGCATAAATATTTACAAAATAGTCTCAAGTTTGACTCAAAGTAAGTATTGGATATAGACTATTATTAAGTGTTTAATTAGAGCTTTTTCTTACATTTGAGCTATACTGCTTTTAATATCCCTTTTTTGTATTATGTTAATAACGAAAAAATAAACGTTAATGTCTTAATTTTTTCTGACTATATGTTACAATTAAATAAAATGTATGTTGAAATAGAAACAATGTAAAATTTAAGAATACAAATAATTTTAAATCTCTCTGCTTAATGGAGATGACAGCTCCAGTTCACATATGTCCCCAGGCACCACTTGGGCAGCATGCACATTTTTATATGAATAAATCAGTCTCAATTCTTTAAGTCCCTAAGAATGAAAGGAATTAGAATCTTTAACTGGGAAAGAATGCTGATGGTTATGAAAAGGAATTTCAGTGTGTCTCGTGAGAAGTAAGTAAATAATGATTAAACGTTCATCCTCAGAAGAGCTGCTTCGAACCCTGTCAAGTACCCCCCAATGCCAAGAGTGGGGAAATGCAACCCCAAGGCCCCTCCCTCACACTCTCATCAAGCTTGGCCCAGAAACTGCTACAGCTCTGTTCACCTGGGATGGGAACCTCAGCAGCTGTTAGCACCTGGGGACTCAATTCCACCATGTGACTGTTGCTGCTCCAAGTCACCAAGTGACTAGACTCACAGACTGTCTTGGCTCCCAGAGGCAGGACGACCCCATGGGAAGCAGTGATCTTCACGTGGCCTATCAGAATCCATGTGGTTCCAGCAATAGCTGATGTGTTGTTCCCGTCCAAAACTTAGCATGTTTGTGCGCTGATGGTGACTAGTGCCCTTTTTTTCAGCCAGACAAGATAAAGTCATTTTTAACAAGCCTTTAAAACATTAAAAAAAAAAGTGACCATTGCTTATCATATTGAAAAAATAAAAAATGAATAATACTGTCTTCAACCCCCAGTGCCATAAATGAATTAATTAAAAGCAGGAAATCCGCCAGATGTGGTGATACATGCTCGTCATCCCAGCACGCCAGAGGCTGAGGGAGATGACTTCTAGCTCAAGGCTATCCTGGATTACAGAACAAGTTCCTGGTCAGTATAGGCAACACAGTAAGACCCTGTCACAAACAAAAACTAGGAAGTGAAATCTACTGAAGCTTATCCAAGACCATACTGTCACATTTCTCTAGCAAGCATCCACAGTCTTGACAACCTGGACCAATTCACCAGTGTTTTAACCCAGGTCCAACCAGACTGTGAGAACAGCACGTGGCAGTAAACTGGAGGGACGAGCCTTGTACCTAGTCTCAGTTTAAAGGTCTAGCAGAAGCCCACAGTGGAGGTCAGGAGAAGGGAGGCATTACACAGGATCAGACCCTAAAACTGGCAGGGTCACAGTATAAAAAGGAAACTCTGTTTTTAACTTACGGATCCATACTGTACTACACACCCATTTTCAAACTGCATGAAATGCAGGGGACAGTTGAGTTACGGCTCTTAGGCCAGTGGGTCTCAAAGGCTCCTGGAACACAGCCCTGGCATTAAAAAGCCAGAGCAGCCCAGTGTCTCCAGCTCTGGCCATGAAAAGAGCCACTAGGAAGTTCCAGGCAGGCTGCTGGATTCACGGAGGTCTACAGTGCCTGCAGAATGAGGACTCTCTCAACTCCTAAGAGAACATACTCCTTAAAAGGTGGCCTGGTACTGCAAGATTTTTTTTTTCTCAATGTGTAGCCTTGACTGTCCTGGAACTGCTCTGTAGACCAGGCAAGTCTCAAACTCACAGAGATCTGCCAGTCTCTGCTGGGACTAAAGACAAGTGTCACCATGCCTAGCTCTTTTTATTATCTTAATAGGCAGTGTTTGTGTACAACTGCCCAGAGGCCAGAGGCATCTGATTTCCTAGAGGTGAAGCTACAGGCCCGTAAGCTGTCCAATGAAGCTAGTAGGAGGACCTCCGCTAAAGCAGTACACACTCTTAACCACTGAGCCATTTCTTTTCTCTGATTCACGGTTTTATAAAATAGATATTTGCATGCCATATTCCCAAATGGTTTATCCCTTTGCAGGAAGACAATAAGGGAAATGTTTTTAATTTGAATATCAGGAACAAGCATTGCTGGGAATATTCACTCAGGTCACTGTAAAATACCCTAGAACACAAACAGAGTGTGAAAAGACATCTTTAATCTCAGCACTCTAGGAGTTCCAGGCCAAACTGTCTACATGGTGAGTATATGATGCCAGGGCTACATAGTATGACCCTATCTCAAAACAAACAAGTATGTCACCTTAGGATTCGTGGTCTACCCACTTCCCTGAGTGCACTACACTCTGGCACTTGTGGTGGCTACCACTGACCACTGATTGCCATCTAAGCACCTATCATATCCAACTGTTTGCCCTATTGAAAGAAGTTGTGTCCCAAGTACTACTGTTCAGAGGGAAGGAGCCCAAACAAGTATGGCCTGGCCTCAGGGGAAGGTCTCCAGTTTCAGTTTTACATTTGAGCACTCCTAGAGTAAGAAGCTGGCTTGATGCCAGGAAGGCAGAGGGAAATTACCCATCTCTCATTCTTATTCTGTAAAGGCAGTAAAGATGTCAGCAATCAGGAAATCTACTGTCTTCAGGATAATCCCAGCTAACTTCTATAAATTGTCCCAGTAGGCATCAGTGACTAAGCCATGAACATCTACTGGGAAGACAGCTTTCACACTACCTGCTCAGATTCAGGTCCAGATCCTTGTAGCAGACAGAAGGAACAATGGCAGCTAGTGTGAAAGAGTTGTCAAGGAGTCAAGCCTCCTAAAGGACAGGAAGGACCCAGAAAGCAGGAGTCCTGAGAACTGATACTTTAGTGAGTAGCGTGGAGAAGACATGGAGCAACAGTGCAAGACAAGGCAGGCTGCTATCAGACATTATTTCCCTCCACAGTCACAGTAAGAAGTCTGAAGCTGGCAACACAGCTCGGTGGTTGAAGACATTCACAACACAGGCCTGCCAATCGGAGCTGGATCCTCAGAACCCAGATAAAGCTGGAAGTTGTCTTCTGACCTCCACAGGTATTCTGTGGCACATGTGCCCACATATGTACATCACTCATATACATATGTGAAGACATACAAGTACATTATTCATTTATACAAACACACAAACATCATTCATACACATTTCATTCATACATACACATCATTCACACACATATACCATTCATACACAAACATCATTAGTACACACAAGTGAAATTTTAAAAAAATCTGAACTTATTTTGGAGGGCGAACAGCTACAAGATTTGAAAATGCAATACTTTTGCTCTACAGTCCCTTCAAAGTGAATTAATTCAATTCTTTTCTCAACTCTCTTACATGTATCCTTTTTTATCTTTCTTGGTTTTTCGAGACAGGGTTTCTCTGTGTAGCTTTGGAGCCTGTCCTGGAACTTGCTCTGTAGACCAGGCTGGCCTGAACTCACAGAGATCCACCTGTCTCTGCTTCCCAAATGCTGGGATTAAATGCATGAGCCACCACTGTCCGGCTCACATGCATTTTTTTAACTTACATAACTAAAATGCTTGAGCACTTGGGAGGGTGAGGCAGGAGGATTGGTGTGAGATTCAGGCCAGTCTGGGCCGTAGGGAAACCCTGCTGCAAAACAAAAATAAAAAGGGAAAGAAAACAACAAACCAGACAGACAGATAAATAAATAAAAACGTGGTTTAAGGTCTAAGTAATTTATAATTTGTAAGAATTTACTACTTATTAAAATTTAGTTTTGTGCTTCAATGAGCACTGTTAAGAAAAACTAACTCGCCAGGTGGTGGTGGCACACACTCTTAATCCCAGCACTTGGAAGGCAGAGGCAGGCGGATCTCAGTGAGTTTGAGGTCAACCTGATCTACAAAGTAAGTTCCAGTACACAGAGAAACCCTGTCTCGAAAAAAAAGGAAGGAAGGAAGGAAGGGAGGAAGGAAGGAAGGAAGAGAAAAGAAAAACTAGCTCACAAATAGGGAAAACAAATGTCAAATCATGTAACTGAAAGGGTGTTTATAAAAATAACTCTTAGCAGGCAACAGTGATACACACCTTTAATCCCAGCATTCAGGAAGCAGAGACAGGCAGATCTCTCTGAATTCTAGGCCATCCTGGTCTACAGAGAGAGTTCAGACAGCCAGGGATACACAGAGAAACCCCGTCTTGATAAAAAAAAAAAATAGAATTAAAACATAGTATCTGTTTTAAAAACAGGCAAAGAATATAAATACACAGGTCTCCAAAGAAGACAAGCAAGTGCTGCTTATCCTGTCACTGGTACAACAGAAACCAGGCACACATGGTACCACTAAGGCTAGAATCAAAAGGGCAGAGAACAACAAGGGTTGGTAAAGATGCAGAAAAACCGTAGGCTTTGCTCATTATATGTTGAAAGCGTCTAACACCACAGCTGCTTTGGAAAACACCATGACGATTCCTCCAAATAGTTAAATACAGACTTACCAGATAACCAGCAATTCCATTCTCAGATAAATACTCAAGAGATAAGAAAATACATTTCACATACAAACTTATACACGAACGCTCACAGCAAACTTACTTACATGGTAGTAACTAGCCCAAAAGGCAAACACCCATGAACTACAAATGAATGAACAAAATACGGTATGTCCATACAATGAAATATGATTCAAGCATAAAAAGAATATTCCATATGTACTACAGAATAAAGAGTTTTGTTTGTTTGTTTGAGACAGAGTTTTGCTGTGTTGTGTAGCCCTGGCTGTCCTGGATCTCACTCTGTAGACCAGGCTGGACTTGAATTCACAGAGATCCACCTGTCTCTGCCTCCAGAGTACTGGGACTAAAGTTGTGCGCTACCACTGCCAGGACATAAATCTTAAAATATGATTAAAGTGAGAAACAGAAGACCAGATACTGAATGTTCTAGATACAGTATGTCTGAGGAGGGCAAGCCCATACAGAGGTAGCTTAGTGGTTGCTAGGACTGGGAGGGGAGAATGATGAAATATTTTAACTGAGTGAAATGATTAAATGGCTGCACTACTCTGTGACAGCATTGCACCCTGATGAACTGTACACCTTAGGTGAGTTAAACTATACGGTATGAGAATTACAGTGCAATAAAGCCTCTACGAAACAGAAAGAACCCACTGTGCACTGTCAGAGTACTAAGCAGGCACTAAAATAGTAGAGAATCTTGCCCGTGAACTTCAGAGAACCTCAACTAGGGCAATGAAAACCCAAGAGATTCCATTACTTAACATCTAGGTACTAGGCCATGCTGAAATATTCATGAGGAATTCCATGTTTTAATACAGAAGGCTGTCTCTAGTTTAAAAGACATGGGCCAGTCCCAGAAGAGTTCTGGTGACTCGAACGCTAACACAGGGAAGTTACACGATGGAACACAAGTCCTGCAGCCTTTACCACCTGCATCAGTAGGCTGAGTGTCAAAGTAGCTCTCACTGAACCAACCCGGGAGAGGTTAGGCAATTACTACAATTACTGTTTCTAAAGCACCAATTTGTAACATCAAAATGTTAAATGAATATTGTGCTCTCATGAAGAACTGAGTCTTCCACATCCCCATTTATTTAGCTAAGAAACTACCTTACCATTTCAAACATTCTATCACATAAACATTAGAGCAACTCCCCACACAGTAGGAATGGATCCCAGGAGTAATGTTTAAAAATGCTATTTAACAATCCTGAATCTAATCCTAAATTATACATAGACACAAAAACTGATTAGCATGACCTGGTTGAAGTAATAAATAACCATGAAAACTTAAATGTGCCTGCAGTAACATTTCTCCAGTATATATATTTATGTTAAAACTCAAGACACTTGGGAGACTGCAGAGATGGCTAAGATGCTAAGTGCACTTGCTGCTCTTTCAGAGGAACCAGGTTCAGTTCTCAGCATCCACACAGATGGCTCACTACCATCTGTAACTCCAGCTCCAGGGGATCCCATGCCTCTGGCCTCTGAGGATGCACTTGTGCACATACCTCCCCCCCACACACACACAACTTAATCATAAAGATCTTTTAAAGTCATCAGGCTTTCGTGTACTGTCCACAATTAAAACATATGTAACACACTCACAGAGAGAGAACGCATGTTCTGATTTCTTAAAGGAGGGATTTCTTAAAGGAGTGTTTATGTGACTGTCAACTACCAAAAACAGGGCATTTCTGGACCTATGGTACAAGGCAAGCCTGCTTTATCTCATTTCTTTAGTCTATTCATACATGTGTCTTAGTCAGGGTTACTATAACTGTGATGAAACACCATAACCAAAGCAACTTGGGGAGGAAAGGGTTAATTCAGCTTCCACTTCCACATCACTGTTTACCATCCAAAGGAAGTCAGGACAGGAACTCAAACAGGGCAGGAACCAGGAGGCAGGAGCCAAAGGCCATGGAGGGGTGGGGCTTACTGGCTTGTTCCTCAGGGCTTGTTCAGCCAGTTTTCTCATAGAACCCAGGGCTAGGAGCCCAGTGGTGACCACACCCACAATTGCTGGGCCCTCCCCACAGGAATCACTAAGAAAATGCCCCACAGGCTTGCCTACAACCTGATCGTGTGGAGACATTTTCTCAATTGAGCCTCGTCTCTGATGACTCTAGCTTGTGTCAAGTTGACAGAAAACCAGCTAGTACAACACATAACCTCTTAGAGTCGATGTTCACTATTGGGCCGTCTACCCAAACATTAGAGTGTGAAACACACCTCAAGTCTCCCTAGTCAGCCTTCTGACACATGTACAGCCAAATACTCAACAGTCTTTATCCTGAAGCTCCTGAGGCTGCAGAAGGGAATATGAGCCACTGATTTGTCTTCACAACTGAACAGGCGGCAGAAACAACTGCTTGTACTTAATCGTGTTCCTGCCTCTGCTAGCAGGCCCTAGCGTCAGGGTTCTGCCAGACACGGACAATGAGACACTTTATTATATAGGGTGACTAAGGGCCTCCCAAGTATTGTTTTAGGATATAATCCCAGCAAGGAAAGCTATGGTACGGGGATACAATATTTTGGGCCAACCATTTCCAAAACTAAACATATGTGGCACTGTGTAAAAACACACTTGCGGTCAATTCTTTTTAAATGCTTACAGGAAGGGAAGGCCTTAGGATCTTGCAATTCTGGGAGAGATGAACAACTTGCAATTTGCTTCTCACTCCTAATCCCACGACCGAAATGTGTAGAGCAAGCCGTTCCGACACCACAAAACAAGGGCAGCCTACATGAAGGCCAAATATAGGATGTGATTCTAAACCACGATGGAGCGAAGCCTGCATTTCCTTTTCCAGCCTGCAAAAACCCTTTGAACACTCCCAAAAAAGGACGTCGGGGCCGGCACCTCCCTCGGGGAGGAAGCCCCTTTCTTCTCGG
This sequence comes from Myodes glareolus, assembly GCF_982192425.1. Taxonomy (NCBI): domain Eukaryota; kingdom Metazoa; phylum Chordata; class Mammalia; order Rodentia; family Cricetidae; genus Myodes; species Myodes glareolus. The sequence goes on from NC_142027.1 coordinate 131,664,494, forward strand.
CAAGCCTGTAGCCGGCCACTTCCCCTGGCGCGTTCACATCACTGGAGACTGGGCTGCTGTGCGTACACCCGCGGGGGGACCGGCGGCGGAGCTGGGCTGGGCGTCCCCACCCTCCACATCTGATGTCATCCTAGCCATCTCGGCGCGGCGGAGCCCCACCTGCCCCGCGGGTCACTAGGTTCCGCGCCCGGCCTCCCTACAAGGTTCCTCCTCCCGGCCACGCCGCTGCAGCCTGCCCCCGCCCCAGGTCTTCAGAGTCCAGGAGGCCGTGCACCCCGAGCCAGGCGGAGCCCTGGCCGGGCGACCGACCTCGCCCCGCGCATCCGGCCCCACGTGAGCGCCCAGCCCCGGCCTCTCCGCAGCCACCGCCTCACGGTAGCCGGGCCCAAGGCCGAGTGCCCGCTGCCCTCAGACGGCCATCCCCCGGCCGCAGCACCTCGAGCACGCGCGTGCGTCCCGCACACTCAGCGCCGCCGGCTCCTGTCATCCCGGACTTCACACGCCGGCCCAACGCCGAGTGCCCGCTGCCCGCAGACGGCCATTCTCCGGCCGCAGCACCTCGGGCACGCGCGTGCGTCCCGCACACTCAGCGCCGCCGGCTCCTGTCAGCCTGGAGCTTCACACGCGGGCCCTGAAGGCCCGCCCGCCCCGGCTCGCTCCCGAGCCGCCCCGCCTGAGCGCGCGCCGCTTACCAGAGCCCGGTTGCCCGAGGCGCCGCCGAAGTCCCAGCTGCAAAGCCCCGCGAAGACTCCAACCGCTGCCGCCTCCCGCCTGGCACTGAGCGCCGCGCGGGGGAGGGGCGCGGCCGCCGCTGCCCAGGCCTCCTCGCGCAGGCCCCGCCTCAGCGCCGCGCCGCGTCCAATCAACACCGCCGAACCGCGCCTTGCCGCGCCCACTTCCGGAAGGTCCGGGTTAGACGCCCGGCGATCCTTAGAGCGCCCCCCCCTGGTGGTGTAGAGCAACGCAGGGAGGCTCCGAGCACACGCCCGCTTTCCTGGGCATTTGAATGGCCGGGCAGCCACGCCCATGGGCTCCTTGGAGCCCCACCCAGTTCTTTAGAACCTGAGTGGACGTACTTAAGCTCCGCCCACCGGCCCTGTGCAGCCTCCCTATGAATTTGGTCTTTTGACGCCGCTAACTCCCATCGAGACCGTGAACCAGGCTAGGTCGCCCCAGATCTAGCTTTCCCCAAGCTCAGTGCCACAAATCTCCGCTCGGGTATCCAGGAGTCCCGTCCCGGAACCCGTAATCATCCTATTAGCTGCATCCCAGGACCCGCCCACGGTCCTGCACATACTTAAACTGCAAGCCCCGCCCCATATTCTTAGAAGCCCCGCCTCTGTCAGGGCCTGCTCACGCCTCTCACCCACGCTCCATCCCTCCCACTACTGTCCTGAATCACAACCCGGGACACCGTGGCCGCCCTTGGGCTGCGCCACACCTACCAGAGAGAGCTAATGACTCGATACCTCAGGTAAGGCAGTGAAAACTCCGTGCTAAAGTCCCGCAATAAGTCGAGAGTACGCGGATTCCAGTTCCAGCCCTGTTATCAGATGGAGTGGCCCAGGGCACAGTTTCCTCACCTCTTTGGGTCTCGGTTTTCTAATCTTGAGTGTGAGGTTATCCCATTATTAGCCAAAGCCTTTCAGAAATATCAAGCTTTGAAATATTAAGATCTAACTGGGTGCAGGGAACTGGGCCAGCCTAGGAGTTGGGTTATTTATTTCCCAAAGCTAGGCATCTTTACAATTCACAGGGAGACAAATTTTCACTTTGTTTCAACCCCAGAAATGTCCGAGAACCCGGGGTCGGTGCTCAGCCCTGAATTCCGTGTTGCAGAACCTGGATTAAACTGCCAACTCAAAACAGGAACTGGGTGTGGTTGAGCATGCCTTTAATCCCAAGCAGAGGCAAGTGGATCTCTCTGAGTTTGAGGTCAGCCTGTCTACATAACCCCAGGATAGCCAGGGTTATGTAGACAAACCCTGTCTCAAAAAAACAAAAATCAAAATTAAAAAAAAAAATCAAGCAGTGTGTGTGTGTTGTATAAATCAAGATCTACCAGAACCAAACAGCTTTCCCGGCAAGTTTTTACTCTGCAATGCTCTACTTTTAAAGATGCTTATTTATTTTATATGCATGCACCGGTGTGCATGTATGCACTACATGCAGTGCCCTAGCAGGTCAAAGGAGGCTGCAAATGGCTGGAACTGGAGTTACAGGGAGTTGTGAGAGGACCGCTGTGGGTGCCGCGGACCAAACTGGCGTCCTCTGAGAGAGCAGCAAACGCTCTTGACTGCAGAGCAGCTCTCCAGCCCCAAAGCTTGGCGTCTTTACCTGTGACATGGAAATGACAGCAGCCCCTCCCTGACAGTGCTTAGTTACTGACTTGTGGCACTTGCGCTGTGACATTCAGTAGTATGGAGAATAGGTTTTGTTTGCCTCTAAGGGGCCGATGCTAAGAGGAGGGACTTGTTATTCCATACCCAGCAAGCTTTGCTACTCCACTTAAGTGAGATAGAGGTGGTAAAGTTCCTGAAGTATGGTGATGCGGAAAAACCAGTTGCGCTTGTTATGATCCTTTATTTAATTAAAAGAGGGCATAGATTATGGAGGCCGAGTGAGTCGGGGAGAATGAAGAGCAACAGACTGGAAGAGAACTGAGAAATATTGTGAACATTGGCCATGCCTTCGGAAACAAGCTATCCAACCCTCCTCCATCACTTGCATACAGCAGGTGCTAAGTGCCCCACGGCACAGAATTGTTAGAATTAGAAATGCTTTCAACAACCCTGTGGCCATAGAGAGCCTCTCAAAATCTAGCTAGAAAGGTGAAGAAACAAAGAATCGGAGACATTGACTTGCCTAAGGTTACCCTGCACGGACCAGGTGGAATCCACAGAAATCTAACTGCACAGCTTGCTCTTAGCTGGTTAGTCATTACCCTAAACTGCCTCAGAGGTAGTGGCCAAAACAGAAAACAAAACAAAACAACAAAAACAAAAATAAACCACATGAGCTTTGGATTTTGACAGGCAGGTTTAATTCAGACTTAACTTAGTCACTGTCTGACAGATAATAGACAAATCATTTCCCCTCATCTTATTGGTGTGCGAGTGTGTGTGATATATATATGCACCTATGTGTGCAGGGTGTGTGTATGGGGAAGTCACAAAAGGACATTTACAGTGCTCTACTGATGTCCACCTAATTCTCTTGAGACAGATTATCTCACTTAACCTGAACTTGGGCTGACAACCTTGAGCAAGCCCAGCAGTTCTCCCTCCAGCACCAACAGTGCAGGGGTTACAGGCAACCACAGCTGTCACCAGCATCATCTAACAGGGTACTAGGGACTTGAACTCGCACAGCAGGTGTTCTGACCTGGTGAGTCATTTGCATGGTCCCAGTTCCCTTCTTTTTCTATTCTATAGATGGAAATGCAAATGCTTACTTCAGGAAGTGATTTGGAGGAATTAAGAGTTTGGGGTTCTGTTGTTGGTGACATGGAGGATTTAAGCTTGAGCCTCTACCAGTGAGTTCTCCCCAGTCCTCCCAATTTAATTACCCCTCTCATCAGTATTGGGGGAGGGTTGAGCTCAAATGTATGTGCCAGGGGATAACATTGGGAGTCACACCCCATCTTATTTTTTGAGACAAGGTCTCTCCATAAACTTGGAATTAACCAATTATTGGCTACTATTGTGGAACAGTTTTCTCCAAGATTGAAACACTCCATCCTGCAGGGAAGCTCTTCAAAGAAGGAAGATAAACAACTCAAAATAATTTCAGGAAGTCCCTGAAACTGACCAGTTTCAAGAAAGTCTTTGACACCAGACCGGCTGCCTAGGAGAAACAGAAACCATGCCATCTGGCAGGAAAAGCTTTAGAACAACTGGGGCACCTGGAAACAATCCTCTCCAACCTGCTGAGCAACCTGCCTGTTCAGTGTGCACAGGTTCTCAGATTTTATGAGCCGCCACCCATGTTGGGGCGGACTTTGGTGATACAGCTGTCTTTAAGTGATTTCCATTTCTGTAGGCAATGTCTCACCCACACACTGTAAGTGACCCCAGTAAAACTCATTGGTTTACGAAACTGGACTTTAGTAGTATCTGTACTTTGGTATGTCATGGTTCCTCCCTATCTGTGGTGCATAGACATATATGTTGTGCCTCCCCAGGAAAAGTTTTGTTGCACAACAGCTAGACTGGCTAGCCACCCAGCTCCAGGGGTCTCCCTCTCTTCATATGCCCATATCTGGGTTATAAGTGTGTGCCACAAACTTACCTTTTTGCATTGGTCCTCATACTTAAACTATCAATCCATCTGCTGCCCCATCATTCTTCGAGCACTGAAACTGAAGGTATCTGATGACAGCAAATTCCCAAGGTGACACTACCACAGCACCTGTCTCAAGGACGTCCTTTCCCCGCTGCCCATTTCTGTCCCTGCTTTTATCCCTGAATTGGTGGGGAGGAGACTTGTTGTATGGAAACATGTAAAGCCAGAAGCAGTGTCACCTCATACCTCCCTCCACATCTGCCCCACATGTGGCTAACTAGCTGCTCCTCCAAGAACAGCAAGAAAACTGTGTAACCCTTTGCTGTGAGAAAGCTCTACCACCTCACTGCAGCTCAGCTGACAGTAATTCCTGCGTGGACCTGAAAGAAACCTTCAGTCTGTCCATACTGGCCCTATGGGAAGGGATTTAGGTCCAGGTAAGGATGCTATATATTTTGCTGCCCTTGAAAGCTGGTGGTACCTCAAAATGAGAGATATTTAAGTGATGAAAAATAGAAATGAGTCCTAAACCATGAATAGACAGGTACCAACTCATGGACCAAGGTGACTCTCAGGGCCTGCATACAGAGACTTAGAAGATAATTTTTCTGTAGTAAATGGGGACATGAGTCTTAAGTTGCCAGGGCAACTGGAAGCTAATGAATTAACCCCCAGGAAAGCATTGCCAAATAATGGTGATGATGATGATGCTATATAGATAAACAGACAAGAGAAAGACAGGAAGCCTGAGTAATCCCAGAGGGTATGTTTTCTAACTGACATTGACCGGTGGAAGAGCTCAGAGACGATTAAAATTCATCCTACAGTGACCAGATTACTGCTTTGGATATTTTGCTCTGCAAAACAAGCAAAGAACTGAATAAGTGACTGAACTAAACATAGGGAGCTTTTCCTCCCTCCCCCCGCCAAGGCTGAGGGTTGAACCACATGCTATTGTAATCTACCACTGAGCTATACGTTCAGCCCTAGATCCTTTTCTTTTGTTATTTTTTTAGAGCATTATAGAGTCACTTGTAGGTGTAAGAAACAATATGTACAAATCACATGGAGCTTCAGATGTTTTCTGACAAAACTATAATATAGTTACTAGAAATCTGTCATTGATATTGACATAATTAATAAATTATAGAAAATACTCCCATCCCCAAGGGGGTCTCCTCTGTCACATTTAAGCACATCTATCCTACATCCCACCCCCTTCACTGCCGGTCACCACTCACAGGGTCTACATTCCTAAAATTTTGACTTTCCAACACTATCATAGAAATGGAATCATATAATCCATAACCCATAGGTACCTTCTTTACACCCAGAACAAATCCCCAAAGGCACACCTGAATCTCTGCACATATAAATAGTGGGTCCCTTCTTAGTGCTGAGTAGTGTTCTGATATATATATATATATATATATATATATAATATGTATATATTACATACTTTCAGTATGTAAATATTAAAAACATTCGAGTGTTGAGGACTGGAGAGGTGGCTCAGGGGTTAAGAGCATCAACTGCTCTTGCAGAGGACCAGGGTTCAGTTCCCAGCACCCACATGGCAGCTCATAACCACCTGTAACTCCAGTTCCAGGAGATCTGATGCACACACATGGTGCACAACGTGCACATAGGCCAAACACTCATACATGTTCAAGACACATATATAAGCCTGGGGCTGGAGAAATATCTCAGCTGTGAAGAACACTGACTGATCTTCCAGAAGACCCAGATTTGATTCACAACACACACAGGATGGCTCACAACCGTTTGTAATTTCAGTTGCCTAAACTCTCTGAGCTTTGCTCTTGCCATTTATGAAATCAGGGATAAAACAGTCCTCGGTGAGAAACCTTGTCTCAAAAAAAAAAAAAAAATGGGCATGGTGGCACACACCTTTAATCCCAGCACACTAGGGAGGCAGTGACAGGTGGATCTCTGTAAATTTGAGGTCTACCTGGTCTACACAGTGAGTTCCAGAAAACCCAAAGCTATATAGAAAGACCCTGTCTCAAAAAAAAACAAAACAAAAACAACAACAACAACAAGAACAACAACGAAAAAGATGGAGAATGAGGAAGACATTCAAAGTTGGCTTCAGATTGGAGCTGTGCCTGTTGACACACACATGATACCAATATCTGAGAGGCGGCTGCTGGAGGATCACTGCAATTTTAAGGCCAGCCTGATCTACGTGGGAGTTCTAGACCACTAGGGCTACATTCTGTCAAGAGCCTGTTCTGGAAATAAATAAGATATGCATGGTGGCTCAAGCCTGTAATCTCAGTACTTAGGACGTAAAACAGGAGGATCAGGAGTTCAAGGTCAGCCTTTATCACGTAATGATTTTGAGGCCAACCTGGGCTACATGAAACCCTGTCTCAAGAAAGCATGTGTCTGTGTCCCACTTGTATGCCCAGTATGTGTAGGGACCAGAGAGTATCAGAGCTCCTGGAACTATAGTTACAGATGGTTTTGAACCACCCTATGGGTGCTGGGAATTGAACCTGGGTCCTCTTGAAGAACAGCCAGTGCTCTTAACCGCTAAACTATCTTTCTAGCCTGTTTTTAAAAATATATTCTTTTTTTTTTTGGTGGTGGGGGGGAGTTTGAGACAGGGTTTCTCTGTAGCTTTGGATCCTGTCCTGGAACTTGCTCTTGTAGACCAGGCTGGCCTCGAATGCAAAGATCTGCCTGCCTCTGCCTCCTGAGTGCTGGAATTAAGTCATTTTTTATTTTTTAATTACATGTATGTGTGTGAGTATGTGCGTATGTGTGTGAGTATGTGCACATGTGTGCAGGTGCTCTCTGAGCTACCTGATGTAGGTCCTGAGAACTGAACTCAGGTCCTCTGGAAGACAAGTCCCTGCTCTAAACCAAGGAGCTTTTTCTGAAGCCTGTTTTGTTTTATTTTTGAGACAAGATCTCACACAGCCTGGGCTGGTCCTCACCACACAGCTAAGACTGGCCCTCACCACACAGCCTGGGTTGGCCCTCACCACACAGTCTGGGCTGGCCCTCACCACACAGTCTGGGCTGGCCCTCACCACACAGTCTGGGCTGGCCCTCATCACACAGCTTGGGCTGGCCCTCTCACACTCATACGAGGTAATTCACTCAGAGAGACCAGTATTAACTCCTCCATAGGCAATGCCCCATGACCTACCTGGCTTAAGACCTCCCCCGCTTTTTAAAGTTATACTGAGTTCCTGCACAACTGTGCTGGGGTCCAGGCTCCCAGCACATGAAGCTTAGCATGTGAATTCACAAATGTGGTGTCCATGAACAGTGAGGATCAAGCATGAATGTATGTGGACATATATGGAACTCCTTTCACTGTGGAGTCACCTTGGCCGTGCATCAGGGGGAGACAGGCAAACACATTTCAGTGCTCTCCACTGGAGATGTCATCAGAGGTACAAAGTGTGGCTGGGGGCTGGGGGCAACTCCCAGGCCCCAGCCTCTGCTCAGCCCCACAAGAAGTCAATGTCTCTGGCTTTTAAGTGTCCATGACTCCTGGAAAGGGCCATGACTCAGTCAGAACATGGAGCGTAGTATTAGGCTGCTGTCTGTGAGGGAGAGTAGTCCCAGGCTACCAGAAACTATGGAAGTCTCTTAAGCAGGAAACAGAAAATAATTTTGTAGAGGAGTATTTATTATTTAATGATGTACAAAGATCTTCCAGATGTGCTAGATAAAGAGGTGGTCAGGAAAGAAGGAGTCTAGTTTTTATAAAACACAAAGTAATTGGAATTATTTTATTTGGGGCATATTAGCCAGTATTCCATGGGGAGAGGGGATCAATGAGCTAGACAGACAGGTAGATGACAGACAGACAGATAGGATACATTTTTGTTTGTTTGTTTGTTTTTGGTTTTTCTGAGATAGGGTTTCCCTGTTACTTTGGAACTCACTCTGTAGACCAGACTGGCCTCAAACTCACAGAGATCTGCCTGCCTCTGCCTCAGAGTGCTGGGATCAAAGAAATGCTGCACCACTGCCTGGAAGGATAGATAATTTTTTATGAAGTTTCTCTTACCTGAAGCTGAAGAACCCCACACTCTGCCACCCTCCTTGGAGACTCAGGAAAGCTAACTTCTCAAACTCCTGAGAACCAGACAACCAAAATGGAGCAGATTCACATTCAAGTGAGAAGGCCCAGGAACCAGAAGCATCAAGGACACAGAAAACTGAAGTTCTAGCCCAAAGAAGCAGAAGGAAACCAAGCATGATGGCCCAGGCCTATGATCCCACTACAAGGGAGGTAAAGACCCAAGGATCATCTTTGCTACGTAATGAGGTCAGCCTGGGCTATATGAGACCCTATCTCACAAACAAACAAAACCCAGGGAGATGGAGAACTCCAACCCCCCTCAGCCTTTTGGTTCAGGTTCTTTGTGGGCTGGATATGTGCGCCTGTGTGGGCAGATCACCCACTTGACTCCATCCACCATTTAAATGCTTATCTTTGGCTGGTGGCACACACTCTTCACCCAACACTAGGGAGGCAGATGGAGGCAAGTGGCTCATAAGTTTCAGGGCAGCCTAAACCCATTGCCTCTGGAAACCCCCTCACACACACACACAGAAATCATATTTAATCAGCTACCTGGACATCAATTGTGTGGTCAAGTAGACATACAAGATCAACCATGATGATGGGTAAACTTCCTGTGCCCACTTCCTGTTCTGTATTTTCTCATTTTCCTGCAAGTGTGAGTGGTTGGCTACGATATGGGAAAAGAATTCCTTAAAGTCACGGTCCTAAGCCCAGTGTTGCCATTTGGCAGCAAAGGTTTAGAGCGGTGGCTCTCAACTGCAGGTGCCTCGCTTCCTCCTTCCCTCAAGTGCCAGCCTGTGATATTTAGAGACACTTTGGTTGCGGCAGGCAGAAGAGTGGGCCTGGATTCTAGAGAACAGAGCCAGGAATGCTGTTTAGACAGTCTACAGTGTGGAGGATTGTCCCACAAATAAGTGTTCGGCCCCAAACATTGAGAAACCCTGGCCATTCAGATGTATGGAACCTTACTGAATCTTACTGGATAAGGAACTTTGAAGAAAAAAAAAGCACCAGCTATGCTTAAGCATGGGGGTCTGCACTGTCTGCTCTACAGCACAGAAAACAGGCTTCCAGTGTGGAAAGGACTTGAGAACATATAGTTGTCCTATCTTGTGCAGTTAAGGGTCCCACAGCAGAGCAGACAGGATGCCTCAGCAAACAGAGGTGTTTGCACACAGGCCTGAGGACCTGAGTTCTCTCCCCAGATCTCCAAGTTGGCAAGAGAGAACCGAGTTCCACCAATGCCCTGTGGCATGGATGAGCCTATACTTACATACAAGTGATATTAAGGAATTAATTTAAGAAAAGAAAGTGTTGGGGCTGGAGAGATGGCTCAGAGGTTAAGAGCACTGACTGCTCTTCCAGAGGTCCTGAATTCAATTCCCAGCAACCACATGGTGGCTCACAGCCATCTGTAATGAGATCTGGTGCCCTCTTCTGGCCTGCAGTCATACATGGAAGCTGAACACTGTGTACATAATAAATAAATCTTTAAAAAAAAAAAGAAAAGAAAAGAAAGTGTTGCCAGGCATGGTGGTACATGACTTGAACCCTAGCACTTGGGAAGAAGACACAGGGTTTTCTTTGTTCTTTTTTTTTTTTTTATCTCAATTGTTCGATTTTACCAATAAAGACTTGAAGCCAGATGCTGCGGTGAAAACCAGCTAGCTCAGAGAGGCAGAGAAAGCACCCAGCTGACATTCCTCCTCAGTGGACGGCCCAGAAAGAAAGTTTTCTCCTACACTGTCTCAAACAAAACTCCTCAAGCTAAAGGTCCTTCCCTTCTACCCTTCCCTTCTACTTCCTGTGCGTCTCTCTCTTTATCCTCCTGACTCCCTCTTGCTCTCTGTTTTTTTTTTTTCCTGTCAACTGGTTGCTAGGTCCACCTCTTGACCTATGGTTGTATTTTATTTAATCCTTTTTACAATGTTCAAGCAGAAAGCTCTTGTATTAAAGGGGTGTGATAGGGCTGAGCCACACACTATAACTAAAAACAGATTTTTGTAGTAGAAGCATAACCTCAGGGTTCATCAGGTAATCAAATATCCTGCAACACAGGTAGATCTCTATGAGTTCATGGATAACATGGACAACATAGAGAGGACCGAGTCAACTAGGGTTATGTAGTAAGGTTGTCTTAAAATGTGAAGCTGGACAATAGTGGTTCATGCCCTTAATCCCAGCTCTTGGGAGGCAGAGGTAGGCAGATCTCTGAGTTCTAGGTCAGCCTGGTCTACAGAGCGAATTCCAGGACAGCCAGGACTACACAGACAAAACTTGTTTTAAAAAACAAAAACAAAACATGAGTATGACAAGTTCAGAACCAGGCTGGGCTACACAGGGAGATGTTATCTCAAAAAAATTTGTATTTCTGATATTAGAACCCAAATTCTTACCCTCCCCGGTGCCCAGTTGCTGAGTTGTTACTATACTGTTATTTTTGTGAAAACTTTTCAGCACAAATAAAAGGAAAGAATCCAATGACCAAACTCGCCGTGGTCACTGCTGCTGGGTGGCAGTGGGAACAACAGCTGGGGTCACCGAGCAACAAGGTGATCATAATGAGTCTAGGCCCTCTGGAAAAGTGGTTTGAAAAGCTCCCCTGTTCTGTCAGGGCTTGCTTCTAGCCACACGCACCAAAGATTCAGATGTGAGATTATCTGTTTCCTATTCAAGTGAAGTGTCACTTCGCTTTGCAAAAGGTGAGAAAATAGCTTTCCCAAAGAAAACCGCTGTGGGAGCATACACACTTGGCATCGTGGATTTTCTTGTCACCAACAGTGTTATTAGCAGGAAAGGGTGGCCTGCCTTCTCATTCTGTCACCAAGTGCACACAAATTCCCTTAAAGGAATAGTCATATCTTTCATTCACACAAATGATCTCTAGTTTCCACCTATGCCAGGCTCCACTGAGCCCAACTCCACATTATAAATGACAAAACAAAACATCAAAAACCAGTGGGCTTCTCTCACAAATGCCAGGCTTTTCTCGTGCATTAGGAGATCCCTGGCCTTGCAACCCAGACAGGTTCTACTGACTCCTATTCATGCTAGAAATGAACTACAAGGGCTGGGAAGCTACAGAAGGGCTAGTCATGGGTGTGATTTGTAGAGTCAAGCAGGCTGCTCTGGCCTCAAAGTTCCAGCTCTCCCACAAATTATCTGTGGGATTCTGGGCACACTGTGAGATTTCAATCCATTTAGTCAATGACTTGGGGCAGCAAGCCCTAGAGCATGGTCTTGTCTGCATACAACACAGTTTAAAAGCTGAGGGAGAGGGTGGCATGCTCTCTCTTGCTCTCGTGCGCTCTTGGATGGTCAGAGTGGAGCAGATGGCAGAGAGACAGCTTGTGGTTGGCACTCTTTACCCCTGGGCAGAATGGCTGGACAAAGAAAGCTGGATCAGTGGCGTCTGATTTGTTCTGTGTCTGTGAGTTTGTCTTTTCACTGCACCCCTTCACAATTTGGTTATTAAACTTTTGTGGGTTCTCACGTCATCTGGCACCCCATGTTGGGCGCCATTTGTAACTGGAGGTTTCTCTCCCACCTGCCAATTCCTGAATAACCACTCTATGACTTAAATACAAACTGTTTGGCATATTAGGTCAGGCTTATTATTAACTAGCTCTTACAACTTAAATTAACCCATTTCTATAAATCTATATTTTACCATGAGGCTCATGGCTTGTTACCTCACATCTTTCTTCCCCAGCAGCTGCTGGCATTTTCCCCAACTCCACTTTCTTTCTCCCTGTATTCAGCTTGACTTTCCCACCTATATTCTGCCCTGCCATACACCAAAGCAGCTTATTAGTCAATGGCAATAAAACATATTATCCAGCCTGGTGAGATGGGTTGGAGAGATGGTTCATCGGTTAAGAGCACTGCCTACTCTTCCAGAGGTCCTGAGTTGAATTCCCAGCAACCACATGGTGGCTCACAACCATCTGTAATGAGATCTGCTGCCCTCTTGAAGAAGAGACCTGGTCAGTCGTCCTCATCAACTTAGATCATGAAATCCAATATGGACAAGTTCAACAGAACTGACTTATATGGGCTGCCCATGCATGCTTCAGCATTTCCAGGGCATAAATTTCATTTTATTTTCACAATAAAACATATTTACGGGCTGGAGAGATGGTTCAGTGGTTAAGAGCACTGTCTGCTCTTCCAGAGGTACTGAGTTCAATTCCCAGTAACCACATGATGGCTCACAACTATCTGTAATGAGATCTAGTGCCCTCATCTGGCCTGCAAGTATACACGCAAACAGAACACTGTATATGTAATAAATAAAGATTAAAAATAAAACATATTTACATAGCCAGGCAGTGGTGGCACAAGCTTTTAATCCCAGCACTGTTATTTCAAGGCCAGCCTGGTCTATAGAATAAGTTCCAGGACAGAGTTAAAAAAAAAAATCTACACAGAGAAACCATGTTCCGATAAACAAACAACAACAAAACAAAACAAAAAACCCCACCACATTTACAGCACACAGAGGGGCATCCCACATCATCATGTAGCAAGTTTGAGACTCTACTATGAATCAGTATATTTGCTATTTTATACTATAGTGTATATGCATAGTTTGTGTTGTAGAGGATCAAACCCAGGGTCTTATGTGAGCTAGGCAAATGTTCTGCCATTGAGCAGCACCCCCAATTCTGGCTATTGTTTTGTTTGTTTGTTTTTTGTTTTGTTTTTCAAGACAGAATTTCTCTGTGTAGTCCTGGATGTACTGGAACTTGCTTTGTAGACCAGGCTGGCCCTGAACTCACAGAGATCTGCCTGTCTCTGTCTCCTGAGTGTGAGGATTAAAGGCGTGTGCCATCACCACCTGGCTTTAGCTATTGTTTTTATTTCTCTTTCAAATCCTGTAATTTTTCATTTGTTCTTCTCAATACTTCTGCTGGGGACATTATAGTAGATTACAAGAACAGTCATACATTTTCTCTGTTTCTCTTTCTCTCTCTCTCTCTCTCTCTCTCTCTCTCTCTCTCTCTCTCTCTCTCTCTTTTTCCAAGACAGAGTTTCTTTGTGTAACAGCCCCAGCTGTCCTGAAATTCACTCTGTAGACCAGGCTGACCATGAACTCACAGAGATCCACCTGCCTCTGCCTCCCTAGTGTTGGTATAAAATGTGTGTGCTGCCACCACCTGATCAGTCACATATTCTAGTCCCGTGTGACGTGCTGTGGTCAGTGTGGGCATGAGCAGCTATGACACAGGCCTGAGCTAGGAAGAAGCCCGGGATAAACTGTGGGGCAATGAGAATCCTGCGGCCCAGATGCACTCTGCCACCTCAGCACACAGACGTCCACTGCTGGACACACGAGGGAGGCCACCCTACATCAGTTAGCACAAGTTAATCTACCAGCTGACCAGATGCAGAGCAAATACACAGCTGCTGAGCCTGTCCTCAGAATGGTGGTTCAACGGTGCATCCTGCTTAAAGCCACTGACAGCGGGAGGAGGCTCGTCACACCGCAGCAGATAAGTGATACACAGACCTTATTCTTCTGCTCTACAGACCAGGAAACTGAGGCTCAGAACAGCTTGCAATGCCACGAGGCACCACACAGGGTCAGCCCTTCTGTCATCTGCAGGCTCCCGGAGCAGGACAAGGGCGAATGAGAGAGATGACGGGCTGTGCCCACCACCGCAGCACACCAGCCTGCTGACCCAGGCCGTGACCTTGGCCTCATTAGCCTGTGTGACCGCCACCAGCTGCTCTGAAGCCCTATAGAGATTACACAGCTGGTGCAGGCTTGGAGCCCCCCCCATCTCTTTGAGAACATGCCATTCACTGGGGGCACCTTCAGGGATGGATCTCATATCCAGTGTACCCTGCTATCTGCCCTGTCCCATTTGGTGGCCAGCAAACTGTGGCATGGATGTTGACCTTTCTTTTTCTTTTCTTTTCTTTTTTCTTTTCTTTTCTTTTCTTTTCTTTTCTTTTCTTTTCTTTTCTTTTCTTTTCTTTCTTTCTTTCTTCCTTCTTTCCTTTCTTTCTTTCTTTGTTGGTTTTGGTTTTGGTTTTGGTTTTGGTTTTGGTTTTTCAAGACAGGATTTCTCTGTAGCTTTGGAGCCTGTCCTTGTAGCTCTTGTAGATCAGGCTGGCCTTGAACTCACAGCGATCCAGCCGCCTCTGCCTCCTGAGTGCTAGGATTAAAGGCATGTGCTGCCACCCAGCTGGATGTTGACCTGTCTAAGAGCTCATTCCATGAATGACAAAGTCATTCTTACTATGAGAATTCTTACTATGAGAATAGTAAGAATACCCTGCAAGCTCCCTTCCTGAGCATACCCCATGTGAAGACCCTGCAGCCAGCATTCTACACATCTGTCACCATAGAATACTGCAGAAGTAAAAGTCAACAGCTCTGGCTGAGAGTTCAGACTGCATGCACGGGTATAAATCATCACAGCCATTCACTCTCCAGTGACCCATCTGACCTGCTGGTGCCACACCATCCTCGATCATCTGTAAATGGGGACATAATCCCACTGCATGGGGGCTCTCCAGGGCTGTCTGGTAGATTTCAGGTATCCACAGAGATTTGGTGCAGGGGATCCCAGGTGCAGGATGATCTGAAGACTCTGACTGCTGCAGACACCCATATCCAAGAGCACGCTCACACATGCACACATGCAACACACAATTAAAGGTAAAATAAAGTCATATAAAATCATAAGGGGCTGGAGAGATGGTTCCGCAGTTAGGAGAGTGGTCTGCTCTTCCAGAAGGGGTGAAATCGGTTACCACAAGTCATGACAAGTGGCTCACAACTGGGACCGCAGGTCCCAGGAGATCTAAAGCCTCTGGCCTCTTTAAGCACTTGCAGGAGAATCTCTGAGTCTGAGGGCAGCCTGGTCTACATAGCAAGTTCCAGACCATCCAAGGCTATATAGTGAGACCATACATAAATACATGAAATTCTTTAAAAAGAGAAAGAAACTGAGACAAGTCCCAGTTGTTGGTCCCCACCAAGAGCTCTGACGTGCACACGAGGGACCCGAGCCTACAGGAGGAGACTTCAACCATTAGTCAGTGCTGAGGTGGAGTTCTAGACACTTCTCTAACAGACAGTCACAGCCTCATCCCTTCTAGAAGTTCCCGGATAATCTTCCGCCCACCTGGGGAGACTCCTGCTCTGTAGTCGGATGAGGATGAGCTGTTAAGGTCCCATGTACCCACGGGGATGGCAGCCTGGCTTGTTAGAAGTCAACACTCAGACCTCACAAAGCCACATGGAAGACCTTTGCCAAGGCTGAAGCACCACACTGGGTGGCAATGATCCCTGGATACTCTCCCAATGAAGAAATAGTTGTCTGCACTGTGGGCCTCCTGAGTGCTCAGCACTTACCTGCATCCATTGCTTCCTTTATCTGCATGATGATCCAACAAAGTACCTTGCAGTGGGCCTATTCTACAGATCAAGAAACTGAGGCTGAGTGGTGAAGACATTTGATTCATACCACACAGCTGGAATCAAAGACTGAGTCTGTCTTAGCTTGTGGCATAGCCTCACCAAGTTACCATTGGATTGTCTAGTCATAAATAATTGTGTGGTAACTGGGCAAATGCTAACATCACTCTACTGGGTACTAATGTATATATCATACCTAAGATAGCTTAAACAAACACAGGCAGGCAGCAGTGGTGCACACCTTTAATCCCAGCACTCAGGAGGCAGACAGATCTCTGTGAGTTCAAGGCCAGCCTGGTCAACAGAGTAAGATCCAGGACAGCCAAGATTCCACAGAGAGACCCTGTCTTGAAATATATATATATATATATATATATATATATATATATATATATATATATATAATCTTAAACAGACAAAATCACAATTACTGTTTCCTTTTAGAAGAGAAGGCTCAGAGAGGTCCAAAAACCTACCCAGGGACACACATCTTGTAGGCAGCATGGCTGGAATTTGAAACCGGTTCCAACTGTAGCATCTGTGGGTGTTTTACTCCATCTGTGGCTTCTGTAAAGAAGTTAGACACCAACGTGATTTCCACTCCTTTAAAAGACTCCACTCCTCCAGCATCTGAGATGCTGAATAAATATTCATGGAGCATCGGAGGCGGAGACTGCTTGTTTCTTTCCTGGCTTCCCAGACCCGAATAATCATACAGAAACTATACTAACTACAACAATTTTCTTCCAATGGCTAAGGCATATTTCTAGCTAGCTCTTACTTCTTGAATTAACCCATTTCTATTAAACTGTGTATGCCCACGAGGCTATGGCCTACCAGTAAGATTCCGGTAGGTCTTTCTCCTTCAGCAGCTACATGATGTCTTCCTGACTCCACCTACTCTCTCAATATCTCTTCCAGCCTGGCTATATTCTGTTCTGTCATAAGTCAAAACAGCTCTATTCATTAAGCACTAACAGCAACACATATACAGAAGGACATCTCGAATCAGAGCATACTGATAAAACAGGAGGCCCTGTTGTGTCTCCAAATGCCCTGGGTCTGTTCATCACGTGAGGCAGTCTTCAGATAGGATAGGCAAAGAAGTGGAAGGCTATTTCCTCTCTGTCACTCTTATTCCAGTGGTGTAGCCGCTGAGGAAGCCAGATGTTTTTGCTTACTCTGCTCTGAAGAACACAGAGAACAGCAAAATTAACTTATAACAGGCTGGGCTTGCTTGCTGCCCAGCGTGGTCTATTAGATGGTTTAGCTGGGCATGGGTAACAAGCTGTGAACATCCTATTGTGGACATGCTCATAGCCACAAATCAAAACCCAGTCTCCGAGAGAGAGCAGAGCAGAAAGGGCAAGTGGCTATAGATGTGAAGTCCAAACACACCCTGCGACACAGGGACTCCTTCCTGGCTGCAGATGTGACGTCCAAATACACCCTGTGACACAGGAACTTCTATCAGAAAGCTATGCAAGGTCACAAATAGGCTCGTCCTGTCCCGTGACCAAACAGGAAGCAGCAATCTGGTGACTGAAGGAGGAAGACTACGGAATGCTGGGCCATAAATCTTCAAGGCACTTTAGTCTTTGACCCATTATCTATTGTTGTAAAAGGTATTGCTGGAACCATCTAGGCAGAAAGCAGCGTGCTGATGTTCCATTTCTGTGGCTGGGAATCCCAAGTATCTACTACATGGGTTTGGCTCTGGTAAGGTCTTTCTTGAGGTTATCAGCTGAGAGTTGGGGCATGAAGTCCATGACTTCTCCCACATGGCTCACTCACCCAGGCTGACTGAGAGATGCAGGAGACCGAGGGAGATGGGCGTAATGACCTGACCTAAGGTCAGCACTGTCGTTCTGCCAGTTCTGTCTGGCTCTCAGACCAGACTCAAGTCAACTTGGAGGGTGTCTTAGCTGGAGTTGTTAACGGGACACCACGGAAGGGTGGCTTGAACACTGAGACCAGACGCCACCAGAGTCAGTTCTTGCTGAGGACGTGCCCCTGCCTTACAGATTTACCTTCCCACTGAATCCTCACACGGAAGAGTCAGAGAGTACTCTGGTCTCTCCATTTTCTGACGGGGACAGTAATCCCATCACAGGGCCTTAACCATCAGGACCCTGCCCAAACTATTTTGCAGAAGTCCCATCTAAGTCCATCACACTGGGTTGGGACTTTAACTTGTGGACTTCTGGGAGGCACAACATTCAGTACATCACAGGAGTGAACATTAGTAGTCATGGCCTATTGAGGCCAGAGCTTTTAAAAGTAGGCTGCCATTCCTGAGACTATAGCCTAGAAAAGGTGACAGGCGGGGTGGGATGTGGCTCAACCTATTCAGCACACATGAAGCCTTGGGTTTGATTCCCAGTACCACAGAAACTAGGCATGGTGGTGAATACCTGCCATGCTAGCACTCAGGAAGTAGAGGCAAGAGGATTAGAACCTCTGGGTCAGCCTTGGCTGCATAGCAAGTTCAAGGCTAGCCTGGGCTACTTGAAACCCTGTTTTGTTCTTTTAAAAAGAATATGATGATGGGATGTCCCGGGCGGCTTGCAGAGTCCGGCAAGGATGGCCGTGAGTGCGGCCGGGGGAGTCAGGCGGGCGGTTACGGCGGATAAAAGGCTCACAAGACATAGTAAATAAACATAAGGGTAAACATTTATTACTTAAAAAGAAATAGAAAAACAGAGAAACAGAGATAGACAAATATAAAGACATAAAGACACAGAGACAGGGAGAAACGTGTGCACACGACAGGAGACAACCACACAAGAGAGAGAGAAAGATGGCGAAGTGGCTGGGTGGGCGTGGTCAGTTCTTAAAGTGGCAGCAGAAGACTAACACCCTGTCTCAAAATCAAAACAAACACACAAAAAAGAAAAAAGAAAGAAAGGAGAGAACAGAAAAAGAACAGAGACGAGATGGCAGGAATTCATACTGTTTTAGGCACTATGATGGCTTTATTTACAATAGGAAGAATTAGGGGGTGTCTTAGGCAGGGTCACTATTGTGCTGCAATGAAAACACCATGACGAAAAGCAAGTTGGCGAGGAAGGGGTTTATGTGGCTCACGCTTCCACATCACTGTTCATCAGGGAAAGAATCCAGGACAGGAACTCAAGCAGGGCAGGAGCCTGGATGCAGGAGCTGGTGCAGAGGCCATGGAGGGTGCTGCTTACTGCCTTGTTCCCCATGGCTTGCTCAGCCTGCTTTCTTATAGAACCCAGGACCACCAGCCCAGGGATGGCTCCACCCACTATGAGCGTGGCCCTTCCCCATCATTACCAAATAAGAAAATGCCCTACAGGCTCCCCTGAAGCCTGATTTTATGGAGGCTGACACTCCCTTTTCTCTAATGACCCTAGCTTGTTCCAAGTTGACTTAAAACTAGTCAGCACAACAGAGGCCACCGTGAATCCATCTTACATCCCTAGATATCAAGAGGAAAAAGAATGATGCTGTCTCTATGCTTTGGGCAATGGTGATTTCCTCAGATGGGTATGTGTTGTATAGTAAGTAGATACTGAGGGTCAGGGAGCCCCAGAGCGGGCCCAAAGGAGAGACTGAGGATGGGGAGCCCCAGGGGAGGCCCCAAAGAGAGAAAACAGTAACTTCTTAGATCGCCTCTGTCTTCCCACACTGTTTTCTCCTCAGTCTCCCACCCCCAAAGTTGGCTTCTGAGTGGCCTCCCATTTCTGAACCAGGCTGTCTTTTCTAACTGG
This sequence comes from Myodes glareolus, assembly GCF_982192425.1. NCBI lineage: Eukaryota > Metazoa > Chordata > Mammalia > Rodentia > Cricetidae > Myodes > Myodes glareolus. The sequence continues at coordinate 131,684,022 of NC_142027.1, forward strand.
AGGTTCAGCAGCCACCTGCCGGTTTGCCCCTGAGCAGCAGACTGGCCATCTGGTTCCACGGACCGTCTTTAATTCAGCTCTCTAATTCTCTCTGTCACCCAGAGCCATGAGAACCCTGGGCATCCAGGGCTGGGAAAGGCCAGGGGTCCTCCTTGACCCTGGGTTATTGGCAGACGGTCATCGTCTGTTCCCATCCTTCCCCCAGGCCAGTGGGAGACACCAGCCATGTTCTTGACCCCTAACACATTAATTATCCAGGGATTGCAAAGAAAATGAGCCCTTTCTGGAAGAAATCTCCAGCCCCATCTGGTTCTATATTCCCTCAGGCAATCAGGCCTCAGAAAGCTTTTGTGTCTACAAACACAGGTTTCTTCCCGGAAAAAAACTGTTGCAACCTAACCAGTGTCATCACGTGAGAGAGTGAGACGTGACCTAGCAAAGCCCACCCCCAGTCAGTCAGCAAGCTAACTGTGACAGAGACAAAGGGCATGTTTTTCTGCTGTGGTTGTGGCACCCATGGAGGCAGCTGGTGGTTGAGAGCAGCTGTGATGTCAGAACGCATGTCTCTGGCACTGATGTGTCTGGGGAAAGCCGCTTCACCTCTGTGGGTCCATTTCCTGTCTCTGACAAAAACAGGGCCTGCCTCTCATTTAATGAGATAGCATTTAAATTCTAAGCCAAGTGTAGGGCACATTAAAAGTGACTGCTACAATTATGTCACTGTGCTGTCGAAGGGAAGGGGCCAGAAAAACACACCTGCTGTAAATTCGCGAATACCCACAGTTTCCCAAGTCCCTGCTCATTCTCAATAACTTATCCTCACTTGGTAATTTGGGGTGCTTCTTAAAAATTGTGTCATGTTTTGACAAGGAAGCAAAAATTATCAAATGGAAAAAAGCAAGCATATTTAACAAGTGGTGCTGGCATAACTGGATATCAACATGTAGAAGAATGAAAATAGACCCATACTTATTACCATGCAGAAAACTCAAGTCCAAAAGGATCAAAGACCTCAACATAAAGCCAGCCACACTGAACCTTATAGAAGAGAAAGTGGGAAGTACACTTGAATGCATTGGCACAGGGAACCACTTCCTAAATATAACCCCAGCAGCACAGACACTGAGAGAAACAATTAATAAATGGGACCTCCTGAAACTGAAAAGCTTCTATAAAGCAAAGGACACGGTCAACAAGACAAAACGACAACCTACAACATGGGAAAAGATCTTCACTAACCCCACACCAGACAGAGGTCTGATCTCCAAAATATACAAAGAACTTAAGAAATTGGACACCAAAAGAACACATAATCCAATTAAAAAAAAATGGAGTACAGTCCTAAACAGAGAACTCTCAACAGAGGAATCTAAAATGGCTAAAAGACACTTAAGGAAATGTTCAACATCCTTAGTCATCAGAGAAATGCAAATCAAAACAACTCTGAGATTCCATCTTACACCTGTAAGAATGGCCAAAATCAAAAACACTGATGACATCTCATGCTGGAGAGGTTGTGGGGAAAAGGGAACACTTCTGCATTGCTGGTGGGAATGCAAGCTGGTACAGCCCCTTTGGATGTCAGTGTGGTGATTTCTCAGAAAATTAGAAAACAACCTTCCTCAAGACCCAGTAATACCACTTTTGGGTATATATCCAAAGGATGCTCAATCGTGCCACAAGGACATGTGTTCAGCTATGTTCATAGCAGCTTTGTTTGTCATAGCCAGAACCTGGAAACAACCTAAATGCCCCTCGACAGAATAATGGTTAAGGAAAATGTGGTAATTTACACAATGGAGTACTACACAGCAGAAAAAAATAACGACACCATAAATTTTTCAGGAAAATGGATGGAGTTAAAAAAATTATTTTGAGTGAGGTAACCCAGACACAGAAAGACAATTATCACATGTACTCACTCATAGGTGGTTTTTAAACATAAAGCAAAGAAAGCCAGCCTATAAGCCACAATCCCAGAGAACTTAGAAAACAATGAGGACAATAAGAGAGACTTATATACATCTAATCTACATGGGAAGTAGAAAGTATAAAAAGACAAGATCTCCTGAGTAAATTGGGAGCATGAGGACCTTGGGGAAGGGTTGAAGGGGGAGGGGAGAGGCAGGGAGGGGAGCAGAGAAAAATGCAGAGCTCAATAAATATCAATAAAAATGTAAAAAAAATTTAAAACTTGTGTTGTGGCTTGTTTACAGAAAGGAGCCATGTGGAAGACAGTCGGGGCCACCGAAGGGTTCAGCACTCAGGGTAGCTGTCCTGTGTACTGGGAGAAGGCGCTGTGTCCTACCCGTGCACTGCCCTGGGCTCTGACACTTAGCTACTGTCCTGTCCCTTCCCTCTAGTCTCTTCTCTCTGTCCCTGTTCCCTTTCTTCTATTACTTGCCTGAGTGAGCCAGCCTACCATGCCTGCCTCAAAGGCCTACAGCTCTAAGCTTACACCTCTGACTGTGAGTTCAACCAGATCTTCTCCTCCCTTCCTCTTTCCCCCCTCCTTCCACCTCCCTCCTCCCTCCCAGGGATCCTACCTATCAGGGTTTAAAGATGGCTTTGCCTCATCCTGAAATGACACTGAACTCTGTCCCTTGACATGACAGGGCTGTGAGGTGTTAGAATCATGAGAGGTGACTGGCTCATTGAAAGAACGAACGCAATGCTCACAAAGACTCCAGAGCAGTGGTTTAAAATTGCTTGAAAAGACACCATGACCACGACAACTTTTACAAAGAAAATTTTTAATTGAGGTGATGGCTTACAGTTTCAGAAGTTAAGTCCATTATTATCATGACTGGGGAGCATGGCAGCATGGAGGCAGATGAAATGCTTGGTTACATCTTGACCAGAAGGTAGCAGAAAGTCAACTGACAGTCACACTGAGTGATGCATGAGAAAAGAGACTTCAAAGCCCACCCCCACAGTGACACACTTCCTTCAACAAGTGCTGTGGAGCAATGGTCTGATATTGTTTTAATAAAGCACTGATTGGCCAGTAGCCAGGCAGGAAGTAGAGGCAGGGCAACCAGAAGAGGAGAATTCTGGGAAGAGGAGAGACTGAGTATGAAGTCGTCATCCAGACACAGAGGAAGCAAGATGAGAATGCCTCTATGATAAAAGGTACCAAGCCACGTGGCTAACACAGACAAGAATTGTGGGCTAATGTAAGTTATAAGAGTTAATAAGAAGCCTGAGCTACTAGGCCAACCAGTTTATAATTAATATAGACCTCTGTGTGTTTCTTTGGGACTGAAAGGCTGTGGAACTGGGTGGGACACATAAATGGCACCAATGTGGACAACTAGATCCACTTAAAACCTGAAAGAGTTTGGGAAGTAATTCTAGACACAAAAGAACAGAGTTAAGCACAGCTTCTTGGTAGCACCATTTTTCTCGGGTGGGCTCTGTTTACTAGAGGCAAGTGCATCTCATTTAAGAGAGGCTTCCTGACTCAGCTTTAGCTGCAAAACCCTTGCAACTCTTTTAAGAGACCCCACCACAAAACACTTAAATGGTGTTTATGAATAGCCAACAATATGCTTCTTGGTGGTAGTAGAGACCTTGAAACTCCATAGAGTTCTAACAATAAACATGGCTCTGGCCAGTACCTACACCATGAAGATAGACTCTCAGAAAGTTAAGGAATGGGATGGATCCAGCCATCAAAGTCATTGCTTTAATTCTAGCCATATGGCTTAGTAAATTAAAGATTCAAGTGGTCAGAAAAAGAGAGCGATATGGTAAAGATAGACTCAAATAAAAAAAAAACTCTACATGGTTTATAATGTGTTTAAAAATATATGTAAGCTTAAGAGAGAAAAAAAAGGATAAAGTCCTTTAAAAAAAAATAAAAAAAGAAGTTGGGTCTAGAGACACACCTTTAATCCCAGAACTTGGGAGGAAGAGGCAGACAGATCTCTGTGAATTCAAAGACAGTCTGGTCTAAAGAGTGAGTTCCAGGGCAGCCAAAAATACACAGAGAATCCTTTCTCAAAAAACCAAAAATTAAAAATAAAAATAAAAGAAATAGAAATTAAAATAAAGCTACATAAAGATGGAAAATACACAGAGAGCCTGGATACTGTATGTTATTGTGTTGTCTTGGAATTGTTTGAATACTGAGTGAAAAAGGAGCAACAGCTGCTAAAGGACACTTGATTACAAATGCTGCTGTATTAATCCAACATATGTATTTTTAAAGTGCCTGGACTTCAAAATTTAAGTCAAAAGATATGTTACTTTGGAAAAGAGGTTCTGCTTTTGTTTCCACAGGAAATGAGAGGCTTTGGATTCATTCTGGGTTAAGAAAACTCAGGTTTGATCAAGGAAGACCCCCTGAGAAATCTCCAATAGGAGCAGATGGCCCAGATGTCTGAGTTCTATGAACTCAGTTCCAAAACAGTTTCAAGACTGCTGGCTGAGATAATCAAGCCTCACAGACTACTCCAGTCAGGACTTGATCATAATTCTAAATCTTCTTTAGATCCCTATAAGATTATCAGCGCCCCCTGTCATCAGGAAGTAGCCTGGAAAACTACGCCCACATTCCAAAAAAAATGGACTATGGATATTTTCCTTTGTTTAGAGTGTTGGTTACAAGTTGTTACGGATAATGACCTGGAAAAAAAGCTGAACAAAGACATTACGTTCAGAGTTCTGGTTTTGGAAAAAAAAGGGGGGGGATTGCTGTGGGACAATGGTCTTATATTGCTTTAATAAAGCACTGATTGGCCAGTATCCAGGCAGCAAGGAAGCAGAGGTATGGAAACCAGAACAGGAGAATTCTGGAAAGAGGAGAGGCTGAGTATGAAGTTGTCATCCAGATACAGAGCAAGAAAGATGAGAATGCCTCGTTGATAAAAGGTACCAAGCCACGTGGCTAACAACAGACAAGAATTATGGGCTAATTTAAGTTACAGGAGTTAATAAAAAGCCTGAGCTAACAGGTTTCTTTGGGACTGAAAGGCTGCAGTATCAGGCAGGACAGACATCCGAGTCAACATGACTTCTCCAGTTTGCCTCTGGAAGTGAGCTCACAGCCACCTCTTGTCTCCATCTTGCCATCTCCCTCACACACAGGTGATCAGTTGTCCACTCAGTGGTCTTTTGTTGGACACTGACTGAGGGCCAGGCCCCAGCCAACAGCAATCTTACTGGGTCACTGGAGCCCATCTGCACTGGCTTCCTTCTCTCTCTAAAACACTTTCCGACCAAACCTTGAGTGCCATCTCTAGCACAGTCTGACATTTCCTGTGTTGGTGCCAGTGTCCCGTGTGTTTGCTGTCCTCTACATGCATGACTGAGGAACTGGAGATTACATTTTCTGAAGTTTGGACACACGGACCTGGGGGAAGATGCTGACCCCACAGAGTTGTGAGCCCCTCCCAGCACCCAATCCTGGTCCCTGCCTGTTCCACTGGTTTGCTTAGAGTCTGTGGAAACCAGAACACCAGCTTCCTCCTCCACCCAGAACATTCTTCCCCACACAACCCCCACGTTTTTATCTCACTATTTGATTCCCAAACCAGGGTTCCCTTCTGGCTTCTGTGAGTGGAACTTAGATGTGTTTGGAAAGTTTGTGTCATTTTAAGGGGCTGCACCGGTGCCAGACTATCCTTATTGGCTGTCCGTCCACCACAGAGGTTCTGTAGAGATTCCTCATGGTAATATAGAAAGGGGCTTTACGGGAAGAGGAATGGTGGCCAGCAAGAAGGGCGGGGCATGTGCCCATTTCCTTTAGGAATCAGTCATTGCAAGGAAGGCTAGGGAAATGGTGAATAGCCTTTGATGAGAGAGCAGGTGCTGTTAGGAGCAGAGAGGCAGCTGATCAGGGGCATGCCCCATGTCCCCAGTTCTCATCCACTCAGATCCTCTGTGAATACAATGTAGCACCATCACCTGGCAGGAGGACTCTTGCAAGCCTAACTAGACATGGTGCCCACTCTTTAATCTCCCCTCCCCACGGGAGGCAGAAGCAGGAGGATCTCTTCCAGTTTCATGTCAGCCTGGGCTACAGAGTGGATCCTTGTCTCAAAACACAAACTAAAAGAGAACCAGACACTGTGGCAGCAGAAGGAGCTGTGGCTCTATGGTAGAGGAAGGTCTGTGTGGACCAGGTGAGTCTAGACTTCCTGACCAAGAAAGATCAGCTCCCGCGTTCATTCATTAGTGTGTCCTGCATTTTGTCACTCCAACAAGTACTTCTTTTTTTTTTAAATTTATTCATTTATTTGTATCTTATGTCTGAGCGCTCTGCATGTACACTTGCATACCAGAAGAGGGCGTCAGAGGGAGGACGGGGTGAATTCAGCCTACACTTCCACATCACAGTTCCTCACTGATAGAAGTCAGGGCAGGAACTCAAACAGGACAGGAACCTGGAGGCAGGAGCCAATGCAGAGGCCACAGAGGGGTGCTGCTTACTGGTTTACTCAACCTGCTTGCTTTCTTCTTTCCTTCCTTCCTTTCTTCTTTCCTTCCTTCCTTCCTTCCTCTTTCTCTCTCTCTTTTTCTTTCTTTCTCTCTCTTTCTTTCTTTCTTTTTCTATCTTTTTTTTGTGGGGGTTTCTTTGAAACAGTTTTCTTTGGTAACAACCCTGGATGTCTTAGAATATAGCCCAGGCTGGCCTTGAACTCACAGAGATCCACCTGCCTCTGCCTCCCTAGTGCTAGGATTAAAGGCATGAGCCACCACTATCCAGCCTGAGTCTGCTTTCTTATGGGACTCAGAACTACCAGCCCAGGGATGGCACCATCCACAATGGGCTGGGCCCTCCCCATCAATCACTAACTAAGAAAATGCCCTATAGTTGGATCTTATGGAGGTATTTTTCTCAATGGCGGTTCCATCTTTTTTCCTTCTGTGTTAAGTTGACATGAAACTAGCCAGTGCACACTTCACAGGTATAGAGGATACACAGAGTAGGCATGAGATCCTCTAGCCCAGAGAGACACAGAGCCCAACAGATGGCATGGATTTGGTAAACAGAGGGTAGCTACCACCCCAACTCACTTATGGCTTCTCAGGTGAGGTTCGGGATGGTGTGTGGCTTGAGGGTGCTATGAAGGACTTCTGGTACCTAGGAAAACAACAAAGGGATGGAGTAGGGGCATTCTGGACCGTACGTAGCTCAGTGGTCCAGGCCTGTAATCCCAACCTACTGGGGAAGCTAAGGCTAGCTTCAAGGCTAGCTGGAAAAATTAGTAAGACCATGTCTTTGTGGTCTAGCCTGTGGGAAGCCCTAGGTTCAATCCACAGTACTGTCTCCTCCCCACCTCCAAATAAAACTCACTTGGCATATTTATGTAGCCATAGTCAGTTATATTGACCGTTAGTACCTCAGTTTCTCTCTTAGAAAGTATATCACTAGTACTTGTGACTCCAGCTCATCACAAGGGATCAAGTCACTTAGCCAATCACCTAGTTTGACAGATTTGTGTAGAGCCCTCCATGCTGCAGACATCCCGTTTACTCTGCAGGTGTGTAAAGTTGATCCATGGATCGTGGTCCTCCTGGCTCACGCTCACTCCTCCTCTACGCCCTGTGTTGACTGTTGCCAAGCCTGTATTTTAAGGGCTATTCAGGAAAAACATCAGCAGCTATTATGACAATGAGGGCAGTGAATTCTATCTGGGGAGAAGGATGGGGCTAGGAAAAGTCTGTGGGCCTGGCTGGGAGTTAGACTAGGAGGAAGTCGGGAAGGCTGGGTACTCAGAATCTCCTCTCAGGGTTTCCAAGAAGAAAACAGAAAATTAGGACTGGGCGTGGTGGCATCTGTATGCCAACACTAGGAAGGCTGAGGCAGGATAATTACTACAGGCTTGGAGCCAGTCTGCATTTCAATGGGGTGAGGCTTTGTACCAAACAACAACAAAAGCAAAACAATCAGAAAAGGCATCCAGGGGTCTGGAGAGATGGCTCAATTGTTCAGATACAAGCTGCTCTTCCAGGGACCCTGAGTGTGGTGCCCAGCACTCACATGGAGGCTCATGACTGTCTAACTCCAGCTCCAGGGGATCTGATGCTTAAGGCATCTAGGAACACACAGACATACACACAGGACTCATTAATAATAATAATAATAATAATAATAATAATAATAATAATAATAATAATAATAGCAGTAAACAAAAACAAAGGTGGCCAGGCACGGTGGCACAGGACCTGCAACTCCAGCACTGGGGAGGTGGAGGCAGGAGGATCGGTTCAAGGTCATCCTTAATAACATAGCAAGATCTAGGCCAGCTTAGTTACAGGAGACCTCTCAAAACACAAAACCAAACCAAACCCGAAGGAAGCATTAAAGAAAAACAGCAAGCAAGCAAACAGAAAAATCCCAAAGCAAAACCAAAAATAGAGAACTGAGAATTCTTTAGGAAGCTTGCCCTGGCTAGATATTCAGCTAGTCTTGCCTCCCAGATAAGAGTGTGCACATGTGTGTGTGTGTGTGTGTGTGTGTGTGTGTGTGTGTGTTAAACTGCACATGTGTATGGAAGATTGGGGAAATTTTCCTAATCCTTGCCCAGATGCAGGCCTTGCTCAGTCTGGTGCCCAGCCCACCCAAGCCCTTACTCGGGCCAGAGCTGCGCTGCCAGGCGCCACCCCAGCCTTGTGTTGTGGCAGATGTTTTCAGATACACCATGGCAACCGCAGAACAGGATGTGCCTCTGCCTCTAGACTGCAGCAGGGACAAGCCCACACTCTCAGACTGCCCTGTTCCTCTCCCCAAGGGAAAAACTGCCCAGGCCCTGGTGTTGGTTCTAGAGATCCTATACTATGGATGGGGTCCACCGGGGAGGATGTGTGCACACCCCCGCTAAAGGTTGTTTCTCCAGTGATCCTGCATTTGTGCCTCTTTGCCCTTAAAGAGCTACCAATGAGGCAGGAGGCAGGAAGCAGAGGTTCTGGTCAGTGAACGGGCCACCCATTTTCTTTGTGGACATTACTGTCCTTGAAGGATGACTTATGTCACAACCTGGACCAACTTTATACAATACACAAGACCATAGTTCCAGAGGGTTTACTGTGTGCTCATTACACATATATTTTGTTTTGTTTTATTTAGTTTGAGACAGGTTTTCTCTGTGTAGCCCAGGCTGTCCCCGGACTCACAGAGATCTCCCTGCCTCCCTAGTGCTAGGATTAAAGGAATGAGCCACTATACAAGGCTAGTGATACATTTTGTTTAAAATAGAATCTCCTTATGTGGCCCAGGCTGTTTTCAAACTCCTGCCTCAGCCCTCCCCATCACTGGATTACAGCAATGTGCCACTGTTCTTGACTTATCTAGTAATTTTTTGGAACTCCACGATGAGGTTATTTCTATTTTCCCTTTTTTGTTGTTGTTTGATTGCTTTTGTTTTGTTTTTGAGACAGGGTCTTATGCAGCTCAGGCTGGCCTGAAATTCCCTTGAACCTTTGCAGATTTGAGTACCTATGGAACAACTGTGTGCCTTCCCTCCTCCTCCTGTTAGTGCCTATGACAGCAGCCATGCAGCAGGAAGCATGTGCCCGTGGAGATGTTTTACTTGTATCAGCAGTAGTGTCAGTAAACACGGCTGGTCCCACTGGCAGCACTGTCTTCCCCGCATTTATGCACACAGCTGCTCTGCTTTTGAAACAGGGTCTTAGTATGTAGACCAGGCTAGCTTTGAATTTGGGATCTTCCTGTCAGTCTCCCCAGTGCCAGGTTGCATGTGTATGCGCCTATGCTGATCTCTGGTCCTACTTTGATATCCACTATCAAGAAGCCTAGGAAGTCTGGCTCTGATTCTCTCTTCTTCTGTTTTTGAAACAGCGTCTATATGGTCTTATCTTGGCCTGGAACTCACTGTATAGCCCTGGCTGGCCACAAACTCAGACATCCACTTGCTTCTGTCTCCTGAGTACTGGTGTCCACCACCAGAGTCTCATGTAGCCCAGGCTAGCCTGGAGCTATGGTTCCTGGTCTCCCAAACCGGAGTAAAAGGTGTGCGCCACCACTTCTGGGTCATCAGGTCTCTCCTGCCCTGAAGTCCCAGTCGTCAGGCCCTGTCACCTGACCGTGAATCTCCTCATCACGCTCAATAGCTCTCAGGACTGAACTGGCCACTGGCTGGCCGTCATCTCCAAGAAGGTGGGAGTGGAGCGAGGGGCTTCTTGGCCTTCGGGACAAGGTAAGAATGCTCTGGAAACATGACCTCTTGTAACTCAGGCTAGCCTTGAGCTCACTCTGTAGCCAATGGTGACCTTGAATTTCTGATCCTCTGCCTCCACCTCCTCAGTACTAGGGTTACAAATATGAAACACCACATACAAGTTATTGTCTTTTTTCTTTCCTTTCTCTTTTCTTCTTTTTCTTTCTGGTGTTAAGGATTGAAATTCAGCCTTGCACATTCTAGGAAAGTAGACTCCCCTGAGCCACATCCCAACATTTCAGTGTTAGTAAGATGTGGGTACGCCCTCCTCTGGTTTGGGAGCTAATAAATGAAACATTTTATTTGCTGGAACAGTTTACCAAAAAATGAATTTCAGGCTGAAGCTGGGCTCTTACATGTTTGAAGGTGACTAGTATGTGGAAGTCACCTTGTGGAGCCCAGCAGTATGGAGCATGAAATGGTACCGATTTCTACAGGGCTGAAGGTCCACCTTCCTGCTCACCTGAAGGGACATCGGGGGCTGCAGAGTGAAGACCACTTGGCTGTTTTTCCAGCAGACCTGAGTTCTATCTAGTCCCAGCATGTGCACAGTGGTTCACAACCATCTGTAACTCTAGTTCCAGCAGATCCGACACCCGCTTCTGGCCTCCTTGGGCACCAAGCACAGACACGCATGCACACTCATGTGTATGGGCAGAACACTCAAAACAGAAAAACACAGCATCTTTAGACTGGTGTGAACCCTTCTGAAATCCCAAGCCCTCTGGAGAGTCCGCCAATCTCTTGCCACAAAAGGGCATCCTTCGGCTTAAGTAAACACCGGTGTCTCCCTAGCAAAACCACTCACACTGAAGGTGTGATCTGGGATTAAACACAACCCTGGCAAGGTTACTCTGAGGATAAAAGCAAGGTAAAGGCAGCTAGCTGAGGGCCATGCTCCGAGGGCCTGCAGCTCACAGGTATCTGGGGTCTGAAGAACACCCACGCTGTTGGGTGTGTGTGGGAGGGTGTTGTCTCAAAGTATGTATAAAATGTGGTTGTAACTAGCAAAATGTAAGCCTACATCACATTCTTATTTCAGCGGTTTCTAGATATGGCTATCAGAATTCCTGGAGTGTTATGGTAAACATACACATTGCTGGGACCTGCCCCTAGACCAGTGAGTGGTTCTCATCCTTCCAAACGCTGCGACCCTTTATGGTGTGGTGACCCCAACCACGGAGTTATTTTCGTTGCTACTTTAATTGTAATTTAGCTACTGTTATTAATTGTAATGTAAATATCTGATATGCAGGATATATGATAAGTGACCCTGTGAAAGGGTCATTTAGACCCCCAAAGGGGTCAGTCAAGACCCACGGACTGAGAACACTGCCCTAGACTGACTTGTGGGCGGAGCCCAGAGAGGTGTGGGCCCCACTTGCTCCTCTTGAGTTTCAGGGAAGCACTTGGACCACAGATCCGTTTAAAAGACCTCTGAGCAGGAACTGAGGATGGCTTAGCAGTTAAGAGCACTTGCTGTTCTTGCAGAAAACTGGGGTTAGTTAGACTCCAGCACCCACAAGTGGCTCATTAATTTCAGTACCAGGAGATACAATGTCCTCTTCTGATCTCCTTAAACACCAGGCATGAGTGTGGTGCACAAACACCCACACACATAAGATAAAATTTAAAAATCTAACACAAACCAACCAAACACATTTTACAGTGGGCAGTGTTCTACAACTTGACTTAGATTTGTACCTCTGGCCTCTCCCTCTACCTTCTTTCCACCCAGGGGATGAAATTTAGGGCCCTGTACATGTGAAAGTCAGCACTCTGCCACTGAGTTCCATGCCTGGCCATAACTTTACCTTTTGGAGAAGACTTTCACATTGTAGCTCAGGGTGGCGTGAATCTCAGAATGCTCCCCCTTCCTCAGTCTCCCCAGTGCTGGTCACACAAGGACTCACGAAGCCCAAGCTGGCTTCAAACTTGCTAAGTAGCCAAGGATAACATTCAACTTCTGGTCCTGGGGTTATTTATAGGCAAGTACCACCATGCTGGACTAATCTTTTAATTTCACATTAGATTATTCCCAGGCAATTTTGACTCACGTGAGTTTATCTGGCGCGGTTAATCTGGCTGTTTCACTGTGTGAGTTAACACACTTACACTCCGGTTTACTCTTCAGTCTCTTGGGCTGTGTCAGCAAATTGAGATGAACTGGAACGTACTTCAGCATCTGGGCAGAGTGGACTTACTGTCCCGTCCATGTACCTGACAAATTCTCTATGACTGGCTCACCTAGCCATTGGGTTGGGAGAGCAGGACCAAAAGTCTCCCTCACCAGTAGTGTTGCAGTCAATATGGGGAACAGGAGTCCCCTTGGCTCTTCCCCACTGCAGAGCTAGGACAGGCAACTTTAAGACATGGCAACCTGATTTCCTTGGTCTCCAGGTGCTGTGTTTGGGACCTTAAACGTGTCCCAAAGGCCAATGCAGTTACGGGTGTCACAGCTGATGGAATTAACTTGAGGTGAGGTCTAGAAAAACACTGGATCACTGAGGTTGTGTCCTTCAGCTGGATGCTGGGGACCACTCTGGTCCCTTCCTGCACCTCTTCTGAGTTCCAGTAAGCAGTTTTCCTTTCTGATATATTGCCTTGCCATGGGTCCCCAAAGCAAGGGACCTGCATAACCCAGGAAAGAAACCTTTGCAACCATGAACTAAGGACTTTTTTTTTTAACCCCCTCAAGATGCTTTATAAAAATTTGGTTTGGCGGGGCTGGAGAGATGGCTCAGTGGTTAAGAGCACAGGCTGCTCTTCCAGAGGTCCTGAGTTCAATTCCCAGCAACCACATGGTGGCTCACAACCACCTGAAATAAGATCTGGTGCCCTCTTCTGGCGCACGGGCATACATGGAGGCAGGATGTTGTATACATAATAAAAATAAATAAATAAATCTTTAAAAAAAATTTGGTTTGGCCAGGTGGTGGTGACACACTTGTTTTTTTGTTTGTTTATTTTTGTTTTGTTTTTCGAGACAGAGTTTCTCTGTAGCTTTGGAGCCTGTCCTGGACTTGCTCTGTAGACCAGGCTGGGCTTGAACTCACGGAGACCCACCTGTCTGTGCCTCCCGAGTGCTGAGTGCTGGGATTAAAGGTGGGTGGTGCACATCTTTCCAGCATTTGGGAGGCAGAGGCAGGCAGATCTCAGAGTTTGAAGCAAGTTTGATGTACAAGGTGAGTTCTAGGACAGCCAGAGTTACACAGAGAAACTGTGTCTCAAAACAAAACAAACAAAAAACAAAAGAAAGAACAAAACAAAAACACAAATATCTCAAGAAACTTTTTTTTTTTTTTTGGTAGAGGATGTCACTCTGCAGCGAGTCACTGTAAAGACCAGGCTGGCCTTGGACTCAGAAATCCTCCTGCTTCTACTTTCCAAGTGCCAGGATTAAAGATGTGTGTCACCACTGTCTAGCTTGAATTCTACTGGTCCAACCCCAGCCACAGGTGACAGGACTGGGAGGGAGAGCTCTGGGGTGGCTCCAGCGCTGCTCCTCTTTCAAGAAGAGACTTAGGAGGTGCAATAAATTTTAAAAAATAAAAGAATGCCAAGGATGACGGGGAAGAGCACAACGGAGGTCTTGGCAAGGGCTAGCGGCGGGGCCTCTGGCACACACGGACACTTGCATGACATTTATAAAGGAAGTATTTATTATTTTCATCACAAGAAGCACGCAGACTATATATACAGTACACACCAACAAAAGTAAAAAAAAAAGTGCACTATGCTTCTACTGCAAATTCACAGTACAAAAGATACTGCCTCTTAAATATATAATATAAAAACAATAGAAAAATCAAAGTTGTGATGTGACGCATGGGACCGACGGCAGCCTCTGCGGTGAAGAACGCAGTCTGACTGGTGTGGCTCCTCTGGGGTGAGCTGCACCCACAATCTGCTGCAAGGAGCTGAGGATATGGACAGGAGAACAGGGGTGTGAAGGGGACTAGGGGGTTACAACTGTGAGGGGTTAGGGGGAGGTACCAGGCTGTGGGTCAGGGATGCAGGGCCTGCACCACCTCCCAGATGCCTGGTAAACCAAATCACACCTTCATTGGCTACCATGGGCTGTGGTGTTTGCTGATGCCAACCTGGCCTGCAGGAACTCAACAGTGCCATTTCTGGCAGGCTCTGTAGTCACAAACCACAATGTCAACTGCATAGCAGAATAAACATAAGGGGGGGAGAGAAACTCAAGTCCTAATCTCAACCACCAGGACAAGACAAAGTACCCAGCACAACAGAGGAGAGCTGAGGAGCTGCGCATTAATACACAGTATTCGTAAACAGTTATTAAGGCACTCAATTGTCAAACAATAGCTACAGTGTAGAGGAGGCAGCTATCTTCTCATGCAGCAAGGCCGACAGCCAGGGCAGCAGAGGCTGCGCGGTTAGGACTCCTGCCCAAGTCAGGGACTGGAGGGACGGTGGTGTCTACTGCAAAAGGGAAAGACAAGGTGGTCACCCTTCTCCAGATGGCCCCCGGTGGCATCACTGCAGATGAGTCTAGGGTGACTTACTGCATAGCTAGAAGACACAGTATGTGATGAGAGAAATGGCACACACTGGGTTTGATCGGGCACACACACACAAAACGAATACACAAAGTATACACACAGAAACTTATGTATATACATGCATGCAGAGTGGACTCTCACACCCAACAAACAATAACAAAACAAGGGGCTTTGGATAGGGGAACATCAACGACCTTCACCTGGTCTTTATCATCAGCAGGAACTCGGGATGGGGACCAGGTCAGGTGATTCTGTGCCAAACCACAGGTAATGTATTTACCCTGATGGGGTTGTATGTGCCAAACTTGGCTCCATCCTGCAGCACCCTCTGGGCTTCTATGGGGCAGAGGGAAGGGCTTTAGATTAGCAGGGTTGGATATTCTGCTAGAGCAAGCTGTGGAACAGGAGCAGAACAGGCTAGGGCAGCGCAGCTCTCCGGGTACCTGTGAGTAACCTGCATGGCTGAGCCACAGGGATGCGCCGTGATTGACAGGGGTCTCCGCACCGAGGACGAGAGGGCTGGGGATGCAGAGGACACCTTGCTCTTAGCTCATGTAATCAGGCACCTAGACTGCCCACCCCCTCTACCTAGTATCCATCTCCCTTACACTTCAAGAAGCCTTCTGGGTTGAGGTAAGGAGAGGCCACCACAAGGTTCAAGCTGTTGGGAGGCTATGCAGGTGAGCAGAAACAAGGAGGGCAGCTGAGAACCTAGGGCATCAAGCTAGGGAGAAAGCTCTTCATTCAATGAAGACAATTCAATTCAGTGAAAATGGCAGTCATTAAAATCAGTGGCTTACGCTGCATAAATCCCTCTGCTTGCCTCATGTGCCTCTTCTGTGTGTACATAATTTGCTAAGATTACATACAAAGCATTAGCCACGCATGGATGAGTAGCTCACAAAGCAAACCTTTTTGGTCAGGGTCTATGTAGTCCCGGACTCAGTAATCCACCTGCCCCTGCAGAGGTTAAAGGTGTGTGCCACCAAGCCTGGCTGGAACAAACTTTTCGTAAGACAATGTGCAGTTGTCACTGCTGACGTGAGCCTGGTTTGGTAGGATAATTCCACAGAACCCTTTAGATTAAATACCAATCCACCTTGACAACAGATAGCTCAAACCCTCTAGGCCAAAACAAAAGCCATCAAGCCAGGGTCTCATTCTGGCGACTGGGGGGGGGGGGGGCGACACAGGGCGGCAGCACCCTGCTGGATGATATGCCAGTGTTTCTAAAAGAGGCATCAATTTGCCTGAAGTCAAAGGCCCACTTGAGTTGACCTTCCTCCTGTTCTTACTCTTTGAACAGAACAGGACAAACTGTGGTTTTCAAAACCCCGCCACCCTTACAGACGAGATTAGAGATCCGGTGGAAACCTATCATTACCAAAGCTAAGGAATTACACTGACATAAAAATTGATCCACCACACATGAAATTAAACTTGGTGACATCTGTTAAAGTTGGTCTTTTGAAAGTTTGCTTTTGTTGGCTAAAGAAGTGTGGAGAAGCCTACAGGGTCTCTGGAATAAGTAGTGGATAATCACTTTTTAAGGTGATTACCACTGACACTGGTAGGAAAACAAATACCTATAAAACAACATACATTTTTTGTTTGTTTGTTTGTTTTAAGATCCTGCCAGGGAGAATCTCTGAGCTAGAGGTTCACGAAGACCCTGCACTGATGAGGAGAGGACTAGCCTTGTTCCTGGAGACGAGCTAGGTATTCTCCAGGACGGGCATTTTGGGAGCCGCACTAACTCCAATCCATTCACTTTCAGGACACGGGCAGTCCTGGAAGGCTTTGTGGTCTTGCTTAGCTGGCTGAACCAGCCAACTGTAGGGCAGAGCTGTGGTCACCACCACAGGGACTCCGTCTGCACAAGTGGTGTGGTAACGGGAAAGGCTGGCATAGTTTGGGGCATGAGGAGGAAGTATTTGGTCTGTGTCATCCAAGAAGCAAAGGAAGCCTTCAAATATGTCTCCCTGCAGTACCACATGTAGTCCTGAGGCATCACGTGATCAGTCGGCAAGCTGGAGGGCCTGAGGAGATGCCTGAGTCAGGTGACATCATCCCTGTCAGGGTTACTATTTTTGAGGTAGGGCCACTTTGTGGTCCAGGTTGGCCTTCCACTCGTGAAGGACCTGTCTCAGTCTCCTGATGCAAGATAACAAGGCCACGCCACCACCACCAGCTTCATCTATCTCTTGACAAACACTTCAAGTGTAAAAACCAAACCTGGGGCATCCAGGGCAGGATGGGATTAGACCTGTAATCTTGGCATTTGGGAGGCTGAGGCAGGAGGACTGCTGGGAGGCTGAGGCCAGTTTGGCTTGTACAAAGGCAGGAGAGCCTTGCTGAGTTTGAGGCTTACAGTCTACACAGCAAGTCCCAAAGAGCCATGACAACCAAAACTAAATAGTAAAACCTTATCTGAAATTTTAAAAAATTAAAAAAAAAAAAGCAAGCCAGGTGATGGTGGCACACGTCTTTAATCCTAGGAGGGGTACTCTGGGAGGCAGAGGTGGGTGGATCTCTGTAAGTTATAGGTGAACCTGGTCTGTAGAGTGAGTTCCAGGACACCGAGGGCTACACAGAAAAAAAAAAAAATCTCGAAAAACCCAAACCCCCAATAAACCATTTCCACAGCAGAAACAAAATAAATCAGAAGTCATGCTCATCTCACAGGGCGGCACATCCTGGTCTGCCAATCACCAGACCAGGCCCTTCCTCTCTCCTGTCATTCTGCCATCACTGTATTCTTTATGGGCATCAGTTAAGGTCCCTGATTTGAACCTAGAGCCTTGGCCTCTTGTTGCATTGAGCTAACCTGTGCTAACACCTGTGTTGTGGCCCATATCGGAGAGCTGGAGAGGAGGGAGCAGTATTTTATGGACAGGAGGAAGAGGACCCACAAGTGACATGACCTTCCTCTCACCGGATGTAGAGATGGCACCTAATGAGCCTGGTGTGAGAGGGCGGGGGATGGTCAGAGTGTCTCAGCAGGATGACCCACACCCCAGACCCACAATCTCATGGATATGAGCTTGTCCCAATCCCAAACATAACGATGTCTTGTTAGCAGCAGACGTGGCTCGGTGATGCCTGGAGTTCTTCCTCATGACTGAGTGATGTAAGCTCGATGCTAGAAGCTGAGGACCCCCCATCCCCACCGTAGGTGCCAGGATGGAGGGTCACACAGACAACAGCCACTCGGTGCTTTCCTCTGATGATGTCACACAACTGTACCTGGGATGGTCAGGTTCAAAGTCTTGACATTTTTGGGGGACCTCACCCTCCAACCCCCACCTACGATTCTCTTGGAAAAACCCTTTCAGACACAGCACTGTTTCTCAGAACGAGCCTTGGTCATTGCTATTTTAAGAACAAAACACAGTGAGAACAGAGGTAGAACTTGTGTTGTTATCTGAGAATTCTCCCGTGAGGGCAGGGACGAGCTGGGGACATGGGCTGCAGCGACATCACCATGGCTCTTCTCTCACAGGCTGCACATTAAAATATTCTGCATGTACAGACTTATCTTCTCTCCACCAGGCTGGTCTAAAATTCACTATACAGCTGAGAATGACTTCAAACTTCCAACCGCCTCCAACTCCAGGAATGGGATTATAGGAGTGTGCAACCATGCCTGGTTTTATGGGGTGCTGGGGATGAAACCTAGGGCATGGTGCATGGTGGGCAAGACTCTAACAACAAGACACAGCCCCAGCCTGTGTGTCCACATCTTCCCATAGACAGGGCTTGAGGATCAGTGCTGTCTCCTGACTGAGAGTTTCCAGGTCGCCTAAGCCCCGTTCTGGGTCTCCTTCATGTGTGCTATGTTACTTGTTTGTCCCCTCTTCTCTTTGGCAAGAGTGAGGAAAGCCTGGGTGACCGAAGCTAACACAAATCAAGATGTGTGTGACGTGTGACCAGGACAGCATGAGAACCTCAACCACATGTCAGAATGTGGAATGCAGAACGTGCTCAGCTTTCATTCATCCCCGGCAGGTTTTTCAAGTTTCCTGGGACAGACTTCCCTGATGGTTTACAGGCTGCAGCGGGGTCCCTCGGCGTGGCCTGCGGTTCGTGCAAGAAGGAAGAGTGACCATACTTGGCATCCTGCGAGTCGGCGATGGTGGATGTGTCAGCCTCGCTGGACAGGTCCTCTGTGGAGAAGTTGAGACTTCCCAGCTTGGCGAGGGAGTGGGAACGTTTCAGTGGGGACGACACAGTGAGACCCGCCAGCCGGAGTCGCGTCTCGATCTCCTGCGCCCGCTGCTTCACCAGGCCTGGCTTTCCTCGGATACTGTGGATGCTGTCGCTGCTGGAGCTCCGGGTCAGGTTGGAACTCATGGAGGAGGAGGTGGGGGTGTAGCACACGGTCTTCAGGAAGTCTTTTGAGAAGTTACTGGTGTGATCTAGGCGGAGGAGGGTAGGAGTCGGGCTTTTCACCAAGGTTCCTTCTGGAGGTTTCTCATCAGCCCCTGCTTGGCTGCACAGGGCTAGGTGTCCAGGCTCCTGGCCCTCCTCAGGGATGCTAGCCTCCAGCCTGCTGGTGGCACTGTCCCTGCAGGTAGACGGTGAGTCTGAAGGCAGGCTCTTCAACCTCTCTAGTTCTTTGGTGTGCTTTCGAACCAAGCCCGCCTTCTGCAGCTGGATGATGGACTCCTGATGCTGCATCAGGTAGCTATTGGTGGTCGGCTTCTCTGCCTCATTACTGAACAGAAGCCTCAGGTCCTTAGCTGGCTTCGTTTCTTTCTTAGTTGACAATTCTTCCTTCATTGCTTCCATGTTGGCGGTGTTCTTATCACAGTGAGAATTCTTCAACAGGAGGGACTTTGGAAGGACTTTTGAGGTTTCTCTGGAAGGCTCTAGAAGGCCTGCTGGTGGTTCTGGGAAAGCCCCAGTTCCGGAGCCACTGATGTCTGGCTTCCTTGAGCCTGCTGGTGGTAAGAACGGAGGAGCATTGGCTGGACCAGAGGCCAGCCTCTCTGGAGCTTGGGACCTGCAGCTTGTGTGGGCCATCGGGGAAGATGTGCCATGGGGCAGGAAGGCTGGCTGGGTGCAGATGGCGGGAGCACTAGGGTCTTCATGTCGTTCTGTGGAGGCCTCAGGAGCCCCGCCAGCAGGGTACATGCAGTCAGCACAGGATGTGTAGGAAGGCTTCACTTTACTGAGGATTCCAAACACAGCATCGTGCTGCAAGTGACAAAAGCACCATGAGCAAGCGTGATCCCGAGCCAGAGACCAAAAGGACAAAGTGGGCCACTGTGGCAGGGATGCACAGGGATGGCCGGCACTGTGTGTATGTGTGTGTGTGTGTGTGTATGGGGGTAGTGCTTTCATTTGCACTATCATTGCATTTCAGGATTCAAGACTGTCTGGAACACACCGATCATGAGGAACAGAGGTTCTAGAGGCCTAAGGGATGTTGGTCTTGACTTTCCACAAGTCAAAATGATGACCTGGGTGAACCTTAAGTCACGTGGCAGGGACAGAGCCTAGGACCTCCCTTCTCAGTCCGTCTCTGCCATCAGTCAGGTTGACCCTTCCCCGGCCATGGTCTGGTCTGGAAAGCAGGGGGCACTGGAGAAGAGAGAGACAGGGCTGGAGAGCTGGCTAACGCTCTTTCAGAGGACCTGAGTTCAGTCCCAGCAGCCACGTCAGACAGCTCACAGCGTAACTCCAGCTGCAGGGTAGCCAATGCCTCTGGCTCCCCAAAACGCTGGCACGCATGCATATAAACCCACACACTAACACATAATTTAGAATAAAATTTAAAAGCCAAACAACTAGAATTTAGAAAGCAAATTAACAAAAACAAAGCAGCATAGAAAGGAGGTTCTCTCTGGCAGAGGTGACTGCGCCCAGGGTAACTGTACCCTAAATACAGAGTCCTTCCTGGTCAGCCCAAAGCATAACTTGGGGACCATCAACCTGTCATGGTCATTATAATCTGGACTTCCTCCAACTCAAACACATCTAACTACATGTTACACCATCTTCCAAGGACATCACTTGCCTTTTGGTCACTGGGGCCTCAGTGAATGGGACAAGGACTTTTCTTTGCCCTCCCTGCCAGGACAACCCTGTACCAGCTCAAAGGCCAATCAATGATGATGAAGGTGAGAAGCATAAGGGTGGCTTTCCCAGCTGCCTGACTGGGAGAGCCCATAGCTAGCAGAAAGGAGCCTTTCGGGTGACGGCTGTGGAGGAGTCTCAATTCTGCCACGATTCCAAGACGTTAATACCATTCTGTGTAGCCAAGTCCAGTCTCGGGCTCACAGGCTCTGCTGTCACCTATGCCTCTACTTAAGGAGTCCCCTGTGCTTCCCTGTGTCACCAACATGCCAGAGAGGCCTCAGCCACTCCCGTCGGCATCTTTCGCCGCTGCTGCACCACGACAGGCTCATGCAGCTCCTGCCCCTCACATACCGAATTCTCTACCCAGATCCCGCCTCTCAGTACAGCACTGCTTCTCAGCCTGTCCCCAGCAAGTCGCCCTCCATCAGGCATGAATGCTCTACCACCCCTCTGAGTCAAGCTCTGTTCTGTTGTGCCCTCAAGTGTGCCTTCCCTTCACCCCATACAAAACAGGAACCCATGCCAGCCCGGCACACCAGTTAACAAAAGGAGTCAGGCATTCAAATGGCTGCTTGTCTCCAGGTTCAGTCCTGCTGGGTCCTGGTGCTGAGTCCACTGAGCCCTTACCCTACCCAAGCTGCCCTCCTGGTCACCATTCAGTGACTCACAGTCAGGCCGCTGGGGCTAACCACAGCACCACTGGCCCAGACAAAGGCATTTTATATCATCTGTCCTCTCTAAGGGAAGTGGTGGGCAGTGGGGGGAGGCATGTAGTTCCTTTCTGGTCTGGAACATATTTCATTACTTAGAGGCCGGCAAACAGATGAACCGCCCAGTGTGGTTAGGTGTTTTTCTGTTTTGTTTTCGCTTAGCATTGGAGCTGAATGTTAATTACAAATTAACTTTCTACTTCAGTGTCTCCCCGAGAGTCTTCAATGCAGTCATGGCAAAGGGACAGAAAGTTCCAGGTCTTTGGTGAGTACTGGCGAGGTAGACAGAAACCACCACCACCACCACCCCCGCCCCAGGTCATGGCTAGATGCTGGAAGAGGGAAGATATACAGGGTGTTGGAGTGAAGGCTCCCTGGACATCATCCCCCAAGGATGGCAGCTATAAGGGACACAAGGAGCAAAGCACTAACGTGAGATGCAAGATGGACAGCACTGTTCTTCTGTCACATAACGGAGCATCAGGAAGGGAATGCTACCTCTGGGACTTGTTTCAAAGCCATCTAAGGTGAGAGAGTTGGGGGGCTGTGGCAGGTCAGAGATGAATCAGGAACATCACATATCGATGCAGGGGTGAACTGGGGTGATGAAATGAGTTGGAAGCCCCACCATGGATGAGGGGGGTATCACAAGGCTTACGTATCCCTTACACAAGGCCTATCCACTAGCGAGGCACATGCTATACAGGTGGTAACAGTATCCTCCTGAAATAAACCCCGTGGGATGAAGTGAGAACTGCAGCCCTGCAGGGTGGGTCAGGAAGGAGCTCTGTGGGGTGGGGTAGAAGTGGCATGGCATGCCGCTACCACAATAGTCCCCGCCTACCTCGAAGTCATCCGGGCAGCTCCTCTTGCTGTTGTTATTGTTTAGGTTTTCCTGGTCAAGCTGGGTGGAGGCCCGCCTCCACCTCCCCGTTCTCTGGTCACACTTCTTCTCCACCTCGCTGGCCTGCGGCAAGGAGCCACCGCGGGCTTTGGGGCTCCCGAACTCTAGTTTCCTCTTTACATCCTTTTCACAGTGCCTGGCTCCTTCTTGGGAATGCTGGACCAGTTTGTGCACCTCCACTGGCTGAGCGGCGTCCTCCAGTAGAGCATCCCGCTCCAGATCCTCTAAGTGGACCAGGCTGCCTGCGTCATCGTGGTGGGGGAGGAGGAGGGGATCTGAGAGTCTTCGGAAACAACAAGGGAGAGAGGGTCCTCCTGGGGCCTGGCTTCCTGCAAGCCCGGGCTGGGTGGTGTCATCCAAGCATGGCAGCCGGGTGTCCAGGGCATCATCCAGGGTCTCTGGCAAGAACTCACTGGGCTCTGCTGCGGGGCCATCGGCAGGCTGCTGGCGCCACAGCTTGTTGTGCCGTTGCTTACTACAGGAGAAAGAGCAGGCGGTGAGCTGAGGGGACAACACCAGCAGGCCCTAGCAGGAAGGCGGGAGAACAAGTAGCGGACAGCCTGCCTCAGACGGGTGCAGTGGGCAGAGCCCCCCTTCGTCCATTCTCCAGGGCACACAGGGATGACCACGGCCGACATGAGAGAGAAGCCTTTTGGCTTTCCCTTTACCGTGTGGGGACAATGGTGGCAGATGCGGTGGGAGTTTTGCCTGGAGGTCCTTTTGTCTTCATGTCTGTGTCTGTCTTACCGTGTGAATCTGGTCAAGTCACTGATGGTTCTCACCTAGTTTCTGTGACCCATGAGAGTAAGCATCATGTGAGAAAACTCAGGGGTCACAGCAGAGCGAGTGTCACGTTCTCTGCACACCAGTGTGTCGAGGCCAACACTACCGTACTGGGGAAGATTTCAGAAAACTTCTAAGTATTTGTTTCAGGCAGAAACTAGAGGTCCATTTTTAATGATTTCCTCTTTTCTTCTTCTTCTTTTTTTTTTTTTAAGAATCAAGATCTGTGTAGCTCAGGCTAGCTCCAAACTGATGATGTAGCCAAAGCTACCTAAGTTCTACCTCTTCCTTCTAATTGCTGGAACTATATCCTGGCTTGAAAGAATTCTTCTGATGTTTCTATTATTACTTTTCATATGGAGATGGGCAGATATGTAAGCACTCTATCATTGGGTTACATACCTAGCCTATGGCATTAGAAAGACAGTTATTTTTTACAGAATCTTGAGAATTTCATACCATATATTTGATCATATTCACCCCACCTTCCACTGCCCCCAGATTGTGTCTTTTTTTTTTTTTGAGATGGAGTTTCTCTGTGTAGCCCTGGCTGTCCTAGAACTCACTTTGTAAACCAGGCTGTAAACACTGAACTCAGAGATCCACCTGCCTCTGCCTCCCAAGCGCTGGGATTAAAGGCGTGCACCACCACTACCAGGCCTGGTATGTCTTCTTTTTTAAAATAGGCTTCTGAGCCCAGTTTGTGTTGCCATTACTCATGGGTGTAGGGCATCCACGAGAACATGGGTGACCCAGGCACCTGCCCCAGAAGCAATTAACTGTCAACAGTTGCTAAGTTAGGGGCAGGGGCTGGCACTGTTTTTATAACACGCTTGGTGGTATGAGCCAAGAATAAAAGAGAGAAAAAAACTTTACAGTGACAGAGGCGGTCAGCTAAGGTCACCTCCACCTCCCAAGAACTTGGGAATAAGATCCGCACTGTGGGGGTGCGAGGGTGAGCAGCAACACCCACTGGAGAAGCTGCTCTTCGGTCACTGTCCCTTTCTCCGTGGGCGCCACGCCGTGAAACCACGTCAGACCCTCGGCGAGGCTGTGGCTGGGAAGGCGTCAGGTGACCTGAGGGAGAGCAGTAGCTTTTCTCCCTCTTCCTCCTCCCATTGACTAGGGACCTAACAGAGTCTCCGAATGACATCAAACAATCCAGAGGTGGCTGTGGTGGTTCTCCGAGCCTGTTCATCCCTGCCGGAGCAGTCCTTCCCTAAACCTGTCCTAGGAACTGAAGGACTCAGCCTCTGGATTCCCAATACCAGTCAGAAATGATCCAGGTGGCAGCTTCTAAACAGACTGGACATGGAGCAGGGAGAAAGTTGGTCCCCAGATCCTGGCATCTGCCCCAGCAGCCTGGGGTGCTGGGGAACCCTCACCGCCCTGACAGGGACCCCAGCAACAACTGCTCTCTCCTGTGGCAGTCAACACATGTGGGTGTAAATCTCTCTCAGCACCCGGAAGCCAACTATGACAGGAGACAAATTGCCCTTTCAGCGCTGGCCCCTTCTGCTCACTTGTGAAATGAGAAGCCAAAACTTACTTAGAGGTGGGAGACAGATTCAGTAGTGACATTTATTAACTTACCAGCTTGTCAAGGACCTGGACTGACTGCTCGTGCAATCTCAGAGCCCTGCCACTTTGAAAACTGCACTAAGCTGTCCATCTTGACTTTTACACACTCACAACAGCACACTACGATCCGTCTCCGTAACTGTGCACAGCACACAATACCGGCCACCACACTTGAACTGTCCCCTCTCCAGCCTTTGGTCACCAACACCACATTCTCCATCTCTAGGGACCTCATACAAGCATGGGGCCACAGTTTTTCCTGATGGCCCCGAAATTTGTTCAGGGTGTACCACATATGTCAGAATTTCCCTTTTCTTCCTTTTTGATGGGGCAGGAAGGAGATGGAATCTTGATATTTGGCAGAGATTATTAGCTTTGAAGTTCTGGGGCAGACAGTCTTCTAGCTTTAGTTCCCCAAGCAGTGTGGCCTACGATCAGGAGCTTTTTCATCTGACTCTAACTGCCTTTCTTTGGTAGGCAGAGGAAGATTCCTATACACACTCCCTGCTTGTTTATCCACCCATCCACCAAGGGACTCGTGGGCGGCCTTCCCTGGGCTACTATGAATTATACTGCCATCAACACAACTCTCTGAGTCCTCAGATTTCCAGGCTCCTGGGTATACACGGTGGAGCGGAGTTTTTGGATCATGCAACGGTCCTCCTTTTAGGTTTCTGAGGGACCATGAGCATCTGATACCTGGGTGTTAAATCCTTAACCCAGAAGAGGGGACTGGGCTTGGGGAAGGTTGCCAGGCTCGCCTGCGGTGAACCAGGCCTCTTCAGTCCCTGAGTTTGGCGTAAAGAAGGTGCTGAGGAAAAGAATGTGCTCAGGATCACATCACACACCAGGACATGCCCTGGATGGGCATGTAGGCACCTTCCCTTGCTCAGCAAGAGAGTTTCTACAAGTGCCAACAAAATCAAAACGGATCCCTCCTGGAAACCACTAATCACAACCCCAACAATAGCTGCTCTTTCTCCACGCCAGCTCCCGAGAGGCTGGTTTCCAGTTGTGGAAGCTCCTGCCAGGCTGACAGGAGAAGAGCGGAATGCCCAGACTGGCCTGGCCAGCTTGGTATGCCAGTCTGCCTCTAGGAGCATACTCACCTTGCATCCAGGATGCCTTCATACTCAGACAGCTGCCTCATAAAGCCTGCGTTGGGCCGCGCGATGCTTCGCTTCTGCTTCACATAGTTGTACGCTTTCTCCAGGGGCCAGCCAAATTCCTTCATTGCATAGGCTATGACCGTGGATGCAGATCGGCTGACGCCCATTTTGCAATGGACCAGGCACTTGGAATGATTTCTTCTGCAGGGATTTGGGGTGGGGGTTAAGAGCAAGGATTAAGAGCAGCCCCTGACTTACCACTCGGGTTTTACTAACTAATTTCATTTTTAAAGTTACCGCATAGTTCCAACCTTCTCTGCCCTAATGTTTATGGAACAGATCTCACACACCCTCTAAAGGAAATAACTTTGCTGTGAAATCAATTAGCACACAATGGGAGAACAGATGAATCCGCATGGCCTGGCCCAACTTTGCAGGGCCTGCTTCCAAACGGTCTCCCCCGTTGCTGGGACAAGTGAGGCCACCTACAGTTGCTTCCAGGACCGCACCCGGACAGTCCAGCTGCTACAGCAGATGGAGGCCCTGAATGAGCTACTGTAGAAAACGGGGTCAGCGAGGCAAAAATGCTGCACCCTGGGGAAAGAGTGAGCACCTGGAGGGAGCACAAGGATGACAGCAACCTGGCCAGAGAACCACTGAGCCGGGGAGGATGGAGCCAATCGATCCGGCTACTTGTAAGAAGCCAGTGCTGGCCTGGGCACAGCTGATTTACCAGATACACAGAGACAATGACCCTCTCCCTGATGGAGAGGGTGAAGACACGACAGGCTGGCAGAGGCTGCACCTGGGAGGCTGAGGTGGAGAAGCAGGCTCGTTTCCGACATTAGGGTTTCAATCCCATCCCCACAACACTGTTCCTCCCTGCCTTCTACATTCACAAGCAAGGAGTCTGGAGTCTGTGCCCTGGGAAAGCAAGAGAAGTGGCATTTGGTAAGGACACCTTGTAGCTTTGACTGGGAGACTCCAACAGAAGAGGGTTCTTCTCCACAGCACAGGGTGGGAGCGGCAGGGTGACACCTTTGCTTTGGACTTCAATGTAACAGTTGCTCCAAAAGAGAATAAGAAGGGGGCTGGGGCTCAGGAAGTGTGGAGAGGGCCTCATCTTGGGACTGCCCATCTAGGCACACAGGAACATGGAACTCCCCCTGTATTCTTTGGGGAGCTGTCCAAGAGTTCTAGGCCCAGCATGTGCAAGGCCTTTCCAGGATGCCCCAGAGAGCTACCTAGTGGCACTTGGTATTGGACGCTGGCCTGGAATCAGAGCTGATGAAAACTGGGTTCGATGTCACAACCACGGGCAGGTGGGAGAGAATACGAAGGCACACTGTGGACGAGGCCAGTACTTGCCTGTTCACTTTGGTGCCTGGTGTTCTGTTGCTAAAACCAAAGGCCGACCAGACAGCAAAGCCTCTCCCGGCACTGGGCATCTGTATCCATGACCACCTACCCCAAGAGCACGGCTGCCTACTTCCACGTCATCTAGCCTGCTTCTCGTTTCTGCCCACCTGTCCCTTCTCAGACAATTTCCCAAACACTCACTTCGCTTTGTTTATAAAATGATAGGCTTCGTTCCAGTGGGCGAGGAGGTCTGTGGTCTCCTCATCGTAGACTCGGATGTTATGGTATGCAAATAAGCCAGGGAAAAAATTGTCTATTTCTCTAGTGACATTTAAAATGTAGTCAACCCTGCAGAAAAAAGAAGCAAATAGCCTACAGAATCTGAATGAGGAGCAAGGAAAACAAATTCACAAAAAACTGGCAGAGAAAGTCAATTTCTATACACACACTACAGGGCGTATGTTCCTAATGAAACTGGTTTTGCTTAACAGTCATTTTCATGTGTTTCCTCCACGTGACAAGAATGTATTACTTTTTAAAAATGCCATACAGAAAAGAAGCCTCTTCTCTCTTCTCTAAAAGGCAGACTCTGTCCTTCTATTACTCATGCTCTAGATGAGACACCCGCTAACTCAAACCCCACGGCCCCTCACCCGTAACCAATACATTCATTTCTAGAAAACCAAAACAATTTTGGTAATTGGAAATGTCTCAAATAGGTTTCACCATAAATGACAATGAATCACGTATTTACTCCCGGTAAGATGGAAGCATAAAGTCTAGCCTCTCAATGACGACCACTCTGCTGACCGGAAGTCCTAAAGATGTATTTTAAGCTCTGTTTAGTCTCGGTTTTCAGCTGCAGTAAGTTCCAGAAGGCCAGCAGACACATCAGGCCAACCACAGAATGGTGATTTTGTAGCTGTCACTCCTGCTGCTGAGCATTTCTCAGAGACAGCGGGGAGTATCAGTCACAAGATTCCACCAGGCACCAAGTATTGCCCGGAGCGGTTCAGTTTTCAGAGTTGCTGATGGACCAAAAGATCAACAGAGATATGTGTCCACACTCGGGTTCTAAGCAATTCTGCTGGGGAGTGAGGCTGTGGCTGTGGGAGCGAGCTCGGAGCCTGTCCAGGGCCAGGCTGGCCTCCATTCCACAGTGTGATCAAGCTGTTCTTGGATCTCTCCACACCCCAGGAAAAATCCCTCTGGGTAGCAATCTGAAGCACATGAGATGCTCCAGCCACTGCAGAGACCAGGCTGAGGCAGTCAGAGTGGGCCAGCAGTGTCTTAACCTCCACAGAGTAGCAATGCCTACACTGCCTAGAGAGATGGGGGAGAGGGGAGCAGACTCACCCTGAGCCCTGCAGTTCTTCCAGATTGGATGCATTCCACTCGGAGCCCTGGGGGACAGACCACACAAACCCCTGTGAGTGTCACAGAGCTGCTTGTGGGATGCACAGGGGCCCTGACAGTGGAGACTCAGCCTCAGAGCAGAAAGAAGGACCAGAAAGAATCAGGAGAGGCAGGAGTCTAAGAGAAAGGTGGTCTTCTTCCCCCTATTTCATGGAAACCTGCTTGACATCCCCATATCTTCTTAGCCAGCATGGGTACAGCCACCACAGGCAGTGACGTGAAACCTCACCATCAGCTATGGGGGGGAGGGGCTACTCCCTTTCCTGGCAGGTATTTTGGTATTAATTCTAAAATTCCCACCCTCTGATCCTGAGGGACCCAAAGGTCTACTAGGATGGAAGCAGTAAGATGAACGGCAACAGATCCTCAGGATGGGCACCTCACAAGAAACCATGCCAGTGCCAAGTAGCAGAGGCAGGAGGATTGCCATGAATTTGAAACTGAAGGCCAATCAGGGATATACAGTGAGACCTTTTCTCAAAACAAAACAAGCCGGGGTGGGGGTAGTGAAGGCCTTTAATCCTAGCACTTGTGAGGCAGAGGCAGGTGGATCTCTAGGTTCGGGACCAGGTCAGCCTGGTCTACACAGTGAGTTCCAGGATAGCTGGGGCTACATAGAGAAACCCTGTTTCAAAAGCCAAAATCCAACCCGGAAATAAATAAATCACCATGTTAGTGTGAGGAAAGATGGAATAAGCCAAGAGGAACACGACCTATGAACCCGAGCAGAGAGGGCACCGTCTCTATTTCTACACAGGCATCAGAGAAACCCAGTGTTCGGGGCTTGGGTTCTAATTCTAATACAACAAGAAACTAAAAAATGGAAAAATCAACACATCAAAATGCTATGCGTGACTACCTCAGTGTGGGAGATTGGGAATAGCCTTACTCTTCTCAACTGTCTATAGAATGCATGACTGGATACTTTTATACTTTTACAAACTGTATCATTAAAAACTCCTCTATTCCCGATCTTTCAAGAACACAGAAGAAAAACATGAAGAAGCAATCGCTGCTCTGGAAATGCAGTCTACAGTCCTGGCAAGCATGTTCTGCTATCTCTATCTCCTGCCGACTTTCTCTCCTGAGCTTCCCAGGTCCTTTGACGATGTTGGCTGGCATCCTGCAATGTAAGCTGGATTTTCGTATCTGAGGGTCAGTCTCAACCATAAAAATCTCTCATGGAAAGAATGACACAAGGCACCAAGAAGCCCCATGACAGCTTGGAGCCTTCTGGCCATGCTCACCACCTAGTGGAGAGAGCAGAGGGAGGGCCTTCCCATTGCTCTCAGGTAGGCCTGCCAGCACACCTGTCTTTCAAAGTTACTCAAACACATGCACTGACATCTCATGGATAAAGCATGAAATCTAATCATGTAGGAAGACTCACATATAAACAAGAACATAAAGATGCATTCAACGCTCAGGAGGCTGAAGCAGAAGATCACAAAGTCTGGGCTAGCGTGAGCTTCGTATGGAGCTAGCTCCTGTCTCAAAAGCCCTGTGTTCCCACTAAAAGCCCACATATGTGTGTGCGTGTTTATGTATTTATGGAGACTGAAGTTGTCCCCCTCAGTGGCCGAAGCCACTTCCTTCAGCTCCTGTAAGAGACATTCCTCTAACCGTAGTTTCCATTCCATTGATTACAAAACCAGGCCTACAGAAACTGCACTCGTCACCTCCAGAATGTGTCTTGTTGAACCATCACAATAACCCCATGAAGGACAGAGGCAAGATGACTCACCACGGGCCGCAGGGCAGGTGAGGTGGAGGGGACCTTGGCCTTGCTAGGTCTGACTGTCAACTGGACTTCATGATCCCCTGGCTGACTTTAACAACCTGCTTGCCTGTGAAAACTGGTCAGCTGCCTTCTATAGATTTACGGCAGGAAGACACTGAGCTGGAGGGGCAGAGGCAGGGCGGGTGACACCACGGGGTGGATCCTTCGGTGGGCTCTGGGAACAGGGCTCAGAGGGGAACAGCTCAGCCACTTGTATTTCAGATAGATGCTAAGTCACGGCTCTGGGGCTTCCTAAGCATGTATCTGTGGGCGTGGTTTCCAAACCAGATCCACCAGAGGCAGGGACTCTTACAAGATAAAGATGGTCGAAGATAAGGGAGGGCTTGTCCATCTGGCCCAAGATGAGCAACATCTCGTTATCGATGAACTCCTTGAATTCTTTCAGGTTGCAGTTCATTTGCTTCTCCAGCTCATTGCGGATCTGTGGGCAGGACAGAGCAGACGTGATGCTGGGGCGGAACATATTAAGAGTGATCTGTTCAAAGAACTGTGCACCTCTGTGCAGTGCTGTTTAAAAAAAGGGTAAATGTGACTTCTTTCTTTTGTCCAGGATAATGTGTTCAGACACAGGATCACATCTGTGTGGTGGCGGGCACTGTGTCCAGGATAATGTGTTCAGACACAGGATCACATCTGTGTGGTGGCGGGCACTGTGTTCAGGATAATGTGTTCAGACACAGGATCACATCTGTGTGGTGGCGGGCACTGTGTCCAGGATAATGTGTTCAGACACAGGATCACATCTGTGTGGTGGCGGGCACTGTGTCCAGGATAATGTGTTCAGACACAGGATCACATCTGTGTGGTGGTGGGCACTCACACTTCAGCTCCAACCTAACCCGACAGGAGGAAGCCCAGTATTTTCAACAAGGAAATATTTTTTTTCCTAAAATCTTTTCTACTGTGTTTAAAGCTTTCACTTTCACAATTAGGTACCAAAACTGCTGCAGTGAGAAGGTGAAGTCACTTTCCTGTTGAAGGTGTCACAGCATGACTGCTCAAAGTACTAATCAATTAAAGATGAAGATTTATGGTTGAGACTGGAAGACTGAGGTCAAGGCAAGTCTAGGGAATGCATGGTGAGTTCCAGGCCAGCCGGACTCACAAACACCAAAATAAATAAATATATAACACTTTAAACTTCCTGTAATTTGTTGCATTCTTCAAATTAAAGCAAATGCCAGGACCATCAGGACGGCTCAGCAAGTAGGAGAGCTAGGAACAAAGCCCAACTGCCTGAGTTCAAGCCCCAGGATCTACACAGCGGAAGAACAGCAACTCCGGCAAGCTCTTTCCCCCTCTCACACATGCGCTGTTCACCCCCCGCCCAACCGGCCCCAATTAAATATATAAGTAAATACAATAGCTTAAAACATTTTAAAGATTTTTATTTCATGAAACCGGGTCTCACTATGTAGTCCTGGCTGGCCTGGAACTCATTATGTAGACCAGGCTGGCCTTGAAGTCACAGAGAATTTCTGTCTGAGTGCTAGGATTAATGGTGTGTGGGCCCCCCCCCACCCGCCGCCACAGCCTCTAGATTTGTTTGAGGGTTCTGCCTGTAGGTATGTCTGTGCACCGCCAGCACGCAGTACCTGTAGAGGCCAGCTGAGGGCATCAGATCTCCTGGATATGGAGTTACAGATGGCCGTGAGCTACCATAAGGGAATAGAACAGAGCTAATATCTTGACCAAGGAGCCATCTCTTTAATGCCCACAGCATCTCCCTTCCCCAAGCAAGGGACAAAAAAAACTGATCAAGGAGAGCTTAAAAGTTAGAGGAAGCAGTCTGAGATGGCACAAGGCCGGGGGTGGGGGGGGGCACAAAAAGCAGAAAAGGGCATGGAAGGCTGAGGTTCCCTGGATGAACCTAGGACCTTCTACAACTTCCCCAGGGCTCAGAGAGGGCCGACAGTCTGCCCATGATCTCTGGAATCAGACTGAAGTCTAACTCTAAGCCTGGGTCCTCCACAGCCCTAGTGCCACCACAGGGCAAAATGCAGGGATGCCTCCAGAGCGGACAAACGGATTGTGTGCAAACACTGGAAGGTACCGGGCTGACCTCTGCTGGGAACCTGGCAAGACAAACACACGTAAGGGGCTTGGGCCTGCTATGGGCAGGGGGACGGCGGTCTCTTACTTCCTTAGAAGTCACATTTTCAAGGTCCTGGCTCATCATGATGCTCCGGAGCTTGGCTTTAATTAGACGCTCAGTTCTTTCCCCCTCAGTTGGCCTAGGAAGAAAACGTACAGAAAGTTGCAGAACTCTGAGAAAGCAATCTCAGACGGACGTCAGACCCTCACGGTCTAACCTCGGCTGAGTAGGCACAGGTTATTGTGGGTGTGTGTACAGTGTTTGGAGAAGTAGAGAAGCTCCATCTCCAGTCCCCACAGGAGCCCCGCGTGGAAAGAGAGCAGGCCAATGGGCAGAGGCTCCTCACAGACCACATGCTGTAACTACCTACACCCTACACCGCTGGGCCATCTCCACCTGCCACTCCTACCTGGGGCACTGCTGCCCCATGAGTCCTCACGTGAAATCCAAGTCTGTGAGTCCTCATAACGTCTGCATGCCAGCCCTGTTAATTAACTCCTAGGGTCACGGGGACTGGGACAGTCCTCCCCCCAGTGACTTCAAAAGCCTCAAATGGCCATCATCATTTCATCTCAAGAATTCTTGGTGGCGTCTGGCAGTCTGAGCAACTCTTCTCCTAAAACTAGTCTCCCAGCCGACACCTCCCTGAGGGAGTGGGACCCTGACCCCTGAGAAGTCAGAGAATGTGGCCTGAGTCACTTTCTCTGTTGGGGAAGTTGTGAAGGCAAACAGTCCTCTGGACCAAGGCATCAACACAGCGGGCTGAGTTTGCTACTACCAGCCCATGGGGACACAGTCTGAGCACTGAGCACAAACAGGAGGGGCAGCCAGGGTGGCGTATTTCTGTGGTGATCTGACTGAAGTGCAGGGTCATGCCTCACAAACGCACCCATCAAATCCACTATTGTAAAGGGGGAACATGCATGCGAGAGAGAGGGAACGCGCACAAACCCTTCTTTTAGAGAAGCATTTCTCAACCTGTGCGTGTGGGGAGACCCCTTTAGGGGCTGAATGACCCTTTCACAGGGGTCACCTAAGACCACTGGAAAACACAAACATTTACATCATGATTCATAACAGCAAAACTACAGTTATGAAGTAGCATCATAAATAATGTTATGGTCGGGGTCACCACAACATGAGGAACTGTGTTAAAGGTTGCAGTGTCAAGAAGGTTAAGAATCATAGACTCAGGTAACAAGTTCTACCTGAAAACCTGTTCTAAGAAGGGGCTGCAGGGAAGCATGACCTTGAGACAACCCAGTGTTGAGCAGTGTGACCTTGAGAAGACCTGGTGCTGAGTGGTATGACCTTGAGAGGACCCAGTGTTGAGCGGTGTGACCCTGAGAGGACCCAGTGTTGAGCAGTGTGGGAGGCAGCCCCGGTGCATACTTGTCCACAAACAGGGCTGGGGAGTCGGGTCTCGTGGACTCCAGATCCTGCATGGCATTCCACTCATTGATGCAGCTCTGCTCGGAGCCGATGCAGCTCTCATAGTAGGTGGCCCAGATGAGCGCCACCCCACCAGGGAAGTAGTTGTGCCTCCGTGCCACTTCACAGGCCTTGTGAAGCACTTGGAGGGCAGACCTGGGGGAGGAGAGAGAAGCTCAGGACCAGGAACTGGGTTCTGCAGCTTGCAAAGGGTACACTTCCATGGTAGTGGGATGGGCACTCGGAAGGGACTCCCTGCCCACACGGCAGTCAGGTACAACTATTAGCTCCCAGAGGCTGTGTCAACTAAACTCACAGCGGACAGGATATCCCTCATCCTTTCCAAAGAAGTAAATAAACACCAGCAGCAGGCACACCCCATAGTCTCTAACTCTTCCAAGCTGGCTGGGTCACATTCCAGCAACCAACTCCAAAAGATGCCAGATCTGCTTCTGAAGTCACAGCAACCTGCAACACAGACAGGGCTGTACTCCAGGCATCTAACGGTGGGGAAGAAAGGTCTCTAAAGAACAGCAGAAATTCCTGAGCCCACCTGTGGACCCCCCCCCCCCCCCACCAGTGTGTAATATCTTAGGGCCTTAGGGCCCTTAGGGCGTAAAAATGTGTGTGTTTTATTTAATTAGCCTCTTTTACCTCTTTTGAAAAAAAAATCAGGCTGAAAATTTCTCAATGAAGAGGCTGCCAAGGGAGGGAGGTGTTGGCCAAGGCAGAAGAAGCCTCCGAAGGGAGGGCATCACCAGGTGAGGGTTTGTATGACGGCGCACGGACACTGCAAGGAGCCTCACTTTTTGTAATTATTATCCATCCTACTGTCTAGGCTGCTTGAGGGAATAAACTTGGGACCAATGTTTATTAAATTAAATTTATCAATTTTGGTTTCTAAGAATTAAAAAAAAATGTGGGCAAGAGAGAAAAGAGGCAGCAGTTACAAAAGAAACACTCGGGGCGTTTGCTGGCTGTTCATCCTCTGAACACCGACTTCGTTGCGCTCATCCACCTCAGAGGACCCTGGGCTGAGTCAGCCCAGAGTGAGGCAGAGGCCCGTGAGAGGGCGCTTCGGGAGTCTCCTGCCCTGGAAGAGCGGAGTCACCGGGAAATGCTCTCAGCTGCTCCTGGAGCGCGAAGCTTTTCCTGGTTTATCCCAACTGTTCTGTCGCCCGGTTACAAGAACTGCTCAGCCCACAGCTGTACCCAGCTTTTAGAAACTGCAGTGTGACACTGTCTGCTACAAACCTGCTGAGCCACACCCACAGTGAGCATGCGGCCCCAGAACCCCTGGCTGGACACACCTAAGACAGAGCTGTAAGAGGAGGCTGACTTAGGAAGCTGTGGACATTTCCACATTCACCCACAGCCACTACAGAGGGTCAGGGAGGCCCCCCTTCCCTGGATCCAGGCCTCACAGCTGTTATTCTGAGGCTCCATCACCATGAGAACGCTTACCCAGCTGTCTTGGCACAGCATACAAGTTTGCTCACGTATGCATAGTCACCTCCCTTCAAGATGCTTTAAACTCCAAGAGGCGACTCACGTTTACATTGTGACCCACCCCCCCTCCCCCAGCCACTCGCTGCTCCAGCAGAGCAGAGAGCTCTTGTTGTCCCTTTGCCGCCTAGACAGCAGCACCTACTGAGTGCCAGGGGAAGGAATAAGTAAGTGCATGCCAGGATGGTATGGTATGGTATTGACCAGGTCAACAAGTAAAGCTACATCTTCAATCTTAATGCACTTTTTAAATGGGTAAAGAATTTAAAAAGAACATTTCTCAACAAAGATGCAAATATAAAATGCATACAAAAAAGTGTTGCTAACAATCATTAGGGAAATTGAACTCATGCCCCCCCTTCCCCCCCACACACAGAGTCTCCTGCACCCATGTCTTCAGTTCCCAACTCCAGGGGGTCCTACATCCTCCTCTGGTCTCCACAGACTCCTGTATTCCCTCATGTGTGTACGTACACACACACACAAACACACACAGCCACACGCTATTGAGAATAAAAACCACACACTGAGACACTATTTGGCAGGTCACTAAGATAGCAATCGACAAAACAGAATGACATTGACAGAGCTCTGCAGAAACAAAGCTTCGCTGGGGGACTGGGTAGCTGCTGCGGACAACATGCGGTGGCTCTCCAGGTTAACACAGAATCACCACAGGACTGGGGGATCTGGGGACACACACCTTGAATCCCAGAACTGGGAAGCGACGGTGGGCTGAGTTCTGTGAGTTCGAGACCAGCCTGGTTTACACAGTGATTTCCAGGACAGCCTTGGATCAAGTCTCAAACAAAATGAATTCTCCACAGGATCTAGCAGTTTCACTGGTAGAGGTAGAGACCCCAAAAGAACTGAAAGCAGAGCCTCGAACCAATTAAGTACCCAGGAATAGTCCGCGTGGCAGCATCTACAGTAACATCAAAGGTAGAAACAAGCATGCGGGACGCAGAGTAGACACAAGGCTGAAGAGAGGAGACTGACCCACAACATGAGCGAACCTGAACACCCAGTCAGGGGGAAGAGCGACACAGGCAAGGCAAATAACCGAGTGTGTTCACGCAGATGTTCCAAGGACAGGGCAGTTTACAGCCACAGAACGTACAGAATCTTCTGGGGCCGGGAGCTGAGGGGGAGGCTTCCTCTGGGATGATGAGTGTGTTCTGTCAGTGGGTGGGGGTGTTGGCGCCCAACATGCACCAAACACCTCCAACAGTTACAGGGGTTATTTATGCTACACATGATTTGTTTCTAAACACACAGACACATACACACACAGACACATACACACAGATGCACACTCCAACCAGAAGAGACTTCTCCATCCATGCTGTCAGGTTGGACTGTTTCTAAGGACTTCCAAGTCCCCCAAAGCAAACTCACCACATGGCCTGGACAGACACGGGCTTGAAGACGTGCATCCTGCCGGCTGTGCTCACACTGAACCCGCTGAGGATGGAAAATGAGAAAGAGGTCGTGAGCATTCATTCGGTCCAGTCACTTCCAGACTCTGGGTGCAGCCCCACCCCAGATCTGGAACCAGTGTGCCTCCTGCTGTCTGACAAGGGACGGCGGATATGCCACATTAGACGGGCAAAAGGAGAGAAGACTCCTGCTGATCGGGGCCTGTTTCCAAGCTGAGTGTGAGCAGGGTGGCTTCCAGCATTACTTAACACCACACACTCACCTGTTTTTCTTTCATATAAAAATAAATTAATGAAAAAAACTTTTTTTTAAAAGTGGTGCTGAGATCAAAAGTATCCTATCACCGAGTCACACCCTGCCTTAAAAGCACCCCCACGATCCCAGCACTTCCACTGAGCAGATCTTTGTTCAGCTCAGAGTCCTACTGCAAGAGCAGCTTCCCGTCTCACTTTTCTCCTCGTGCACCGCACTTTCCGGGAGTAAGCGCAGGTGGTACCTTGCAGCCCCCAACCTGCCCAGGCTGGGTGGCAATGCTTCCTCTGCAGTCACAGAGCGGCACCTGACTCAGCTGCATCTTTGGCACCCCAAATGTGAGTTACCCTGCAGTGTCTCGCTCATCTGTACACTTCTGGATCACAGCCCTGGGAGGGCCCAGAATGATTTACACAATATAGCAAATATACTCCACTGCAACAGACCTGGTGGGACGCTCCTGCAGAGGTGTCTCCTGAGCTAAATCCCTATATCCAGAGTGGAGGATGCATCACCTCTGAGGTGATCAATGTAATACACAAGGCTATCCAAAGACCTGGGCTCTGTTGGTGCTTTGGTGTACAGGGAAATAACGAAGTTCACAAAATGTTTGTCTATGTGTGACTGCATACATGTATGTCTATGCTTCAAGTGCATGCCTGCTACACACGGAGGGCCCAAAGAGGGTGTAGATCCCCCTGGAACTGAAGTTACAGGTGGTTGTGAGATGCCACGTGGGTGCTGGGAATCAAACCCAGGTCTTCTGTAAGCGCAGCCAGGGCTCCAAACCCCTGAGCCATCTCTCCAGCCCCCAGAAAAGTATCTTTTAAAGGTGTTTCCGTACCCATCCCCATCAAGGTGGATCTTGGTGTCACTCCACAGACGAAGAACCATCCCAATGGTGCAGCTTTTGCTACATGGAAAGAGAAGACGTGGGAGTCAGTGTGGACATGCAGTTTTCCCTCAGTCTTTCTGCCTAGCAGCTCCAGGCTACAACTGCCTGGTCTGGCACAGAGGGGTTCCCAAGCTGTGTCCATTCACTGTTGGGTTCTAGAGGACACAGGCCTAGAGCATCCCCGCTAGAGGGAGCGAGAAAGCATCTAAACTGTTTTGGTGTGGCTGTAACTCCACAACTAGAGAGGCTCCTGGGGTCTGGGGCAAGCAGCTGATCACAGGCCCCCACTATGGTGGGCGAACTAGTAGAGTGTCATACCAACTGCGGTGCCCAGGCAAGGAGTGACAGCCCCTCCCAGGCTTCTGTCCTGGGAAACAGGAGACGGGAGGTCCCCACACCTCCACTGCTCATACTCGGGATTCTGTTTGCCTACCTTTTGTGTTGTCGCCACTTTACAAACTAGCTCAATCCGGTTCTGTTTTGCCCATCCTAGCAGTGAAATGATACTCACCGACTTTAGAGACGGCGCCACTGATAAACAGAGAGGAAGGTTTATCAGGGGCTCCTCAGACTGTGATGAAAACTCTTCAGGCATTTAAAGAGCTGGCTTCTGAGAGACTGCTGCAACCGTGCCAGGGCAGCCCCACGGGCCTCAGAAATTCCAAGAGTCTATCTCTCCAGGGCTACGGCTCTGGGAGCGGGATGGTGGTGAGGGAAGTGAATGGGGTGGTATATGGGGGTGGGGTGCTATTCCCTTCTGTGCCTGGGTGACAGGAGCTCTGGGGCGCAGGGAGCCGCCCCCCACTCCAGAGTTCTGCCTACCTCACACCATCCTGCCTTTCAGTATCTGTGGGGAGGAAGTTTCAAGGCTTCCAGATTAAACTAAGCACAGACTAAGCACCCGGGTTGGCAAATTCCCGCTGTCCCTCTTGCAGTCCTACCCATCCATCACCACTGGGGGTTGTGAAATGAGATGCGTAATGAGCCCCACAGGGCTCTAAAGACTATGCAACTGTGCCAAGGCCAAGAGAGCATCCTTTAGATGCCCCAAAATGACAGGGATTGCTTGGGTACGTACCCTGGGATGTGTTAGCAGGTCTGGAACCTTCCAGGGGAAGCAGAGGCTGAAACTGTCCATGAGACAGTTCTATCAATCGGAAGAAGTGGCTGACCGGCTGGCACACCAGTGGACAGATGTCCTGGAGGACTGGGGCCCAGCGCACTACGTGACTGTGACAATAATGGCAACAGTTTCACGCATTCAGGAACATCTCCACGGCTGTCATTACTGTCACTCTCCGGCATTGCCGTGCAACTCCCAACAGAGCAGGACAGTGACGGTGGCTCTGGCATGACACACACGGGAAGTGAGGCAGGGACTGGTTAGGGAGACTGCATCTGCACTACTGTCACAAGTGACAGACGGCCCTGAAGGAGGAAGTAGGTGGGAGCAACTGTGGGAGAAAGGAGCAGGTTGCAGGTCCCTGTGGGTTAAGAATAAAGCAGCTAGATGGGACCTGGGCCAGACCAGAGGTGCAGGGAGGAGTTGCAGGCTTGAGCAGAGAGTCTGCTCTGGAAGATCTTTACAGATGCGGGGAAAAGTGGACGGAGGGTGGCGCACCGGCTCATGGTACTCAAAGTGTCCCTGAACTGGAAGCAAAAAATAACTCCACGACAGTCCTGAGAAGGCCTAAGGAGGTGCCTACGGTCCTAGTAGGTTCTCTCACTGGGAACTCATGAGAACGCACTGTCTCAGGGTTCACACTTTCTGCACCCCAAAAAAACAAATCTCATGGCGAGAACTCAGGAAGAGAATCATTACATTGGCAGGGCAGGTTGCTGGGGAGGCCCAGGGAGAATAGAAGTCTGGTACTCAGGGCTACAGAAGCGGCTGAGAAGGCCAGACCTGTCCTGACCCACCCCCTCCCTAATGATACACCCGGACACAGAGAACATGTGTCCATGTTCCTCTGTCCCCAGTCGAAAAAGGCTTCAGTTTCTTACCAGTCTCTTGACCCCTTTCTATTTTTCTTAAAAGTTATTTTAATTATGTACTTATCTTCCATGTATGGGTGTTTTGTCTGTATGCCAGTAGAGGGCATCAGATCTCATGAGACAAGAGTTAAAGCAGCTGTGAGCAGTAATGTGGGTGCTGGGAACTGAACTCGGGGCCTCTGGGAGAGCAACCAGTGCTCTTCCCTGAGCACCGAGTCTTCTCTCCAGATCTGTGGAGACCATTAACTGCCCTGGGGTTGACCCTGTGGCCAGGCTGGAGCTCTAGCTCAGGGCCTAGCTAGGGAGACACTGGACACACAGCAGAGGCAAGACAATCACAGGGAGAGAGGGACTCATGAGAACCAGAGCTAGAATGCTGACAGATGGCAAGGAAGAACAGGCACATCAGAATGAGTGGAAATGATGGTAGGAGCCTGCAGACCGAAGCTGGAGGAAGGAAAGTACGTGCATATGACAGTGTCTAATGATCTTCCATGACCTGAACTGCACTCCTAGCACATAAGAAGGGCTAACAAGCGCACACACAAGTACCCGAATAAGTGAACGCACAAGACACGCACTGGTTTCTGCAAACATCAGGAGAGACACGGTGTTGGACAGCGCTGTGCCCCCCCCCCCCCCCCCGTCACAGGCTGCCACTCTGAGACTCTGCCCCTGTACTTCAGCAACCAGAACAGAACCATGCAATGGTAGCCAAGTCTTCAGCAACAAGAACTGTCTGGGGAGGCCAGCAGACTGGCACTGGGGATCCTTGCTGTTGTGCCCTTTCCACACATGACCTTACACATGACTCTACAACGAAGACAATGGCAGCCTACACGAAGTAGTGTCCACAAGGTCACCATGAATCATAAGGGGGACTTTTGAGGTGAAGTCACCCTTAGGTCTGTCACTGGTGTCCGACTGGGATGACTGGACATTCCTAAGCACCCCCTGAGGAAAAGTTAATGCAAACGGGGTATGCTGAGCCTGAGTCCTGCCCAGCTACATCATGAGTGACCCTGGTGCATTCAACTCAGCTTCTCAGAGCCCTTAAAGTATAAGGACCAGGCCCTTATCCACGGGGTGCACAGGATGAGCCGGGTGACAGCACCGTGCTCTGCTACAGAATCAGCAGAGGTGACCCGAGGAGAGTGGACTCCCGTGAGGCTTCCGTAGTAAGGACCGAAATGGGGGGATATCTGTATACTGCATGAAGGTGCACTGCTGTGACTGGTGTAATAAAAAGCCAAGTAGCCAACTAGGCAGGAGGTATGGGGGGCTTCCGGGTAGAGAGAGGATAGAATCTAGGCATGCCAGAGATGGGAGAAGACAGAGAGGAAGCAGGACGGACAGTATGTGATAGAACGCAGATTAATAAAATCACATTAATTTAAGTTACAAGAACTAGTGAGAAAGTATGAAAGCTAAGGCTTTCATAATTAATAATAAGTCTCTGTGTCATTATTAGTGGGCTGGCTGTCCGACAAGAAACTACTGCTACATGGGGGTAGAGGCTACAGGAGACAGGCGCCCCCCTGTTCAGTACTGGAGTAGGTTACCAGCATGGAAAAATTACTGTCCCTGGAAGATTCCTACAGGGCTAGGACATCAACTGAAAAACTGTAACTTTGACACTGCCACACACTAATGCTCGAGTCTGAAAAGCTGAAGTAGGGGGATCACGAGTTACACACACACACACACACACACACACACACACACACACTGCGAATACCTCCTGGCTGGCACCTCCACAGCACACCACAGCTCCCACACTGCTCTACCAATGACTAGCACACTGACTGGTCTTCAGATCTCTCAGCCTGCAAAGCCACCGACACAGTTCCTCCCTGCCTTGTGCAGCATCAAACTCCCTCACAGTGTTGGGAGGCACAGGAAGAGGCGCCACAAGACGCATTTATCCCTTTTGTTTTCATTCACATGTAGTAAGCAGTGCAGTCTTGGTCACCAGCCTATGACACAGTGCTTAGCCACAAGGCACCCCAACTGTGGTCATGTGACTTCTGGGACTTTCTTCTTGCACAATGCGGGTCCACTTGCTGCCCTACACATCT
The DNA here is from genome assembly GCF_982192425.1 of Myodes glareolus. NCBI lineage: Eukaryota > Metazoa > Chordata > Mammalia > Rodentia > Cricetidae > Myodes > Myodes glareolus. The sequence goes on from NC_142027.1 coordinate 131,726,177, forward strand.
GACCTCACCATGCTGCCTACTGGACCCTAAATCCCACGTTGGCACCAGTCACCTACTTGGGCTCTCACAACAGCCTGGCACCGTGTCATTGCTAAGTCTCTTGCATTCCTGGTGGTGACATGGTCTTTTGTGCTAAGCTCAATGTGGGCTATGATGCCTTGGCAGACCTGGGGCCCAGCCTGTTGCCACCTACACAGGGTAGGACAAAAACCCATCCACTTAGCAATGAGTAGGGTAAGATCTAGGGTTTGCAATGACCTCCTACACACGCGTCATCGCATGCCACACTAGGGTCTCAATGGAATTTACTTGGCTTCCAGTCCTGGGGAACGGCAAGCCTCAATGCTTTCACTCAAGGACCTGCCAAAAACAAATACTGATCTACAGCAGATCACTACCAGACAGGGCACTTCATACAAGGCCACCAACACATTCCCTATGCAGGCCGTCCGTCCGGGAGGCTCCTCCGGCTGACTCCAGCTTGTCCTTTGATGCTCACTGTCGCTGTCATACCCTCAGGAAGCATCCCTGTGTAGAACGCCTCTACAAGTTTGAGGGCTCCCCCCAGTCCCCAAATCTGCAGCACCGAGGAGATGGTACATTTATGAGCTGAGACATGGTGATTGGCACTGGTTCCACCCTCAGAAGGAATTAATGCTGGCTTTGCCTAGCTCCCGCTGCGGCTCCCTGTCTCGCCATCTGATCTCTTCTGCACGTGTTCCCACTACTGTGATGTCAACCCCATGACCAAAGAGAGGTCTCCCATTAGACTTGCAGTCTCTGAAACAGCAAGCCACACAAACGCCTTCTCTCTATAAACTACCCAGGTAAATACAGAGTAAGGGAGAGCAGCCCCATGCCTCCTCTCCCGCTGCTCTGAGCAGCGCGCCTTGGAGGGATCGCAGCCGCAGAGGAGCGAGAGCAGTCTTGGTGGCCCCAGCCTTGGCGGCCCCCATCTTCCAGAGAGACTCATCCCAGCACACCAGGAAAGCCTTTTGCCACCAGGAACCCATCTTCTGCTCTGATGGGAAATGCTGTCCTGAGACTCACCTCTCCTTACTGGAAAAGTCAACTCCCAGCAAAATGTTCTCCTCGGTGTCCTGGCGCCCGCTGGTGTACACCACAACCATGTAGCGGACACGGTCGGTCCAGACGCTCTCAAGGCGCACGGCCTGTGGACAAGGGGTCACCTCGATGGTTTGCTCCTTTCCTCTGTCCACCAAGCCAAGACCAAGGGCTTTAGTTCTTGACCCCCATCCACAAATCAGGGAAGAAATGAAGACCAAGTGCTTGTGAGCAGGACCAGAGAGAGCATGCGCCTGGCACAGGGGACAGCAAACCGCGTGCAGGGGGGGACACAGCTGAACTGTACAAGTTACATTCATGTTTAGCATAGATCCATAGATGCCATGGAGGTCTGAAGTCTCTCCTGGCCCCTTTGGGGTGATGCCCTTACCACTGAGTGGCACTTCAGCACCCTGGTTGCTGGTCAACAGTGTGAGAGGACGAGGAATCACAACAGAGAGGGGCTCGAGCTGCCCTTGAAGACCACCCTCAGCTCTTACCAGCTTGATTCTGTCTTCACAGCGTAGGAGGTTGATCATCACTTGAAGGTGCTGAGGCAGGTCACCTGTGAGGCCAACAAGGCGAGCTTTAAGGGGGAGATCGACTCCAAGGGCTGGGACAGCACAGTGGTCAGTGGCATTTTCAACAAAGACTTTGGAAAATACACATGGACCCTCAGGAGAATGTCATCACATCCAGGCAAGTATTCCTAGCAAGGAGGCAGAAACCACAGTCATGGCTGCGGAGGCGTCTGCCTAGGGCTGAACTGTGAGGAAAAAGACTGAGTGTCACCTGTCCCCTTCAAATTCTTGGGCATTTTTTCACATAAGTCAGATGCTACTTCCGTACCTGGTGGATGGGGAGGGGGGTCTATCTGACCAGTGACAACAAATGCATGCTGGGTGTCCAGAGAAATTATCTGAGGAAAAATAGTCTATCATTCTCTTTCATAAAAAAGAAATCATTAACGTGTTCTTTTTTTCTTCGTTGCTAAGAGAAGTAAAGAGACAGTCATCTAAAGTAGCAATTTTCCTGCCTCAGCTTCCAGGGATCTGGGATTGTGGGTACATACTACCATTTCCAGCCAGAGAAAGTGGTTTTATCCTCTACAGACTTTTAAAAAACATGTGTACATGTGTGTGGTGGGATTATGTGTGTGTCTACATGCAGATGTCTGCAGAGTCCAGAAGAGGACACTGGATCCTCCGGAACTAGAAGTACAGGTGGCCGTGGGCTGCCCAACAAGAATGCTGAACACTGAACTTGGGTCCTCTGCAAAGGCAGCATGTGCCCTTAACCACCGAGATCTCTCCCTTCCCAGACCTGCTCCATTCTTTTTCTTGGATAGAGAGTCTACACAGTCTAGTCTGGCCTCAAACTCACAATCCTCTTAGGGTAGGAAGTGAGCTTCAGTGGGCAGTACCCCTGGGTTGGGGTCTGGAGAGTATGCAGTGTCAGGCAGCAAGCTCACTGAAGGATGGTAGGGTGTTCCAGGGGTGTGGCTGCCGGGATGGGGTGCAGTGTTGCTAAAGTAGATGTAGGATCCCTGTCCTGCCTTTCCCGGCCTTGAGGCCTGCGTGCCCTCTGAGGAAAGATTCATCTGGATGAAGGTGCGAGAAATAACTCAGTAAAATCGCCCTATCCAACTGTGTGCAGAGCGCCAAAGAAACCCAATTACGTTTTTTGTTTGTTTTCATTATACTCTAGGGAGCTGAGGGTACAGCTCCGTGGCACAGCACTTGCCTAATATGTGCACAGCCCTGGGTTCCATGCCCAGCACTGCAGAACCCGGAGCAAAGTGAAGCAGTGACACCGTGAAACACTCTCCACGCTGGGAGCCCTGGAAGGACAACGCTGCTTATATAAGCAAATGCCCCAGAAAACCACAGCCACCGTGCCTGCTGCAATAGCACGTTGTCCTTTTAGGGGTGGATGTGTGACGTCTAAACGACACTTCCTCTCTCTGAGAAAACTAGAATTTTAGAAACCTGCCCCTCTGTCTGGAGGGTACAGCTCATGCTAAGTGTTCTTTCCACAATAAATAAGATCAGCAAAAGACAAACAAAAAAGCCACAGTGCCTCCTATCGGATCCTCCCAGCAACGGGACTCAACAGCTGCTCTGGAGATACCAGCTCACACTGGGCGTTCCCAGCTCTACTTTCTCTTAAGAGCCGACACAACCACCAAGGGTTAGCTCTTTACCTGGATCCGCCCACCATCCACCCCAAGTCACAGAGATGAAAGTAACCCCACTCCCGTGTCTGATAAATGTCCAAATGAGAAAGGCATTTCACACATAATTAAACTGCTGATATCCCAGCCTGACATCCACATACGGATCAGAGAGCAGAAGCCTGGAGTACAAGACCCTACACCAACTGGCTAACTGAACCTGACCCAACCCCACAAAATTAACCCTCTGATTACTCTCCATGGTGGTCAGAGAGGCAACAGGGAAAGGGAACATAGCAAAGCCGTTTGCTGGCCATCCCAGGCCAATCAGTGGCTTGTCTTCCCAAGCTCACCACTCGTCCCGGTCTTCAAGGACAGAAAACCCAATCAGCCAGTGACTGTCTTCCTGCCTGCAGGCATTCAAGGGACACTCAGATGAGCTTTCTCAGGTTCATACTTCCTGACCAGGTCACTCACAGTGGGGACAAACTTCACACCTGAACACAGCCTGGGCCTCGAGTTGCTGTGTAACACGCTACAGACACCAACAGACGTGGAAATGATGGCTGCTTGGAGCTTCATCACACTGTAAGTCAAGGCAGCTCACAACTGCCACCCACTGGAAACGTTGGTGCGTGGTGTGCACCACACATCTGTGTGTCCGTGGAGCCCAGAGGACAACCATGGCTCTCACCTTTTGGACAAGTCAGAATCTGCCACTGGAACATCATCAGCTATGTTAGCTGGTTAACTGGCCGGCGAGGCTCGGGACCCACCTGTCTCCATCACCTGATTACAAATGTGTACCACCACACCTGGGTTCCGGGGATCTGAATCAGGTCCTACTCTTACAGCAAGGCAGCTGTGCCATCTCCCCAGTGCCTTGAGAACATTTTGTTCTTCTGGTTTGGGTTTGCTTTTTGAAGCAGGTTCTTGCTGTGTAGCTTAGGCTGCCCTTGAAGTCACAATTTTCCAGTCTAGCTTCCTAGATTACAGGTGTGGGCCACTGGGTCTGGCCATCTGCGTAATTAGTGACTTCCATATTATCTGAGGCACTGGATGCCTCTTATGAAGACTAGAAAACCGAAGCTCAGAAGTATACACTGCCTGTTCAGGAAATTATAAAACAAGGTTTTTACAGAAGCCAGGTCTGTCTGGCTCTAAAGCATGGTGAAGCTTCAGAAGTATACCCTGCCTGTTCAGGAAATTATAAAACAAGGTTTTTACAGAAGCCAGGTCTGTCTGGCTCTAAAGCATGGTGAAGCTTCAGAAGTATACCCTGCCTGTTCAGGAAATTATAAAACAAGGTTTTTACAGAAGCCAGGTCTGTCTGGCTCTAAAGCATGGTGGTTTGTGGTTTGTTTGTTTGTTTTTCTTTCAAGATAGGGTTTCTCTGTGTAGCCCTAGCTGTCCTGAAACTCGGTCTGTAGGCCAGACTGGTCATGAACTCAGGGTTCTGCTTGCCTCTGTGTCCCGAGTGCTGGGATTAAAGGCCCGTTTGTTTGTCTATTTTCAACAGAATAGTTTCACTAAGTGACTTAGGTATCCTAAAATACACTACGTAGCCTAGGCTGGCCTTGAACTCATGATCCTCCTGCTTCTACTCTACCCTCTAGTGTTGGTTCACAGACTGACTGCCAGAATGCTCCAAATCAAGCATCGTTTCCACACACCACAATGCCTCCTGTACGGGACACTTACTTTCTTAAATGACAGCAGGCCTAAATCTTGGTTGACAGGATCAGTATGTTAAAACGCAGGCTGAGCTCCAGCATTTGACATAAGATGCTGGGTAAGTAGAGGCCAAGCAAACAGAGTGAACCTGGGGGTGAGACAATGTCCGGCTGTCCACAGTCTCATCCCAGCTCTCCTGGAAGACAGAGGGGCCTCCCTGTCATGTAAACACTCAGACCCCGGCAGCCTCCCTCAGAAGGACTCTAGACCAATGACTGTCACAAAGGACCCCTTGTGTTCATCTTGAATTCCACCTTCAATTTGGCTTCATTTCTACAGTCACGCAGTCTAAAAAATCCAACCTTGGTACTTGACAGGCATTTTTACTCGTTTATTTTTGGGGCCTACATTATTATTCAGTCTGTCCCCAACTCTATTACTTCTGTCCTTCCCAAAAGGCAGCTATTATAGGATAAAGGCATCCTGTCACATAAACACTCAGAGTGCAGCCAAAGGCTCTTACATGGCCTCCTCGAGGGATTTTCAAATGTTCGGGTGAGCTACGAAGAACCTCGGAGGCGGTCTTCAAGCGACAGCTTACAGCTGTGCCACGTGCTGGTCCGTTTGTCCAAGCCTCACTGTACAAGCTGAGATATTAACTGACAGAGAACGCACAGGGAATCTTTGCATCCCAGCAACTAGGCTGGTCATTACAAACCCATGATGCCCTGCTTCCCTGGCTGTGAGACCCAGAAAACGACTCCTCTCCTGCTGTGGAAGGTTCTCCTGTGGCACAGAAAGGATCCCAACGTAAGAGCTTGCATCACCTGCATGCTTGTGAGGGTGCTGAAGACTCCGCTGGCTCTGAGCGCTGTTCCCCTGCTGCAGGAAGAGCGCCGCTCCTTTCACCATGAAAAAGCTCTCGCTCAAGCTAGAAGAACAAAGCAGGGCCCAGTTAGTGATCTCGAGAGAGACAGGCAAGACGCGCTACAGAGGGGACGCTGAGGGTGGACAGGCTGCATGCGACACACAATGGGACGATGGCAGTTGCAGTTCTCAGGGGGCAAATGATACTTTGGTGGCAGATGCCTTTAATCCCAGCACTCGGGAGGGAGAGGCAGGTGGATCTCCGAGTCTGAGACCAATCTGGGCTACAGAGAGAGTTCCAGGACAGTTAGACTACATAGAGAATCCCTGTCTGGGGGGCGGGGAGGAAATAAAACATCAAAAGCATCAAAATGAGGGGCAAGTCTATGATTCCTATTGCTTAAAAGACCAGCCTGGGCAAATAGAAAGCGTAAAAAAAGGGGGGGGGGCTGGGAATTGATAACTCAGTGATAGAACATTTGTATTACAATAGACCCTAGGATTAATCCCTAGTGACACCCACACTCACACACCCCTCTCTGTTGCTCTCTGATACACACACCCCTCACATACACACTTCTCTCACACATATCTCTCTCTCGCACACACACACTTCACACACACATACACATGCCTCACACACATTTCACACGCCTCACACACGCTTCACACACATCTCTCACACACACACGCCTCACACACACATACACCTCACACACACGCCTCACACACACATACACCTCACACACACGCCTCACACACACACACCTTACACACATGCTTCACACACACATCACACACACGCCTCACACACACCTCACACACATGTACACACATGTACACACACATACACACACCTCACACACATGCCTCACGCAGTAAGGCTAGGGTGCACAACAGGGCAAAGAAGAAACCAAACAACAGAACATATTCTTGCAACTTTTCACTTATAATTTGGTTAATGATTTTCTTCTTTCAGAGTCTGGAGATACGGCTCAGTGGTTAAGAGGCTGCTCTTCCAGAGGACCAGAGTTCAATTCCCGACACCACTCACAGCTGTCTGTAACTCCAGTTCTAGAGAGTCTGACACCATTATACCAATGCACATAAAATAGTTAAATAAGTTATTTAAAAGTCAGGAATGTGAATTCAAGCCAGTCCAGCTATCAAGACACTACCTCAAAGCAAGCTAAATCTAGCATGCCATCCGAAATGCTAAGAAAACACCATTTAAACTTGCATGCAGGCCAGCAGTTTCTAAGATAACTTGGCCTCTATGACAGCGGATTCATAATAAAATCTGAACTTTTCCCCATTAAGTTCTCATGGTAAGGGGCTGGAGAGATGACTGCACTTCCAGAGGACCTGGGGTCCAATTCCCAGCACCCATAAAGCAGCTCACAACTGCCTGCAAATCCAGTTCTGGGGGATCTGACACCCTTACACATACACACATGCAGTCAAAACACCATGCACATTTTAACCTAAGTTAAAAGGAAGTAAGTCATAACAGAAACTGAAAAAACATCGCACGGTAAAAAGAGACTGCTCAACTATGAATGAACGCGGCTCAGCTCGGCTCTCAAGGACAGACCTTTGAACCCTGACAACCCGGCGAAGGGCCATATGACAGACACCCAGTGTCACAGACCCGCACACGCGACGCACCTTCCTGTGCACAGCTGCTGCCTGCACCTAGGAAGGCAGGAATACAGACAGACAGATGTCTCTGCATCCTTACTCCCTCCAGGAAGAGGGACAGTCTGAGCAGACACCCTGCACATGCCCTGTGTCTCCTCCTGTCCGCAGCAGATTCCCATCCCCACACCTTTCCTACTCAGTTTTACAACGGGGCTTTCAGAACTATTCAGATCCCCATGACACCTGTCCAAGAATCTCCAAGAGCTGTGCCCAGGAAACTTAAAACAATCGCCTGTTGATCAAAGAAGCCCGGAGTTGATTTTCAAGGCCAACATCAACTCTTTTTGTTCACTAATTTGAAAAAAAAAAAAACCCTCAGATTGACCAGAAACCAGAGCAAACTGGAAACAGCCAGCCATGAACAGTGACCTTTGCCTTGGAAACCAAGAGCCAAAATTCCCCTTGGTTTCCCTTGTATTTCCTTTGGAAAAAAAGGGACAATGATCAAGAGCAAGCCCTGTGACCTGCTCGAGTTAGCTGTTCCTCTGCCTGATAAGAAGGGGCCTTCCCTGCCACCCATGGGGTCCATTAGGGCCCTGGCACCACCTCAGTTACTGTCAACAGCCAGCCTGAAGGCTGCAGGGAGACCCAAGATCCCATGTCCTGGAAATGTACAGGAAATAGCAGAACACAGTGGCCAAGATGACCTTCAGGCTGAGACCAGGATGCTGCAGAAAGGATGGGAGACCACAGACAAGATGGAGCTTCTAGGCTTCATGAAGCTCCACGGCCTGGCTTCTAGGCTGTGTCCTGGGCCACTGCTGGCGCACACAGTCTGGTGTTCAGAGGCGGCTGAAGAGCACTGCCCAAAGCAGACAGCTGGCACCTGGTTTTCTATGTTGAGTTCTTGATACCAAGAAGCTCAAGACCCTGTGACCTGTGACCTGTGACCCGAGACCCCAGGGCCCCTCCAGGGAACCCTCTCAGACATCAATGTCAGTAACATCACACACCTTTCTCTGGGTACCCAGGGCAAGGAAGCATGACAGTCTACCAATCACCCATCCCAGATAGCAGACAAAATAAATAAATACACACACACACACACACACACACACACACACACACACACAAACCAGAAACAAATCCTTCTTACAAGAGATTTTTAGTCTTAAGACTTACAGAAAGTCTGACACAGACAGAGGTAGCACCCTCCTCCTCCCCCACTGCCCTGGGAAGTCTCAAGCCCACCCCAACGCCTTGTTCCAGGCTTTCGTCTCGGCAGCACAAGTCGGTCAGCAGACACTGCCAGCTACCCTGGGGAAGACTGTGCAGTGAGGAAAACATGACCTTCAATCCCCAAGCCCCGGCTCTCTCACACACACAGACTGCCATCCGAAACAGCTCCCAGGGAGAACACGAGTTGGCTGCGGCTTACGTACTAATGTGGACTGGACACCTGTGAACGGCAGAGGTACTGGGTTGGCCGAAGGAAGACACAGAAGTCGGAAAGATAAAGTTCCATGGCAGCAGCGTTCACGTCTGTAGTAATCCTGCTCACACAGACGGCGCCTGAAGAGGCCCCGCTGTCCACAAGCACGGGCCAGCCCGGTAAGAGGCAGTGGGGCTTTGTCGGACAACACTGCAGTTCTCCTCAGATGATGGTCCCACCCAGAGAGCAAGTGGCTCTTGTGGCCCTCGTCTTTTTCTGATATTTTGGCTTAAAAAGGCCCTTGTCCCAGCATTTTCTGATCAAAAGGGTCCATTCAGAAGAAGGGAAGCAGCTGAGGGTTCTGCAGTCATGGCACGCCCACGGGCTTTACTGCAGGCCTTGGAACAAGCAATTGGTGTGCATTAGGAACCAGGAGGGCAAACAGCTGGCAACCAAGAACCAAAACCCAATGAAAGGACCCCATCCTGGGCCAAAACCACATATAGGAGGAGGTCGCAGGGCATAGCTTTCTTTCAAATCCACAGCCATCCCACCAGGTAGAGTCGTGGGCGGCTGTCGCGGGTGGTTAACAAGGCATTTTCAAAAGGCAGCTTTACATCAAAAAAAAAAAAAGTTTGACTCACATTTATGGCTACCTGAGGTGCCTGGTGACCCTCAGCTTGGGACACTGCAGATGGAGGGACTCACACGTACTTCTGTGAGCATCTGTGAGAGGTATGAGGTGTCCCAGCAGGCCAAGCTGCAAAGTCAAAGCAAATCTCTGACCCCGGAGGGCTGGAGATGCTGAAAGGCTTAATTTACAGGTTAAGGACGGGACCCTGGCAGGGTGTGACACAGGAAGAGCTGGAGACCTGGATCAGTGTCCCCGAGGGAAGAAGCGCTGAGCAGGAGCCCCTGGAAGGTCTTGTCCGGAAGCTTCTCCCAGCTCCAGTGGTCACTTAGTCCTCCCTGGAGGAGTGAGTGAATCACACACTTCTTACTCAGCTCATCCGGGGACTCACTCTCATCCACGTACCCCACACCGACTGTCTCAACTCCGTGGTGGTTTCTTTCTCCCCAGATGGCGGCACACACCTGCTCGGGGCCCACGCGGTGACATCAAGAAGCCAGGACACACATTGTGTCCCACTCCCTTCCGAGCATCCAGATGCAGAACGCACAGCAAAGACCGAGGAATGGCTTGGGGAGACACCTCCAGGCTAGGAAGGCTTGGCTACAGAGTGCCTCCATGTGCCCAGGGAGTCACATCATCTGCCCACTGCCACCACCACCAAGGCTGTGGGACAGGAGACATCATTCCGTCCTTCTTTACTGAGCAGGGATGGAGAGACACTGTGGGAGCAGCAAGGACACGCTGATCAAGTGTTCAAGGTAGGCTTCTCATGTTTCTGAGACCTTGACCACAGTAAACACATACACTCAAGCTGTAAAATGTGGAAGGCTATGAAGCAAACTCCTTAATCTGCCAGTATAAGAAGTTCTCAGCATCCCAGAGCGACCATGAAGGGTGCTTTATAGTCTAGAGAGCTCACCGTCCATTGCTACACCTAATTCTTACAATGCTATTCTGCTGACAAAAGATCCATGTTGGGAGAACGAACTGTTAGAGGTCATTAGAGCAAACAGTAGGAGGGGCTGGAGATGCCCCCAGCTCAGAGCCCTACCTGCCCCATCCCCAGGACAGCAGGACTGACTGTCCAGAATTAAGGTGCACCTTAACATTTAGATGGATTCACAGCCCCGGAAGTTGAGGCTGTGAAGAAGGATGGAGACTATTGAGAGATCCAGAGAAGGCTGCGGATGGGATGGAAAGTTCTCTCCAGCTTCACCATGGCATCCCCCTGTGGCTCAATGTCACAGAGAACCCTCGCTGCCCCAGACATCTTCTATTTGCTGCCTTCAAGCACCTGGCCTGGTTTCAAACACCTTCAGAGTATAAGAAATCAAATATTCAACTCGTGCCCCAGTGGGTACCTGGGGGGGGGGCACTGGGGTTCTCTGGAGGACACGGTGGCTTGGAAAGAGGTTATGGAAGAAAAAATGCTGGCGGGGCCAATTGCTAATGTCTTTGCTACTGGGCCATGCATTGTCTGGCTGGAGGCGTAGGCTTCCCTCAGAGACAAGGAATGTCCAGAGGCTTTGTAGACAGAGACATTTTCTGAGAGCCACATAGCACTCCTTCAGATCCAGCTGGCAGGAGCTGGCAGCTCAGACTATCAGAGAGCTCACAAGAGCAAGACTTTTGTTTCTGCTTAGGTAAGACACCCAGTGCGTCTGAACACAGCTCTGCAGACCTTAAGATGTCCACCCCTGGCTCTCAAGAGCCCTCAGCCTGACGACAGCGCCCTGCTGTGCATCTTTCCTCATCGGGCTTGCTGGGTCCTAAGCCTCTTTACCAAGGGCTGAGGTATAAAGGGGGCATTGTGTGGGAACTCTATGGCAGCAGACGTAACCCAGCCAGCCAGAATCAGCAGGAATGTGAAGGTAATACTTTTTAAACAACTCAGAAATTCCAAAATTGGATGCTCTCAGTTGTCCCAGGTGCTTGTGGCTTTCTGTGACGTGAAGCCCACCCGACATTCATTGCTCGGTGTGGCACAACCTTTCCGGAAGCTCTACCTTCCTCGGTCGCCAGGACCACCTGGTTCAGGCCTTCTTTATCCCTGAGGGCAACATGCTAGCATAAGAACCTACTGCACAATTCAAGTACGGTCAGTGTGCCCCATGAGCTGAACCGGTACTTCATTAACATGCAGTATGTAGTGAGCTTTTGGTCCCAGCACTTGGGCGGCAAACAGGTGGGTCTCTTGAGTTTGAGGCCAGTCTGGTCTATACACGTTCCATGGCTACAAAGACTCAAAAAGAAAAAAAGGAAGAAAAAAGAAAACTCGTAAAAGGAGACAGTGGTAGGACGCCTGTTGTATACTTTCGAGCCTGAGTTCAGGCTTCAGGACTCCACCCTCCGCGAGACTAGCTGCGGCAACACAACAGAATAGCTTGGGAGCGTTCTGCCCACCTCTGGCCACACGCCCAGCTGCACAGCTCCCAATTCCTGTCGCCAACATTCTTCCTCAGTCCCAGAGCTTTCAGCCATGTGTCACCGTCTAGAATTAAAATGTGTGCTAACAACCTACCTAGAGTAGCCACAATTAGCCTGGGCACATACCAACCAAGCACTCACCTGACTTTGGAGTCCAGCGCTCACTTACGATCTCCCACATCCCACAGTGCATCCTCTGCCCTCCTCCCAGGGTCTTCAGAAGCCTGTCTACTCCAGGTCTCTGCCCACAGCCTCCCCGCCCACCTCCCCACGAGGGGAAGAGAGAAAAATCATGCCCTCCCGGGAGGGGGGGTAACAGCAACCCACAGCTCTACTCTGTACCAATCCTTTATTCAAGGTCAAAGTCCAGGGCTTGTTTTCAACATCTTGTTCCTGGACCGCTGGTTGTAAATCTGCCCTGCCAGTGTCTTTTAACTTGATGATTGGATGCAGTGGCCAAGAAACATCCACTTTCCCAGTCAGTAACATAGTTCCCAGATTTGAAACCACTGAATGAAACAGAAAACTACAAGTACAGATATTTAACAAATGCTACTTAAATGTTTTTTACTATTCTGTTACAATGTCTGTTTTATTGCCTGTATGTGTGTGAGTGCATGTGAACACACGGCACAACTTTCATGAAGCAGTCAGAGGACAACATGAAGAAGTTCTTATTGTCTACCATGTGGGTCCCAGGGACTGAACTCGGTCAGTGGGCTCGACAGCAGGTGCCTTTACCCCTTGAACCATCTTTCTGGCCCTGAATGTGAGCAGGCTGCCCCACGCTCCTACCACACAGCTGCTCACGGCTATGCCTTCTCCATCATGGCAGAACTGTTGACCTCCAAACTGAGGTAAAATCAACCCTTCCCCCGTTGTGCTGCTTTGTCAAGTAATTTGTCTCATTGGCAAGGAGGGTAACTGATGCCCAGGCTGTCAGAAAAGCACAATGAGGACAAATGCTGCTTCAAGTACACTGCCCACACACAGGCTTCAAGCAAGCGCAGGATTGCTTCTGCATGATTTGCCCTGGTTACCCCATGAGGATTTAGGTAGAACCTAGAATGGTGCCCTCCTTCCAAGACTTCTGCAGAAATGAAATGAGATACTGAACATAAAGTCAGCAGCAGGATGGAGTGTGACCTAAGCATCCCCTTCCACTGTGCCCTTCTCCTTAGCGAGTGACACACCATTACTGGACTTGTTTATCCTCTTCCTTGTCTTGTCTCCCAATGCTTTTTGAGGCAGATCCATCTTGCCCATGGCTATAGTCCCAGCTGCCAGAACAAAGCCAGGCACACAGTAGTTGCTCAGGAGGTGTTTGTTAACAAGAAGATCCTAAGCAGACTGGGACACAATTATACAGAGATTGACCTATAGGTGCAGACTAGGACACAGGTGTACAGAGATTGAACTACAGGTGTAGCCTGGGACAAAGGTGTACAGAGACTGACCTACAGGTGCAGACTGAAACACAGGTGTTCAGAAGACTGACCTACAGGTGCAGACTGAGACACAGGTGTACAGAGATTGACCTACAGGTGTAGACTGGGTGGGACACAGGTGCACAGAGACTGACCTACAGGTGCAGACTGGAACACAGGTGTACAGAGACTGGGATACAGGTGCAGAATGGGACACGGGTGTACAGAAACTGAGCCACAGGTGCAGACTGGGACACAGGTGCAGATTGGGACAGGTTTACAAGAGACTGGGACACAGGTGTACAGAGACTGACAAACAGGTGTCTCTGTCACCAAACTGTAGAAGGAAATGTCAGGAAAAACTGTTGTTCCTGGGTAGTTCAAGATCATAGTTCATAAACAGAAAGTCTGACCTGTAAGACTCCACAGGCCACCCAGGGCACACCAGGCACTAAGGCTACATACAGTCAGTCAGAAGAGGCCTTCAAGGATTTCCAACCCTGCTGAGCAGGGCTGATTTCTCACACAACCACAAACTGCTACCACCAAGCAACAAACGTATAGTTCCCAGCAAGTCAGTTGCTAAGTCTCTAGCAAGCTGATCCTCAGCAGCAGGTGACTGACACACTGCCCAAGCCATCTCCCTCACAGAGCACACAGCGGGTATTCTATACTCAGAGGACTTCACCTGGCAGAGTATCAACAGAGGCTGGAAAACCCTCTGAAATAAACCCTCGAACAAAGTAGAGGAGGACCAAAGTGTGGGCAGGCCACAAGCAGTGTTTTCAAATGGCAGCCAGCAAAACGGTCTGCAGAGCAGGACATGCTGGTCCAATCTGATACTGTAGGGCAGGGACAGAGGGCAGCCACACTCCCAGCAGCTCCAGAGTGCAGTCTGCTAGGGAACTCCAAGTCAAGGGGACAAGGTGACAGAGTGTGTGACAAGAGTGGAAAGAGGGATAAGGGAGCTTATGGCTTACCTCCAAAACCAAAAGGATCCCAGATGGTCAAGCTTGCTGCTTTGACCCAGACATCCAGGGGTCAGGTGACAAGAACAAAAGAAAACAGACATGTCTGTGACTCTGAAATACTAAAGAAGAGAGCCCACCTGTGATACACACTCTGGAGATGACACAGCTGTGTCACCTCCCCAGTGTCCCTCCTGGCACATAACCATGGTGCCTCATGCTAGCCTGGGGGGCTCCCAGGACAGTGAGGGAGCCAGGAGACACTGTTTCCAGAAGAGGCCAGCAGCCAGGTACACATACAGAAGGCCAGGGGATCACTACGGAGTTGGGGGACCACCACAAGGTATCATCTCCCTTGTCTCAATGCCTGATGACTTTCCAAAGGTATTCAGAGAAGCTGTCAGAGTCAGACCCCAGATGTCCCAGCATCCCACAGGAAATGGAGCCAGGTGTGGGCTGTAGGCTGCTCCTGACCAGGACACAATTGGTGACCTTCTCATACAGATTCACTCATTTTCCTGTGCCTGCAGCCACACCTGATAAAGATATTAAGGTCACACATAACCAGCAAGCACACATCTGATCTCTCACATAAGGAACTTTCCATCAGCTACTAACCAGCCCCAGGAGGCTGCTTTCCAGTCCACACATGAGCCCCACAGAGGCAAAGGCCAGGACTTCTCAGGGTAGAGCTTGGTACACTGGGGCGGGGGGGCTGGGATCTACACAGGCTTACCTGACTTAGGCCCTCACACTCTCATCACCCACAACCCGCTACCTCACATGTTTATAATAACTACAAAGCCCGATCTTCATCCCCTTCAACTACACAAACACCATGTGTAGGGAGAGAACTCACTCATATGAGTAATAAGAGCACTGGTGGCAAGAGATGTGACAAAAATCACAGAGAGCTGCAACGTGAGTGGCGGGGGGGCAGCTTCCATCACGGAGAGAAAAGAGGACGGCTACCTGCTCTCTCTGGGACCAGAGAAGTCGCATGCGAGATGAATGCAGGTACTTAGAAATGTAGCCTACTGTCAAAGACACAGCTTAGGGGACGAGCTCAGGGACCCAAAAACAGGATGTGGGCAGTGTGGGGAAAGAAAGGCAGAACACAGTGAGGTGGGGAACTGGGGGAGAGAACGGCACTACCCAAGAGACATGGGAAGGAACAGGCCGGGAGACCCAGAAGACTGACTGGGATTCAGTAATGCAAAGGAACGAGCCAATCTAATCTCTTACATGACCCTGAAGCACACACCATCACAGCTGCCCCTCGGTATCTACAGGGATGGGGAAGTCCCCCCGTGAAAACAAACATGCAGGTGTGCACACTCTGTATCTATAAGGATGGGGGATCCCCCCCCCCCGTGAAAACAAGCATGCAGGTATGCACACTGTATCTATAGGGATGGGGGATTCCTCCCGTGAAATAAACATGCAGGTGTGCACACTCTGTATCTATACGGATGGGGGAGTCCCCCCCCCCCGTGAAAACAAACATGCAGGTGTGCACACTCTGTATCTATAGGGATGGGGGGATTCCTCCTGTGAAAACAAGCATGCAGGTGTGCACACTCTGGCAATCTGTACTACAATGTAAATAAGGGTAAACAGTTGCTACACTGGATTGTCTAGTGAATGAGTTAAATGAACGAGTTAAAAAAAAACCTCTGCACCCTGGCAAGACTTTAGGACTAAGTACATGCCAGCAACATTGTAACATTTAAACCTTCAATCCATAGTTGTTGACACCAGTATGCAGAACCCAAGGCTACAGAGGTCTGACTGTAACCAGAGACAGAAGGGAGCTAAGGGAGCACGCCCACCCTACAGGGCAGGCTTCAGTCTTTCCCACAACCTTGCACACTGAATAATGGCTGTTTACCACTCTGGGCCAATCCAAAGCAAAGAGAAATCTCTCCTCCACTCTTCTGCCTCAAACAAAACCACCTGGCCGGTCCACCGGTCCACCATTCCACGTCTGTTTTGTTTTCTAGGAGACAGAGAGGAGATCTGAAACGGGAATGAGCAGTGTCTGAAAGAACAGCTGTCAAAGGTCAAACCTAGACACAGAACTTCCTTGTTAGAAAGCAGGATGGTGTCCTTTGCCTGAAAAGTGGGGGTAAACCATCAAGGTGAGTCAAGAAGACGAAAAGGAAGGCTAAGAACACACAGAAGCTGACCAGCAACCCCTCTCCTTCATGAAAACCCAGGACTCCACTCCAGTTTGAGGCTTTCCCTGGGGCCACAGTGGCTTCGGAATCCTGTTGTGCACAGGGCCCAGCTCTGCCTGGATGGGTGACATTCCAGGAGCTGAAGCCAAGGGGAGTTCTGGGTTCTGGTTCTGGAGCTGCCTTAAGTTTTTTGGTCAGTCACCTGTGGGTTCAAAAGAACTGACTCATCTGGACAGCCAGAGGGCCTCGGGTGCCTGTGTGTGTGTGTGTGTGTGTGTGTGTGTGTGCGCGCACGCGCGCGCATGCATGTGTGCGTGCGTGCGTGCACGCATGTGTGTCTTTGTTTCTAAGCAGGTCTTGTGATGTAACCCTGGCTTCCCCTGAACTCTGGAGGCACCAGAGATCTTCCTGCCGCAGCCTCTAGAGCACTGGGGTTGACAGGCTGCACCGCCATGCCACAGACACTTGACGTTGCAGAATATTTCAAGCACAAAACTTGAGCTTTGGATTCATCACTTGGAACAGAGAGATGTCAATGTACACTAAGGCACCAACTCCATCTTCTGTCAGGTTCCAGAAAGCTCCACACCAAGCAGTTTTTCCCTTTTATTAGTAAGAAAGGACCACAGACACAGCTTCTTATCATGGCTCTTTCTAAGTTCTTGGCTACAAATATCTTCAAGCACTACGCATTCTGCTAATTAAGGGCAATTAAAGACAAAGCTAGTTCAATGTTCTCTCTGGCTCAGTGCCCAGAGAGGAAGGGATGGGTGGAGGGTAGAAGGAATTTTGACCCAAGGGAAGGGTTGCAGGAAGGCACAGGAAGCTGCAGAGGCTCTGGGGCCCCACCACCCTCAAGGAGCTCTCCTCCCAGTTCCGGGCCTGCACCCAACATCCAGATTCCACAGGCCCTCCTCCTACACACAGACACTATGTAGCAAAAGGCAGCCCATTACTGCCCCCAGGAGTCAGCATCTCCAGCCTTGGAAGTTTGGGCCATAAGCTGCCCAAAACGAAGGGTGGAAGAGTCAATTTGTCCTACATCCAGCATAACATGGCCAACAAGGCTCTGGCACTTGCTGTAGCTAACACGTTAATTTCTGCAGAACAGGGTTTCCCACATGTATCACACTCACAAATAACACGGGCCTGGTCAAAGGGGAAGACTTCCTCCCTTCAGTCAAACGTACGAAGACCAAAGACAGACCGGACGTATTTCTAGCACTTCTGTAAGCAGAACACCGGAGCATGGCACCGAACAGCACCTAGGACCCATTTCAGACCCTTCCTTCCTTTACAATTACTGATCTTGATTCTCCCACAATAAAACAGACTTTTCTTTGGAAAGAATATCCCTGAGGGGCTGGCTCAGTAATTGAGAGCATGTGTTGCCCCTGAGGATGACCCCAGGTTCAGTTCCCAGCACCCACATGGTGGCTCATAACACAGGCATGAATGTGGTATCTATACATGCAGACAAAACACTCACACACATAAAATAAACAAATCCTTAAATTAATAAAAGTTTGTAAAAATGGGAAATACCTGAAAGTGTGTGTGCTGCACTTACGTATGTATACTCAGCAATTGTCCAGACTTCAGGTGGACAAAGAGAGGGGACCCAGCAGTTCTGGCGAAGAAGAGCCAAGGCGACTTTGGTGTCCCTGGGTGAATACAGTAACTGATGACTACAGCTTAAGGGAATTTTTTATCTATCTATTTATTCAAGACATGGTTTCTCAGTAACTATGGAGCCAATCCTGAACTTGCCCTGCAGACCAGGCTGACCTCAAACTCACAGAGATCTGCCTGCCTCTGCCTTGCGAGAGCTGGAATTCAAGGCGTGTGCCACCACCACCCAGCTAATTTTTTAAAAATGTATTATTATTTCATGTGCCTGGGAATTTTGCCTGCATGTATCCCTAAGCACCCATGCATGTCTGGTGCCTGAGGCCAGAGAGGGAGCCAGATCCCCTGGAACTGGAGTTCTAAGTGGCTGTGAATTTCCATGTTGGTCCTGGGAACCAAACTCAGGTACTATGCAGGAGCAGCCCGTGCTCCAGTTCTCAAGAACATTTGAAGTGAGCACAGTTATAAGTTGGTCACAATCTCACAGAACAAGCCCACCTCACATGAACTGACAGAGTAAGCTGAGTATCTACTTCCAAGAAACCATGCTGTGACTTCAAAAGTAGCAACTTGTTGAAAGCAGGATAAAAGCAGAGGGCATTGTGTAGTGATTATCAAACACAAACAGGAACGTCTTCAAGAAAATGTATCAGCGGCTGATGGGGGCGGGGCAGCAAATGTGATTGCTGCCAAGCCTGAGGGCCTGAATTCTGTCTGTGGAACCCACACGGAGGAGAAAACTGATTGTTCCAAGTTGTCTCTCTCTCTCTCTCTCTCTTTCTCTCTCTCTCTCTCTCTCTCTCTCACACACACACACACACACACACACACACACACACAAAACATCAACAACAAAAAGAAAATGAAGTAGAGCACAGAAAAAGGAGCTATTTGCCTCCTTTTCCAAAGGATAAGTTAAGCAGTTACAGGGCTGGGAGCGTCGTTTAGCAGCAGAATATTTGCTTAGCATGCTTGGGGCCCTGTGTTTCATCATTAGCACTTCCTCCCACCTGAAGCAGTGAGCAGCTGAACACGTATGTTTTCTTACTTAACATTTTCATTTATTGCCAACGCTGTGGATGGACCCACGGCTTGTGAACAATAGGCGAGGGCTTTGTCGCTGAGCCAGATTCCCAGCTTTTTATTTTTTTAAAGATGGGGTCTTACTATGTAAGTCCAAGCTGGTTCCCTTCTTTTTTTCATTTTTTTTTTCCAGACAAGTTCTCACTATGCAGCCCACGCTGGCCTTCAACCTGCAAACCTCCTGCTTTTTCATCAACTGCTGGAATTCGAGGTGTGTACTACAAGTAGTAACTCATACAGCAGTATCTCACCATGTAGCCTTGGCTAGCCTCGAACTCAGAGATCCACATCCCTCCCAAGGGGTGAGATTACAAGCATGCAGCACCATTCCCCAGCACCACTCCCGGCTTCCATTAAGACACTTTCACACAGGTAAAACATCAGATTTTTCAAGCGCAGCAACACTGCTCCTTACCTGTCTGTGAGACCTAAGAACAAACACAAGTGGGCTCACCTGAGGTTCAACTTCCGTTCCTCATCGCTGCCAGCCTCCAACTGTGGAGAGAAAGAGAATGTAACCCTACAGATGCTGCTCTCAGCCCTGACAGCAGGCTCCCCTGGATGCCGGGAAAAGATAAAGGCATCCAGGAGGGAGGCTGGTGTGTTCGTCACACCCCTGCCCTCTCCTTGCCAACCTGATGTGTAGCTCCTGAGTCATTCCCACCACGTTCGCAAGTTTCCGAATGCTTACCCCCATTCTCCGAATGCTTACCCCCATTCTTGCCACAGTCCCGACTGAGCCTGAGGCTCTGCCACCCAACACATGCTTTCAGCCCTCAGCTCTCAGACACACTTGGCTCTGAGTCTTATTTTGGTTTTGCTTTTAAGGGAAACAGGGCAATGTTTTTAGGAAATCTATTTCTCTGTCAAGCCAGGCACTAGTAAGTCCAGCTTAGAAATCCATTCCAAAGCAGGGCCACACACCTGTCATCCTAGCTACTAAACAGGCTGAGGCAGGGGAAGTGCTTGAGCTGGGAATTTAAGAGCAGCTCAGACAACCTAGCCGTCAGGTCTGTCCAAAAAAGGCTGTTCTACAGAAGGTGGCCGGGCACTGAACTCTAAACTCATCCCCTAACCCCATCACTATTTCTTTTTGGGAGAAAACATAAAACAAGAAGAAAACACAAGGCTGCCCCAGAGGGACTTGTGTTCTTCAGGCATCCACTGTGTGGAAGAGAACCTGGGAGCTATGTGATGGTCAGGATTGACTGCGGACAATCCAGCCGGCAGCCAAGGACAACAGGAAACGGGTCTAGCACTAAGATAGGAAGGAAAATGGGCAGCCAGGATATACAGCAAGAGGTGGCAACTTCAACCGAGAATGAGTACACCATAAGGCCCCGGCGTTCGCCTTATATGAAGATTCTGTGTACGGCTTTACAGATACACACACAGGCATGGACCACATTAGCTCCTGGCTGTAAGGGAGAAGAAGAAATGAGGGAAGGCCCACACACCACAGGGCTAGAGGGAAGCAAACAAGCGGCAAACAACACATATAAGCATTTGTTCACCAAGGGCCACTGGGGCGTTTTCGGAGGGTACTACTGGCATCTAGTGGGAACACAGGATGCTGCTGAATGAGAAGGCTCTGGCCCTGAGTGTCAGTGTCAGCAAGGAGGCTGAGACACCCTGGCCCAGGCCGAAGTGTCTGGAGACCTGCCTATGCCTGGGGGAGGGGAGAAAAGAGGAACCCTGCACATTTATCAAAAACAATGTTCCTGTGCACTCCAGGGAGGCTGCTGCAGCTACTCCTCGGCTGCCCTGTTCTCACAAAGGAGTTCAGATAAGGTTAACACGGAAACTACAAGCATGGGATAATTAAAGATCCAGAAGGAAGGAAGGAACGGTGCAGGGAAGACAAAATGAGAGGACAGGATTGCTGTAAGGCCAAGGGCTGTGATTTCTCTTGGTTTCCCAGGCTTCGTGGCTAGCCTTGCTGTGTCAGGAAACTACTATGTCCCTGACTCATAAGTGGCATTCTGATAAGTGGTGGTGATGGGGGGCGGGGGTTAGAGGATCCACAGCCATTTATTTCTCGGTTACCCTCTGAGGTTTTCCATTGAAAGGTGATGTTAGGTCAGGAATGCCAGAGAAGAGCCAGTGAAGACCAGGATCCTTAAGATGCAATGCAGGCCTCTCAGACGAGCTGACTGGGACAGAAGGAGCCAAGTGGAGGAAGGGCAGGCCAGAGATCCAGCCAATCTGGACCCAGATCTCCCAACCCATGGCTCACCTGCTACCTCCGTGTACTTGTGTGTGTAAGTGGTATGTGTTCACGTGTGTGTGCAATGTATGTGTGTATACAGGCATGTGTACTGTGTGTGGATGCTGGAGACTATGTTGGTGTCTTCCACTTTGAGTCGGGGTCTTCTCACTGAACGGATTCTTAATCTCACTAGCCTGGCCATGGAGCTTGTTCTGGGGGTTTCCCATCTCTACCTTTCACATCCCTGGGCATCTGGACTCTTTCTCACATTTTCAGCATTTGACATTCCCCAGCCCTTTGGCTGAGCTTTGTTAACTGGTCATCGGAACTTGTTTTTAAAGTTGGGCAGCGGTAGCAGACAACTTTAATCCCAGCACTTGGGAGGCAGGGGCAGGTGGATCTCTGTGGGTTCGAGGCCAGCCTGGTCTAAAGAGCAAGTTCCAGGACGGTCAGGGATGCACAGAGAAACTCTATAATAACTTAATTTGTAGGCTGGGACAGAGTTGCAAACAGCTCAGCAGTTAAAAGCACTTGCTGCTCTTCTAGAGGACCTAAAATCAGATGCAGCAGCCCCATCAATAACTGTAGATTGTAGTAGAGACTCTCTTCCCACACAGCTCGGATGAGGGGCAAAGGCACCTACAGGTGGTGACCCAGGAGGGTGGGTGCTGAGAGCTTCAAGACTTGGAGGTAATGGGGCATGATCTTGTATCTACTAAAACTGAATTAGGTAATTACAGCTCACAAACTCCTGTAGCCCAAGATCCACAGGATCCAAAGACCTCTTCTGGTCTCTGCGGGCATCTGTACTCACGTGCACATAAAGACAGGCAGACAGACACAGACACACACAATTTAAAATAAAACAATTTTTTTGAAAAAAAAAAAACATGGTCTGAGGATGTAGTACAGTAGACGGAACACACAGGGCCCTGGTTCAACACTTAGCACTAAAAATAATAAAACGATAAAAATGTTCTAATAAATTTCCAGAAAAAATTTTTACCTTCATGTAATGGATTGTTCACTCATGAAATGATATACTAACACATGACACAACCTGAATAAACCCTGAAACCACTGTACTGATAGAAAGGCCAGACAAAGGCAACACTATGATTCTGGTTATATGAAATACACCAAACAGGCAAAGGTAGAGAAAGTAGATGAGGGGCCTCCTGGAGTGGGGGTGGTGAACCAGGAGGGTGAGGTGCTGATAGCTTCTGAACTTAGCAGTGATGGGGCATGGTCTGAGTCAACTGAACTGAATTTACTTCCCAAAAGTAAATTCACGAGCTGTGAATTACATCTCAACTAAAAAAAAAAAAAAAAAAAAAAAAAAAATTTAAAATCTAAAAACGTGTCTGCGGCAGGAACAGGAAGTGATCAGGTGTTAAGTTACCAAAAACAATATGGAAGTTGGTCAGAAATCCAGGCTGAAAGCCAAGTATGGAGGGCACGTCTAAAATGCCAGCACCTGGAAGGCAAAGGCAGGCGGCCAATGCCAAGTTTGGGTCCAGGTTTGTCTATACAGTACCAGGCCAAGCAGAGCTCCGTGGTGAGACAGAAGGAGGGAGAGAGGAAGGAAGAGAAATTTAGACTGCAAAGGCCTGGACAATCCCTCTGGAGCCACTACGTTGTTCCTGAAGTTCTGTAGGAAGAACACGAGTACTCTGTAAACTGATGTAGGAGAACCGAATTGTGTGGGAAGTCTCTACTACAATCTAACTTCTCAGTTGCCCTGCCTAATTGTGTGCAAGAAAAGAAAGAGGCAACCAGAACCTTCAGTCTGTAGATAAAACTCAAGAGCCTCAGACAGAAGGGACCCTGGAGGCTTAACCTCACAGTCGCTCAGCAAATGTGCCTGCCAGTCCCGGCAAGATGAGACCAAACCACAACACCACGGGGACACAGGGCTGTTGAGCCAGAGGCTCATGCAGGCACACACAACCAGGGGACAGGGCCCAGATTTCAGAGGCAACTTCCTGGGCCTGCAGGGCTGGTTCAAGCACAGCGGGCCGTCCCTTGCAGCAGTCTGGGTCTTCAGGGGTTTACTCAGAGGCCTTAGGTTCATGGCGGGGGTGGGGGGAAACGGGCTGGGGTAGTGCAGCCTAGGGCAGGCCGTCCTGGGGACCGGGGAGCGACGGTCTCCATCCACCCCGACTCTCAGCAGCATAGAGCTCAGGCCTGGAGCCCACCCTGTGATCGCGAACCCAGAGCCTTTCCCGGTGCCTGGCGCGCTAGCAGCATCCGCCGCCCTCCCGCCCCCCGCGCGACCCCGACCCCGCGCATGCTCAGTCACCGGGATGCAGACGCCCGCACCCCAAGGGCGGACGCGCCTCCGCTTCACACCTTGCGGGAGGGCGCGGCCGGGCTCACCTCGCTGTTGCTGGCGGAGGACGACGCGGCGCTGGGCGTGGGAGAGCGCTGAAGGGTCACCAGGGCCATCGCGGCGCGGGCCCGGCCCCGGGCCTCCAGCAGCCGGCCGGGCAGCCGCGCCGGGCCCGCCCCTCCTCCTGCCTCCCTCCCGCGTCCGCCCCCGCCCCCGCGTCCGCCCGGCCCGCAGCACGCAGGCAATGATGCGCATGCGCCGGTGGCCGGCCTGGGGCGGGCCCCTCCGCGCGGTCACGTCCACCCGCGCGCGCCCCCGCGAAGGCTGCAGCAGTCCAGCCCTGGCCACACGTCCGAGGCCCCGCTAGCCCACAACTTGGGGAAACTGAGGCCTGGGAGGCCTGCAGAACCAAGGCTTTGCAAAAACGCCTCCGTTTATTCTTTCATAAAAGTTATTCTGCTCCTAATAAGTGCGAGGCGTCGAGGATCCAGAAGCCAATTAGCGTATCCTCCGGGACTGTTAAATCCGCCTGCAGACTTACTTTGCATGGGCTTAGGGTGTAGCCCAGTAGGAGGGTGCCCAGCTCACTCAAGGTCCCGGATTCCAGCCCCAGCTGCTCCAGGGGCTGATCTAATCTATGAATTCCTTCTGGTGTCTAGAAACCCAGCTAGCCGGTGGGGTGAGAAAAGGCTTCTCTCTATAGAGTAGTACTTGCTGGAAGGCAGAGATTAACCGAGGAAGATAGACACCATCGGGTAGGGAACTGTGGCCCACCAGAGGCCCGTTCAGGGAGGGCAACAGGGAGCAGTAGACACATTGAATTGGGTTTGGAAAGGTCACCAGTGGACCTTTGGAGCCGTGAGGTGAGGGAATGCAGGGTGAAGTGCCCAGCATCTGTAAGGGGTTGAAGGACTCCAGCAAGGTGGTACTGGGAGACTTGGTAGCAACTTCTCTTACATACAGCCCCTACCCCTACCTTGAACCTCTGTGTGGTGCCAGACCTTACTGATCATAGGACTCCAATCCCACTACTTCCCTGGGGTTTAGCAGACAGCTCCACCTTTCTCCTCAATGCCCAAGCTGAAACCTGGGGGTATTAACAGTCCCGGACCTTTAAAAGGGTGTCTTTCTTCTTAAATTTTTATTTATTATTATCTGTGTGTGTGTGCGCGCGCGCTATGCGTGTGAACAAGGGCATGCCACGGCTTTCTGTAAAAGTCAGAGGACAGCCCTGTGAAGCCAGTCACCTTTATTCGGTTTCCAGGAATCAAATTCAGGTAGTCAGCCTGGGTGAGCAGGCTCCTTTACCACCGAACCGAACCGTATAACGAGCTCTCAGTGGGCTGAAGTAGGGGGTCACACTGCAGTGTAAGGAAGCCTCCAGTTGCTCACTCCTAAAAGCCACCCGTTAGGTTTATAAAGACCCGAGGATGGCCCCAGTGTCTACCTGCTATGTCAACACCAAGTGTCCTCTGAGGTTTCAGTATACAGCTATACCACAACAGAGGGCAGTGCATACTTTTTGCCTGGGAACTTAGCCCACGAGCTTTTCAGCATTAAGTGAAATAGGTTTTAATGGTAACACCTCTCAGCCGGGCTCGCCAGTCTGGAGCTGTGCTTTGACTGATGGCCATGCATGGTCTCGGATGTGATCCAATAAACAAGGGATATCTTCTCGGCCACAGGCTCCTGAGACTACCCAGTGTCCACGCTTCTATGTCTGCAGCGAGTATGGTTTCCTTGCGATTATTTTATGTTCTCAAAATTCAAATATTTGGGGATTCCCCAGAGAAGACAGAGCCTAGGCTGCCTTAGAGGTGGTGTGCTAGCTGGTTATGTCAGCTTGACATGAACTAAAGTCGTCTGAGCAGAGGGAACCTCAACTGAGAAAAATATGCCTCCAGAAGCTTTGACTGTACAAAAGCCTGTAGTGCATTTTCTTAATCAGTGTTAGGCGTGGGAAAGCCCAGCCCATTGTGGGTGGTGTCTTCTGGGTTATTGGTTCTGGGTTCCATTAAAAAAAAAAAAAAGCAGGCAGAGCAAGCTATGGGGAACAAACCAGTAAGCAGCACCCCTCCATGAACAGTGATGTGGAAGTATAAGCTAATAAATTAACCCTTTCCTCCCCAACTTGCTCTCGGTCATGGTGTTTCATCACAGCAACAGAAACCTTAAAAAGGGGTATCTGGAATTTTTCATGTCTCCCCAGTCCCTGCCCAGGGCCAGTTCTGATGCTCCTATACCTATACCACTGCCACTGGTCCCTACACCCATTCCCGTCTATGGTACTAAGATTCTTGTCCCGTTGCCCTGGTCTTGCTACCTCATCCTACCACAGAACCCCTCTCAAGTTCAGCCCCACCCCTTCTCACTTCCTCCTTCAGCTAAAAGGTTCCTGTCCCACAGTTAGACATCACCTCCCCAGAGTCTGCCCTGCCCCCAAGACAGTGTCCTTCCCAGGATGACAGAGCCCTGCTCTACCCCCAGCCCCTGCCCTAGCACCAGCCGGCATTGCCGTTACATCTGTATCCATCACCCTGTACCTCAGGCATTCAACCTGGAACATCCATAAGAAAGGTCTCAGGGAGGAAGCTGGAATTGGGCTGGAGGGCAGTGAGGGGCTACCAAATACTTAAGGACTTATTCTCCCAAATCCAGTGACAGTTACTATTGTGCTTTGTTGTTATTTTCATTGGTGTGTGTGTGTGTGTGTGTGTGCATGTAGGTGCCCAGAAGAGGGCAACACATCCTCTGGAGTTGGCATTACAGGCAGTTGCCAGCTACCCAGCTCTGGTCCTCTGCAAGAGCAGCAAGCACTCTTAATGGCTGAGCCATCTCCCCAGCCCTGAGATTGCATTCTAGGATAGCAACATTAATATATAAATCTGCAAGGAACACAATAGCAAAACTTAAAAACACAGGATCAACACCAAGTTTGTGATTTTTTTTCCACCCCTGGCTACTCTATGCTTAGCAAGGCACTTTATTGATTTGATTCTGTTTTGAATTAAAAGTTTTAGTGTTGGGGCAGAAGAAATGTCTCAGTGGTTAAGAGCACTGGCAGTTCTTGCAGAAGACCTGGGTTCAATTCCCAGCACCTACATGACAGTTCTCAACCATCTGTAACTCCAATTCCAGAGATCTGATGCCCTCTTCTGGTCTCCTCAGGCACCAAGTGTTCATGGGGTATACATACAGATGCCCCTGCAAACAAAACACCTATACACATAAAATAAAATGAAATAAAAAATATTTAAAGATTGAATTTTTTTTTTTTTTTTAGTGTGAACATAGGTTTATTGAGGAAAAGGAGAAAGAATCCCCAAGAGTGGGAGAGGCTTCAGGGAGAAATACTCTAAAACTCTAAAGGTTTGGTTCGAACCTCTTCCACGGGGCACAGCATGCGGCTTGGCAGAGAAGACAGCACAGCTTTTCCCAACACGCTCCACAGCTCTGTCTGCTCCACGGCTCTGTGCACTCCACAGCTCTGTGCGCTCCACGGCTCTGTGCGCTCCACGGCTCTGTCCGCTCCACGGCTCTGTGCGCTCCACGGCTCTGTCCGCTCCACGGCTCTGTGCGCTCCACAGCTCTGTGCGCTCCACTGCTCTGTGCGCTCCACGGCTCTGTGTGCTCCACGGCTCTGTGCGCTCCACGGCTCTGTCCGCTCCACAGCTCTGCCTGTGCGATTCCCAGGAACCCAGAGCGCAGCAGGCAGCAGGCAGCAGGAGCGACTCCAGAGGCTCCCTGCATCATGCAGATTTTCTTTCTGTGTTGTTGTTTTTTGTACTAGAACTCATTTAGTCATGTTTGACCTCAGCAAATCTCACTAAATGACCCAGTCTAGCCTTGAACTCATGATCTTACTGCCTCTTCTGCCAAAATTCTGGGATTACAGGCATGAGCCACCATACCTAGCAAGTTTCATGACTACTGAAAACAGTGCTTTGAGCTAACTCAGTCTGTAACGTGCCTACTCTGCAAGCATGAGGACCTGGGATCTGTAACATGCCTACCGTGTAAGCATGAGGACCTGGGGTCTGTAACATGCCAACTGTGCAAACATGAGGACCTGGGGTCTGTAACATGCCTACCGTGTAAGCATGAGGACCTGGGGTCTGTAACATGCCTACCGTGTAAGCATGAGAACCTGGGGTCTGTAACATGCCTACTGTGTAAGCATGAGGACCTGGCTTGGATCCCAGCACCCACATTAAAAACTTAGTGTAGGAACACGTGTCTGTAACCCCAGACTCAGGTTTGAAGGAGTAGACAATAGAATTCATGGAGGTCATTAGCCTAACAGAACTCTGTGAGAGACCCTTTCTCAGAAAACAAAGTGGCAAGGGATTGAGGAGGACCTTATGACCTCTGATCTCCACTAAGTGCAAACATTTCTGCACATGTGTGTGCCCCAACACAATGCTACTACTGAGGGATGAGCTATCACTCACCTAGGCCTTACATAAAGCATTGCTTGGTTACATGTGTTAGAGATGCAGTTTGGCAACAGGTAATTTTTTTTTCTTCTTTCTTTCTTTCTTTCTTTCTTTCTTTCTTTCTTTCTTCCTTTCTTTTGATTTTTCAAGATAGGGTTTCTCTGTGTAACAGCCCTGGCTCTCCTGGTACTAGCTCTTTTAGACCAGGCTGTCCTCGAAGTCACAAAGATCCGCCTGCCTCTGCCTCCCGAGTGCTGGGATTAAAGGTGTGCAACCACCACCTTCTATCAAACAACAAGTAATTTCACCGTTGCCACAAATCCCAGCTCCTCCCACCCCACCACTTCCTCCAGGAAGCCTCTCGTGGCCTCTCTCTGGGTCTGGAGGCAATAGTGTTTGGGGCCTGCCCTGCGTATGTTCTGGTTCTTTGTTTTGTGTTGTGTTTTTGAGACAGGGTCTCCCTGTATAGCCCTGGCTGTCCTGGAACTCACTTTGTAGACCAGGCTGGCCTCGAACTCACAGACATCTGCCAGCCTCTGCCTCCCTAGTGCTGGCACTAAAGTCCTACACCATCAGGTCTGGCAGGAGACATTGGTTCTTGTCACACTGCTGTGAAACTCATTTCACAGATGAGGAAGTAGCAATGGTGAGTGGCTAAGCTGCTCACTAAAGGTCACAGTACAAGGAAGGGGTGAAGCCCTGGGACTCTGTTTCAGAATGAAACAATGACCATTCTCTCAGGACAGTAGGCATGAAAACTCTACTGATAGATAAACATTTTAGTAGAAAACTGTTTGCCCATCTACACTTAACCTCATAGAAGAGAAAGTGAGAACTACACTTGAACGCATTGGCACAGGAGACCACTTCCTAAATATAGCCCCAGTAGCATAGACACTGAGAGAAACAATTAATAAATGGGACCTCCAGAAACTGAGATGCTTCTGTAAAGCAAAGGACACAGTCAACAAGACAAAACGACAGCCTACAGAATGGGAAAAGATCTTCACTAATCCCACATCAGACAGAGGTCTGATCTCCAAAATATACAAAGAACTCAAGAAATTGGTCATTAAAACAACAAATAATCCAATAAAAAATGGGATACAGACTTAAACAGAGAACTCTCAACAGAGGACTCTAAAATGGCTGAAAGACATTTAAGGAAATGTTCAATATCCTTGGCCATCAGAGAAATGCAAATCAAAACAACACTGAGATTTCATCTTATACCTGTAAGAATGGCCAAGATAAAAAACACTGATGACAACTTAGGCTGGAGAGAATTTAGAGTGAAGGGGACACTCCCGCATTGCTTGAGGGAGTGCATACTTGGATATCAGTATGATGATTTCTCAGAAAAATAGGAAACAGCCGACCTCAAGACCCAGCAAAACCACTTTTGGGTCTATATACAAAGAATGCTCAATCGTACCACAAGGACATGTGCTCAACTATGTACATAGCAGCTTTGTTTATCATAGCCAGAACCTGGAAACAACCTAAATGCCCCTTGACTGAAGAATGGATAAAGAAAATGTGGTACATTTACACAATGGAGTACTACACAGCAGAAAAAATAACGACATCTTGAAATTTGCAGGCAAATGTATAGATCTAGGAGCATCATATTGAGTGAGGTAACCCAGACCCAGAAAGACAAATATCATATATACTCACTCATGAGCCGCTTTT
The DNA here is from genome assembly GCF_982192425.1 of Myodes glareolus. Classification (NCBI taxonomy): domain Eukaryota; kingdom Metazoa; phylum Chordata; class Mammalia; order Rodentia; family Cricetidae; genus Myodes; species Myodes glareolus. The sequence goes on from NC_142027.1 coordinate 131,756,049, forward strand.
AAACATAAAGCAAAGAAAACCAGCCTACAATTCACAATCCTAGAGAACCTAGCCAACAATGAGGACCCTAAGAGAGACATACATGGATCTAAACTACATGAGAAGTAGAAAAAGCCAAAATCTCTTGAGTAAATTGGGAGCATGGGGACCATGGGAGAGAGTAGAAGGGGAGGGGAGAGGAAGGAGGGGGAGAGAAGAAAAATAGATAGCTCAATAGAAACAATTTTAAAAAGAAGTTTTTACAAAAAGAAAATAGTTTGTAATTTCTCCTTTAACTATTTGGAATTTCAGAAATGAAATTCCAAGTTAGTAGAGCCCTAGAAGATTAATCACATCCCTGAAAAATGTCTCTATCCCATGCTGGAAAATGGGGGTGCTTGCCTTTAATCCCCCACTCAGAAGGCAGAGGCAGGCAGATCTTTGTCAGTTCCAAATCAGCCTGGTCTACAGAGCAGGTTCCAGGACAGACTTCCAAGCTACACAAAGAAACCTGTCTTAGGAAAAAAAAATGTCCATATTCCAGTTCCCAGAACATGTCACCGTTTGGAATCAGCACACAGTGTGTTCAATGTTGAACAAGGGGAGGTGTGCCATCTCACAGAGGAAAGGGTTGCTGCCGAGGCAGTGGTGATAGGGGGTTTGGATGAGGTTTGAGAGGGCGGCCCCACATCTCATTCTGTGATGTTCCCTAAACCTGTGAGGGTGGAGGTGGGAAGGTAAGTTTATAGAACAGTCTCCTTTAGGACTGAACACTCAATATTCTCTTAGTAATAATCTCTTATTCTCAGCACTTTGGCTAGTTAGAAGTCGTTACATTAAATGTTGGGGAAATAACTAATCTATGGATATAAGCATAAATATTTGGAAGGTAGTTTGTCAGTAGTAGGTTCCTCCCTATGACCTGCTAAGCCTTGGGCTTTGGACCAGGTTTACAGCACAAAGTCTGTGACAGGCTCAAATCCAATGCAAACACAGTTGGTTACCTCCAAAACCCCTGTACCACTATCACACAGTGAACACATGTTACCTGGAAGATCAGTATTGTAGGGTGCAAAATCTTTGCTGCCTTTTCTTGGCCCATGACCTACATAGCACCTTCCAGTACTATGAGAACTATCCACCTGGGAAGGAGTTTTCAGGTAAATTTCAATCTAATCGCTCTGTGTCCTTCAATCAGAGTGTGTTGTGTCTTTGCAATTGATTTTACCATCTAGTTCTGGTGGGGCAGCCAAGAGCAATGGTAGCCTGTGTAGATTTGGAAGCTGTAACACAAATAATAAAAATCTAGAGGCAGATATTGGGATTCAACCCGAAAACCAGAAAAGCAAAGCAGCCAAGTCACTAGAGAAATCTTACCTCTACCAAGGCTGGGTAACCACAAACTAAGTAGACTAAACAGACAGAGCCTCTCTCCCCTCCCATTTTATATTCCCTCTGGTGCTGGGATTAAAGATGTATGCCTCCCTAGTACTGGGATTAAAGGTGTGTGTAACAGGAGGAGCGGGCTGCTTGTCGTCCCAGTCACCCTGCTAGCTTACACCCAAAATAATCACACAGAAACTGTATTAATTAAAACACTACTTGACCATTAGCTGTAGCCTCCTATTGGCTAACTCACATCTTGATTTAACCCATTTCTATTAATCTGTGTTCACCATGAGGTCATGGCTTACCGGGAAAGATTTAGCATGTCTGACCTGGCGTCTCCATGACAGCTCTCTGACTCTGCTTTCTTCCTCCCAGAATTCAGTTCTGTCTTCTCTGCCTACCTAAGTTCTACCCTATCAGGCCAACCAGTTTCTTTATTGATTAACCAATGAAAGCAATACATAAACAGAAGGATCTCCTATACCATTTCTCCTTTTTTGTTTAAAAGGAAAAGGAAGGCTTTAACTTTAACATAGTAAAATTACATATAACAAAACAGGTATCAAGCAAGAATTACAGTTGCAATATTTATATCTATTTTATCTTTTATCATAACAAAGGAAAACTATAACTATCTATCTATTCTTCAACTCCATCAAAAATTCCAGAAGGATTTAATATTACCTAACTAAACAAGAAGTGAGCAACTTCCAAAACTCTAGAAATGACAGAGACATCTCGCTGCCTGTACAGTCACCCAAAGTTCCTCTGTACCATTGGGACATCCATCTTCAGCCTACAGGTCCATGGTATCCAGTAGACTTTTCCATGAAGCAGGAAATTTTAAAGACAGTTCAGTCACTTTTTTCTGTGTCCTGCAGAATGTCTCGCAGGCTCTTTCATGAAACAGGAACCCTGAAGGATCGTCTCACCTTTAGACAAGTTTAGTAGTTCTCTCTCTGTGGGTTCTTTGTATCCAGTCTATGCATCAGTCCAGGCAAGAGCAGTTTCTTGCCCAAATGCCTAACCAACTCCATAAGGAGCCTCTTCAATGCCCATCTTCCTATTGAAATAGATTGGTGCTGCCAGGAGTAGACATGTCTCATTGTCATGAAAAGCCCTAAGTTATTAAAACATTTTAATGCCATATTCTGTAGTCTTTGAAAGATATGAAGAATGCCTATCTGAAATATATCTATGCACATCTAGAAAATCTAACTAACATGACTACAAACTTGACTATTATAGATGATTGTCTATAACCTATATTTCTTAATTATACATTACATTTTTAAATGAACCACACAATCACAATATCTTAACAGCAGAAATATACATATAACAAGATTGACCTTAAATTTATATCAATAAAGCAAAATTCATACCTATGCAAATTATTTATGTCTATACTATATTTCCCTTTAAATGTAAAAGAACATTTATAAACAATATTTAGGGGCTGGAGAGATGGCTCAGTGGTTAAGAGCACTAACTCTTCTTCCAGAGGTCCTGAGTTCAAGTCCCAACAATCACATGATGGCTCACCACTATTTATAATGAGATCTGGTGCCCTCTTCTGGGGTGCAGGTACACATGAAGGCAGAATGCTGTATACATAATAAATAAATAAATCTTTAAAAAATAATATTTGGGAATATGGACATATTATTTCTCTCCAAACCTTTTCCTGCTGTGTGGGGCGCTGTTAATCAGGTCTTTCATGGTGTATCCTGTGTGCTAGGTTTATCTCAGTCAGCAGCTGAGCGAAGTAATTTTTGGAGGGTGTTCACGACAACCTTTCAGGGGGGCATGGTCTATCATACCATATTGGTCTAGAAGCAATCAACAGGTTCTCATCTTCTGTGAAAACAAAAGAAGAACCTCTTTTCCCAAGCACCATATTCTTAGACCCAAATTGTGAAGTCAAGATACCTTTATAATATACATGCTGGTTTAGGTTAGCAGCCCATACAATGAAATGTCTCTCTGTACTTAGCTCCTTCAAAGTAAAAAATTTAAAGAAAACACAATAATATACAGAATCCAGATTCTCTGTGAATTTTTCATTTTTACTTGGCTTATTTTTTTTTACTTCCTTTAATCTATGATTATCTGTACTCTGTCTCTTTAAAGACTTTACCCCCTTTTTTTACCCCCTTTTTTTAAAAGCATTACCTTTATTTTATGACTCTGTATACTCTTTATCTTTTCTCTCCCAAGCCTACGTACATTTATCCAACACTGTGACCCATTTAGAGGTCTTTTATGTCTGAATCTGTCCTATTGTAAATCTGTAATTCTTTACTATCCAGGAACACTTTCACTTTGCGCCTTTAAAATGCTAAGCGATTAAGAATCTAAGCTGCGACAATCCTAGGTCAAATATGGTTACTGCCTGCTTGCCCCGCCCAGTCCAGCATGGCGGAGCTGCTCATGTCTCTGAGCCATGTGCACCACTAGCATGGCAGAGCCGCTTGTGCCTCTGAGTCACTTGTGCCTCTGAGCTGCTCGCAGTGCCCCCCTTCCAGGCACACAGTGAGTCCAGTTGCCTTCAAACAAACCGTAGTACTTTACTCACAAACCCCATCCAAATGCTGTCTCCCACAAGAGACAAAGGTCACACTAGCAGCATAGCCCAGAAAGCCGTCATTTCAAAACTGTGCAGCTTTTTTTTTTTTCCCACTACTGCTGAATCAGGAAAATCTCACTTAAAGCAACTGCGGCAAACTGCCAGCAAACAGCAAGAAGCTGTGTTAAACTCTGTTTTTTTGCTTTGTTTTGTTTTGGTTTGGTTTGGTTTTTGAGACAAGGTTTCTCTGTGGCTTTGGAGCCTGTCCTGGAACTAGCTCTTGTAGACCAGGCTGGCCTCCAACTCACAGAGATCCACCTGCCTCAGCCTCCCAAGTGCTGGGTGGGATTAAAGGTGTGTGCCACCACCACCCGGCAAACTCTGTATTCTTATTGAAGCTCTCTCAGATTTTATGTGGATTTAGTTGACCACGTGGGCGCCACTCTGTAACAGGAGGAGTGGGTTGCTTGTCATCCTGGCTGCCCAGCTAGCTTACACCCAAAATAATCACACAGAAACTGTATTAATTAAAACACTACTTGACCATTAGCTGTAGCCTCCTATTGGCTAACTCTCACATCTTGATTTAACCTATTTCTATTAATCTGTGTTCGCCAGGAGGTCATGGCTTACTGGGAAAGATTCAGCATGTCTGACCTGATGTCTCCATGACAGCTCTCTGACTCTGCTTTCTTCCTCCCAGAATTCAGTTCTTCTCTACCTACCTAAGTTCTGCCTTATCAGGCCAAGCAGTTTCTTTATTGATTAATCAATGAAAGCGACACATAAACAGAAGGATCTCCTATACCAGGTATGAGTAATCACCACCTGGATTTGTTTCTGCATTGATCTTGTGAAGCTCAGGGTGACCTTGAACTCATAGAGATCCACTTACCTCTGTCTCCCAAATCCTGGGATTAAAGATATATGCCATCACTACCTGACCTCTAGTGGCTTAGCTTTGCTCTTCTGATATTTAGGCAATCTTTATTTATTAAAACATAAATAAAATATCATTATAGTTCCCCTTTTGTCTAAAATAAAAAGAAAGGCTATAACTAATATAAGAAAGTACAATAACTATATACAATACATGTCTCGCGCTACTGTCTTGCCCGCAAGAACGACGCGGGACACTTAGGATCCTTCTGCAGCAAAGCTTTAATGCGTCTTGAGAGGGAGAGCATAAGCTTACATTGCGGAGACCCAGAATGAGGGGAACCCAGCCCTTATAAAGGAAACAGTCCTCGCTTCTGACATGTCACTCTTGGATTGGTCCGCTGCCCATTATCCCAGATGATGCCTCGGAAGTAGGCAGGGACACAGCAGTAGTAGTAAGTTACCAAGCACATGTGCTGGGATTAAAGGCTTGTGCTACAACACCTTGAGGTCACAGAGATCTGCCTGTCTCTGCCTCCCAGGCATTGGGACCAAAGGCGTGTACTACCACACCTTGAGGTCACAGAGGTCAATCTGCCTCTGCCTCCCAGGCATCAGGACTAAAGGAGTGTACCACCACACCTTGAGGTCACAGAGGTCAATCTCCACCTTTGTCCCTTGAAGCAATGGAGAATGTGGTTGCGGCCCTCCACAAATACATACAAGCAATAAATACATCAACAATGTCTAGTCTATTTGTATTTGACAAATTCAGAGAAAATATTCCATATCTATTCTATCTTGGTGAGTCCAAAGTCTTGTACCTAATTTACTTTTTATCATAACCTACTTTCTGTGTCAGGTAAACAAGGAAAATTTTAACTATCTAGTTTTCAACTCCCTCAGAGACCCAAGAAGGAAGTAATATTAACTGAGTAAATAGGAAATGCAAGCAAGTGACTTCCAAAAAATGTGAGCAATGACAGAAACAGCTACAAAATGGAACACATCTGCAGATTTCACTCTTTTGAGTACCCTTTGGGTTACTTCCTGACGGCAGTGGTGTTTAGTTGCATAAAGAACATGTAGGACATCTCCTTATAATCCCCTTGGCTTGTTGCCATGTAAAGGGAAAGTCCTTTTTTAAACTATTGCTATTGATGTGATGTTTTTGTGAAAGGCCTTCAGCACATTTCCAACCAATAATTGATTAATTTCTGCATTACCTTGTACTAGAGGACCTGGCAGACTCATATGGGATCAAATGTGTGTGTTATGTATATGGAATGATGACTATTCTTGATTAAATCTTATACCTGAATAAATAATGAAGTCAATTCTGTATCATTTGGTATAAATTCAGTGGTTTCAATATGCAAAACAGCCTTTTCTGCATATTGTGAATCGGTAACTATTAGTACCATGAGACTAACATATAATTCTAATTTTTGGACAGAATCATAAGGGCTTTGTTCCACTTTACTTAAATTTTTTACTTTTCTGATTTGTAACCTGCCTTTCCTGATTTATTTGATTCAGTATAGAACGCAGGGGCTCCAGTTATTGGTGTGTCCTATACAATGCAAGGAATGATCCAATTAATTCTCCTTACAAGTCAAATTCTCTCACTTTGGGGATAGTTGTTGTTAATCTCCCCCCAAGAAATTGCTACAATCACTTTGCCAGGGTTCACTTTCTTCCCATAATTTTTTAATTTTATCATTATTAAAAAGAACTGTAATTTTTGCTGGGTCTATTCCTATTAATTGACAAAATCTCAATTTTCTTTTTAGAATTAATTCAGAGACCTTTTACATCTAAGTTTTATTTTTTTTACTCGATTTAAGAGGTAAATAGATCCATTCTAACAAAATAACTTCCCTCTGCATTAAAATTTCTGTAGGAAATGTTTGGAAGGTAATATGACCAGAATGCAGTTAATATTTGGATCCGTATCATCCACATGTACCTCCTGTAATTTTTCTTCAATCAAAGTCAATTCTCTCTCAGCTTCAGCTGATAATTCCTTGTGACTATTTAAGTCCTTGTCCCCATCTAAAGTTTTCTTTGAATGAATCAATCCATCAGGTTTTTATCTCAATAATGAACTATTAGCTGGGGAAATGTCTCCTAGTAATCTCTGGAAGTCATTAAGAGTCTGCAATCGATCTCTCCTAATTAGCACCTTTGAGATCTAATTTTTTGTAAGCCTATTTTATAGCCTAAATAATTAATAGAGTCTCCTCTTTGCATTTTTCAGGAGCAATTTGTAATCCCCAAAAAGGCAAAATTTTCTTTACTTCCTCAAACATTCTTTCTAAAGTATCTACGTTTGAATCAGATAGTAAAATTTTGTCCCTGTAATGGTAAATTATAGATTCATGAAATTGCTTATGTATCATTTCCACTGCTGACTTACAAAATATTGACACAGGGTGGTGTAGGTACACAGGTTCTCCATTTTTCCCGAGGCGCTATGCAGGGCTGTTCTGCTTCCTGGTTTCACTGCATCAGCTTGAGGGTATAGCATAGAACTGCCCTCTCTTGTTATGTTAATTTCACCTACGGCCCAAGGGTGTAGCTTAGAGAGAACTCTCCCTCTACTGTCATGGTAATTCCACCTGCAAGCAAGGTTCTCGCAGCAGGCAAGGTTCCCGGGTCAGCTTTTCTCTGAGCCTGAGCACGCCCACCTGGCTTCCTCTTTTCTCTGTTCAGCTGCTCTCCGACCTTGGGTGCGACCCCCTGACTTTTCTCTTTCCTTGTTCCTGATGGGGGGCTGGTGTCTTTCTGCCCCACAGTATATATACCCGGCTTATGCTTAATAAAGCTGCCATTTGTCACTTGCTCCTTGGCAGATGAGCCCGGTCTCTTTGTGTGTGTGTCATGTGTTTTAACCCCTAGGACAATCGTCCGTTCTCATAGGCTCGAGTCAGGAAAAGCGCGCGCCTGTTTCGAGGTTCGGGTGTCCACAGAAAAGTGCGGAAGCTTACAGGGTGGGGCTATGTAACATTTCCTGTGGGAGAATCTTCCATTGATATCTTTTAGCTGACTGAGAATTATTATAAGTAGACACTGTGAAAGCAAATATTTCCTTTTTTTTCTTGTAAAGGTATAGTGAAGAAACAATTTTTTAAATCAATATCCACAGCAATAAGGTTTTCTATAATATGCTTTAGGTTCTTTAATTGCTCTGGGAAGGAGTTTCTCTATGATGGCAGTAGACAACTGAGCCAGATTTGACACAGAGGCCCCTCAAGGAATTTCTCAACAGCAAAGGAGTACCATGAATATTCCTTGTTGACCTACATTCATTAGTTCAATGCCTGCCTTTGCCACACCTTCCACATAATTCTGAATGGATTATTCTTAGAAAAAAAAAACATTGTTTCTAGGAATACCCTGTCTACAATCCCTTTTAAAGTGACCTTTTTTGCCACAATTATAACATTTGCCATTTTGATTTTTTTTCTCAAACCTCTGGAAATGACCTCTCCTATCCATGCATCATCTTGTTCATGAGATTCAATATTAATTGTATTCCTTCAAAGGTTCTAACCTTACCTTTAACAGCCTAATTATTCTTTTGTATAGAGAATCGGCATTTTCAAAAGCCAGAGGTTCAATTATTATTTGTCTAGCTTCTGAATTTGGTATCATCCCATTTGCTGCTGAAGTCAATCTTATAAAGAAACCCATAAAGGCTTCCATTGAACCCTGTATAACTTTAGTAAATGACTCAATTTTCTTTCCTACTTATCCAGTTCTGTCCCATGCATTCAAAGCTGCTGTGCAGTGTAAACCTAGGGTGTGGTCATCACATACAGCCTGCCTTTCTATAGAGGCATAATCTCCTCCAAGAATTTGATCTTGGGTGATTTTCCTACCTCTCACTTTACTCCGTTATTCAATAGTCTTAGCCTCTTCTCTGAACCAGGCACTCCATGGTAATTGTGGACCAGGTTCTAAAACAGCTTTAACCAAATCAATCCAGTCTTTAGTAGGGATAATTCTACTGACAGTTTAACATTTGCTTCACAAAGGGTGAATGCATGCCATGAGACTACTGCTTCCTTGAATCTCTTTAAATCTAACAATGGCACAGGAGTCCAGTTAGCTTTAACAGAGCCTCTGCCATATGCCTATTCCTGTAAGAAATATATGAAGGTTGCTGTCTGGAACCTTAGGCTGCTGCTCTCTGTTATAAAGCAGGGCTGAAATTGGCTCTGCATTCAACTCTTCTGTCCGGGTTTGAATCTCTCTATGATCTGCTTTACTAGATTTTCTAAGGCTTATATCTTAGCACTCAGATTAATCAACTTTTCTAGTGAGAAGACAGAAATGATAATGCTGACATGTTTACAACTGATATTACGTAAATCCCATCTAAATATCCTCTCATTTACTCATTCCATTCTCAAACTGTCCGGCATATTATCACACAAAACCCAAATCTCTCCACTATAATGGTTTTTCCCTTTTTTGAATGTGGGAAAAAACTCTCCTTTTTAACTGATTCCTCCCTTTAAGAATTCTTAATTGTCTTAACAAACCTGCCAGCGATGTTGATGAAGGTGTAAGACTGACTGCTGCTGCGTAGAACAGGAAACGCCTGACTGGGTTTCAAGGAAGCTGCCTAGTTTGGAAACATCCTGAGAAGGGGGTTTAGGGAGAGCCTGCAACCCACAGTGAAGAGAGAGAGAAAGTAGAAGAGGAGGAGGAGGAGGAGGAGGAGGGGGAAGAGGAGGAGAAAGACTAGGCGGGTGGGGCTGGAGTCCCACGTGCAGCCCCAACCTGTGTTGGTGTCTAAAAAGCCTCAGACAAATGACTTTTTCATGAATTCATACCCCAAACATTGGGTGCCAAATGTAGCATGAATAATAAAAACCCAGGGACAGAGAGTGGGGTTCAATTCAAAAGCCAGAAAAGCAAAGCATCTAAGCCACCTATACCAAGACTGGTTGACCACAGACTAAGTAGACTGGACAGACAGAGCCTCTCTTTCCTCCCATTTTATATTCCCTCTAATGCTGGGATTAAAGGTGTGAGACACCACCATCTTAATTTGTTTCTGCATTGACTTTATGACCCTGAACTCATAGAGAGCCACCTGCCTCTTTCTCCCAAATCCTGGGATTAAAGGTGTGTTCCACCACTGCCTGACCTCTAGTGGTTTAGCTTTGCTCCTATCTTAAGGCAAGCTTTATTTAAACATAAATAAAATATCACTATAAGAAACCTTTGTCACCTCTTTGACCAAAAACTCACTGAGATTTTCATATGATAACCCATGTCTTCTGAGGGAAGCATTACCCATCCATGCAGGGTCCCTGTGCTCAAAGCCTGTCTATTAAAAAAGCAATAATAATAAGTTTTAAGAAAATCTATATAATCTATGACATCGCACATAGAAGGACATTGCAGGGCGGCGAGTTTCTACATAAGGAATTAACAGAATTTATAAAGAAAATAAGACATATCAAACAAAATTATTTTGAGAATGGATCTTTCTACGGAGTCCAGGATAGCCCCAAATTCACAATCTTCCTTGTCTTGGCTTCCCAAGTGTTCTGTTATAGGTCTAAGCTACTGTGCTATGTTAAGTAGACTTCAGTAAAAACATATAAACATAGCTGTGAGGGTGGCATATGCCTGTAATCTAGCATCTCAAGGCTGAGGTCGGAGGGTCAGGAGTTCAAGGCTAGTCTCAGCTACATAACAAGTTCAAGACTAGCTTGGGCTGTTTAAGAATATTTTCTCTCAAAACTCAAAGCAAATAGAATTTAAGTCTTTGATTGTTAAGTAACATTTACAACAAGAGATAACATCTATAAATATAGAAAGAGTGCCCTCAAGTCAACAAGAAAAATGATTGACAAGCCTCATTGTAAAAACAAAGGACAGAGAAGAGGCCAACACATGAAACTGTATGCAGGGACATACAGTGGGTCGAAGAGGATGGTGTAAAATCCAAGGAGGCTCCAACCATCTGGGTGGGACCAGAACAGGAGGATTCTGAGGTGAATACCCCTCTACATTTGTAAATAGACCGAGCTCTCATGAAGGGCAGAGCGGACCATATTTCACATGTACAAACTCTTCAGCACGGTGGCTGCATTTTTAGGAGTTGATCCTAAAGCAGTAATTAAACAAAGATGCCAGAAAAGACATCCAGGTCAACTCTCCAGAATCAGGAAATAAGAAAGGAAGCCAGGCACTGTGGTTCACACCTGCAGATTCAGCCCTCAGGAGCCTGAGGCTGGAGCATGGAGGGTTCCCGGCCTATCTGGACTAATTAGTAAGAGCTTGTCTCAAAACAAACAAACAAAAGACAAACTAAACAAATAAAACAGAGATGTCCGTGTGTTAGCGTGGTTGCCTAGCATGCAGGAAGCCCTGGGTTTGATCCCTAGCATTACCAACCAGCATAGACCAGCATGCCTGTAATGCTGGCACATACTGGCACTTGGGAGGCAGAGGCAGGAGGGCCAGCTCTTTAGGGTCATCCTTGGCCCAGCAGCAAGCTAGAGGCCAATCTGGCTGACACGACCCTGACCAGACTCCAGACAGAGGGCTTGTTTTCTGACCTCGTCTCCTTCTTCTCACCCTGGCTTCTGACTTGAGAATTCTCTTGTGTTCTGCCCTGGCCTGGGTGTGTCAGAGGATGACAAGGGAATCGTGTTGTTCATCAACCAGGCATGGATAGAACTGGCCATGTCTGGTTGTAACTCTGGCCAAATAAACAAGAATTGCTTCCATAGCTCTGGGGCCTCTGATTTCAATGATTATCCATTTAAGCCTCTTCTGGGATACTTGGGGAGATAATTTCTCACCCAAAGAATGGAGCAGGGGTGGGGGGACAGAGAGACAGAAAAACAGAGAGAGAGAGAGAGACAAAGAGAGAGCAAGAGGGAGGGAGAGTGAACTGTAATTTGTCTAATTTTTCTGTTTCTAGTTTGGGGCTAAGGGCATTCATTCTCATACAAGCTTTCTGATTGGGTGCATCTTAATCTCCAGTGTGCACATGCAATAGAGTCGGGCCAGTGCCGTCTTCGGCAGGCACATATGTGACTTTCAAGGGTACTGGACCCAGCTCTGACATGGGAGTAGTGAAGAAGGGCTGGTCCAGCTGAAGTGCTCAGAACTGGTCCCATCAGATCAGTCCAACGTAGGGCACTGTAGGATGGGAACAGGAAATGACCACAACACGACTCGCTCCTGTAAACCTCCAAGTGCAGGGTGGTGAATCAGTGTCCCGGGGAACTTTGCTGGGATTGCAAGGTATGAAAGACATGTGACTATTCTAAGATCGAGATAGGGCGCTAAGTGAAAAAAGAATTTTGCCGTGTGCTCTTATGAAAGAGCATGCTGTGGCTATACAGAGGCGGGGGTGCCTGCCTAGCACGCATGCGTGCATGCGTCCCTGGGATCCTGCCCATGTTATTCCTGCTTCCGTCACTGTCTTCCTTCTTAGTGGATGTCACTCAAGTCAAGGCTGGGCGTAGAGGCTGGACCATCACAGAGTTTTGTTCTCCCTTTCCAGGCTGGATGTCCAGCCTTGGCAGAAGAACGACTGGAGCCCTGCTCCTTTCGTCTCTGGGAGACTGAAGCAGAGAGCCACACATCCTCGCTGCCCAGACAGGCGCCCCTTCTCCGTCTCATCTGCCCTGTGTCCCAGAACAGCAGTGAGCTAGTTGACTGGCCTGGAAGTCCCTGTCTTCTGCCTTTGGCCCACAGTGGCCCAGGGACCGATCCTCCCCTCTGCTGTGTGGCAGCAAGAGGGAGGGAAGAGGCTCATCTCCAGCTGGCCAGGGAGATAGGTCTTCTTGTGCCCATGAACCCCTCCTCCCCACGGGCCTGTCCACAGGGGCTTGGGATCAGCCAGAAAAGTCAGGCAGCTCACTAGAGCCAGGGGACATGAGGTTCCTTTGCCAGACTAAGTTCTGTCCCTGGGAGCTGCACGGTGCCTAGCCCCACCCCTTGCTCTGTGCCCCCCCTCCATTGCCGGAGACTTTGACCTTGTGTTCCAGTCCTAGCTGGTGGGCTGAGGGCTGAAGTCAACACACCCCAGAATCTGGAACATTCGTGCCGGAAACGGGAACCTGCAACCACACACCTTTTTCCTCCAGACACCTGGACCAAGCGGTAAGTGGCAGATGAATGTGTGAACTGGGACAGGGAACAGAGCAACATGGTGACTTTCCCAGGCCAACAACTGTGCTTGAGATTGGTGACAAAAAAAAGAAAAGAAAAAGAAAAAAGACAGTCAAGAAAACATCCTTCAGAGAGATGGCACCGTGCCCCATGGAGTCAGATGGGAACCGCAGGTTAAGAACGCTACCTCTCCAAGCCTCAGTTTCCCTTGCTCCAGAACACGGAGTCTTTTGCTTGCTTCTTTGTTTTCCGAGGCCGGGTTTCTCTGTGTAGCCCTGGCTGTCCTGGAACTCACTCTGTAGACTAGGCTGGCCTTGAACTCAGAGATCCACCTACCTCTGTCTCCATAGTCCTGGGATTAAAGGCATGCACCACCATGTCCAACTCAGAACACAGAGTCTTTGATCAAAGTTCTTTATTATATTATTGATTAATTGATATGGTATGGGGGTGACTCACACTTGCCACATTCTACATGGGGAGGCCAAAAGAAAACTTCTGGGACTGACTTCTCTCTTTCCACCATGTGGGTCTCAGTGAAACACAGGCTGTCAGGTGTAGTAGCAGGGACCTTCACCAGCCAAGCCGTCTTGAAGGCTCTGGGATGTGGGGTCTTGACTCATCTTACAGGGTGAATTTGAGAATTAGAAGGCAGATGGATATGAAATGCCTGACGCTGACCTGTGCCTAGTAAGTGATAAAGGGGTCATTATCATTACACTGGGGAGGGGCTTGGTCCTCAGTCTCTATGACTGTTGTCCCAGTTTAAAGGTGAATTGTACAAGGTACAGTCACTTGGTGTAGCCTGGCTGAGCTGGCTTTTTGGTTTTCACAAGTCCTTCATGTTCTATTAAGAGCATGTGACAAAGGCACACGATGCTTCCTCCGATTGCTTTCTAGGGGACAAAGGTTATAATCAGAGACACAAAAAGAAAAGTCAGGGCCAGCTGATCTCTGTCTCTGCTTAAATATTTCTAGAGTGCAGCGAGATTCACTCAGGCCGAACTAGATGAGATCTGAGTGTGTCTCACACAGGCGGTAGGTGTGGCTGTCAGCTGGTCCTCTTCAGCTTCTGTCCCTGGTTCAGGATGACAATAAAGGACATTTCTCCTAGAGCAGTAGACTGTAGGATGAAGGTGTTGGACTGTCTGCATTGTGTCTTTTCGTCTTGTGTCTTTACTGATGGTGAGTCCAAATAGGCTTTCCTATGTCATGTTTATGCTGACTTTATTGTCTCTCTCTGTCTCTCTCTTTCTGATCAATGTAATAACTCTACTGGGTCATCTCTGAGGATACACCTTCCAAGCACCTGTGTTATAGCAACTGGCCATAAATGGGAGCATGGCATCACTAGCTTAAAAATGTCAGCAACTGCGAGGAAACAGTTGACTTAATCCCAGAGCTAAGCACGTGCAGGCCCATTCATGACTGCATGCATGGATGATCTTACCTGGGGCTGGTCCACGGCATCAGCAGTCTGACTCCTGCTTCTGATTAGGACTGCACACCTTCACACTGCGCTCCATGACGAGCTACCTGTGTCGTGTCAGATGTGACCATTGATAGCACATGCTCTCCTCTTCTGGGAGGGCTGGGAGCTGCTCTGCCTTACCCAGTCGGGTCCAGTGACTTGGTCAGGCTCACACAATCAGTGTATGTCAGAGCTAGGCTGAGCTGAGCATGTCTGCCTTGCTAATCCATCAGACTATAGTTTCTGTGTACTGTGAACTGTGTACTGAGTACTGCGTGCTGTGTGCTGTGTGCTGTGTACTGAGTGCGGTTGTACTGTGTGCTGTGTGCTGTGTACTGAGTACTGTGTACTGTGTGCTGTGTACTGAGTACTGTGTGCTGTGTGCTGTGTACTGAGTACTGTGTACTGTGTGCTGTGTGCTGTGAGCTGTGTACTGTGTACTGAGTGCTGTGTACTGTGTGCTGTGTGCTGTGTACTGAGTACTGTGTGCTGTGTGCTGTGTACTGAGTGCTGTGTACTGTGTACTGTGTGCTGTGTACTATGTGCTGTGTGCTGTGTACTGTGTACTGAGTACTGTGTACTGTGTACTATGTGCTGTGTGCTGTGTACTGTGTGCTGTGTACTGTGTGCTGTGTGCTGTGTACTGAGTACTGTGTACTGTGTACTATGTGCTGTGTGCTGTGTACTGGGTGCTGTGTACTGTGTGCTGTGTACTGTGAGCTGTGTACTGTGAGCTGTGTACTGAGTACTGTGTGCTGTGTACTGAGTACTGTGTACTATGTGCTGTGTGCTGTGTACTATGTGCTGTGTGCTGTGAACTGTGTACTGTGTACTGTGAGCTGTGTACTGTGTACTGTGAACTGTGTACTGTGTGCTGTGTACTGTGTACTGTGAGCTGTGTACTGTGTACTGTGAGCTGTGTACTGTGAACTGTGTACTGTGTGCTGTGTACTGTGTGCTGTGTGCTGTGTACTGAGTACTGTGTACTGTGTGCTGTGTACTGTGTGCTGTGTGCTGTGTACTGAGTACTGTGTGCTGTGTACTGTGTGCTGTGTACTGTGTGCTGTGTACTGTGAGCTGTGTACTGTGAGCTGTGTACTGTGAGCTGTGTACTGAGTACTGTGTGCTGTGTACTGAGTACTGTGTACTATGTGCTGTGTGCTGTGTACTATGTGCTGTGTGCTGTGAACTGTGAGCTGTGTACTGTGTGCTGCATGCTGTGTGCTGTGTACTGAGTGCTGTGTACTGAGTACTGTGTGCTGTGTACTGAGTACTGTGTGCTGTGTACTGAGTACTGTGTACTATGTGCTGTGTGCTGTGTACTGTGTGCTGTGTACTATGTGCTGTGTGCTGTGAACTGTGAACTGTGTACTGTGAGCTGTGTACTGTGTACTGTGAACTGTGTACTGCGTGCTGTGTACTGTGTACTGTGAGCTGTGTACTGTGAACTGTGTACTGTGTGCTGTGTACTGTGTACTGTGAGCTGTGTACTGTGTACTGTGAGCTGTGTGCTGTGTACTGAGTACTGTGTGCTGTGTACTGTGTGCTGTGTGCTGTGTACTGAGTACTGTGTACTGTGAGCTGTGTACTGTGTGCTGTGAGCTGTGTACTGTGTACTGTGAGCTGTGTGCTGTGTACTGAGTACTGTGTGCTGTGTACTGAGCACTTGTACTATGTACTGGGTACTATGTACTGAAGGCCAACCAGGCACCATAACAGGAACCTCTGCAGAGCCCGGCATTGAATCTTCAAGACAGCTGATGAGATTGGAGTTATCTCTGTTTTACTAATGAAGCAGTCTTGTCTCAGGGGTAAGGGTGCAGAGGGGGGATAGGGGGTTCTGCTTCCTAAACCCCAACACCCAAGCGCAGACTTCAAGCTGCCACCCTCTGTTTGTGGGCTCAGTCCCCAATTTGGCGTCGGAAACCCCAGCAGAATCCAGCCTTTGTGGCCTGCAGCCATCCCCCTTTGCAAAACTAGGCCATATTGAGAATGTTCCGCTGTTCAGGGCCCCAGGCTGGCGTTGCCAAGAGCCGGGGTCTGTGGGAGGCCAGCTGAGTGCAGAGGAGGAGAAGTTGCGCTTGGCTCTTCCGGACACACACAATCCCTTTGTTCCGCCTCACAGGAGTTGGCTGAGAGGCACAAGGTCAAAAGCTACTAGGCCTGAACATCCGAAGGTGCAGCCAGCTCAGCACCCCAAGGCAGGCCTAGTCCTCTGCCAGAGGAGGCGGTCCTGAGGGCAAAGCCTGCATGGGGATGCTCAAAGCCGCGTCGGCTACCGGCAGCCTGACACGCAGTAGGGGTGCAGTAAATTGTGCTGCATTTACTTGAATTCCAGTTAAATTTCAACACCACCACTTGGTGACGGTGTGTGTGAGCCACTCCACCCTCTGAGCCTCAGTTTCCTTATCTGTAGAATGGGACTAAAAGCAGCAGCCCTGACCTCAGAAGGACACAGCAGGCTTAGGTATGAGAATGAGTGAAGCTGTAGTTCAGGGCACAGGGTAGGTCCTCCCTGAAGGTGGGAGCCCTCCCTCCACACTGGAGCTGCTTTGCCTTTATTGTCACCCCGTCCACCCTGGAGGTTTGTCTAACTAAGTTGCAACTTAGTAGCTTACCCAGGGTTGACAGCTAGCAGGGCTGAGCGCTTCCATTTGAAGCTGGTACTCCTGACCGCAGGACTAGCCTGTAATACCGGGGGCTGGGACCAACCTCGGTGTGGCGCCCAGGGGGCCTCTGCAATTATCAGTCGAGCGACTTTAGGCGAGCGGTTTGCCTCTGCACAGCTCGGGGTTTCTACTTGAAAACGGAACCTTGAGGATGGAAAGATGGCCTAGAGTCAAGAACGTGCTTTGCTCTTCCAGAGGCCTCAAGTCCAGGTCAGAGGTCTCATAGCCCCTGTAAGCCCAGCTCCAGAAGATCTGACACCCTCTTCTTGCCTCCTCTTGGTGCCTTGCACTCAGGTTACACATGCATACATGTGCACACACACGCACATATAGATACATAAAAAATAAAATAAACCTTTTTTAAAAATTGGGAGACTATGCCTTACATTCTAGAATCGTGGACTAGTGGTCATCACCAATGGTAGGGACTGGGCAATGTGCTTGGGGCTTTCCAAGCCATCAGGAGCCCACCCTGATGGTGGTGACAGTGACCCTCAATCCCCTCTCTCCTCTCACAGGCTGGTGCGATGCGTGTGGTCGTGATCGGAGCGGGAGTCATTGGACTGTCCACGGCCCTCTGCATTCACGAGCGTTTCCACCCAGCGCAGCCACTGCACATGACGATCTATGCAGACCGCTTCACCCCATTCACCACCAGCGACGTGGCTGCGGGCTTATGGCAGCCCTATCTCTCGGACTCCAGCAACCCACAGGAAGCGTGAGTAGAGGTCCGACGTGGCAGTCTTGGGGCTCAGAAAGCTGAGTCCACAGTGGAAGCCTTTCATCACAATTCTTATCTCCAAGGCCAAGACCCTTGTGGAAGCTCCGACCTGTGCCCCAGCGCTTGAGGGTAGAGGGGAGTGGCCTATAAGCTTGAGGTCATCAGGGGTGACACAACAGACTTAGATTAAAACGTAAACAGCCAGGTGACTGCACCTACCCATCATCCTGTAACTCAGGAAGCAGAGGAACAAACGTAGAGTCCCTGCAAGCTGGAGACCAGCCTGATCTCAAGTCCTGGGCTAGTCAAGAGTACACAGGGAGTCTCTGTTTTTGAAAGAGTAAATAAATAAGGAAAGAAGAATAAAGCAGTAAGAAATAATGATCTGCTACAAAGCTACAGAGAAACCCTGTCTCAAAAAACCAAACCAAACAAACAAAAAACAAAACAAAATAAAACAAAAGAAATGGATGATCTGGATAGCAGACACCCCTGTGGTCCCCGATCCTATGAAAGTCACCCTGGGCATTGTTGATCCCATCTAGCCAAGAATAAGACCACTACAACAGTTTTTGAGCCAAATCTAAAACAAACACTTTTTTTTCCCTCTGAGACAGAGTTTCTCTGTTTAACAGCCCTACCTGTCTTGGAACTCACTCTGTAGACCAGGCTGGCCTTGAACTCACAGAGATCTGCCAGCCTTTGCCTCCCAAGTTTGGGATCAAAGATGTGTGCCACCCCCCCCCACCTGAAGCAAGCATTTTTAAATACTGGCCAGGATGATGGACACTGGCCAGGTCCATGCCTGGGATTGCTAGGGAATGACCTCAGATACCTGATGTATTTCCTGCCCATGTATGATCCAGCACATCCTGCGCAGTTGGGACAACCAACCTTGTTTACAGAAGTGAAAACATGTTGTCTGTCCTTAGGCAAGTATCCTTGGGGCTTACAGGTTAGAGGTATTTCTGCAGGCTAGATATCTTAAGCACAATAATTCAAACTTAAAGTATAACTTCAGCTCTCAAAGCCATCACCACAGGCTTGTCTCTGAAACTGGAACAGAATGTAACGCCTTTGCCACTCAAGTCTGACCACATGGGTCAAGATTCCCAGAATCCACTTCAAAGCTGGATGTAGTCACTCGCATCAGTAACCCCAGGCTATCCTTGTGAGGGCAACTTCAGGAGGACATCAGAGAATCGCCCAAAACTCACAGCCCAGCTAGTCCAGAGCACACAGCAGCAAACAGCAGACAAACAAGGTGGGAGATGAGGACAGCACCCAAAGCTGTTCTCTGACCTTCCCACGAGGACCACACACACGGGAAATAAATAAACGTGGAAGCCCATCCTGTGAGGAATTCCAAGCGCTGGGACCTTTGCAGCACTGGGTGGCTCACAACGCCACAGCACTGGTGCATGCAGAGATTGCCAAAGCTAAGGTAGTTGGCTGAAGAAGGCACAGAAGGCCATGATGTATGTTTAGTAGCTGACAGGTGTCAACACGAACCCTCGGTGGATGACATCACACAGACCCTAACCCTCACTCCTGTCAAGAATCTCGGAAACCGTGTTTCTGTCCGTGTTGTGTCTTCATCCTCAAACACAGTTCCCAAGGTCACTTACAAGGTTGAAGGTTGCTTCCAATCTTTCTTTCCTTCCTCCTCCTCCTCCTCCTCTTCCTCCTCCTCCTCCTCCTCCTCCTCCTCCTCCTCCTCCTCCTCCTCCTCTTCTTCTTCCTTTGAGACAGAGTCTTACCATGTAGCTCTGGAAAACCAACTACGTAGATCAGGCTGGCCTCGAACTCATAGAGATCTGCCTGTCTCTGCCTCCTTCTAGGATTTTAAAGGTGTATGCTCCTACACATGATCTTAGCTTCTTGAAGACCAGAGAGAACTAGGTACCAGGCACAGAGTCTTCAGCCAGCAAGCACTGGCCCAGCATGGCTAGAATGGAGCCAGGTGTGTGACTGAGAAGAGGGACAAGCCAGTGTCTGTGTCCTGTCCCCTGTGCTCACAGTGGGGGTGCTCAGCTCCAGGCTGTACTGTGTGGTTTCCAGTTCTCAAAGCCTTCGCAGTGTGAGCCCAGACTCCAGGCATGTTCCTGGGGTGTACTATGGAATGCTTTTCTTCCTGGTTTCCACCTGGGAAGCCAGGTGTGGGAGAGCTGTTTGCAGCACTGAAGGAGTGAGCCCTGTGAATGTTTGGGTTTTGCACTACACAGGCTGACCTGAACAGTTCTGTCCAGAGTGCTGAGTGACCAAGACCCTGATGCCACTTTGATTAGGAATAAGTTTGGGGTCACAAAGAAAGAAAACAATATTCCAAGTGAAGTATCTGGACAAGGCAACCCTTATATTGATCAAGAGGGTGAGACCAGAAGACCAAACACGCGAAGACAGAAAGTGCATGCAAGCTTTATTCCAACCCATTGGTGGCTGTGTCCTTTCCCCATTGACTGGGGTTCAACCTCTCATTTTCTCTCTCTCTCTCTCTCTCTCTCTCTCTCTCTCTCTCTCTCTCTCTCTCTCTCTCCTGTGTGTGTGTGTTTCCCCCCTGCAACAGGGCTTCTCTGAGTAGCTCTGACTATCATGGAACTTGCTCTGTAGAGTAGACTGGCCTCAAACTCACAGAGATCCACCTTCTGAGTGCTGGAATGATTGTTGGGTAGTCTAAAAAAAATTGTGCACAGGGAAAAAAGGGGGAAGGGGAGAGGGGCCTCAGCTCCAGGTTGTCAAATTCCTAAGGTTTCACAAGGTAGGGGCTAAGAAGATTTTCATTTCTTGACCTAAACTCAGGTTTTCAGTAACTGGCAGAAGAGACTCACATGTGATATTTCTTACATTTCCAGGGAGTGGGGTCAGCAAACCTTCGACTACCTGCTGAGCCACATCCATTCTCAAGATGCTGAAAAAATGGGCTTGTCCCTAATCTCAGGCTACAATCTCTTCCAACATGAAGTTCCGGTGAGCCAAGAGTCCTTGACCATGAAGGCAACACGCAAGGGTACAGAGAAACTACAGAGCTAGGCCATTCTGTGGGTAGAACGAAAGGATTGGGAATCAAATTGGCAGGGCCTTCTCTTGGGGTGTATCAGAGAGGCAGAGAGAAGAGCAAAACGAGAGAAAGGCCAGCAGATTTGATGTCCGCGGGGTGTGGATCTGACTGATACAGGCTATAGAGTAGAGTGGGAAATAGGTGTCCTTACCCAAGGTAGCTGGCCTTTGAGGGAAGGTTAAAGGGGGTTCCTGGAGGATTGGGGGTGTTCCCTGATCTGCTTTTCTGGTGAACAGAAACCCACCTTTAGGTTCGTCTACTCAATAGCAATCTGTTGTGGTACAAGCTTCACCCCAGCTCCTGGCATCCATATACCCAAAGAATCTGGAATGTTTAGGTGGAAGCTCCAACCCAAGTCTTGTAACATGAGGGGGGCCGGCTTATTTGTGTTTCTGTCCTGCCCGGCCCCCCAGCAGAAAAATCACACAAGAGATCTCTATAAGTTATAAATCTGGTTGGCCCATTAGGTCAAGCTACTTATTAGCTAACTCTTACATCCTGATTAACTCATTTTTCTGTTCTATTTTAGCCATGTGGCTCAGTACCTTTTTCAGTGGGGCAGCTCACATCCTGCTGCTTTGGTGGTCTGGACAGGAATGGGAGGAATCAACTTCCTCCTCCCCAGAATTCTCCTGCTCTCCTTGCATCATTTCCACTTCCTGTCTGGTTTTCCCACCTACACCTCCTGCCTGGCCAATCAGCGTTTATTTAAAACATGATTAACAGAATACAGACAATTCTCCCGCACCAAAGTCCCCTCCCCCATCTCTCTCCAAACCCTGCCACATCTCAGAAAGCCCGCCAAATGACAACTCCTCCCACAGAGATGCTCCCACGGGGCATTTAAATTGTTCCTCAGAAAGCAGACATGTTTTCCTGTCTCTTCTCTGGGGAACTGGAAAATCATTCGGGAGCATTTTGTTCATTAAACCTGGGCTTTTTCTAATTCAGTTTGATTTGGTCTGATGTGGATTGCTGTGTCGGCAGAGAGGCTTATCAGGGTACAGAAACTTTTCACAATTCATCTGCCTACCCCACCAAAATCCTGTTTAGGACAACATCACCAGCACTGCCATTTGGGTGGGTGGGTGGGGGATTTGGACCTAACAGGGCACAGATGGGGCTGAGGTTCTGAGCTGGGGGAGTACTCAGAGGTCATAGACTTGCATTCAAATTAGATTTATTTATTTTTATTTTGGTGGAGGTGAAGATCAGTGTCTTGTCACTGAGCTACACCCCCAGCCTCAGGTCCATTGAGATTCTCTGTCTCTCCCCACCACTTACTTGATGCTAAGCAGAGCGAGCGTAGACTTGAACCTAATTGTGACTTCACATCTCAGCTCTGCCTCTTTGCTATGTGACTTCAGACAAGACTTGACCTCTCTAAGGTCATTTGGTCTGTCTGTAAGGATGCTCACTGCATCGACCTCAGTGGCTGGTTGTGGAGACCCAACAACAGAGCCATATAAGTAAATGCTGCCTAACAGGTTTTCTGTAACCAGATAATAGGTTTATTGACTGACACAGTAAGCTAGATTAAGTCGAATTGAAAAAGAAAGAAACAGGTATATTTGAGCAAAGCAACTCGCAGTGAGCCCTCTAGCCCCAGAGATTGGACCAGAGAAGCTACATGGCTGAACTAAAGCATGGAGCATATATACTCTGTAGACGAGGGTTGATGATGTGTCCTCCACAAACTGAGTTTGTGCCCAAGAATGGTCAAAGATGACTGCTTTAGGTGGGGTCTTGGGTTATTGGCAGTTTCAGGGGAGGAACTGTTACAGCCACCAAGAATGTAGAACTAGGCTTTTTGGCACCTTTTCTTTGTTGGAGATTCTCTGAGAGGATGTGGTTTGGATAAAGAAGGATGGGGCTTTCTGGATGCAGCAGGAGTGAGCTGGAGGTCCAGCCGGACACTGCCAACTGTCTGTCATCCAGCAAGCATTCTGCGAGTTTCTGTTATCCTGATGATCAAGTCCACCTATCCCTATGAGCCTGTCTCTACTTTCTCCTCAGGACCCTTCCTGGAGAAACACAGTTCTGGGATTTCGGAGGCTGACCCCCAGAGAGATGGACATATTCCCTGAGTACAGGTAAAATCCCATCACGGGCAAAGACACTGGGCATGACAATTCAGACAAAACTGTCTAGAAAGCAGCCAAGAACAGAAGCACCAATTTGCCATCCAATCTCAATCCTGGAACTCCTGATACCCTGTACTTCTGAAGTCCAGCCTCTTCCTGGCTTTGGATTGAAATGTCAATCAACTTTATATCCATATGATGAAATACTAGACACAACTTACCTTTGCAAAAAGGCTTGTTTTAGTTCATGAGGGTGCTTGTCAGAGCTGCTTGTATCCCAAGCTAGAAAGCAAAGAGAATGGATGATAAAGTCCCACAGTGGCCTTTGAAGGAAGCATCTGATGACTGCAGCTCCTTCCCAAACCCTAACCTTCTAATCCCATCGCCTCTCAATGCTGCCACCTCAGAGACCAATCCTGTGCACAGAACCTTTGAGGACATTCAGCATTTAAACCCTAGCATTCCACTTTGTCAAACCACTCTCTCAAATGAGGAAACAGAGAGGCTAAAGGACTTTCCCAGGCCACACAGCCACGTGACCACACTCAGAATCCAGCCCAGCCTGTGTGCTTCCACACTCCTGGCCTCTGGTCCTCTCCTCACCTGACCCCATCCCCCAAAACATCCAGACTCTATTTAAATTTCCCAGAATGCCATGGTTTGACGTATTAAGCTGAACCCCTACCATCACCCCACAAATGACACCTGGTGGCTCAGCTCTAGCCACTGTGGACTCATAGAATAATACCAAAGCAACTCTCAAACCTCGGATTCTGACCTCTTTGCCCCCTCTGACTCTAGCTATGGCTGGTTCAACACAAGCCTGTCTTTAGAGGGGAAGAGGTACCTGCCGTGGCTGACTGAGAGGTAAGAGTGGAAGCTTCCTCTGAGAAGGACAGGAGACAGGGGCCAAACTGTAGAAGAGTAGTCGTGTTGCCAAACTCCAAGGCTGAGGTGAATCCCAGGGTGCCGCGTGGGAGCTGTCCCTGGTCCTGACCTCCATTCGCTGTGTGCGGAGGCGATGGTCCCGCACCCAGACTGTCATTGGCTGTATTTCTTAGCGACGTCTCTCAAACTCTCGTGATCACATATAGTAGTTTAAAATGGATTGAAATGTTTTTCTCGATATAGTTACATAGCTTGCATAAATTAACTTTTAAAACATTTCTCTCCCTTTCATTTTTTCTTCTCTAACTGCTCTTGCAAGTATCCCTAGGACAATGTTAAGTGATACAGTCAAGGGCAGATGCCCCATCTTGCTACTGATGTTTTAACGTGAATCATGTAGTATTCTACGTTAGCAAACATTAGCTTGGAGGATCACATGCATTCATATTAAAGGAGACTTGATATATATCCTATAATTTATTAAGATTTTGAAAAACTCTGAAATGAATGACCTTTGTGATCTGGGAAGACCTTTTAAAATACAGCTTTCAGGAACCTACTCCACGCCCACTAAGTCAGAGGCCCTGGAGAAACGGTCTGGAATTTTGGTTTTCATCTTTGTCTTATTGAGACAGGGTCTCACTATAGCCCTGGCTGGCGTGGAATTCTTTATGTAGACCGGGTTGACCCAGAAGTTATGGAGATCTGCCTGTCCCTAGTTCCCAAGTGCTGGGATTAATGGAGAGTCTCATGTCTAGTAGTCCAGAATTTTTGTATGTCAATAGGTTCCCTGGGTGAGTGTAGCTCTCAGCCAAACTTGGGAACCATGTCATGTGAACGTTTTCCTAAGAAGTCACAACACACACAAGTGATTACTCACCCCAGATAGGGAACCCAGAACAGAGTAAAGTAATTATTACATCAAAGTCCAACTTGGTGAAACCAATGAGTGTGTTGAGTTAGTAACAGGAATATGGGTGAGGGGTCACTTACAGGAGTAGAATGACTCAAAGACACTGTGTCATCAGAAAGCACAGCCTAACACAGGTGAAAACTGTGACCCTGGTGATCTCTGCTCATCTCGGAGGCAGCTGCATGTCTGGGAGAATCTCCCCTGGGCTGCTCAGCTGACCTTAGTCTCCTCCCTTAGCCAGTCATTGCTGCTGTGACCTTTGGGAGGGGCCTCATGAATCTTGTGTTTCATCTTCCCAGTGACGGGGAGTTCATTAACTTCATGTGTCTCAGGAGCCTCCCTCCTTCCAGGATGGGTGTTACAGATCTGAGGGAATTGCGCCACAACAGATCATTGGGCTGACAGCACTACTCTTGTCCTTGGGACATTGTGACCCCTGACCAGACTCTTCCCAGGTGTCCATCATGAAGAAATTAGGCAATTAGAATTCCTTCTGGGGAAACCCTTTGGATAGTTATGGTTTCTAACTCTTTTGATGAGTTTTCAGTGCTGAGTTCAAACCCAAGGCCTCGCATAGTCTGTGCAGACATGCCACCACTGAGTGCTTCTCTGGAACATTCAAAGAGAGAGAAGGGTGTCCCCAGGCCCACTGTCTCTGGTGTTTTATGCTAAAAAAGGTGCATTTGACACTGGTCCAACTCTGCCTCTTCTCCCCACACCCCTAAAGTCTGTCCCTTTTGATATAAAGCAATCTGATGGCAGCAGAATATAATGAAAGAGAGAGGCTGGGTCTGTGTCCCAATCTCAGTGCACAGCTTGCTCTGTGACTTTTAGGAAGACCCTTCTCTATCTGTCAGTGAGGAGCAGGTCCTCCAAGAGGACCTTGTTTTCAAAAGGATGCTTTTCAGTCCACTGGTCCAGTTGGGTGCCCATGAACTAAATGGCTACATTGGGGCATTTGGGGCTCTGTCCACTAGAATGTTCCCTGTGCTGCCCTCTCGGAGGGATGTGGCAGAGAAGAGAATTTGGGGCTGGTTTGATATGTGTCTTCATTCCAGGTTGATGGAGAGGGGCGTGAAGCTCTTCCATCGGAAGGTGGAGTCTTTTGAAGAGGTGAGAGGCAGGGGTGTGAGGGAGGAAGGTAGGCTGTTTCCTGCTGCTATGTGGGAGACCCCTTCTTAGACTCTCTGGACTTCTGCAGGCCTGAGACCAGGCTCTAAGCCTGGTCTCAACCCCAGAAGGCCTTGGGCATTCTCAATGTTGGTGGTAAGAAGGAAACAATGGAATTCCAGAGGCGAGATGGACTGGGTCTGTCCGACCTAGCTGTGTTTTAGAGTCAGCTCTAGTCCACAGTGCAGTTCAGACTCTCCCATGCTTCCCACCGACACCTGGGTTGTCGCTTCTGCAATGCCCAGGCACTCTACTATGGCCACGGGTACACCGTTAGCATGGACAGTGATGAGATCAAGGCCACCACATCTTATCAGCCCAGCTGTGTGCCTTCATTTAGTCCCAGAATGCAAAATAATGCTTGGCACAGGCAAAAGGTCAGCATATCCAACTGCTGGTGCTGAGCTCACTGGGGTCAGGTCTGGCCCTGGTCGACACGTGGGCTCTGTGGTTGACTCTATCACAGCCCCCCTTCCCCATGGCTCTAAGACAGAACACACTTAACAGTTTATGTGTCCATGATAGCTTTGCGAGGGAGTCACCAGAGATGGACTGGGAGCACAGGGTGCTTACTGTGTCTGAGCTGACAAGCGTTCTGGGTATAGGCAGAGCCGAAGCCAGTATCCTGGCAGAGAGAAGGCAAGAGGATGGTCTCCAAAGGGGTCTGATGGAGTTTGGAGTCATCTTGGCTTAATGTGAACATCCATTCATTCATTCATTCATTTGGTTTTTCAGGACAGGGTTTCTCTCTGTCGCTTTGGAGCCCGTCCTGAGACTCACTCTGTAGACCAGGCTGGCCTCAAACTCACAGAGATCCACCTGCCTCTTCCTCTCAAGTGCTGGGATTAGAGATGTGCGCCACCACCGCCTGCCCAGCCATGTGAACTTTTCTTTAAGGCTTAGGAAAGTTCCCTCTCCACAGTCCTCTCTGCCCAGCAGTCTTTCCTCAGGGTCTAACAGCAGCCTCGCTGGCCTGAGGTGAGGCTGCACAGAGAAACCCTGTCTCCAAGAACAAAACAGCAAACAATAAAAAGAGGCTGGAGGGGGAAGGGCCCAGAATGGTCCTCACTCCTTCCTGTTCCTCGACTGTTCCTGCTGCCAGGTGGCAAGAGGAGGTGCAGACGTGATCATCAACTGTACCGGGGTGTGGGCCGGAGCACTGCAAACAGATGCCTTGCTGCAGCCAGGCCGGGGCCAGATCATTCAGGTGAGAGGCTCCCACCACTCCAAAGCTAGTGGGCAGTCGTGTTGAGTGACTCCAACCTTTGAGGAGATGACTTAATGAAGAAACAAGGACCAACCTACTCCTTGCACCCCAAAAGTTCTGTCTTGGAATTTCTTGCCCATAGCAAAGTGTGCGTGGAGATGTCTCCATCATGTGGGAGCCATAGCACAGGCCTGAGTTGTAAAGAAAATGGCAAGCCTTTATAAAGTGCTTCTCAAGTGCCCAATTCGCACCTAAGCGCTGTGCTGAGTGAATCAAACCCAGTCGCTCTGGAGCACTGGTCTGTCACTGTCCCATGCCTGTCACGATGTGTGGGGGCATGTGTGTGCATGCTTGCCTGTTTGTGGGCACACGGATGTGAACGTGCACATGTGCATTGACATGTGTGCGGAGTGTGTGTATGCTCCTTGTGTGGGTTGATAAGTGTGTGTGCTTGCTCCTGTGGGTTAAGGTTTTTCCACAGACATGTGGTGAGGATACTCCGGGGAGCAAGGAGAGCTGTCTGTCAGGTGACCCTCCTGATGTTTTGGGTCAGAGGGTCATGAGAAGACTGAACACTGAGGGGACCAAACTAAAGGGAAAACCACTGACCTTGTTCTCTGACAAGATGTGTCTGCCTTGAGTCAACAGGTGGAGGCCCCGTGGATGAAGCACTTCATCCTCACCCACGACTCAAGCCTTGGCATCTACAACTCCCCATACATCATCCCAGGGTAAATCTCTGGCTCATCTAAGGCTGCAGAGGGGTCACTTTCATGGCCTCTTAACACTCCATCCACCTGTCTTACAAATGGGCGTAGGCAATGAAATCCCTGGGATGGTGGGATTCGACCCTGATTGAACCTTATCCTGAGCATTTCTTTTGGTGACAGTGGTGTAAAGCCAGGACA
Source organism: Myodes glareolus (assembly GCF_982192425.1). Lineage (NCBI taxonomy): Eukaryota > Metazoa > Chordata > Mammalia > Rodentia > Cricetidae > Myodes > Myodes glareolus. The sequence goes on from NC_142027.1 coordinate 131,784,105, forward strand.
AAGACCCTGGATACACAGGCAGTGACACCAAAGGTGGTCAGAAAGGCAGCAGGTAGAGCCGGGAGAGCAATTGTGCTGACGGTGTTGATAATGTTGACCGTGGAGGTGATGGCGCCTGTGTGGCGGTGTTGAGGGGATGGCAGGACTATTGGTGAAGAATGACGGTAGCGTGGTCATTGCTGGGGAAAGATGGTGCTGATGGGGATGTTGGCAGTCATCGTAACATAGTTAAGGAGATCACCGTCATTGATGGTGGTGGAGTGGGAAAGACATTTGGTGTTGATGAAGATGAAGCATGTTTCTAGCGTGGCAGAGATGCTGATTCTAGGCAGTGATGGCATGGTGGTGTTGGCATGGCAGAGATACTGATTCCAGGCAGAGATGCCGCAGTGGTGCTGGCATGGTAGAGATGCTGATTCCAGGCAGTGATGGCATGGTGGTGTTGGCAGGGCAGGGATGCTGATTCCAAGGCAGCAATGGCACGGTGGTGGTGGCATGGCAGGGATGGCATGGTGGTGCTGGCTGGCCGGGTGTGTCATGAGCGGTGTGTCAATGTTAGATGTCTTGGGGGTGACTTTATTGGCATGGTGGAGGTGGCAATATCATGATGGTGTTGCTTTGGTGGTATGAGTGGTGACAGGGTTGGTGTTGATGACATTGCTGTTCGTGTGTCGCTGTGTCTGTCTTCACCTGACTTCCGGGCACCTGAACTCAGGTCCTCACTGCTGAGCTGCAAGCCCTTTATCCCCTGAGTCGCCTCCTTTGTTGATAGAGATGACGGTACTGTTGGCAATTGCAATGCTGGGGATGGATGGCACAGTGGGTTGGTGGCGATCACAATGGCAGTGGGGTGTGTTTAGCAGGGATGGCAAGGCTGACAGGGTTGGGTGACTCAGTGGAGAAAGGAGGAGTGGGGAGACGTGTCTCCATCTGCCAGGCTTCATGTTCCTTAGCCCTCTGTATTTTGATCTAGGTCCAAGACAGTTACTCTCGGAGGTGTCTTCCAGCTGGGGAACTGGAATGAATTAAACAGTGTCCATGACCACAACAGCATTTGGAAAAGATGCTGTAAACTGGAGCCTACCCTGAAGGTCAGTGCCCTAGACCAGGGCATCTGGGTCCTGATGGGAGGATGTCGCTAATGGGATAAGTGGGCAAGTTTACCCCAGAAAGACTGGAGTACACAGCAGCATTTGACAGTGTTCAGAGAAGTCCTCACTGGGGGCTAATGACACCTAAGTGGCCCTCCTGAGAAGGCACTTCATAGGGAGGCATCTCAGTGTTTTCACAGAGAGCGGGTGTACTTGACGCCGATATGCCTCCATTTTCACGTTTGCCTGATCATGGCGAGGCTGACAAGATCAGTGGGAGGCAGTGCTGGGTTGGTGGTGACAACTGTAGTGGTGGGGACAGTGATGTGATGAGAATCATTGGTAACACCAGGACAATGGCTGCTGGCGATTGTGGCTAATACCATAGATCAACAAATGTGAGGGGGCAGATGGGAAAGGAGATGGCTCAGGGATAAAGGGCTTGCAGCACAGCCGTGAGGACCTGATCCCCAGAACTCACGTAGAGAGGATAGTCCGACGCTCCTGTGACAACGTGGAAGGTGGAGACCAGGACTCCTTGGGCTTGTGAGCCAGCTAGCCTAGCACATGTAGCCGTGAACAGACCTTGTTTCAAACAAGGTGGAAGGTGAGGGCTGACACCTAAGGTTGTCCTCTGACTTCCACTGTGGCACTGTATGTACCTGCACATCATACACACACACACACACACACACACACACACACACACACACACACACACACACACACAGTCACTCACGGAGCAAGAGGGGGCCGGTAACTGACAACCTGTGATCAAACAGTGTAGGGACTAATGATGAGATTCTAAAAGCTAAATCACAGCTACCTAGAATGTCAGCAGAGGAAACCAGCTAGGTAAGTTACCAGCTTTTCTCTTCCCCAGAATGCAAGAATTGTTGGTGAACTCACTGGTTTCCGGCCAGCCCGGCCTCAGGTTCGGCTAGAAAGAGAAAAGCTTCATTTTGGATCTTCAAGTGCAGAGGTGTGTTGGGTCAAGGGAAGGGACGCTTGCCAACAACAACCCTGCCATTTCCTGGAAAGCGTCATTGACTGAGATCAGGTGGTGGCCACCCCACCCGTAAGTGGGGACACCGAGACTTGAGATGGGAAAGGACCGAGTAAAGAGAAATGGCACTTTATGCCCGGTGGCAGGACGGATTCAGGACCTTCCCGGTCTCCCCTGAAGCTCTTCGAACGGGAACAGCTTTCTCTGTCCTCCTGAGAGAAAACAGGACTGCCGTTGGTGATGTCACCCGCTTAAGGCAGACCACTGGTGACAGGCAAGGATGTGTGTATTTGACTGGAGATATTTTTAGGATGGTCACTTTGTGATAGTACTTTTATCTCTCTGGAGGGGCTCCTCTTGGGTCCCCTCACTGTGGGTGGGAGCTGAGAGCATCAAATCCCTTGGTCAATCTGAGACAAAGGAATGAGCTGAGCAAGCACACACTGGAAGCAACCCCTGTACCGAGGTTAAGTTTCTCCTTTTAAACAGATAGGGGTGTGTGGAGGATATGTATTTGAACATTGTGCACATGTAGACAGAGGGGCACACGTATAGGTGGGTGTGTGCAGATGATTGTGTATGTATGGAGGAACTATATGGGCCTCTGTAGAGCTGGGTATGTAGATGAGTGTGTACAGATGATTGTGTATGTATGGAGGAGCTGTGTGTGCCTCTGCAGAGCTAGGTATGTAGGTGAGTGTGTACGGATGACTGTGTATATGTATGGAGGAGTTGGATGTGCCTCTGCAGAACTGGGGTATGTAGGTGAATGTGTACAGATGATTGTGTATGTGTGGAGGAGCCATGCGTGCCTCTACAGAGCTGGGTATGTAGGTGAGTGTGTACAGATGACTGTGTGTATGTATGGAGGAGTCATATGTGCCTCTGTCGAAATGGGGTATGTAGGTGAGTGTGTACAGATGACTGTGTATGTATGGAGGAGCCATGCATGCCTCTGCAGAGCTGGGTGCGTGTGTGGAGAGTCACCGGTAAGGGAATACTACAGCAGATGTCTCTGACTTCAAGGTTGCACGGTTCTGCATTTTCTGTGCTAGGGGATGAAGCAAGAGTCTAGATAGGGTAGCACCCTATCCCTCCTCAAATAGCTTCCCCCAAGCTAGTCCCAGGCCTTGCCCGCCCTCTGGCTCACACACTGACAGAGGTCGTGGCATCTGGTTTAACCAAGGCTCTTCAGAAAGCTCCTGGTCCTCCACTGCAGCCAAGCTGTCCTCCTTGATGTCTCTTCTGCATCTGGCCACCACCTCTTTCTTCTCCCAGGTCATCCATAACTATGGTCATGGAGGCTACGGGATCACAGTTCACTGGGGTTGTGCAATGGAGGCAGCCAACCTCTTCGGAAAAATTCTAGAAGAAAAGAAGTTGTCTAGGATGCCACCAGCCCACCTCTGAGGACTCAAGTGGCCATCACTTGCTCCATGAGGACACCCCAGCGCCCTACAGCCAATTAATCGATATTTTCCTTGGTGATCGTTTTCACTCCCGCTCCCCAGCTTCCTTAGGCAAAGGTGTGAGGTGGAGAAATCCTGGTCCTCCCCACACAGCCCATCTGGTAAAGCATCCGCAGGATGTTGGCTGGCCCTAAACCAGTTTGCGTGAGAGAGGCGGGGGCCGAGATCGTGTAGCAATGCTATTCTCACAACAGAACGACTGAGCCCAGGTTGGGTGTACTGGGTGGCAGGGTCTGGGCTCATCTGCCAAGGAGGGGTCCAGACACCTTTGCTTAGACCTCCAGAGTGGTTTACAGCATACTTGACATCTACCGTAGTAATGGGAGGAGGCTGACTCCCGCCCTTGCTACTCTGCTGATCAACATTATTAAAACACTCTTTGGCTATCCAAACCCTCTTCAGAGTTGATCCTTGACATGCTTTCTTCCTATTTTTACCACATGAAGGCCATCTCTATGGTCTTGAGGAGACTTGATCTAGGTTGTACATGTGTGTGTATATAAGGGCAGGGAAAGGAAGGGAAGGGCACAACTCAGGACCTTGAGTGTGCAAGGTGAGTGCACCACCACTGAGACTTGAAATCGGAGAGAGAAGTGTGCAACCTTGGGACACTGCATATCTTTATGTTTGTGTCCACGTATGTGGGTGTGAGCATCCACAGTCATGATGTGTTGGGGTCAGAGGACAGCCCGTAGCAGTTAGTTTTCTCCTTACACCACGGTTCCAGGGATCAAATTCCGGGCATCAGGCACTTACTTACGAAGTCATCTCATCAGCAGCACCTTTTGTCATTTTCTGAAAGGATTTCTCATATAGAGAGAAACAGATGACATTCTCACTAACAAACAGATTGATTAAAATTAGCTCCCAGCCTTCTGCTCAAGGTCTGGTGGGTTTCAAGGCATGGAGGCTTTGTGACAGGTCTCTGCTCTGCTCAGAATACTGATTTTTTTTTAAAAAAAAGTTTATTCCATTTATTTGGTGTGTGTGTCGGGGGCAGGGAGAGGTCTTAAGTCAGGAGGTCTGCATAGCCAAGGCTGGATTCGAACTCACAATCTTCCTGCTTCTGTTTGTCAGGTATTAGTGTGTGGAGTGGAATCATGCTGCCCAGATAAAGCAGAATCTCTCTCTCTCTCTCTCTCTCTCTCTGTGTGTGTGTGTGTGTGTGTGTGTGTGTGTGCGCGTGCGCGTGCACGCATCTGCGTGCGTGCATATGTGAGTGTTTTGCTTTTGAGGAGGTCTTGTGAAGCTCAGTCTGGTCTCAAGCTCACTAAGTGACTGAAGATAACCTTGAACTTCTGACCCTCCTACTTCCCCCTCCCCAGTGTTGGGATTCCAGGTGTGTACTTCACTTTAAACTTGAAGTCACTTCAAGGGTTAATTATTGTTCCTTGGGTAGAAGCTACAACTCTCTCCACTGTAGCCCCAGGAGAACTCCTGCTGCAACCCCAGCTTCCTCTCCACAGGAGCTGGGTTATTTGAGGATGAAGAAGTGAAATTGGTCAGCTGGAGGGAGGGGGGAGAGGGAGGGGGAAGGAGGTAAAGACTGCTTGTTACTTAGGACAGCTGAGCTGCCCAAAAATAACTACAAGAAATTTAAAAATTCAAGGAAATGAGCTGGGCAGTGGTGGTGCCCTAGGGAGTCTGAGCAGGAAGAAGTGGGCTGGCTTGGGTTACACTGGGAAAGTCTGTCTCAAATATCAATAATAATAATAATAATAAATTTAAATGCAAATTCCAGGATGGGGTTAAAGGGGTGGCCACCAAACTGTTCCCACAAAGAGGCCACTGTGTCTCCTTCCCATTAACAGTGCTGTCTCCACCAAGCTTAGCTGGTGACTGCATCTCACAGGAGAGGAGATTGAGTCAAAGCATTTCCCTGAATGGACCACGTCCGCCAACTTTGGAGTGAACTGTCACTAGAACACCGTCCCCAACGACCAGACTTAGGCCCTGTAATGTCTGTCACCAACGTTTTAATAAGATGAATGCACAACGCACATTGACTGCTGCTTTCTGTGTGCGTCAGGTGGTAGGACGGTCTCCTCTGGCCTTTGGTGGGGCCTGTAAGCTTCCTTCCTCCCTCCGTGTGTTTCCTTCCTGAATCTCAGGGGAAGGCTCGTGGGTTCCGGAATCTGGGAGTACACGCGGACTGCCGAGATCTACCTCTGCTCCTTCTTCCTTGAGGTCAAGAAAATGGCTTCCCCTCACCTCTGACAAGGACTTTTCTGAAACTTGTGCCAGGGTGTCCTCCCAGGACACCTCTGTAGGCCAGGGCTGCTCTTGACAGAGGAACCACGAGTGAATGTGGAGGCAGGCCCAGAATGGGCAACGGACTCCTGGTCCCGCAGCGGGAACGTCCCCCTGGAGATCCCTCAGTCTGTGCAGCCATCTGTACACAGCACAGCCCTGAAGTCTGAGTAAACCAGAACTCGCCATTCAGTAGGGCTAAGAAGGGAGCCAAAGCAGAGGGCTCAGAACTCCCTCACTGTTTCAGCACACTCTGACTTTAGGCTTGAGTTTCCCCTCAGCTCGGCCTCAGTCTCCAGTTTCCAGGTCGGGGGATGGGGTAACAGCTTTCTGAGGTTATCGCCCGGTAGGCACCCAGTTCTCCTCGTCAGAGGCTTACCAGGACCCTCTGCAGCTGGGGATGGCACCTCCAAAGGGAGGGGACCAGGTGGAGGCTGCTTGGCTCAAACTCAAATGCACATTCATCTGCTAGTTCCCACCTGGAGGGACCCAGTCAAGGAAGCAGAGGGTGTCTCTGGCTCCAGAAAAGCTGCTTAAGCCAGACACTAGCTCACCTTAATTCCAAAGAAAGCCTGGGGCCAGGGTGCAGAAGATACCTACTGGACAAAATGGCAGGTGTCACAGGGGTCTGGGCCTGGACTGTATCTTTGGGTGGGCAGTGGCTCTCCAAGTGTGCGACTGGGTAACTATATGACATCTGCTCGGCTGGCCCTGAGCTTCCTGGGACCCTCCCACATTAGCAGTTTCCCCATGCAGACCCTTCCCCCACCACAGAGAAGCCCCTGGAGCGAATGCCACCCCGCCTTCCTGGGATGGGCGACCCTTGACGAACATGGCCAAACACAGTGAAGATGCAAAACCCTGTCGCTCCACATCACCCTCGTGGGTAAGTTCTTGATGTCGGCAGTGACCATAAGTGGCCCAGCTGGGCTCTGCCAGCTCCCTAGCCTCAAGACCAGCTCAACTCCCAGGGTCATTATTCCTGAGAGCCAGAGTTCGACCTGGGGACGTCTGCATTGCTGGTCCCTCGACCAACCATCTCCTGGCCCCACTCCCGGTGGCTGGACTCCTGTAGTCCTCGGCCTTTGGTCTCGATGGGCAAAAAGCAGGAGGCCACGGCAGCTAGGAGGCAACAGCCACTGTAGACGGCCAAGGTCAGGTACACAGAAGATTCCAGCATCACCTAGGGAGGGAGATGGAGATAGGTTAGAACATCTCAGAGATTCCATCTTACGCCTGTAAGAATGGCAGGGATCAAAAACACTGATGACAACTTATGCTGGAGAGGTTGTGGGGAAAAGGGAACACTCCTGCATTGCTGGTGGGAACGCAAGCTGGTACAACCCCTTTGGATGTCAGTGTGGCAATTTCTCAGGAAATTAGGAAACAACCTTCCTTAAGACCCAGTAATACTACTTTTGGATATATATTCAAAGGATGCTCAACCATGCCACAAGGACATGTGCTCAACTATGTTCATAGCAGCATTGTTTGTCATAGCCAGAACCTGGAAACAACCTAAATGCCCCTCAATCGAAGAATGGATAAGGAAAATGTGGTACATTTACACAATGGAGTACTACACAGCAGAAAAAAATAACAACATCTTGAAATTTGCAGGCAAATGGATAGAGCTAGAAAACATTATTTTGAGTGAGGTAACCCAGACCTAGAAAGATAAATATCATATGTACTCACTCATAGGTGGTTTTTAAACATAAAGCAAAGAAAACCAGCCTACTAAACACAATCCCAGAGAACCTAGACAACACAGAGGATCCTAAGAGAGACATACATAGATCATACATACACATACATACATACACACACACATACATACACACACATACATACATACACACATATACATACACACATACATACACATACATACACACATACATACATACACACATACATGCACACATACATACATACATACATACACATACATACACACATACATACATACATACATACATACACACATGCACAGCACAAATATGAGCTCAGAGGACAGCCTACAGGTGCTGGCTCTCCTTTTGCCTTGTAGGTCCCAGGTATTAAACTCAAGCCATCAGACTTGGTGATAAACATCTCTACTGCTGAGCCATCTCACTGGCCCAATTTATTTTAAGATAATTAAATTTAATGATGTGATCTACGTCTTAAAATGGATGTTCAGACATGGACATCCATGTTTAGCGGCACCCTGAGTTGCCAAGTTTGGTCACTCGCCCAAATCAGCCAATTCAGAAAGGAAGACAGACATCTGGAGCAAACTAGTGCCTGTTGTTTGTTCCTTGAGTCAATATCCCACTGTTCCTTTGGCCCCGACCTCTGCTCTCAAGCCCTCCTCCCACCTCAGCCTCCCCAAAGTAGCTGGGACCACACTCAGTGTACCCAAATTATCCTGGGCCGAATCCTCTGGTACCCACAGGGACTTCTGCACCGGAAAAGCTGAATTCTATCCCAGGCTTGTCTGAGCCCCTGTCCAATGGCCTTGGGTCCTTTATCCTTCTGAGGGTCTTCCCCCCTGGGGTGCTGGGAAATGCCGTCCACTCCGTAGGGCACAGATGGCCACCTCCTGGATCTGTATTTGGGGCAACACTTGCCTGAGCAATGAACGGAGTAATGAGAGCGCCCACTCTCGCCATGCCGCTGCAGGTGCCCAGGCCCAGGGCCCGCGTCGCCGTGGGGTACACCTGGAATGCCAGCGTGTTTGTCAGTAAACATCAGGAAGGATGCTGAAATCCCTTACCCCTCCCACTCAGGACAGATGGGGATGGGCAAAGGAGGTGGGAGCTCCACCCAAGTCCGAGATCACGAGGGTGGCTGTGGGCAGGATCCCACCTCCCTCACTGGTTTTCACTCCCGGCAGGTATTCAGCAGTTGGGTTTTCTAGTTAACAATGGTGAGTGGCGGGATGTACACAGAGTGCTTGCCTGGCATGGTGAGGCCCTGGATTCTATCCCAGTCCAGTGGGAAAAGACATGCAGTTCAGTAGAGAGTACTGGACCATATATAATAGACAATAGACACACGTAATTACTGATTATATATAGGTGTCTAGCTTATGGCTGGCACTCAAAATAAAATGATAAAGAGATTTATGTTACAGTTCTGTTTTTCTCTGCTGGAGAGCTTCAAGAGTTCCAAGCTGAACTCCGCAATGGCCGCTGTCTTGTAGGTGCCGACCTGGGCTTATTTCAGCTACACCACATGCGCCTTCTGCTCCTCCCAAGCTAATCTAATGGATGGCATCCCGAGACACTTCTGTGTGTTCTGTCTTGAGTGGCTTCATTCTGTTGGAAAAGCTGTTGGCCCTCCCACACCTGTGTCTGGTTTTCTATACTAATTTTGTTTGTGTGTGCCCTAAGAGGCCAGAAAAGGCCATCAGAACCCCTGCAGCTGGAGTTTATAGGCAGTTGTGAGCTGCCCAGTGTGGATGCTGGGAATCGAACCCACGTCCTCTAGAAGGCCAGTTTGTCCTCTTAGTCACTGAGCCAAGGTCATCACCTATCCAATTAATTATTCACGGTCACCAATAGCCAACCGACTGAAGTTTAACTAGGCTTAGAGAACCTGAAGAGTTTTTTTTTTAACTCTCTTTTTATTTTCCTTTCTTTCTTTCTTTCTTTCTTTCTTCCTTTCTTTCTTTCTTTCTTTCTTTTTCTTTCTGTACTGGGGCTCAAATCCAGGGCCTTGAGTAAGAAAGGCAAACCCTTTAGCACTGAGCTGCATGCCCAGCTCACAAATACTGCAGAAGGCTGTCTCCAGGAAGGGGGGATGTGGGCCCCACCCCATTCCCTTTGGCTCTATACACTTAGGAAACCTCTGGGATGCTTACACTGAGCTTAAAAACTGGATGAGCAGAAAAAAAGAATGATTGTGAAATAAGTGGAAGTGATGAGGGGCCACGGTGGCCACCCAGACCTAAGATAATTGATATTCTGGTCAACAACACCCCCAGGTACCCACCCCACTTTCGGGCACCTCTCTTACCTCAGGCGTATAAACGTAGGCTGCTTGGAAGCCTCCGGAAATAAATGCTCTTGCAATGAAGAGTAAGAGGGTGAGCACATTTCTAGGGAGGAGAAGACAGCAGGTGAGGGTTTTTCCTGTCTCGTTCTCACCGCACGATCCACCTTCTCAGGAAGAATCAACAGTGAATTGGCAAAGGTCCCCCACCCAGCACCTCTGAGTGCTGCACTGAAGCTCAGTCTTACAGTACACTGCTCTCCACCCAGCAGCCCCGCTGGCAGATGGGGACGGCGTGGGGAAATGGTCTGAGTGGCTGAAATCCAGAACTAAGGCTCAGTGACAGAGCACTTGTCTAGCATTGGTGAGGCCTGGGTTCTAGCAGGACTGTATCTGGCATTCTGCGGACATTCCAGCTCCCTAACTGTTTGCTCTGTGGTTCTCCTTGATGATCCAGACTACCAACCCATCAGAGTCTAAGTCCCATCTCCCCCCGATCCTGTGGTCCACTGGTTCCTTGTCGGGATTGGTCTGGGGCACGTCTATATTCAGGGGCTCTTAGGAGTTGGAAAGCTAGAGATTGTATCTTCAGTAGGGTGTGTTTGAAAAAGGTCTGTTTCCATCAAACCTATCACTGTAAAGCATGCACAGCTCCTCTGGCCACACTCTTGTTTGGGATTGTCAGGGTGAGGTAGTTTGAATGAGAACAGCCCCCATAGGCTCATAGATTTGGATGCGTAGTCACCAGGGTGTGGCGCGACTTGAGAAAGGATTAGGAGGTGTGGTTGTGTTGGAAGAAGTGTGTCCCTAGGGGTGGGCTGTGAGTTTTCAAAGCCTAAGTCAGGCCCAGCATCTCTTTCTCTTCCTGCTGTCTGCAGAGCCAATAGAAAACTCTCAGCTGCTTCTCCAACACCTTGTCCGTCTGCATGCCATCGTGTTTCTTGCCATGATGATAATGAACTAAACCTCTGAACTAAACTGCAAGCCAGCCCCAATGAAATGTTTTCATTTATAAGAGTTGCTGTGGTAATGATATCACTTCACAGCAATAGCAGCACTGACCAAGACACATGGGAACTCTAAACTTGAAGTTCAGAGAAATAGAACTGAGACCCATGGTCCCCTACTGCACCACAGAGGCTTTGACCTTTAGCCCACCCATCTGCCCGTCATGAAGCACCATGAGCCTGAATCCTGGTGAGGGGCTGGGGTTCCCCTGATACCCACCTTCCAATGCAGACAAACAGTAGGAGGCTGCAGAGGGAGAAGACAAGGAAACACAAGGCCATGGTCTTCTTGCGGCCCAGGCGGTCAATGACCCACAAAGTCACAAGGACGCCTACCGGGAGAGCAGGGACATGGTAGGCAGTTTATCAAGTGGTTCCTAATCACCCACCCCATGTAGTCCTCCACCCCTGAGAGTGAAAGAGCCGAGCCAAATCCATGAACTCCAGTTCTGTCCCAGCCAAGCTTCTAGACAATACGGCAGACTCCAGACCAGCGCCTGCTGCATGTGTTAGAGTCAGTGAAGCAGGGGACCTGGGAAGTCACAGCAACCAGGAGACAAGTGTGTACTATTTCAGGTCTCTAAGGGAAAGGGTGGTGTGTTGCTAAAAGCAAAGAGGCAACTGATACAGGCATCGCAGGAGCCTGAGTGATGGCATCCACTGTGATCAGGCAGCAGGAGTCCAGGCTTGGAGGCACACCTAGTTGGGTTCAAAGGACTCCTGTTTATTCTAACCTGCCATATAACCAGAGCCCATCTTCCCTGAGCCTCAGGTTCTTTATCTAGAAACGGGAGTGGATCACCTTGGCACGGTGTTAAGGTTTGGAAGTTTGATGCCCCCACCACCAGGTCTTTTCCAGTGCATCCGGTGATGGGGGAGAAATCTCCAGGGCTCCCATCTCTGTGCAAGCCCTGACTGTCATTACAAGATCGTTTATACAACCAATAACCTTAGAGGGTAAGGACACTGTCCCCTCTGGAGCAATGACAGAAGGTTCTGGAAGTCAGTTATAAAGTCCTGTGCACCCCGAGCTTGAGGTTCCTTGGCTGTGGTTTGGACATGGTTTGTGTGTGTCCCCGAAGAATCATGTGTTGGGAGCTTGGCCCTCAGTGCAGTGATGTCAAGAGGTAATGGAAGGTGGGTATGGCCCTGTCTCTGTTTCTTGTCTCTCCTCTCATGGGCTCCCACTACAGGGCTACTACCATCCCCTGGGAGGCTCTGGTTAGAGCTGAGCCAATGCTGGCACCCTGCCCGTTAGCTTCAGAACTGTGCACTAAATACACTCCCCCCCTTTAGTTTTTCGAGGCAGGGTTTCTCTGTAGCTTTGGAGCCTGTCCTAGAACTCGCTCTGTAGATCATGCTGGCCTTGAACTCACAGAGATCCTCCTGAGTGCTGAAATTAAAGGCGCATGCCACCACCGTCCAGTCTAACTACACTTCTTTATAAAGGACATAGCCTTAGGTATTTCATTGTCATAACGGGGAAGAGAGTCCTATACACCTGTGCTGCATATCTTCCGCCTGGGCCTTCCTCATCATGGGTGCAAACTGGCGCAGTGGGCCCTGCCGTCAATATTTGACCCTTGCTGCAGTGCCGAATTGCAGTAGGGTTCTTGTGACAGGGTGTGGCTGCTTGCTCCAATAGCCCAGGAGCCTTGCCCTTTTAACAGAATGCTTGATGCTAGGCAACCTGACTTGTTAGCCTTCTCTCAGGCCAATCACAAGTGTTTGTAATGTGTAGCAAAGGGCTGGGAAAACACTCAGGCATGCTTTTCTTTCTTTCTTTTTTTTTTTAACCCTAAACAGATGGTAGGCTTTCCTGCCCCAGCCTCACCTGGGAACTCAGACAGCGTAGTCCACAGTAGGTCCATGTAATCCTCCTTGCTCAGGTACTCACAAGCCAAGCTGCACTTGGCTTCCACCGCCTTCTTCCGGCTGGAGACTAGGGTGGGGAGAGAGGAGCAGGGATGGTCACACAATTTTGTACCATGGCTTCCTGTACCCTAGCCCTTTGTTGTGGAAATGACTTTAACTGTGTAAAGAAGAGTTGCATCTGTTTATGCTGTGGAATGTTACTTTAACTGTGCAAAGGTCTGTTACCTTTGTTTATGCTGCATTGTTTAATTATGTAAAGATGTGTTGCATTTGTTTCTCCTTGCCTGCCTAAGGCACCTGATGGTCTAATAAAAAGCTAAACAGCCGACAGCTAGGCAGAACCAGAATTAAGTAGGAGGAGAAATCTAAGGCAAGAGGAGAACAAGAGGAAGAAGAGAGAAAGGGGAAAAAACGAGGGAGACAGCCGGGGCCAGCCAGCAGATGTGGAGTAGGACATGCAGAAAGAAAGGTAAAAAGCCCTGAGTCAAAGGGTGGATGAAGAGAAGCAGGTCAATTTAAGTTAAAGAAAAAGAAAAACTAGCCAGAAATAAGCATAAGCTAAGACCCAGCAGGCATAGCCAACAATAAGTTCCGTGTCATGATTTGGGAGCTGGTTAGTGGTCCAAAAGAAAAAACTTGGTACATTCCTTCTTGTCTGTAAATGTTGGACTGGGTAACTGACTGTAAAAGTTTATAGTCTTGACAGATGGTGGTGGTGCATGCCTTTAATACCAGCACTTGGGAACAGAGGCAGGGGGATCTCTACGAGTTCTAGGCCAGCCTGGTCTACAGAACGAGTTCTGGGACAGTCAGGGCTACACGGAGAAACACTGTCTTTATGAAACAATAACAAAAACATTTCCAGTCTCCAGGGCTTGGGGCTTGCAGAGGTTTGGATCTGAGACAGCACAGAAAGAGCCGGGAGACGGGCTCAGGAGTGAACCCCTCGCACCCTACTTCCGCACACTGGTGAATTTTTATGTATTTTCTCCTATTTGGGATAGGCTGTGGAAGCATGGGGGGGAGGTAGACTGCTTAGCCATTAGCGCCTTCCCAGAGCCACTGCGTTTCCTCAGAGCCTGCTCAAGCAGGCAGCACCCGCTAAGGCGACTGCTCATTTCTGCCACGGGATGATGACCCCCTCCACGTACTTAGCCTCCCCAGATTGCCTGCTCCCACCACATCATGGTGTATCGGGAAAACCCACAGAGATTAAGGCCTCTTCAGGAAAACTCCACAGGGATTAAAGTTTCTTCAGGGAAGTCCTGATCGGTCCTGAAATTCTCATCCTTTCTCCTCCCACACCTTAACTGCGGAATAACCCCCCACCCCAACAAGATGACCCATAAAATGAGCTATCTAAAAGTCCCCCCGTGTGGATGCACCCCTCCCTCTCCTGAGAACCTCATACTACCTTGGGGTACATACCAGGATCCTCAACACACCCCAGCTCTCATATCACACCAAATCATCTGAAATACTGTGCGGCATGAACAAGATTCAGGCTTCGCCTGGCCTCTGGAAAGGACTCCCAGACTGCTGCTCTCCAAAGGCCCAGCCACCGTGTCTTCTACTGTCATTCACAACTGGATCTTTGCTGGTTTACCCCAGCAAAAAATATTTACACACACACACACACACACACACACACACACACACACGCACGCACGCACACACATACGCACATGTGCACACACATGCACACACGCACGCACACACACGCACATGCACGCACATGCTTGCACTTCTTGTGCAGGGCTACTAGGTATGGCAGAATTGCGTAGCTCTGGAAGCTGGAAACATCTTCTATGTAGCTCTTGACAGAAAAGACTCCCGACCTCCGCCTTCTCTCTGTGCTCAATGCCCACTGTCTGAGGGCTGTCCCCTCTGCTCAGTCAGTACCAACCCCCCACAACCAGATCTGCAGTTGGGGTGCATCTACAGAGCTTAGTTTCTCAATAACACCCCCAGTTACCATGAGGCGCTACCATCTAAGACCTGTAATGAATGAATAATTTGATGAATTGTGCTGGACAGACTGAACCCAGCACCTCAGGGCTTGCTAAGGGCATACTTTACCACTGGGGTCCCCTCCCAGCACCCAGCATATGAAACTGTCACCCATGGCCCCTTAGGTTTTACAATCAAACCCTGAAGAAGCTTGGTTTTTTTCCCCAATGTCAGAATCCCAGCGTTGCCTTCAGATAGAACCACCTGAAAAGTTGTGCACCTGCATGTGCACATTTCTCTTTCTTTAATTTGTCTGGTGGTCCCTGCTTCAAAATATAATTCCCTGGGGAGCTTTTAAACCTGACTAATGCGTGAGCCTCACCCGTGCTGATTAAATTGGTCTGGAGAGGATTTAAATGGCGCTGGCATCACGCCAAAGTTCCTGGGGTGGGGGTGTGGATCAGCCGGTAGATCCTTGCCTAGGAAGCAGGAAGCCCTGGGTTCTGTCCACGGTGGGAACTCCCGTTGTGGGGCAGGGATGGAGCTCTGTCCTTGTTCTCACGGGAGAAGGGCACATTGGCCACGGCCCAGGATCACATGCATAGAACCGGGAATTGGGTTTGGGGCCCTTTGTGGGCGGGGATAATTTGGAAAGACTGCTTTGGCTCTGTGCGGTCCTTGCCTTAGAGGCCCCTAGTGACGGAAGCTGCAGCTCTGGGAGGGGTCCAGGACACCCCGACCCATCGTTGAGCTATCCAGGCTTTCCTTGTCACACTTGTGGGGCAACTGTTGCTCCTCTGTGAGCTCCAGCCTCCGTACCAAATAGAGCCCTAGTCTAAGGGACAGAACCTAACCCAGGGAGATTCATGGAAACATAATGCATTCGGTTTTGTAGAACACGGTTTTCTCCAATTTCACAACAGCTTTTCCCCCTCTTTTTCTTTCTTTCTTTTCCTCTTTCCTTCCTTCTTTTCTTTTTTAGAGACACAGCTTCCCTGTGTAGCCCTGGCTATCATGAAACTCACTCTGTAGACCAGGCTGGCCTTGAGCTCAGAGATCCACCTGCCTCTGCCTCCTGAGTGCCGGGGTTAAAGGAGTGTGCCATCACCGCTCGGCTACACAACTGTTCTTAAAAGCCCAGTAGGAGGCTGTGTGTGGTGGCACACGTCTTTAATCCCAGCACCCAGGGAGGCAGATCTCTGTGAGTTTGAGGTCAGCCTGGTCAACGTAGAGAGTTTCAGGCTAGCTAAGGCTATATAGTGAGACCTTACCTAAACAATAAAAAGTCTACTAGGGAACTAAGCATGGTGGTACATTCCCACAACCCAGCATTTATCCAAGTGGATGTGCTTGCCCGCAACCTAGTACTTAGGAGGCTGAGACAAGAGCCTTGTGAGTTTGAGGCCAGCCTCTGCCAAAAAAAAAAAAAAAAAAAAAGCCTGGTGGTGGTGGTGGCTCAGGTCTTTAATCCCAGCACTCAGGGAGGCAGAGGCAGGCGGAGCTCTGTGAGCTTGAAGCCAGCCTGGTCTACAGAGTGAGTTCCAGGACAGCCAGAGATTACACAGAGAAACCCTGTCTCAAAAAAAAAATGGATCTTTATTTCATTTATTTAGTTAGTCATTTTGGTGGTGGGGAATGGACCCAGGATGCCACACGTGCTAAGTGGGCACGCCCCATTAGCTCCTCAGGTCTCTTGGCAGAGATGAACATTTCCGTGACACCCCTTCAGTGCAGACAGATTGCTCTTTCCTTAAGGGAGACTGACCAGTGACACCTCAGTTTATCAGCAACTGCTGCCAGCTTCAGAGCTCGCGCCCTGACTTAGGGTGGGACTGGGCACGTGCCATCCCCGTCATCACAAAATCGCCCAGAGTCTTGGGAACTTGGAATTTATGCCACGGTGGTGATGGCAAGACCTAGGAGGGGGAGAGTATGTGGCTGTGTTCACGTGGGGTGGGGGGCAGTAAAGGGGGAGGGGAGGGATACTCACTGCTGCAGACATCTCCCGCCTGGAAGAGTTCCGTGGTGAGCAGAACCAAGCCGTAATAAGAAAAGGCATTGGAAAACCTGTGGAGGGAAAGCCAGGATGGAGACATCAGAGAGGCACAAGGCTCCTTCCAGCTTCGGGAGGCTATTCCTTCACCAGTCTCGGCAGACTCTTGGAGCCTTGTGGGGACCCTGAGCAGGGAGATGGCTGGCAAAAAGCATCATGACAGGAGAGAGGGACATGATTCTGTGTTCTTGGAAGGACCAAGATGGACTGTGTGGCATCCCTAGACAGACAGCGTGGCATTCCCGCTGGCATCTCAGGGGCTTCTGGGCTAACACAGAGGGGTGAGGCGCGCATCCTGACCAGCAGGAATGAACGCCACCAAAAACGAGAATTCCTTCCCTGGTCACGTCTTTATTCGGAGCCCTTTGATTGAGGAAAATTGGGGGAAGGGAAGATAGAGCAGGGACGAGAGAAAGCTTAGAGAGAGGAAGTAGAGTCCCGAGGCAGCTGCTTTTAAACGGTGGAGAGGCTTGAACGCTGTCCTGATTGGTTAATGCCATTCTGCTGGTCTGAGCATGTGCAGGCAAGGGTGCAGGCAAGGGTGCTCAGCCCCACGTGGCTACCTCCAAACTGCAGGACCACCTGTGCCTCCAGGTGGCTCCCAACAGAGGGGCTAACACGATTTTTAGAATTTCAGACTGCAATGACACTTCTTCCCTCCTGCGGACCTCGGGTTTGCATTTAGAGTGTACAGAACTAGAATATTTGTAAAGACAGCCATGATGGAACTCAGACACAACCAGAGACTGAAGGTGAACCTCCCATATTACAGCAAGGCTGTCAAGCAGCTACTTTTTCTTTTTCTTTTTCTTTTTTTAGATTAAGTAACTTGCATTTATTAAGTACCTTTTATATGCAAGGCATTGCAACAGGATTTTCCTGTATATGGTATATCATTAAATGCACTGATATTTCAGAGGGTCTTGGTTGGAACTTCGTGCAGTCTTGGATTTGAGAAGGGACAGTCAGCACTCAGAAGACATGAGTTCCCTAGTGATCCATGACCCACATGGACTCTTACATTTGGGTCTGTGCTACGAGTACACACAGTCACATACAGGACAAGTAAAAGTAAAAAGAGTACACTGTAAATCTTCAAAAATAATTCAGTTTTTTTTATTTAGAAATTAGCAGAGATATGATGCCTAACACTAATAATTCTCCCGTGCTACAGGGTTTAAATATTCGAGAATACTAAACTGTCTTTTCCTTCCTATCCAGAACAGAAAGCCAGCTTTGTGCTCCTTCTTCCTGCCTTGGGTAAAGCTGCTGCTCAAACAGTCCCCTCCCCCACTTCCCAAGACAAAGAGCAGGGCTTTGCTTTTGCCTTCAGCAACCAAGTCTTTCTGCAATGGCCCTCTCTTCACTTTCAGGCTTACTGCTCTTGCCTGGCTATGGTTATAGGGATCTTCTTCCTGTTTGCCCAGACTCTAGCCCAGTGGTTCTGAACCTTCCTAATCTATGTCCCTTCCGTACAGTTATGGTTGGGGTGGCAAGCAGCAACTTCTATGGTTCAGTCAGTCCGACTAAAGCAGAGCTGTTTTGATTGGTTAAAATGCCATTTCCTTCCTCCTCTACATCTTTTTAGACGATCCTGTGTTCTTGATCACCGTAACTTCAAGCATAACATTCCCGTGTTATGTTACATGTAAGTGTCAGACCTAGAAGATGGTGGGGGAGGTTCTCATGTGGTCCGTGATGGCTAGTGTTATCAAAGGCTTCTCCCACCAGAACTGCTGTCCCGTCACCTGACAACCATCCTCTTGTCTGCTCAGTCTCATTTGTCAGATCTTAGGCCTGAGTCTCCTAGTGCACTGGGATGTAAATCAACACTTGGCCTCCACTTGCACAGAACGTGATGCTGGCTCAACACGGGGAAATATAAAATGAAGTTGCCAGGAACAAACAAAATGCCATGGTGAAGATTCTAGAAGGCTGACAGAACGGTTATGGGCATTGAGCATTGCATGCTCAGTCAGAATTCTCTTGGGTTGTCTTAATAGCCACGTATTGGTGATCTTCACCTGACCCAGCAGCCTTCACCTAGCAAGTAAAACCGTCGGAATGTGTTAACTTGGCAGACCACTCACTTCCGCCAAATACATAAATAAATGCTGAAGGAAAAAGGAAAAGAAAAACCAAAAATGTCATCGGGTTGCAGTAACCAAGACCGGCAAGTAGAGTCTTGGGCAAATGCCCTGCTTTGCGCCTTTCCTCTCTCGGTGACAGTAGTTCTTTATTTAAAGACATGGGGATACATCATAATTGCTTCCAAATAAACTGTTCTCTTGGAGGTACAAACTGGGTTTGACATTGACAGGATTAAAATTAGCCTCTCACGAATTGCTTTTGAGATTCAAATTCAATCCAAGTGAATTACAGATTCTTTAAAAATTATTTAATTTTTTTCTTCTAGGTTATAAATTCTTAAAGGTTGGTGTTTTGATTCTGTCCAACTCCCCTTTCTAAAATCCTATGGGTGTCACTTGGAACTGTGCACACAGCGGGCATTTAATAAGTGCTTGGTGAACTGATTCAGCTCTTAGGAATGTGGAGGCAGAACTCAAGCCTGGCTCCGTGCTACCAAGCCTTTCTTCCCTCTTCCCTGTAATCGACCATGCTGGGAACACCTCTCTCATAATCAATGCCTCTGTTCAAAGGTGAACAGGAAGGCTGGAACCAGGTTAAAAATAGAACTCAAATCCTCCAGCCACACAGAGCCTTGTGCTGGCGCTGCTGCAGGCAAGATCTGGAAGAGAAGAATGGCTGCAATTGCACTTGCTACAAAGACGAAATAATTACTCTCTGCACTTGCCTCCCTGCCAGTCTCCTCCCAAAACTCTCACTCAAGCAAAATTAAACCAGGCAAGAATGGAGGGGGTCCATGAATGGCTGTGTTGGTCACGTCTTAGTTTTCAAAGGATGAGCTGTGTACCACCAGTGGTAGCTGAGGCAGAAGGTGCGGAGAAGAGGCCCTGGCCGGTGTAAACAGTGGCTTCCTGCAAAAAGTTCCGTTGGAAGTTTTCTTTCCGTTCCTTTGGTTGCATCAACCTCATCATGTGCTCCTGGCTCCTGAGCATCTGCCCTTACCACAGCCGCCCTTCTGGTACACAGGCTCAGTGTCTGGGCACACCAGACACCCTGTCTCTGGTACACAGGCTCAGTGCCTGGGCACACCAGATACCCTGTCTCTGGTACACAGGCTCAGTGTCTGGGCACACCAGACACCCTGTCTCTGGTACACAGGCTCAGTGCCTTGGCACACCAGCCACACAGATACTTTACTGAATCTACCTTTGAGAGCTTCATTAGGGATGGCTTGCAACTCAAGCATTTTCTCGAAGAGCAGAAATAGAAATGCCTCCCTTCAAACCACTTATCTGAGTAGCTCCACGTCCAGTCTGAAGTGTGAAGAAGTGAACAGCCCACCTGTCCTTAACGCAGATGGGGTGAGCACCAAGGGAAAGACCCTGCTTTGATTTATAATGGTGAGAAAGACTGGGGCAGACACCTGATGTCACCTTTGGGTGACCCATACATACATATGCATATACGTATGTGCAAACATTCGTAAATACACACTGCACACACACATTCAAAACAAATAAATAAATCTCAAGTCCCAAGCAGTGTACTATGAGTGGGTGGTCAGCAGCTCTTACCATATAAACCACAGCAGGAGAGTTGTCCAGCGAAAGTGGGGTGTAAAAAGATCCCTCATTTTGCCTCTGTCTTCCTGTTTCAAGACAAGGACATGTGGGTTATTGGCTAGCTCCCAGTGCACAGGGACCTTGGCTGGAGGCCTGATTCTCTGTGTCTCTCTCTCTCACACACACACATACACACGCAGATAGATATACAGACACACACACACACTCACAGAGACACACAGATACACAGACACAGAGGCACAAACACATATAGACATATACAGACACACAGAGACACACACAGATGCACACATGCACACACATGTATACATGCACGTGTGCGCGCACACATACACACACACACACACACACACACACACACACACACACTGCTAATGGCATAGCCAGGGGTAGAGAACACAAGCTTGTTAAGTCAAGATTCATCCCATTCCTTCCTGCTGAGACCCTAGCAGGCCAGGGCCATGATTACCACAGGCCAGAACCATTCTGTGCCTCCAGCATGGAGCAGGAGGTAGACCCCCAAGGTGGGCACCATCTGGCCCCTGGGTTTGTTTCAGTGTAAGGGGTATGAAATCATTCCACACTTATACAGCCAATTCCTGTTCAGAGGCAACACAGGGCATCTGCGGAGAGACAACTCAACATAGGCCACTCTGCCCAAAGACTGACTATCTAATTTGTCAATTCCACAAAAATTTAAAGAATTTACTAGTATTAATTTTTTTTTCAAATCTTTGCTTAACAATTGCTCTTTTTAAAAATTGAGCTGGGAGCGAAACAGAAGCAGAAGCAGTTATAAACGCACTGGCTGGCGGGACAACTCCCTAATCGCTGCCTACATTCTCTGGCAGGAGTTCAGAATTTGGCAGTCAAGCTGCCAATTGGAATTGCCAAACTCCCTTTACCAGTTCCACATTAGATTTCCAGTTCATGTACACAGACATGCACAAACACAAATGCAGGCCATGCCAGGATCTGCACTCACCCACACATGTGCTCACACTTGCATGCCAGCCTCATGCAATCAATTCCTTGTATGCACACACACACATGTGCCCACACATAGCATGCCAGCCTCATGCAATCACCTCCTTGCACAATACACACATGTGCTCACACATGCATGCCAGCCTCATGCAATCACTTCCTTGCTTCTCTCTCTCTCTCTCTCTCTCTCTCTCTCTCTCTCTCTCTCTCTCTCTCTCTCTCTAGACACTGACCTGTCTGGAGATGATGAGCTTCCCCAGAGGCATGGGGGCTCCATTTTCCGTTGCTATCCGCTTTAAGGTGGCAATTGCCTTCTCCTGGTTCCCAGACAGCACGTCATACCTGGCACTCTCTGGCAGCCACTGAGGGGACAGGCGATCCAGGTGTGCTGGTTAGTGAGGAGCAGCACTCTCTGCAGGCCACCCTCCCTCGTCTGTGTGGGAGTCTGAGAGTTAAGTCTCTGGAGTTAGAGTCCTGGCTTTGAATGCTGGCTCCTCTGTGTGCTACATGGCTATAGGGTCCTGTGCGGTGAGGTCACCTCCCTGTGCCTCTGTTTCTTCCTTCAGACCTTCAGGTGTTCAGAGGGTTAAATGGGAGAACAGAAGCAGAGAGCTTGGCGAAAGGTTGGCGTGGGTTCATGTAACTGTCATTGCTGTCCTGGTTGCTTTTAGAGTGGGGGGGGGTAGGGTAAATAATGACACCATCAAAAACCTCCCCTCAACTCTCGAGAGACTCTGCCTTCGTGGGCTTAGCATCATCTTGTAAACTAAGTCTGAGAGAGAAGTCGGGAGTTTAAAGCCCAATGGAGCCCCAGCCCCAAGTGCATTAAGTGCATGCCAGTGAAGGGAGGATAGCGGTTTGTACAACCACTGACATCATAGAAACCGTGGGGCTGGAACCCAGCCAGTTCAAATAAGGTCTGGTATTTGGAAAATCAGCTGGCCTCTGGAATTCAGTTTTCTCATTAGTAAAATGAGGACATAGCAGAGTTTGAGGTCCACCAAAATTCATGTCATTGTGTGGAATTCTCCATGGAAATGGCCGCCTAGCCACAGACTACATCTCCTAGCTTCCCTAGCAACTAGGTGAGCCCACAAGACTAACAATCATCAAGGTAAGCAGACATTAAAGGAGCAAGGGTGTGAGCCTCCACTTTGTTCCCCTCCCACACCCCTGACTCTAAGTGACCTAGGGGATGGCTGAACCATAGGTTGCAAAAAAACAAAACTACATAAAAAATATCAAAGCTTGGGCTGAGATTCCCTCATGAGAACCAGAATACTCGTTCTAGACTGTTCAGTTGCAAAGAAGCAACCTCCTTCTGCATTGAGCTACTGAGCTAGTGGCTTTGTCACAAGAACAAATGTCACCCTAACTAACAAGGGCTTCATCACAGCCCTTCCCCATGTGGTTATGGGGAGAAAGAAAAGTAAATGTGTGTGAGTAGCCTAGCACACAGGTTCCCTCACAGCCTCTCTCCGTGTGTGTGTGTGTGTGTGTGTGTGTGTGTGCATGGAAGAGTGTGTGCACATGCTCTACACATGATACACAAGATGTGAGGTGTGCCTCATTTCAGGGTAAGATGAGGAGACCATGTGAGCTACTGGACACAGCCATGCCTGAAAGCCAGACATACAATCCTCTATCATGTGTCTGTTCCTGTGTTTTGTTCAAGCCAGTTTGAATTTTGTTTCTGTCACTTGAAGTTCAGAGTTCCAGTGGGTCCAATGGAGTCACTTTAAGTCTTAGTCTTACAGAGAACATCTCAAAAGAGTTTGCGTGCAGAGAATCCACCCCAGGCCACCCGCCCACCCACTCCCCCTCCACACACATTGGTTTTTTTGAGACAGGCTTTCTCGGTGTAAAAGCCCTAGCTGTCTTGGAACTTGCTCTTATACGAGACTGGCCTCATATACTGACAAAGATCTGCCTGCTTCTGCTTCCCCAGTAGCAAAGGCACCGCTGCCATGGCCCACAAATAATAGTCTTGAGAGACAGAGCTTTGGTGTCTTCCACTCACTTCACACTAAGGTACAGTGCTTCCCAGACCGGCAAGGAGGTGGCTTTAAACATACGTACGAAACACAGAACAGCAAAGAGGAGCAGCGGGGCAGCCGAGAGCATTAGCAGCCAGCGCCAGCCCAGGCTGGGCATCACGAACACAGCCAGGAGGACTTCAAACACCGTCCCGATGGCCCAGAAGACCTGGCACGGGAAAGTATGAGTCAGTGGTGGGGTACTGTGGATAAGAGTGGAAAATCAGAGTGCCCCCCTTTTCTTTCCTGTGGCACATCCTGCTGTGGTCCCTCCCACTGCGTAACACTTGGGTGGTGCTGGCCGGACCGCACACCACAGCAGAGGACGTGGAAAGGACCCATGTTCTCTGACATGGGTATGACACTGGGCATTTCAAGGGACTGTGGTTTCGTCCTGTTTCCAAGGTTTTCCTAGCCAGTGTGCACTGATACGGAACATGCCTGGCCTGTTCTGTGGTCATCAGTGCCATCCACCTCTGGAGCTCATTCTCTGGAAGAAACTGTCTGCGCGGTAGTCACCCCTGCTCCCTCCACTCTGCCCACCACCAGTCCCTGGGCATCTGTTTCTGTTTTTCACATTGTCATTTTTTTTTAAATCTATTTGAGTAGGATCTGGCTACATAGCCCAGGCTGTGCCTCAAACTCTCTATGTAGTCTACCCTGGCTTTAAACTCAAGATCTTCTTGCCTTAACCTCCTGGATGTCGGGGTTATAGGCATATTCAAGGATGCAGGTCCTGTCATCATGATCTTGACTACTCCAGTCACCCATGTAGCAGAATCATATAACCTTCATCCTTGGCTCACCAATGTTGTAGCATATGCCACAATTTCCTTCCTTTTCAAGGCTTGATGCTATTCCACCGTGTGTGAATATACCACCTCTTTCTCGTGGACACTTGATGGCTTCCGTCTCTCTGTGTGTGGTACATTGTCACTCTGTCCACTGACATCTGCTTCCCTTGGCCCATAGGCTCCAGCATCCTCCTTTGGAATCCTCTCTCCCTTCTCCCCATGCTGCTGGGCTCCCTGCCTGTGGCTTCCCACTGTTTGCAGCTAATAGGGAGCCCAGGGAATGAGAAGAAGAGCAGGGTGGACCAGGGTTGATTTACTGTCCAGGCCCCTCCCTTGCAGGGTGGTCACAGGCTGGCCCAGCTGAAGGTCTCTCAAGAAGATCCCTCATCCAACTGTTAGAGCGACTCACTGTTCCCTCCTGGTCTTTCAAGGGAGACTTTACTGTTGTTTTTATTTTTAAATCACAGTTATTTGTTAAGGGAGTGATAGGTGGTTTTTGGAAATCAGTTCTCTCCTTATGTAGCTTGGGTCCTAGGTTTTGAACTCAGGTCACCAGGCTTGGCAGCAGGTGACATTTCATGAGCCCTATTATTATGGTCATTGTCTTAAGTACTAGAGATTAAAGCCTGAGACAAGCCTCTATCAGCTGAGCTACAGCCCAGCCCTCTTCCCGCTTCTCATTTGGAGGCATGGTCTCAATAAATTGTCTTATGATGCTTGCCTCAGTCTCTCCAGTAAATGGGATAATGAGCTTGGCCCAACAGGTTCAGCAGGGACTTTCTAAGTCCTCTTCAAACTGATCTCTTGTTCCTGGCTGGGCTGTCCAGCTGCAAGCACCACCCATGCTAAAGCCTGCCCCACTAAGTCCCCAGAGCCTTCCTAAATCTCCCTTTTCTTAATGGAGCCACAATCTATTTCTGTTGTCAGGCATCATGGGGGATCATTGAGGTATCTAACGACAGGTATGTCAAGGATGTGGGCCAGTCAGGATGGGTATTAGTTATGCTACTCAACAATGTATGAACTCAAAATATTTTTTTTTTGAGACAGGCTCTTGCTCTGTGGTCCTGAGTGGCCTGGAACTTGCAGCACGTAGAGGCAGGAGGATTGCCCCAAATACAAAGTCAGTCTGAGAACACATAGGATCCCAGGCTATACAGTGAAAGTCTGTCTCAAAATAAGTACATCATCAATTCAGTATTTACACAACTGATTACCCCTGTCTGTGTCCAGCAGCTGAGAGTCGGCCAGTCTGATGGACCAGAGGCAGGATTAGGAGATGTAAGTCAGTGGGCATGGTGAGGTGAAGCTGGTGTGATCACGTGAGTGAGGAGTCAGCCCTGAGAGCACTGGTACACAGCAGAATCAGAAGTCTTTCCACCATCCCTGCAAGGCAGGGCCTGACAGCTGCAGAGTGAGTTCAAGGCCAGCCTGAGCAATTTAGCAAGACTCTTGTCTCAAAATAAAAAGGACAGAGAAGGTTGGGGGATGTAGCTCAGAAGTGGAGCACTTGCCTAACATGTATGAGGTCCTACCTACATTAGCAGTACTCAGCCTTTGGGCAGTGACCGCTTTGAGGGTCAGGCTTGGTGGCAGGTGACCCTTTCACAGGGGTCACATATCAGATAACTATGTTACGATTCGTAACAGTAGTAAAATTACAGTTATGAAGTAGCAATGAAAATAATTTCATGGTTGGGGTCTCCACAACATGAGGAACTGTATTAAAGGGTCGCAGCTTTAGGAAGGTTGGGAACCACTGACCTAGATCAACCTCCAATTAAAGAAAGAAAGGCAGAACAAAGGGGGAGAAAGAGAGGGGAGGAGGAAAAATATTTATGCTGCATACCCAGGAACATATTTGTTGAGACAGAGTTTCTCTGTGTAACAGTCCTGGCTGTCCTGGAACTCACTCTGCAGACCTGGCTGGCCTCGAACTCACAGAGATTCACCTGCCTATGCCTCCCCAATGCTGGGATTAAGGATGTGTGCCACTACCGCCTGGCTTGTGACGTTTTTCTTAAACTCTCCTTCGCAGTCTTGTGGGCTCCACAAATTCCAGAACAGATTGCCAGTCAGTTAGTATTCCCTAGAGGTCATCACCCTCTCCTTACCTCTATCAGCAAAATGCACTTGGCTCTGGCTTTCATGGGAAGAAACTCAGCATACAGCGTCACCCTAGGCGAGCAAAGAGACAGGGGCTAAGAGAGTAGGAAGATGGCAGATTCTGAACTTCCTCCAATAATGATCTGCGGACTCCTAAGTCAGAATTTCCTGGGATGGCGGCTACAATCAGAAACTGACAAGTTCTTACTGCAGCTCCAAGCTACCTTCCAGCTCCCCATCTGCCTGCCTCTGCCTCCTGAGTACTGGGCTACCTGTGTGCACCTTGGTGTTCTGTAAGTGTGTGACTCTCTCCACCTTTGGAAGCAGACTCTTGAGCATGAGCCCTGGGCTACTGCATTTTTAACCAGCTTCCCAAAGGATCCCCGGATTCCATTGGGCTTCCTTTGAGGTTGGCTGTAGCTGCAGAGTCTAGGGAAAGTCTGGTTGTGGGTTTATGGGCAACTGTGTTAGTAGTTGCTTTCCCTCTGTCTTATATGGCCTTTTGTCCTGGGAGACACCTTTGTCCTGGGTCCCTGATGTCTGTGTGTCCCTGGGGACAACCACAGGGAGAATGCCAAGTTGCTCCCAGCAGTTGCATTCAGGGTGTTGGATGTCAGCCTGCTCCTCACGGGTGCATTAATCTTCATAGATGGGAGTTGATGTCTGACAGATTTCTCCACGCTTGGGCATCATTTTTACACTTGCAACTAGGACATATTTCAGATTTGCCAGTATCTTGTTCTACCCGCCAGCTGTAGCTACAGACCGTGGCTGCATTGGTGACAATTTGTGGCTTTAATTTGTCTTTCTTTTCGCATTTATTAATCACATCCTAATATAAGAAAGAGCTCTTTTGGAGATGGCAAGATGGATCAGCAAATAAAAGGTACCTGCTGCCAAGTCCAGTGTCCCGCGTTTGATCCTTGTAACTCCACATGGTAAAAAGAGTGCTAACCCCTACAAGGGATTCTCTGGCCTCTATTGTTTACTAAACCACCTGGAAGGTATCCTGGCCCTGCCTATTTCCCCAGCTGTCACTTTACCTGAACGATGCTCTGTGGGTGCTCACAGTGCCAACTACTGGACATAAACCGCTACCGCTTCACTGTCACCGTCTGTTTGCCCCTCATTCTCGTGAAAGGACGTATGCAGCTTTAGTTAGATTTTTGTTTATTTTTTCTATTTTATAGCCCAAAATTTCACTTACAATGATAAAAAAAAACACTATTTAGCTCCCTTTTAAAAAGTAGAATCCAAATCTTGGGACTGGAGATCGCTTAGTGTTTAAGAGCTCAGAGGACTGGAATTCCCAGCACTCACGTGGTGGGTTACAACCACCTGCAACTCCAGTTCTACGGGACCAGACGCCCTCTTCTGACCTCTGCAAGTATTTCACACACACGGTGCACACGTGCGCGTGCACACACACACACACATACATGCAGTCAAAATGCTATATATGTAAATCATTTTTTAATCCAATTTTTCCTCTTTGTTGCTGGAGATTGAGTTCGGGGCCATGTGCAAGCAAGGCAAGGGCTCTACTCATGGGCTATACCCTAAGCCACCAAATCAAACATTTTTAAATTTGGTAAGGTTTTTTTTTTTTATTGTGTGTGTGTGTGTATGTGTGTGCATGTGTGTGTGTATTTGTATGTGTGTATGTGTGCCTTCCACATGTGCAGTGCCCTCACAGGCCAGAAGAGGGCACTAGATCCTTTGGAGCTAGGGTTACAGTCATGATGCGCTATGGAACACAGGTGCTGAGAATTAAACTTGTCTCCCCTCCGAGAGCAGTAAGCACTCTCAACTGCTGAACCATCGCTCTGCCCCAACAGAACTCTTACACTTCCCCATAGACATAAAGGGAGGTCACTCAGCACCTTACTGTGACTTCTCTTACTGTCTTAAAAAGGACAAAAACCTGCCAGGAGGAATAGTTCTCCACCGCTGGCATCAACCTCCAAGAAGGGCAGGCCTCGTGAGCAGCACGCTCTTCTCACTGTGTGCACAAGCACACAGCTCTGTGCAGTATTTGTTCTACACAGATGCTGTCTGGTATCAGTTAGGTCTGGATTTGGACTCAGTTGCAACTGGCCTGGGAGAGCAGCCCCCGGAAGTCCTCGGCTGTCCCTGCTACTCTGTGGTCTGCCTCTGCCTCTCTTCCCATCACGAGTTAGTGTCAGGGTTGCACGGCTCAGCCAGCAGTTACAAGCCCTGGGTTTGATTCCCAGCACCGCTCGCTGCAAACTTGGGCATCAGGAGACTCTGTGGCTTTGGCTTCCTGTCTTAGATCCCAGGGGCTGTGTCTGGGTGGAGCCAGATGGAACCTTCTAGGTTTATCAGGTCATCTAATCCACCCGTTGACTGAAAATGTAAGCAAGCCTCACTGACACAGTAGAACCACTCAACTGCAGAACTGAGTTAAGTAAATCTTTGTCTTAAACCACAAGTGCTAGGTGATTCATGATCAGCAGCAATAGCTAACTCTCATCTCACTTAATGAGCACGCGACTTTGATCAAGACTCCTGTGAGCTGGTTTTCTGATTAGTCAAATGGGGATAGGGTTGGGCTAAATGTGTGAAGACACCAGCACAGCTGTCCTGTGATATTCAGGTGCCGTCATCATCGGCAATGAATCCTTCGTACTATAGTTATTTATGTCATGTGCACTGGCGTTCTGACTGTACTGTGTGAGGGTGTCAGGTCCCCTGGGACTGGATTTACAGACAGTTGTGAGCTGCCACATGGGTGCAGAGAATTGACCCTGGGTCCTCTGGAAAAGCAGTCAGTGCTCTTTAACTGCTGAGCCATCTCTCCAGCCCCTGTACTGTAGCTCTGGTTTTTGTTTTGGTTTTTTTTTTTTCCCAAGACAGAGTTTTTCTGTAACTTTGGAGCCTGTCCTGGAACTAGCTCTTGTAGATCAGGTTGGCCTCGAACTCACAGAGATCCACCTGCCTCTGCCTCCCAAGTGCTGGGATTAAAGGTGTGCGCCACCACCACCCGACTGTACTGTAGCTCTTATCGCCACTGTAAATGTGTTCGGGGAAGGGAGGAATGAAAGAGACAGAGGCAGGGAAGAGGACCCCTTACAAGTGATTTGTCGTCACACTGTTGTGATTTGGGTGTCTGTCACACATGCCGGGGGTTTCATATGTTGACACTTCCTCCTCAGTCTGCTAAACTTGATCCAGTTGTGGTGTCACGGGGTGGAGACTCAGGGCTGCAGGAGGTGATCAGGGTTAGACAGTATCTTTAGTGTCAGTCCCCAGATTGAATCCTTTATGGAGTGGGGGGGGCAGTCTTGCTAACCTGGAACTCACTAGGCAGCTCAGACTGACCTCAAACCCACGGCGACCCTTCTTGGTTCTCCCTGGAACTCTGGGATCACAGGAAAGAGCCACCATGTTCACGTTGGCTATTAGAGGTTTGGAAAGGAGACCCGAGGACATGTGTGTGCCTCGTGCCTCTTGCCAGGTTATGCCTGAGTCAGGTCAGTGACTGCCAGCAAGGTGGCTGGTCACCAGCAGATGCAGCCCCAGCCTTTGCCTGGACTATGAACTGAGATAAACCTTTCTTTGTAACCTTTCTTGTGACATTGTGTTCTTGCAACGGCACACCAGTTGTTACCATGACACCTGGCTGTTGATTTATTTTAAAATTATAACCCAAGATGTCATTCTTGTGGTTTTCTGAGGAACTCTGGCTGGGCAAAGTTACTCTAAAGGAATGGAAACTTTTACTATTACCTAACTACCTAAAAATATTGTCACCTAAATGTTTCCCAACAAAGCACTTAGGGAGTCATCTTTATAACTAGATGAGAGTGCTGGCTGATTACAACATAATTAGGTTTATGTAAATGACTACATCTGAAGTGCTAAGGAGCCCCGAGCCTTCCTAATGCTTCTGTAATTTTGCTTGTGGTTTTATCTGTCTACTTAACAGGCAAAACAGCTATTTAGTTGCATAGGTGAACTAGCAAGTTGTAGGAAATCTCAGGTCAGCCGTTAACTAGCTGTGGGACCTGTGGCACATATGCCCTTTCTCTCTCTCTCTCTCTCTCTCTCTCTCTCTCTCTCTCTCTCTCTCTCTCCATCCTTCCCCTTCTTCCTTCCTTCCTTCCTCTCTTTGGCATATGTGTGTAGAGCTTTGGTGGCTTTGCTGAGCCCTTTGGTGGCGCAAGATCATTATAAATTAGGAAAGGCTTTGGCAGATCTCAGTGACTTAGGCCGTCATATAAAGAAAATGTGGCAGGGTTGGTGTTGAGCTGGAAGAAAAAAATCGTTAGGAAGTCAAATTGTGGACTAAGGGGCTTTGGGAAAGCGTTAAAGCCGGAGCAGCAGTTGGCAAAAGAGATTGCAACAGAACAGTACAGGTGCAGACGACCAAACTTGAGCCGGGTGGGTGATTATCCCCCAGACTAAGGAGGGCACATTTCCCTCCTTAGAAAGGTTATAGTAGGGGTGGAGACGGCCTACCCAGCCAGGAACTCTCCTAACGGCTGCCCATGGTAACTGGAGGGGCAATAGCTGCTGCCACATCCACAGTGCCAGTCCAGGGCACTACGTCCTAGGAAGCCAGCAGGTACAGCTGGGAGAGCATGGCCTTGTCCTCCCTTGTCCCTGGGTATGTCTGAGCAAATTAAGTCAGGCAAACTGAATTCATCCGGTATAGAGACGTGCAGGGAGGCTCCGTGGAAGAACTCCAGGATATGGGAATATAATGACTCAGAGTGGACAACTGAGGGTTTTGGTGAGCTAACCAAGTTAGCACCTCCATGTACCCAACCTCGATCTGAAGCAACTGACACAGATGGATGGACCCTTCTCATGCTCTTCTAGACCACGTGTGTGTTTGACTTTGGTATCTTTGTAGATGTGAACTGAAATCGCCTGGCACTCCTGAGCACGGATGACCACAGACTTCCAGGGTGTATCACTGGGGTTACCCTTGTTATGGAATGGTGGTTTGGGTTGCTGCCTCGCCCTCCCTGCCTGTCCTTTGGAAAAGGCTTTGATATAGGTGACATGATGCTGACTTCTGAGTGTTGTGCAGGTTTGGAAAACCACTGGAGACAGCCAGGTACAATAGTATTTCTGCCCACCTACAACCCTACTGGAGCTGGGTTAATTGAAACAAAATATAGGTTGTTAAAATAATAACTACAAAGTTTAAGTCCAAAAGGTACCCTATGCAGATGGAAAAGGACACTCCAAAATGACAACCTCAATGGCTGGGGTGTGCTACCTCCCTGTGGGTTGTTAGCCAGGGAAACCCATGAGGCCCCACCAACCATCAAGTCTATTGCTACTGCTGTTGGTTGTATTCCAGAACTAGACGGAAAGACCCTGTTGCTGAAGACACTACAGGCAATGCTTTGACTATAGGATGTGGAGAAACTCAGCTGGGACTGAACTGGAATGCCCATCCACTGGCTGGCTTTCAAAAGTAAGAGAAGGGGCCACGCAGTCTACTGGTGGAGACCGGTAGCCAACATTCCTGCTTGGTTAAGGATCCTGTGTGGTAAAATACCATCATTCCAGGCAGGATGTTCCTTCCTGTGCAATTGTGGCCGAACTATGGTGGGTAGAATCAACTGCCTTCCAGTTGCATTTGTTTATTTGTTTGTTTGTTTTTCAAAACAGTGTTTCCCACTATCTATGGAGCCTGTCCTGGAACTCGCTCTGTCGACCAGGCTGGCCTCGAACTCACAGAGATCCGCCTGCCCCTGCCTCCTGAGTGCTGGGATAAAGGTGTGTGCCGCCACTGCCCGGCTTTCCAGTTGCATTTAAGGTCCGTTCCACAAGAGAGCTCACATCTGATACTGTAATTCAGGACAAAATCCCATGGCTGGGGAAGGAAGGTCATAGGATCCAAAGGGGAAGCGACTTCTATGGTTTTTCTGGATGGATGTGATGTGCCTGTCATACTGCCTTCTAAACATGTGTATTTACACACACACACACACACACACACAGATCACAGTTGTTATCAGCCTCAACTCATACCCACTGGTGAAGTTTCTGAGAGCAAGTGGCTGTTACTGAGACATGGCAGCCTTGGCATGGTGGCCTTGGTGTGGCGACCTGTTTCTTAGGTGGACATCTGTAGTCACCCCTTCAAGGCTCAAGAATCATTAGGGAAGAGGAATCAGAAAGAATGTAAGAGCTGGCTGAAGGGGTGGAGCGTTGTGTAACAGTTTCCTTGAAGATTGAAACATTCCCTCCTGAAGGAAAGCAACTCAAGCAGGTCAGGAAGTTCCTGAAAATGACCAGACTTAGCTCCTCCCTAGGCTCCTCCCTGCCACAGTATGCAATCAAAGCTGAGAGTCTTTCCCAGAGGAGTGGGGCTAAGCTGAGCTGCAAAGAAGACTCCAGAGGAGACCAGCTGCCTCGAAGAAGTTTAGACCAACTGAGGCACCAGGAAGGACCATGCTCCAAACTGATACAGGCTGTGCAGTGTGTTCCAGGGTCCTAGGTTTTGTGAGCTGTCACCCGTACTGGAGTGGGCCTTGGTGATCCAGCTGTATATGAGTCTTTTCTGCTCCTATAAGTAATCCTTCACCCTTAAGTAAGTAACCCCAATAAAACTCACTGGTTCACCAAGTTGGACTTGAGTGGTATCTGTACTTTGGTCTGTAGTGGGTCGCCTGTCTGGGTGTGTAGACATGTATGCTATGTCTTCCGGGAAAGTTTTGTCATTCAATGCCTGGTGCCCTCTTCCCCATCCCTGAGGACTCTGGAAATGACACTTCTCCCAGACTCTGGGAGTCCTTTTCATCATGTGGTCCTCTATTGTTGGTTTGGGGTGTAATCTTTCTTTGTTCTAATTACTCTGCCTTGTAATTCCATGTACTCATATGCTTCCAGAAGTTTCTCAAATTATCTGTTTGTTAGAGCATCCCTTCCTGCTTATGAGCTCATTAGAGTCCTGACACATTTATGTCATTTCCAGGGGATGTTTGTAAGCAGAAGTTTAGGGTGCAGCACATCTCTTCCTGCCATTCTAGCATCCCTGAGCATCCCTGGAGAAGGAATTCACGTGAACCAGGATAGCTGCTCCAGCCACCAGAGGGTGCCGCCGTGTGGACAGTGGCTCATGTGCAGGAATCTCTGGAGCCGAGCCACACTGGTTACTAGCGGCTGCCAGCCCAGATTGACGACCATGTCTCTGTTAATGGCCTTTGCTTAGAGCGTCAGTGGTTTTTAATTCCTAACTAGTGTGAAATCATGCTTTTCCACTTTAGAAAAGCCTGCCGGAGGCCAGCTCTACAGAGCCAGGAAGAAGTCATCTGGAAGACCCGGGAAAGGACTGGACAGGCCTCACTGACCTTCCACAAGACAGGAGGCTAAACATGGGTGTTAGGTTCATGTGGTCAGTCTTCCCTTCACATGACACTCCGTCTGTCATCCACCCCCACACCATGTGACTTTCTTAACAGTGCCGTGGGAAACTGGATGCTTGCCAAGATCTGACTTTATAGGAAAATGTTTGTTGGCTTGTTTGAAAACATGGTGTCAAGTATTGCAAGATGGCCTTGGAATTATTATTTAACAGAGGATGACTTTGATCTTACAATTCTCCTGCCTCAAACTCCCAGGTTCTCAGATTACAGGTCTGAGAAACCACACTCGGTGTATGGTGCTGGGGATCCAACCAAGGGCATGTTAGGCAAACCTGTGGATGGTCGAGTCTCTCATATGAAATGACATGGCACCTGACAGAGCCTATGCGATGATACAGGAGGACATTTTGTAGGAAGGGAGTTCTCTCCCAGGCACTGTCCTGGGTACTTCATATGTGGTATCGTAATGCTCTAAGGGACCCATCAAGAGGGCGGGTGCTGATAAAATTACCATGTAGGAAGGATCAGTGACATGTCTAAGACCAAAGAACTGAGTCGGGATTCACACCCAGGTCCTCTGGTTTGCAGAGACTGTGATTCAGCCACACTGATTCAGAATGAACCTGCCCTTTCTAGAGATCAGGTCTCCAGATTGCCCCAAAGGATGCCCAGCAGGTGGTTTCTGACTGTGGAGTCCATGGGTGTATACGTCATGTGCTGTGTCTCTCCTGGCACTGACGGCCCGAGCAATGGCGAGGCACCAGCTTGCACACGGAACTCTTTAACAATGAAGCGCGCATACATGCCTTTTAAACCAGCAGTCTTTAGGCGACGGCATTCCCATTAGAAAGAATAGATGGTTCTAGAAGTCAAGGCATTAAAGTGGCTTTCGGAGTGATTTTTGTTGCTATCATAGAGTCTATGGGGTGGATTTGTGAGGACTTAGTCTCAGCATCTTCCCGCAGTCTCCGCTCTTAGAGAGAGAGCTTTCATACCAGCACAGTTCAAGAAACCCAAAGATAATTGTTGTTGTTCTTACTTGGGGCTTTTTTTTTTTTGAGACAGGATCTCATTCTTTAGCCCTGGCAAGCCTAGAACTTAACATAGACCAGGTTGGCCTCAAACTCATAGAGTTCTCTCTGCCTCTGCCTCTGCCTCCTAAGGGCTGGCATGAAAGGCGTGTGTCATCACCTCTGAAGTCCCACAAGACTGTAAGCAGCAGCTGCCACCTAGTAACGTTGGGTTCCAAATTTAAATGAGGAAGATGCAAACACAGGATCCACTATTTGCCAGTGTGATGTAGATGGGCCTTCTGTAATGTGTTATTTTCATTGGTTAATAAAGAGGCTGCCTTGGCCCTCTGATAGGACAGAAAATTAGGTAGGCAGAATAAACAGAACAGAATGCTGGGAAGAGGGCGATGAGACAGATGCCATGGAGTCAGCCACCAGGTCAGACATGCTGAATCTTTTCCGGTAAGCCACCACCTCGTGGTGCTACACAGATTATTAGAAATGGGTTAATCAAGACGTGAGAGTTAGCCAGTAACTAACTCTCTAGAGACAATGGGCCAGGCAGTGTTTAAATGAATACAACTTGTGTGTTGTTATTTCCGGGGCTAAGCTAGCCATGCGGGAGCAGGGTGGGACGAAAAGCAGGCCTGCCCGCAGCTCTTCACTACACCAGTGAGAGAAACTGACCCTAATAACTGGGAGCAGCCAGTAAGGCCATCATAATGCAGCTGGGTCACCTAGGCGGCACCATGGATGTCTCTGAGTTCCCCAGTGAAGCGCAAGAACAAACACCATAGCCTTGGCCTGTAAAGGGTGTGGTGACCAGGGATGGGCCCCCTGCGCTGTGAGGTCTGGTCTCCCACCTGACGGACCAGCTACATCAGCAATCACTCATTCTGAAGGTGGGGATTTTAGACCAGGCGGCAGAGGAGGAAGAGAATTGGCACCTAAGACAGTCCTGAGACCAGCAGCAGTAGCAGGGCCTGTGGCCCATCCCTCCAGTCCTTGGGAAAGTCTGCAGGAGAGACTGGCCAAGTCCTGGAAGGACGAACCGTCCTATAGTGGGCACACATCAGGATGCATGGCCCTCTGAGGAGCCCAAGGGGCAGACTGCGCTGGGTGTCACACTATGCCGCTGGGTTAGTTCAGGCACAATGACTGAACCAGGGGCTTGTTCCCTCATTCCTTCTGCACCAGCCGGGAGCATTGCCTGCAAGAGCTCATAGCTGGACCCGTACAGGCTTTGCTTCAGCCCAAAGGTTGTAGTGGGTTGTTTGGAATAAAGACTATCACACTTTCTGAGTTTCAGTGTCCACCACTGAAAAACGGAGCTTGTGTGATCCATTGCCAAACACTCCCTCCTAGCACCCATGATGGGGACGTTAAATGTACCATCAAACTTGGGTCTGCTTTGTTATGACTTTGCTTTGGACGCTGAGCTGATGCTGTTGTCAGCTGAAGGATACTGATGCTAATGCTGTCTTTCCTATGGTGGCTCCAGGTTCTAGAAACCCAAAACAGCTGTCCCCCTTATCTCTAGGGCATTGGGACTTAAACCTCGGACTGTTCAACCCCCTCCTACAAAATGACGTGATATTTGATAGACATACACCCCTGTATGCTATAAACCTTTGCTAGATGGCTGATAGCACATACCATAGTACAAACGTTATCCTCATGGCCAACTGTTGTATACTCTCTAGTGACTGATGACAAGGGCTGAGTCCCAACACGGTCACTTCTTCCCTGAGTATTTTTAAATCCACGGCAACTGAACCTATGCATACAGAGGTGTTTTTAGGCCAGAGCTGGGTATTTACTTACGACTGGGGCACACCTCCGATCCCAAAGCCCACCAGGCCTCGGAGCACCAGGATCCAACTATACACGGGTGCGAAAGCACTGAGGACGCCGTAGTACAGGGTCCAGAGCACACTGATCTTCAGCCCCTGTGGAGACGAGACAAGGAGTCACGAGACAGGAACCGTGGGACCTCCAGGATCTGAACCCTCTTCTGGCCTCCACGGTACAGCAGGCACATGGCACACAGCCATCCACACAGGTAAAACACCCATAGATATAAAATAAAAATAAATAAAATCTCAAAAGATTTTCAGTTGTCAATAGTTCCACTTTACAAGCAACCCGCACAGGCAGGGGCACTCCAGGTGCCAAGCAAACCGGGCCGTCCTGGTTGTGCGTGGAGTACCATTCAGTGCCGGTTAGGGTCCAGAGGGCCAGTCATGAGGTACACAGATGGCTGTGCATCTCACATCATCTCCAATATTCTCACCACAAACACAGAAGGCTTCTGATTCTCCCTAGACCGTCACTTCTCTATTTCACAGGATGAGGGGACACAGAACAAATGCACTTGGACCAGAGCTAACAATGAACCTTCCACAGACTGAAGAGTCCAGACCATGAGCCCAACAAACCTTTTATCTCTATAAGCTGTCTTGGGTGCTTGTTTTATAGCAGATGATAGCCGACTAACAGTATGATTAATATTGATTATGAGTTTTTAGTAAAGGGGACATGATGTTCATTGGGGTTGAGAATCAGACAGGGACATCATGACAAATATGGTACAAATTTTAGAAAGTGTTAATTACTCTTAGAGATGGAGAAACAAATTCAAGATAAATGGAATTTAAGGGATGCTGGCCGGATACTGAGAGACAGCATTCATTTGCTGATTTATCCACGGATTTATTCAATGTGCACATATGTCGAACACTTGCTATGTGCCTAGCATAATAATGCTGGTATATACATAAATAATTTATGTATCTTTTTTTCAATATGCATATATCAAGCCGCTGCTGTGTACTTGGCCACAGGACTGCTGGAACATACCATCTATGCACCTATCCACATGGCATGTATGTACTGAGTTTCTGCTGCTTGCTTGGCACTGAACTGTCAGGAACGAACCTGACAGCTGAGTCTCTGACTTCCTAGGACTCTTGTCTGCATTTTTAAAAACTGTTCTCGTACTATTGTGTGGGTTCATTGTAGAACACCTGCAGGAAGGAGGTTTCTCATTTGTTTTATGAATTTCTCGACAGAGTGGGAGAGCGATTCATGCAAAATCAGCACATATCAGGGCCACACCCACAGCCAGAGCTTCCAACGCCTCAGACTTGAGCTTCGAAGAAGCCACTTCCTTCCTCCAGGGCCTTTGTTAGCTCCCACTAATCTCCAGCAAACTGAACTCTTCAGGCAGGTGAGCTATGGCGGGGACAGGTGGGAACTGAGTCAATGACAAAAAGTCACCATGAGAGATTGTGAGTCCCAGTCACTAGGTAACACAGGTTTCCAAAAAAGCTATAACATAAGCCACATTTTTTTGTTTTTATGCTTTTAAATGTATCTTTTTTAAGAATAGAGGCAACTAATTGAAAACCCAAAAAACCCTGTGAAGGTTAAATAAAATGTGGGGTTGGGGGTAGCTCGGGGCTAGGAGGCACGATTATCACGCTGCAGGCCCTGGGATCAAACCTCAGCACTAAAAATCTGGAACACACTGGATGTGTCTGTCTCTGGGTTACCAGTTGCAACCTGTAACCCAGAAAGCCTGGGCTACCTTCTTGGTTTGCTCTGACTGGGTGACCTGATTACACCACCCACACTCTGAACTGTAGTAATTACAACTAGAACATTCTAACACACATTGGCAAACACTTATGCAACTTACACACACTTCATTTTGTTTTTTGAGACAGTCTTGTGTAGCTCAAGCTAGTCTTATACTCACTGTGTACCGAGGTGACCTTAAACTGCTGAATCGTCCACTCCCTCCCAAGCGCTGGAGTTAGAGGCATGTGCCACCCACACCCAGTTTTATTTGGTGCTGAGATGGAGCGTAGCCTTGTGTGTACTGGGCAAGCACTCATCCACTGGACTGCACCCCAGTCCTACATATATTTTCTGGCTGGACCCCTCCCCCTTTGTTCTTTTTGCCACCTTTGTTTGCATGCAGGGAAACTGAGGCTCAGAGAGGTGAAGCAACTTGCCTTTCTCCACAGGGGTGGAAGAATGGGGGTGGGGTGGGGACATAACTTCCATTGCCCTCACCTTTCTGTGGCTGACATAAGCCCTCAGGCATTAGGAACTTCCATCTGAACCAAAGTGTCTCACTGAGCCCCAATACAGACACTCAGATGGACATGAAAACCTACCATTTGGACCAAGACAGTAAGAAGCCCTTCTGTGTTTGATGCTGCTGGCAGGTAACCTGTTGTGCCCAGGTCCCTGGAGGATCTCAGGGGAGGCTTCCTAATTACAGCCTGCTCCTTGCTTCCTGAATTTGAGCAGAAACTCCATCATGGGAGGAGAAGCCATTGGAGGACACTTCTCCTTTCTCTCTGGCTGCCTGTTGGGTGTGAAACTTAGTTAGCCTAGGAACAGAGCCAGCAGAACACGTTATGGGCAGCACTTCATGCAGCCTCGGTTATTTGGGACTGATCTCTTTGGGGAGAACTCAGGTCTGCCAGAGCCGAGGTCAGGGTGAAGGACCTAGACTCTAGAGGCAGGTGCCAGTGTGTGAATGCTGGCTACTATGAATGGGGACAAGCTTGACATGTGGCTAGCGTAGTAATAGACATTTATGAAATGATTTATCTCTGCCAAGACCGCGCATGCAAGGCTTTGGTGTGTCCCAGCCATACCACGAAGGCATGAGGACATGAGACGAGGTTCAAGGAGTTTGTATGGGAAGCAGTTGGGACCTGACT